>NW_017728947.1:98677856-98679420 GCF_001723895.1 Crocodylus porosus
AGGTATCCAGCTTCTCAAGATGTTCCTTCACGAGGTCAGCATTTATGGAGGGTAGGGGATCCCCATCACCCGGATCTCCCTGTCCCACAGCAGGCATGGGCGTCCCATGGGACTGATGAAAGACTGATGCAAAGTACCTATTCAATAGGTGATAAGATTTAATAATGATGAGAGGGATTTTCCTTTGAAAGAAGTTTTTGTTTGTTTGTTTTAATAATCAGGAGCAGGGGAAAATGCATGGAGAGTTGGCAGTGCTCCAACATGACAGGGCATTTTACAAAACTGAAACTGGATAAACCCAGCAAATCAAGGCATACTCGCTGAAGTATCCTAACCAGCCCTTTCAGAATTCCATCATGTCTAGTTCAAAATATTTGCTTTTTTGTAATAGCAAGATGTGTTTTGTTAGAAACTGCTGTTGTGTTTAAAATACTTTAATTATCAGGAAATCAGATGAAACTTCAGCACTTCTATTCCTGTCCCTTTGCTGTTAATATCCTTTTTCCTTCCTGTTCCTTTGTCCAGTGTAAGGCTTAAAGGCTTGCTTTTTGCTCTAGGTTAGGAAAACCAATATTGATATACTTCACTTTCTTTTGCTAGGCATTCTTACTGTACTGCATTTGTACACTTCCCAGAATATAATAGTAGCAATAACATGCAGCCTATCATGTGTTGCTACTATTATTGGGTACTGCAAGTTTTGTCACCACCAAAAAGCTCAGAGTAAATTACTGCAGTTATATTCTTGCTCTTGTGAGTTGCTTTTAAAAACATGACTTTTAAACCAGTCATTTTATTCATTCTCTCAAAGCCATTAAGAAAAAATAATGGTGCTTACACTGAAATGAACAAGCTAAGAAGAGTTTTAGAGAGGGAAGGATGAAAATTATATATCCTCCCATACAGTGTTGAATTGAATGACAATTTTACTTGAAAAAACCCTAGTTTCTAGATGCTGAGGTGCTGATGGAGCAGAGTTGCTCTCTCCTGTTTTTACAAGAATTGGACTTGGTCAGTAATTAAAGGGGCAGATCTGTAGAACAAGAACATTGGTTGTTTTTCACCGTTGCCTAAGGCTTGTGACCATTTTTTGCAGAAGGCATTTGTTTAATTGCCATTATACTTGTTTAGTTGCCTTTATGTGTGTAACTGTGGTTGAGATGATTAAGAGTTTCCTTACAGGCTCCTGTTTTCAGTGGTTTATAACTTTTAAAATTTATACTTTGAACTAAACTATTACTTTTTGCTCTCAACTTTAGGAAGCATTTTTTTTTTCTGAACATGAAAACTTCTTTAGCCGTATTTGAGGAATTGACCTTTAAGTAAACATCTGCTAGACACTTGACAAAGTAACTGTCTTTTTCAATTTTAATCTAAAATCTCTCTCTGAGTTCCAGTAACCTTGTCCTTTATACTGAACTCTGGAAACTTGGTTATGATTTGCATAGCAACCTTGGCTGCCTTGCAGTTCGTTTTCCAGTTAGATTTCATAGACATCAGGGCTGGAAGGGACCTCGGGAGATCATCGAGTCCAGCCCCCTGCCCAAAGGGCAGGAAGTCAGCT
>NW_017728947.1:98679685-98694218 GCF_001723895.1 Crocodylus porosus
CCAGATCCTGGTGGTCACCCCGATAAACTTATAGGTGGCCATCAGATCACCCCTGAGCCTACGCTTTTCCAGGCTAAAGAGTCCCATGTCAGTGGTTCTCAACCCTGTTAGAATCAAGGAACCTTTGGGGGAATGTCAGCCTTTAGTTTTCACTCATTTTTTGATTACAGAAAAATAATGGAGTGATTCTTCTTTTGCCAAGAACTCAGAAAAATTAAAACCAAGAATATTAAATCTCCATGCTACAGTATTTATATTCTGCATTTCTCCTTACATGTTGGTGAAAAAGGAAGAAAGAAATATTAATTCTTTTTCCCTCGAGCTACTGATAGTTGTTTTCATGTTTTGAAAAATCAGTGTTTGCAAACAAATACTGCAAGCAATTCAAGGAAATATTGAAATTGGTTTCCATGTTTGTTTAATTTGTAAGGAGACTTTCCCATGATGCTTAATTGATTTTTTTTTAAATGTCCAATGTTCACCCCTCTCCTCCTACAAAATCTCAATTTTTGGGCCAAATTTTCCTGACACTTCATTTATGGTCCAAATTAGAAATAGAAATCATATCTGGAGTGGGATTCCAAGCACATCTGTGGAAGATAATATTTGTTCTCAGCCCAGCAAGCTAAGTTAGAGTATTCAAAAAAAAATTAATGAAATAATTGCACTTTAATGAGTTCTTAAAAAAATACTGACTGTACCCTAATGTGCAGGTGGACATATAATACTACACTTGAGTTTGAGCAAGGAATGAGTGGCCATAATAGTGAAACCAGGGATTTCTATTGACTGTCATCTTCAGCTAACTGTGCCATTTACAACACTTGTTTTCAACTAAGAGGACTCCAGACTTTTTAAAAATAGTTTAATTAGTAGAGACAGCACAGAGGAGAGCTGAAAAAAAAATCATGCTTCTCATAGACAGATCTTCTCTGCAGTGAGAAATTCTAGACTTTTCAAAACTAAAGATGCATTTTTTGAGGTCAGATGCTTAAAAACTGATGGTTGAGGTCCACAGATAAACAAGTCTACATGTGTAATCCCAAATTTTTTCATGTACAGTTATTGTAAGTGCTAACAAAGCATTTGTATATACAGATAGATTTTTAGATGTTAATATGCTCTCATGCACACAGTGTCCAAATTATGCATGCGATAGCAGGTGTCATTGTAAGAATGTAAATATGCTTGCATTTTTCTATGGAGGCCTGGGGACTCTGCCCTTTGGGAAACTGATACATAATAGTCAAATGCTAAAATTGAACAATACAAGTTTCAGCTAAATAATTGCTATATTGCACCTGCCTACCTACCTTTAACAGTGTCATTTCCCTAGATCAGTGGGGCCAATCTTTTTAGCATCAACCACAAATTAAGCCCATGCCCTCCAGAATGCTACTCAGATCATGTTCTTCTGCTGCTCTGTTTTCTGCTCCCTGCCCAATCTACTGTCATGCTGCCTTGCCCTCTCCCTGACTTGCCAGGCACAAAGGCCTTCCATGTCATTTATGGCATACATGCTGCAGTTTAGTCACCCCTGCTCGAGACCCTTAGGCTGATCTAAAGGAGAAGCAGCTAAAATATAAGATCCACAAAATATTTTTAAAACACTCAAATAATTTGGCTGGCTCTTCCTGTAAAATGGTAGTGTGGCCAGCTGTGGGAAGGCAGAGTTGTGGTGGTGGCTGCTGTGTGCGAACCCCCCACCCCCATCAGGCTAGTTGGTGTGTGTGAGCCCCGCAGAGGGGCACCCCTGCCCTCAACCCCTGGCCCTGCTCCTGAGGGGGCACAGGGGCATGTTTCCCACCTTCTTGATCTGCCCCCTGCACTTCCCTTTCCCCTGCCCTGCCCTGCCCCGCCTCTTGCCCCCATACACACTTACCTGTTGGGGTGGGTGTCAGTGTCTATGTGTGTGTCTGCATGTCTGTGCCTTTGTGTGTGGGGCTGGGGGCCTGTTGTGGGGGAGTGAGGGGCACCAGCAGTGCCAGGGGGAGCTGTGGGGGGCTTTTAATTTTAATCACGGATTTAGGGTTTTTAATCAGAGAATTTGTAATTTTTAATCGGAGAACATCATGTTCCCTGTTGATAAGTGTGTTTGTTTCCAGAGGGTAAAAACCCGTGGGTTCCAAGAAGATAAACATATCTTCATATTCATTCCTCCTGTTGTGTATTTGGCTTGATCCACTTCTGCCCACAAAGAATAAGCATTAAATTGAACAAGCTTTTGATCCATTCTGCTGTTAATAAGCTGAAGATAGATCATTTCACAGGAACCTGTTCCTGTGTTGTGTATTTCTTGCTTCTCGCTCTCTTATTTCATATTAAAAGTGTTGAGATGTATTTTCTCATGAAATTCTGGAGGTTTTATACACACAGAGAGATGCACTTCACAGGGAACTCTGTCCTTAAAACTGCACTCCTTATTTCAGTCACTTGTAGACATTATTCATTAGAATAATGTCTTTTTTTGGCCATTTCTGTTGGCAGTGCTCTGCAGTGTGAGACACCTGTATTTGCTTGGGCCGTAAGTGTTTAATCTCTTCATCCTTCATTGATCTTGAGAAGGCAGGGAAAGCCTTCTGCTGCTTAATAGCTACTCATCCATCCTAAGAGGATTGGCTTTTGACAAAAGCTGTAAATGTAGAACCTCAAAAATAGCAGGCAAGGTAGAGGGCCTGTTCATGGATAGAGTTTTCCAAGTGTTTTGTAGGCATTTGAAGTACACTGTTTTCCCCTCCCTTGATGAGGGCAATGAGTCAAGAGAAAAGATTTAACCTAAATTTTCCTACTGATCCTACACTGTACTTTAGTGAAACATGGGTAACTGAAGCACTGAGCTAGTGAAATTAGCTCATGTTAGAAGTTTTTTTCATGTTGCCATTCCTTGATGTCTTTTCACAATTCATATTTGGAAGCTGAGACATTGCCTCTTAATTTATCTGGATTTATCAGGACTGATTTCCTCCTGTCTTCCCAGATATTTGGATGCTAATGGAAAAAAGTGATTAAAAATATTTTCAGGGACAGAAGCAGAATGCCATATAATCATTCATTTAAATGCCAAACAGCACACAATTGAATTTGGTGCAGTGTCTGATCAAAGAAAGAGACTCTAGCTAAATGAGTAAGGATTGAAAGAGAGATGGCCATATGATTAAGGCACAAGATTCGGTTCACCTTTCTATACAGTATTGGGCAAATCACATACCTCTTTTCGTCCCTATTTCTAGAGTGAATAAGACTAAATTAGTGAGTACTTTTGAAATACAGTTACTCCACTTCAGAATATGCCATAGCAAAGCCTACAACCAATAAAGTTTTTTCTGCATGTCAGCCCTTGATCAGGAAGATTGCTAAAAATGTCTGCTACTCTTTAAAAGACAAAGTCTTCTGCCATGATAAAATCCATTTTATTTTGCAATTTGTGAGCATATATAAACCCTTTAGTGCTTTTATGTAGTCAAGCAAAGGGAATTCTTCAAAATACCTTTTGTATGAAATTGCAAGGTTCTCAGTCTTTGAAATATGGTAAGCTGATTTATGTACCTGCCCAGGAGCTTGCCTTACTAGTAGTGTAAAAGAATGCTATTCTTACCTTTTGGAGTAGCTACCTAGTTACATTTCTTGTTGTCATACATACAGAAATTAGAGAATAAGTTTTAAGTGACTCCTGTTTATTCAGTGCTCTGAAAAAGTAACCTGTAAATCCAAGAGAACTCTGGTGTGGTCCGGTGTGAAAAGTAACCTGTAAATCCAAGAGAGCTCTGGAGAGAAGGAAATATGTGGTGTTTATGTGGAAATATGAGGAAGATTAGTGGCAGTTTCAGGAGTGGGATGGAAAAGTGGCACTCAGGGAACTTGGGGGAGGGATAGAGAAAGGCAAGTCCCTAGTGTTTGCAGTATGCTCACCTGCAGAAGATGGGGCGTGTGCAAATACTGTGGTAAAAGAAGAAAAAGTGGTGTAGCTGAGTTCAAGAACCATGAAGACAGTCTGTAGAGGAGGAGGGATGATCTGTGATGTGTGTGTGCATGTATTCATCTGTGTAAAAGAGATGCTTAAGATTCTTTAATGCTGTTTCATAAATAAGGACATACCATAATCACAGCAGAAGTGCACTACACAGCAGCTCTTTTAATCTTACTTTTTTGCCCCACAAACTACTTTTTTTCTTTCTTGTATGCCAATTGTAACACAAACTGATTGACTCACATGAATATTGGAACAATATTCATGGTTCAGGTTCAGAGTTCCTGGTCTTGGATGTTGAAAATTAAAGTGCTTGTAGCTTTATTAATACTGCTTTTTAAAAACGAAGTTGCATGTATTTCATAGGCTCTGATCCCCTCACCTTATAAAGTCAACATGGGAAACACTACATTTTGTATAGTAACTAAGTGGTTTCATCTCTACATGGAAAATAGTAGGGTTTCTTTCTTTTTATTACTTCCATATGCTTCTGCTGTAGATATCTGTAAGAATGAAGTGTCCTGTATTAAAAATCATCTTGCTGAAAATCTTAAATGCCATTTTAATTTTTCTAGCCAGTGGGAATCAACTTGGTCAGTGTTCATTCAAGTCCAAATGATCAGATGCTGTGGGCAATCGACAGCAAATGTAATGTTCATGTGCGAATTGGAATTACGGAGGAGATGCCAGTAGGCACAGACTGGGAACACATACCAGGTAAAAATAGCATTCATGTGTGCTTCTGCCCATCAGTGCAATCCTTGAAATGCTTGAATCCTGTTTCTGGTGGGTAGTGACTGTCACAGTGCCAAGTGTGACAGAGTGCTATGATTAATGCTGGTTTTGTTACTGGGTCAGTCTTTTGTCATGACTTGAGCGCGTGTCTCTTAAAGATAATCTTTCATTTAAGAACACTCTGATTCTGGATGCATTGCTGCAGGAAGAGGTGCTGGTTTTCCCTCTGAATCAGGACTTTAGCAGTGCTCACAAGGAGTTCACAACTGCTCTGCTCTTGGTGATTCTGTCTCTGAATGTGTCAAAGTCAGGATCCTGTCCTCATGTGGTTATTAAACACCTAGCTTCATTGTGCGAGGCTGCATTATGATAATCCACTTGTTTTGAACAAACTCCAGATCGGGTAATTATATCATGCCTGGCTAAAACCTGCCCTTTGGTTTAATTTGGTTGTCTATAGAGTTCCTAATCTGTCCTAAATAGTTGTGTGCACTGCTATGTGTTTTTAAACGCGTCAGAAAAGGAATTGGGAATTGTATACAGCCTAATAGTTTGTATAATGCAGTGAGCTCAATCTGACTAAAGGGGGCTAAATAAATGTCAAATTACTCCCACTCTCACAGTATATACCAGGTGCTTCACAGTGTCATATCCGCCTTTTAACTTGTAAGACCAAAATCTGCCGTCACTCTTGAGCACATCTTTTAAATTCATTGCGATTGTACATGGGTGAAGGACAGAATTCAGCCCCAAATGGACTGCTAATAAAGCAGGGAAGCAGACTGGAAAACTTTACAGCTCTCCATATCTGGCTATATTGGACAGCTCTCCCCTTACCAAGAGTGATACATAATACTGCAGTCTTACCTGCTTCTCTTACTAAACTGCACGGAGCTATTTTGCAAACATATAAGAAATTGCTTGAATTGATTTCATTATGCATTTCCCTTCAGGATTGCAGGCATGTCAGTTGGCTATCAGCACTCGAACAGTTTGGGCACGCTGTCCAAACGGAGATGTAGCACGTCGATATGGCATTACTGACAAGAACCCAGCAGGAGACTACTGGAAGAAGATTCCAGGCAACGTGTTTTGTTTAACAGGCAAGTCAGTTGCATGATCATCTGAAACCCTCGCTGCCCAGCTTTCTGATACCTATTATATGCTCTGCCAAGTGGCTTTCAAATTGTGAGTAGGGAGGAATGTCATGTTTTTAAATGAAGGGTTTTGCTTGTTTGACCATAACACTTTAGGCAACCTAGGCTTTTATAGTGATACCAAAACCAAGGAAAATGTAGTTGAACAGAAATAGCTTGTTGAGTATTTGTAACTGGAGCATATTGCTTGAACTAAACACTAAGTGACTGTTGTTTTGCAGTGACACCTCTGGATGAACTGTGGGCAGTTAGTTCTTCAGGATACCTTCTTCAGCGCCTCACTAAGACCTTCAGTCACTCTTATGGCTTGCAGAAAGGTAGCGACCCTTCTGTTTTGCTTCACCCTGATGATTTTGAAGATGAATGGGAGGTGATATAAAAGTGCTTGAGCACATGAAATAGTGGAATAGCAAGAAGAACACTTGGAATTCTTGTAACGTACATCCAGATTGTTGGATTTTAAAGCCACTTATATTGGACATGCAATATTAGCACTTTTTTATTGAAAACTTGAACTGTCAGATAGTCCCACCATTGTGCATTCAGGTGTTTGTTCCAGTCTCTCTTGGGAGACTATAAGTGTGGCATACTGCAGTTGTTTAAGTGTGTTAATGTAGCAGCTCTTTTGGAAATATAACTCTAACTGTATTAGCAATGAAAGTGGATATTTTACAACCGCATGCACACTAATATATATCTATATATATATATATATATATATATAATGTACTTCTTTTGAGAAGGGCTTCTGTTACATTAAATATTTCTCAACAGCAGAAACATTAAACATTTCTCAATTTCTTGTACTTGATACTCCAGATAGAGGGAAATGCTGTCTGTCTATTTTACGCATTTAAGAAGATTGCTCTGTACAGCATGGAACCAAATATGGTAATATGTTTCCCTGTAACATCTAATAACATCAGGATAATACTGCACCGGTGTCAAAATTAACATGATTTGAACCATTTTCATCTTAATATCCCCAAGGCTGCACTAATTTTCCATCTCTGGAAACTTGGGTTCATAATCTGGCTTCATTAACAGGTGACAAGTTTGGACTCATTCTAGTTTCAAGTGGATGTTTTTCCACTTCACATAGTGTTTTCTGCTCTGTAGAGGCCCAGGACTTGGAGTAGCAGGGAAGCTGGAGATCGAGTTTGTTAGACAGCAGCAGGGAAGTGTGAGACAGCTCTCACGGTACCCGCTGCACTATATTTGTGCCTCGAATCAGTTTAGTGCTTTATCTTGTGGACTCATTTTTTTGAGTACCAAATTCAAATGTTTATAAAGAAAATGGTAATTGATAGAATTATCTATATATCCCCTAAGTAAATCTGTGATATTATTGACAGATACCTAACAAGATTGAGATTTTTAGCTATGTTAGCTAAATTTTGAAGTGTCTTATACTTAACAGATGTTGCAGCAGAGGTGTTTAATGAACTGAGCAACATGCTGAGTAAATTTAATCATTGCAGTTTATTTTTCTTTATACTCTAAATCTTCTTTAAAAGATACCTCATCTTTTTAATAATTAGAATTATAGATGAAAAGGACTTAAATTCAGTGATGTAGGT
Organism: Crocodylus porosus; assembly: GCF_001723895.1. Classification (NCBI taxonomy): domain Eukaryota; kingdom Metazoa; phylum Chordata; order Crocodylia; family Crocodylidae; genus Crocodylus; species Crocodylus porosus. The sequence goes on from NW_017728947.1 coordinate 98,687,125, forward strand.
GGAATTACTTTTATGTTCATCATAAATGTGTACATCATATGAATGTTTAAACAGCTGCTAACCAGTGCTGTAAAAGAGCCAGCTTCAGGAGAGGGTGTAAGGAAAAGTGAGCACATCAGTTTTGAGAACATCTGCGTTGGTGGATAGAAGAAAGAGGGTGTGTTTTCCTTCACTGCATGGGTCTGAGATAAACATGGTGCAAAGTGTAAATCTGTTGGTAGAAAGGACCAACTTGAGAGAGGGGGTTGGGGGAAGTTCTTTTTAGCAGCACTTCTAGAGTGGGCTGCCAGTTCTCAGTCTGATCTTTAAGTCTGGTAGTGAGGGGGAGGTCAGATTTGTTTCCCTTTTACACTTGATCTGTTTTGCCTCATCTCTTCCTCATCCATATATGGAGACAGCCACAGAGCTTTTTTTAGTCTGCCTGGCACTGGATTGTAATGGATTCAGCTTCTGAAGTAACCCAGCCTGTTTTGTACAAGCATAGCTGGGTGTTTTGAGAACCCCTCAGCAAGTGGATATCCAGTTTGAAAGTATCCTACAGCAATTCCTGCGTCACCTGCTTCGGAGGAGGGACAGCACTTCTCTGCTTCCTGCCAAGGACCAGATGCTTGGATACATGGGCGTTATTTAATACTGACACTTTTGTATTACACTTTTCTGAGTTGTCTTAGTAATGGCTGGAGCCTGCTAGCTGTTTGTATACTGTATTATACTGTACCTTGCTTTAGATGTTAATATTAAATTGGTGTTGAAAGCCCCTCTGAAGTGATGGGATTTCTTAGTGTAATTTAAGCCTGAACTCAGATGGTAACTTTTTTTCATTTTTTTTTTTAGCTCCCTTTTATTTCTGTACTTTGTTTTTGTTTTCTCTGTTGTGTTTTGAGACAAGTGCAATAAACTAGGGGTTTTTTTTTCAAATTACTGCATCCAGAGACTCATCTGTTCTATAACTGATGAAAAATTAAGCATCAGTTTTGTGCAGGGAACTCCTCTTGAGGCTGAAGAGAGACAGAGGTATGTACAAAACCCCATGTTACATCAGACAGAAGGGGCCAGAAACTTTGGTCATGACAGTGTATAGACCTGGATTGAAGGGACACTGTCTGTTTTAAAAGTACCATGTGTGTTTGTGAAAATGCTGTGGCCGTTGCACTGCCTGATGAGATGTTGGACGTGTTAATACTAAATGCAGTCTAAACACATCCATACTAAAGTGATCACTTGCTGCTAGATATCTTGGTAATATTTCTTTCTGTGTTAAATGTACACAAGTTTCATTTAGACATTGAATGTGGACCTTAATGAAGAACTTCCACATACAGAGGAATCCAACAGAGCAAATGAAATCTTTGTGTCCTCAGTTATAAATTTAGCAAATCTGCAGCATCTTAGAGTCAGTATTTCCCAAATAGTACCTCTATAACTATCTCCTCTAGGTAATGAGGGTTAGTTTCTATTTTTTTCAGATGGAGAAGTTGCCATAGAAGTTATGACCCACTGAAGTTTATACAGACAGGCATGGCCAGGGTTAATAAACTGGTGTGAGAGTTAAGGCCTCTGACTCCCGAATAACATTTTCTAAGTACAAGACCTTCTAGGCTTTCTTTCTTTATTTGGCTGCTGCTATCTTCAGTAATCATCAGCATTGCTTTTCCCTTGACAACCCAGCTCAGCTTTCTTCTGGATTCTGCAGAAAAATTGTAATCTCTCATTTGTAATCTCAGTCTGTTCTGTTGCCATGGTACAAGAATAGTTGTCGTGTCATAGTTTACAGGTGTTCTGATGACATGGTGATGAGTGCAGTAGAAAATAGCTGTCTAGACAGACAACCCAGTTGGTTTTCATATTGATTTTATTACTGAACTGACTAGGAAAAAATGGGTTGAAGGCTCTCTTTTGACTGTAAAATATTAAGAATTGCCTTTTGTATGTTATCACTTCCTAATAAAAGTTCAGGTACAGAAAGAATGGATTAAGCCTTTAGAATTACACTTCCTTTTTAATTTTTAAAAGAAGCCATGTTTTGTTTTAGACCAAAACTGTGCAAGACCTTGGGGCTGCACGTTGGCCATATGCTGTGGAGGTGGGTGCTGGGATTCTCCCTGTTCACTGCCATGTGACTGTAAACAAGGTGGCTGCAGGGGCCAGCATGCCTCATGCTGGCCCTTTGCCAGCCAGTTGGAGAGCATTGGTTTATACAGGTGTTAAAAGCAGCTCCCTGTCCCTTCTGCAAATAGACGGGATCTGCAGAATGTCACCAAAGTTGAAGTATTGGAGGGTGATTTCAAAGCTGCGGCTCCCTCAAGGAGAACTTTCTCCCACCAAAACTACCTGCAATCAAGAGGTATCCAGCGCAAGTGCCTCTGCTGATAACAGGTGTTATCAATAACATGTTTAAATACAACTTTCTACTCTAGATGCAGTCACATTTAGCATGTTCTTTAACAAATGCATTTTCCCAGCATAGATGTGACCAAATAGGAAGGTCCCAGGCTTCGTAGGTCAAAGCTGTGCCCTTGAACTACCAATGCAGATCATGGAATTTGAGTGCCAGTTGCTTCTAGTAGGAGGCATTGCTTAATAAATGGGCTAGTGTCAATTGTACCCAGTCGAATTTCCAGATTGATTTAAAGTGTAAGCTGACAGTATCCCGGAACAGAAGTCCTGGCTTCCATTTTTCATAGAAATGGGTTTCTAGTTTGGGGCACAGGTTTTGCTCCCTAGTGGGTTTTTGTTCATAGGACAGTAACATGTTATCCACTACAGGAAAGTGGCAATATGGTGAGAGGAATGGCACATAGTAGGCCTAGAATAGCTTTCGGTTTCTATTTCTGTCATGAGACACAGCCTTTCATCTCTAAATCATTTGTCTAGATCACACCCAAGCTTGTAGTAACCAAAAGTTACTATACTTGATGGCTGTTACTAAGATCTGTTAGATGACCATAGTAAGACCCTTAGTGCTATTTTACATGAGAGATCCTTCAGTGAGCTGTGGTTATATTACAGTTGCATATCATAGCTATGGCAGTCTTTTAAAGGTAGCCCGGGAGCTTCAGAATGATCAGTTGGGCCTGATGCTGAGAAGTGCTGAACACTGCCCATATTCCTTTCAGTGGAACCTGAGAGAACATGCAGGGTCAGGCTTTAATTCACAGAAGGTCAAAGGTGAGTTGCAAGTGCTATTCTTTTACTGATGCAACCAGTGTTTCCTTAAAAATGATGAATATCTAAGAAACCCAAATGACTTTCCTCCTGTACTTCACAGTCATCTAGAGTGGGGATGTTTTCATACTAAGCAGTAAGTGGCTCCACTGTTAAGTGAAAGTGGGTTTCCCATCACTTGCCACTGAATAGGCACTTCTACATGAGACGCTTAATGTACTTTAGAGTAATTCTACTGCGTATTAGCACAGCTGGCAACAGCAATGCTAATGCACTAATGCACAGTAGACTTAATCTAATGCAGAATAACATCATATAAAAAGCATTCATCTGTGCTAATGCTCAGTAGCGCTGATTATGGCACATTTAGTACCTGTTATTACTGGTCCTGAACTTAATACGATGTAATTATGGCACATTAATGAACATATAGATATGCCCAGGCACTCTTTAAAATATACATGATCCAGTTCAGCTGCAAGCTATTGGACCCAGTGCAGGAATTATTGTTAGAAACTCTATGGTCTGTGTCATGTAGGAAGTCAGACTAAAATGATCATTATGGTTTCTTCTGGCCTTTTAAAAAAATTGTGAATAGCACTGTCACAATCCTTATATCAACCATAAAACTATATCTTATGTGATGCTGGCTGCAAGGGTAGTAAAGATCATGTGCTGTTTTGGAGAAATTGTCTAAACTTCACATTTCTGTGCCATGAGGACTTTTTGCTTAGTTATGGAGATCAGCATTTGATTTTTGTACACTGTAAAAGCAAAGATAGACAAAGTATCCAAAAAACTAAAATCCATTCCTCAGTCAAAGAACCATTCTTTATGCCATCAAAAGCTGCTCAAAGTTGTAACTTCACAGCTGATGACTAGTTGAGTTATTGTATGCACTGCTGAATGGCACAGATTATGCTGATAATTCTGAGATGTCTTCAGATGCCTTTCTCTGTTCTAGTCTGTGCCCCTACCAGAAGCTGGTGATTTTTGTAGTGCAGCTTTTGCAGTGGACACAGTGAATTATATTTAAGTAACATTACACTGGCTTCCCTGTTGCAGATAGAGAGAGGGCTGTTCTGTAGCAAGGTGCACCTGATAACCTTTTATACTCTACAAAAGGCTTTCTCATTTTCTAGAGTCTATTCTTGCATGAAGCACAGAAATTGCAATTTGTAGCCTGTATTCTGAAATCTCATCTCTGGAAACCCCAAAGAACATACATTAACCTTGTATCAATTTCATACACATTTAATAATGGCTTCAACTTTGTGCAAGATTGCCGGGTGAAATATACATAGAAATAAACCAACTATCAGTACAGCACTGACTGTTGTCTGCCTATGGTGAAAGTCGGTTCTTTGAAGTTGTGGAGAGCATGATGGATTGGGAGGGTAGCACTTTAACAATTTAGCATTGTTAATTAATTTTATAATTATAGTGCTAACAATGGCGACCTCATTAGATAGTAATAATAACACCATAAGTACTTGGGTAGCTCTATTGTGTTTCTCCACTAATTAGCTGGATGATTGCAGCAGCATGCAGCATGTGTTTTTAAAAAAATCATTGCAAAGGTTTGTGGTTGGCAGACCTAGTTATTGGCCAGATAAGTCAGAGAGCCACTTCTGTCTACTCTCAGAGAGCTTGCTTTCTTTTCATGTTGTGCTATAGGGAGTTGAATTTTTTTTAATTTTCCCTACCTGCATAATGGCTTGAGTGTTAGGGCTCCAGTACTGAGCACTCTTTGGAGGGAGGGGACAGATCTTGCCATATCTTCTTGAAGTATGTTACACAGTAGGTCCCTCCCTCTTGCTGACTGCATGCCTTTCTCCTGCCAACCTCACCAGTTTTAACTACTACACAGAGGGGTCTATAAAGGGACAATTAGAATTCCTTCAACTCCAGTTCTGTCTGATCAGTAACACCATATTAATGCCAGGATGGGGCAGGTGTGCCTTATCTGAAGCTGCTTATATTCTTTCTTTTTGGCACTTCTCTGCACCTTGGCTGATTTTAATCAAAGCCCTTCAGAGTGAAACATGGCAGGTTTTGGCATAGGCAAGGAGGTACTTCCTACCCAGTGAACTTCCAGGGTGCTGCCCAGGGCAAGCTGGGACTCAGTTTTCACTTTAAAGACTTATTTCGATCCCTGGCTTTCACAATCAGACATTGTTGAATTTTTCAAACTAGTTCTAGAACCAGACAGGGCTTTGGCTTAGAAAACTAGAGGCACTTCAGCCCAGTTGTGTATTTCGGCATCTCCCACGAGCACAGTTGTTTGGCTAAGGTCACTGCTGTGTGAAAGGCCAGCATGGAGCCTGTGTGTAACTTCAGTATGGTATGTCATTAGCTCTGTCCAAACCCCAGATGTGAGCCTGTTACAAGTTCTCAACTGGAGAGCCTGGCTGCTTGTCTTGAGCAGAGGAGATGGATGTGTTTAGCTCAAGGGTCCCTGGATCAATCCCAGATGGTACTTATTACTTACATAGAAGTTAACTCCTACTCACTCCCTCAAACTAAAGCTGCTGTGTGTATATGCCTTGTGGTAGCCCTTTGCATATAGTGAGCTTCACCCACAAGCCTTGGGGGACCCCACTGGTGCAAAATGCTGATACAATGGGGAGTAAGTAGCTGGGGTATTATTCTGTTGGAAAATCCCTGCCTTCAGGAGGGAAATAAACACCCAGATCTGATTGACTTTCAGTAGGAGTTGAGCACCTCAGGTGCTTATATACATATGTTCAGGGGATGGGGGGAGGGGATTTTTAATTAGAGCAGTTCCTGGCGAGCTGCTCTAATTAAAATGCCACAGTGTCATACGTATTAAGTCTCCCACCGACACGTTTAACTGGCCATGAGACACTTTAACTAAAGCTTATTTGATGAACGTTAAAGTGCCCCAGCAGCCATTTTTAATCCTCAGGGCATATATACATGATGCTGTGGCAATGCTAAAGTGTTCTAATTAGAACGTGAAGCAGACTTGATTAATGGCGTCTGCTCTGATGCGTTCTAATTAGAATGTGTTGGAGCACATGTATAGGCACCCTTAGTTCCCATACATTCCTTTGAAAACCTTTATGTAAGCCTTATAGGGTATGTCTGCATAGTGTCAGGCAGATGGCACTACCCACAATAGCTCTGTACCAGATGAAGTATAAACACGTTAGCACGGCACTATGCACAGGCTTATTTGCTTGCCTGATAAGCCAGGCATATTGGCGTAGAAGCAGGACCTGCTTCTAGCTCCAGAGCAATCATGGGGTGTCTGCATGGCACTGCTTGGTGCCCTGTAGATATCTTCATAGTGTACTTATCACCATAGTATCTGAGCATGGACCCAGGTCTACAGACCATCAGTAATCTTTCCTCTTACTGATTAAAGGTCTTCTACTTTCTCACTGGATTTCTGTTTTACAGGCGCTGACTCATAAGGACCAAATAACTATAGAAAACAATGCTACAGTAGCAATGCCTGCATGGACATGTACGTGTATTTCTGGTTGTGCAGGGGTGAACCACCCCACACCTTCCATGCAAATTGAATCCATTTCTGTTTGTTAGTACTGCTATAACTAGCCATTCAGATGCTGTTTCCAAAAGTGCAGAACCATTTTTTTTCCCCATAGATATTGGGGCTGCAACGAACCTCAGAAGATCATCGAGTCCAGCCCCCTGCCCCCGGGGCAGGAAGTCAGCTGGGGTCATAGGATCTCAGCAAGAAAAACATCCAGGTTTCTCTTTAAACGAAGTAGGTGCTTGAACCACCTCCGGCGGCAGGCCATTCCAGACCTTGGGGGCTCGGACAGTAAAGAAATTCTTCCTTATGTCCAGCCTGAAACTGTCTTGCAGGAGTTCCCCCAGATACTGGTGAACACCCCTGATAAACTTATAGGTGGCCATCAGCTCACCCCTGCGCCTGC
>NW_017728947.1:98694569-98695755 GCF_001723895.1 Crocodylus porosus
TGCAGGTTTTTCTTCCCAAGGTGGAGACCCTTGCATTTTTCAGTGTTAAACACCATCAGGTTCTTGTCCGCCCATTTCCTGAGCCTGTCAAGGTCAGCCTGGATTACCCCCGTCCTCAGGTGTGGATGCTTTACCCCAAAGTTCGGTATCATCGGCAAACTTGGCCAGTCTGCTTCTGACTCCAATGTCCACATCTTTAATGAAGAGGCTGAACAAAATAGGTCCAAGGACAAAGCCTTGGGGGACCCCACTGGTCACAGGGCACCATGATGATTGACTTCCGTCAACCACCATCCTCTGGTCTGACCCTGGAGCCAATTCCCCAGCCAGCGGATTGTGGTGGACCTGAGGTCGCAGCTGGCCAGTTTTGCCAAGAGGTAATCATGGGATACCAAGTCGAAGGCTTTTTTGAAGTCAAGATATAAGACATCAATTTTTTCCCTCTTGTCCAGGTGATAGGTCACCTGGTCGTAAAAGGAAATGAGATTGGTCAAGCATGACCTAACCGCGACAAACCCGTGCTGGCTGTCCCTCAGGGTGGTGTCATCAGCCAGTACGTTAAGGATGGCCTCCTTGATGATTTTTTCTAAGACCTTCTCCAGGATAGAGGTCAGGTTGATGAGCCTGTAGTTTCCTCCCTTTCTTGAAGATAGGCGCCACATTGGCCTTCTTCCAATCATCGGGCACTTCAACAGAGCACCAGAGCTATGATACTAGCCAGCTCCTTGAGTACTCTGGGGTGTAAATTGTCAGGGCCAGCTGACTTGAAGGTGTCCGGCCTCTCAAGCTGTTCCTTCACAAGGTCAGCATTGATGGAGGCCAAGGAACCACCCTCACTTAGGTGTCCCTGTCCTGTAATGGGCAGGGGTGTCCCATGGGACTTGTGAAAGACTGATGCAAAGTACCCATTTAACAAGTTGTTTTTTTCCTGGGCATCGGTTGTCAGTTCTCCCTTTTGGTTTAGTAGGGGTCGAATGTTGCCCTTGCTTTTCCTCCAGCTCCCCACATATCTAAAAAAGGACTTTTTATTGTCCTTGATACTTGTGGCCACTTGGAGTTCTGTTGCAGGCTTCACTTTCCTGGTTTGCTCCCTGCAGGTCCGGATCAGTGCAGAGTATTCCTCCTTGGAGGTGGATCCTGTCCTCCATCCTTTGTAGGTCTGTCTTTTTAGATGCAGGAGGACCAC
>NW_017728947.1:98697790-98698913 GCF_001723895.1 Crocodylus porosus
GTTGTCAGCACCAGGTCAAGCAGTGTTTTGCCTCTTGTTGGCCCATAGACTTCTTGAGTCAGGTAGAGCTCATCCATGCACGTGAGGAAGATTTGCGACTGTTCGGATTTGGCTGAGTGCTCTTTCCATGAGATGTCTGGGTAGTTGAAGTCCCCCATGACAGTCATGGACCAGGAGTGTACAGCCTCAGCCAATTCCCTGGCAAACTCCTGGTCAAGCTCTTGACTTTTTGTGGGAGGTCTGTAGTAGACTTCCACCATTGTATCTCTTGTTCTGTATTCCCCACAGATTTTAACCCAGAGGGTCTCCAGTCGTCCACCTGGGTGCAGACGTCAGCTTGTAGGCATGCGTAGTTCTCCTTGGCATAGAGAGCTACACCTCTGCCCCTTTTGTCCACTCGATCCCTCCTGCACAGGGTATACCTGTCTATACCCATGGTCCAGTCATGGGTGGAGTCCCACCAGGTCTCCGTTATCCCTGTGACATCATAATTATTTGTGTTGAACAGGAGGACGAGTTCCTCCTGTTTATTCCCCAAGTTCCTGGCACTGGTGTACAGGCATGCAAGTGTCCCCTTGGGGGCCCTTGCCTTGCCCACAGCTTGTTCTAGGGCTGGGGCAAGGGTGGGCTCCCTTAAGTGCTTTAGCTTACTGGCTTTGCAAGAGTTGCTCAGTGGGCCAGCAGTGGTGGTAGTCCCCACATCCCCTGGCGGGCTTAGTTTAAAGCCCAGTGGAGCAGGTCAGCCAGTCTGGCTGAGAAGAGCCTCCTCCACAGTGGAGAGAGGTGGAGGCTGTCCCTTCCCAGCAGCTCACTGCTGTCGGGGTAACCAAACACCGAGTGAATCGGGCCCCAAGGTCACGGTGGGCCGGGGTGGCAGTTGGAATACGAACAGGTGGGATTAGCGGCAGTGGAGTGTGAGCTGTATGGGAAGTTTAAACAAAGATGATTTATTTACTCACGCTTGGGAAGCGTAGGCTCAGATATTTCTTCAGTTACAGTATAGCGAACAACAAAGGGGTCTGTTGGCCCACGGGGTTCACTAGCGAGCCCTTGCTTTCTACCCCCTGAGGGATAGGTGCGGCTGCCCGCTAGCTAGTCCCAGGGCTGGTCAACAGCTCATGAA
>NW_017728947.1:98699418-98702475 GCF_001723895.1 Crocodylus porosus
GAGAAATTTCTAGTCAAATTACATCATGCAGTCAGTGAACTGAGCATGTGCGTTAGATCAGATTACCTCATGCTCTGTGATTGACAAGCCTCCAGGTCACCCAGAGGGCACGTTCTGGGGGCCTGTCTGTAGTTTCAACTCCCTGTGATGGCAGCACCAAACTTAAGATTTTTCCTTGACAGCTGCCTCTCACCAAAGAGCGGGCTGTGGTCATGGAAGCTGAAGCCTTCCCCATGACACCAGCGCCACAGCCTTTGGTTCACTACCTGTATTCTCCTCTCCCTCCACAGCCCGTAGCCCGAAACCAGAAGGATCAAGGAAAACACCACCTGAGCCCCCAACCCCTTAAGCCCTGCTCCCAGATCACTGAAGCATCTCATGACCTGGCCAGGAGTGCCCCGAACCGTGTCATTGGTGCCCGCATGGATGAGGAGCATAGGGTAGTGGTCAGTGGGCTGGAGGAGCTTAGGGATCTTCTCTGCAATGTCTCGGATACGGGTTCCTGGGAAGGAGCAAATCTCCCGGGCCGAGGGGTCGGGACAGCAGATTGCCCCCTCCGTCCCCCTCAGGATGGGGTCTCCTACAACAGACACTGTGTTTTGTCTTGGAGAGAGTGGGGACGCACTGTCCTTGGACACAGTGTCCTCTGTGTCGCCTCTGGGAGCTGGCAACTCAACAGGCTCTGCTGGGGCTGCAAGAGGTTCGTACCTGTTGCAAAGCTCCAGCGGGGCAGGGGCCTTGGTGCGGCGGGCCCTGTAGCCCTTGACCGACCCCATGGCTGGACAGAAGGGGAGGTCCCCGGGTCCTCCCTTGTCCTGGAGGGAGACTGTGGTCTACCCTCTGTCTCCCAGGGGAGAAGGGCCTGGCAGTAGGAGTCTATCTCCTGCTCGCAGTCCCTGATGGCACGCAGTCTCTGGACTGTGGCCTGGAGCTCCTCCAGCTGGCGCGCCCAAGACCCCAGTAGGGAGCAGACTCCACACGGGGAGGTGGCCATGCTCCTGGGCCCCAGAGCCTGAAAAACAACAAGCAGCCCTTGCAGCAGAAGCAGGGGCTCCATCCGCCTGGAGCCTGGGGCCATGGGCTCTGTCTGGGTGGAGGCCTTTGAGGTGCTGAGGGGGGTGGCCTTTAGAGTGACAAGACTACAGCCCATCTAAGATTGGGACCTCTCATCAAGTTTTAAAAGGCACAGAATCAAGGCATAGTTACTGTTCCCTTAATTATCACCACCAGGTTAGCAAAGCAGGAAGAGACCAGTCTACATCCTGACTTTTTATTGTTCACACCTCAGAAGCACAAGAATATACACTTGCTGCAATGCCTATCTGAATACCCACAACCGGACAATAGGGATTCTCACCTATGCCAGCTGAGAGACTTAGGAGGGGGAGGTAGCATGCAGACTGCCATCAGCTCTTTAACTGTGTACTTCCCTAATCTCCCCTCTAGTCTATATCTTATAATTATAGGTGACTTATTTTCATATAATAAACATTCTCTGATTTGACTTTATTCCAGTTTGCTTCACTGAAACATTTGAAACTGAACTGAACCACTTCTCTTATGAACTGGGAAGGTGTCAATTAGCTAGGATTTCAGTCCTTACAAAAGATATGCTTCTGGAAGGGAGGATTTCTTATCTCCTTCCGTCTTATTTCCTTATCTCCATAGAGGGCTGCTTGCCACCATCCTGTTTTCTTTTCACGGTGGTTTATGATCTTCACTGCTGCTTTGTTTCAACAACTTATCTAAGAAACTTAACAGAAATATACCATATTTTGTTGCAGGCCCCCAAATAAGATGCACATCTCTTATTTATTTATTTTTTTTGAAAGGCAGACTGAAGAAAAAAGATTTTTCCTTGAAAATACTAGTAAGTAGGGTATTTTCTCAGGGAAAACACAGGTGCGCGCGTGCATGTATGTGCGCGCGCACGCATTTGGGGAAGGGGAGAGCAAAATATTGCAACTGCTCTGTTAACCCCCTAGCTGCAGGATGCCACAGGCACTGTTGCCTGAACAAAGCTGCTTGGCCCCTCTTCTCTGCCCTAGCTGAGCTGGGTGGGCAGCTGGCTTCTGCAGCATAAACCTCTGCTGGAGGAAAAGCTGCGTCGACAGCTGCCTGCTTGGGAGTCCCCCCTGTGCAGCATGTTCAGCATTATTTTCTCTTTTCCCTGGTACAGGTTGGAGGTGCAGAAGCTGCTGTTACCACATATCCCTGCTTAAAATACACACACCGGTTTCCAGCAGCTGACTTTTGGGGAAAAAAGGTGTGTGCTGTATGTAAGAAAATACAGTATCTGTTATAGCAAAACTGAATTCAAGGTGTATGGTTACATCAGCCACTACTATTAACTTTTTTAAACTTATGAGATCTGTTTTAAGGCCTTCTTTTGTAATATGTTCTTGCAGGTCTTTTGCTCTGTTTAGTTTGATCCAGTTTAGCTGGGCTTCTTAACTGCTTTCTTCCCTTTGCTAACCAAGCTAGTTATCATGTCTTCTGCAAAGGTTCATTCTGTGGCCACTCAGAAAGAGGCTTTTGGAGTCTCCTGCTTCAGTCACACTTCTGCAGCTTGGCACAGGCCCCTTTAAAAATGGCCAGTGCTGGCAACAAGAGATTATACACTTCTGCTTTACCATTTTCAGTAAATAAGAACACACTATTTTAATAGGATTCTTACTAGCTATGAGGGCTGTGCAAAGCTTCAGTAGCTGATTCGATTCGGAGGAGTTCGGCCAGATTCTGGGGCCAAATCTCCAAATCCAAATGAAATCGGGAGACCCAAGTAAAAGCTCCAAATGGATTCGAAGCATCCAAATTGATTTGGAAAAGCTTCGGAAAAAGATTCAGCCAATTTGGGGATTCGGCCATAGACTAAACAGGCAGCTGACAGCTGCCTCCAGCTGGAAAGTCTGTTGGGGTTGGGGGAGGGAGGGATTGGGGCTGGGACAAGCTGCCCAGCCAGATCGGGGTGGGGGGAGTTGTGGGCATAGCAATGCTGGGAGTGGGGGCTCTGTCCTGCTGCCGCTTGCCCAGCTGGGGCAGGGGGAGGAGGGGGGG
>NW_017728947.1:98703951-98717930 GCF_001723895.1 Crocodylus porosus
CCCGTCATGGATTTGAGTACAAAGTGGAGGATGGGGAACAGGCAGTTGCTGCAGATCTTGACTCTGGGCCTGAGCCAGTCATAGCTGCAGCAGCTGCCTTCTTCTGTCTGCTCACTACAGCCTCTGCCCGTTTCCCCGGCTGCTTGCTGTCAGGCAGAGCTCCGTTCTGGCTCCATTTCCTCCTGGGCATGGAGCACAAGCAGGCCAGAGCCCCTGCCTGGCTGTGCAGCACCAGCAGTGTGGCCCCAGAGTACTGCTGGTGGCCAGGCAGCGGCTGGAGCTTGCATGTGCTCTGTGCCTGGAAGGGAATGGATCTAGAGCTAGACCTGAGCCTAGCAGGAAGTTTGGCGAGGGGGTGGAAGAAGCTGTGGGGAACAGGTGGGGGCAGAGTTGGTGAGGAGCAGGCTGGGGGCACAGAGGGCAGGTGGCAGGGGTGCAGGCACTACCAGGGGTTCAGGCTGCAGAGGGGCAAAAGGTGGGAATTCATTTTAGGGGCTACCTGCCTGCCCAAGTCACCTGCCCCACTGCTGTTGCTGCTTTCCCTGGTGCAGCAGTGCGGGTGATGAGATGAACCCTGCAACAATTAAGATTCTTTACATGGAAAATTATAACCAATTTATACATTTTCAGTTTTCCAGATCCAGAATCTAACTGGGGGGGAGTCATTGTAATTCAGAGTCATCTTGGATTTGAGTAAATATGGTAGAGCATAAGGATTTGTGGCAGGGACTTTCTTTCTGGCCTATATTTATACAGCAGCTAGTCCTGCAGGTTCGTAGGTGCTATGATGATGCAAAGAATTATGCCTTTTTTAATGTGTTCTTTTAGTGTTTCTCTTATAGCCAGAGCTGACCCGAGCAGGGTACGGAGCCCAGGGCAAATTAGCCCATGTGGGGCCCTACCCCAGCTCCAATCCCATGGGCCTTGGACCTCAAGAAGCTCCTGCTGCCAGTGGTGGTGGTGGTGGTGGGGTAGCCAGTGGCTGGACGCAGAGCCACCACTTCGCCCAGCTCCACACTGCTGCTGCTCCACCCAGGTCCACGGGGCCCCCCAAAGTGCAGGATCCAGGGCAGTTGCCCCAATTCACCCCACCCCTGGGGATGGCCCTGCTCTTAGCAGTCATCACCTTTAGCCTGCAAGCTGGATCCAGTCCACAGAGCCGTTAAGTCTGGTCTGCAAAGCTGGGGGGCTTTGGTGGTGTTGTGGAGGCCATGGGCTTTGCCCATGCTGCAGACAGGAGAAGTGGTGGTGGTGGTGGTGGGAGCTTGCCTATGCCACAGCTGGGAGAAGCAGCAGATCCTGGTGCCAGCCTGCCTCAAACTGAGCTGGGTCATTCCAGCCTGCCACTAAAAAATGTTTCTGACTGCTACTCTCTGGCATTGGTGGGGTTGCAGCTATGGCACTCCACGTAGCTTAGAATACCTGAGTTCCAGGAGGAATTCACATACGTCAAGAGGCTGGAAAGAAGAACTTGTGGACAAACATTCAAAGAAACTAATATGAATAGCCGAATTAAACGATGTGATATTGGGTAAACGTAGGGCAGGATAATTACTTAGGGGCATACAAAGGAGCAGTGGGGTGAACCTGAGGAAAGGAAAAGTCAGGCTCAATAGCAGGAAACGTTTCCAGACAATAAGGTTTATTAGACTCTGCAATTGTCTTTCACAGGAAGTGGTGGAAGTCTCATTGCTTGAAATGAACAAAGCAATGGAAAATTAGGAGTAGGGAAATAATTTGTGTACTGACACAAAGGGATGCGATGAACTTAATAGGGTCCTGCAATCTCCTGTTTCTCTGATTTGCCCCTTTGTATCATGTTGAATGCTTCCTACACACCAAATATTCTTTTCTTGCTGCCCTTCACATCTGAATATGAATCTTTTGGATCTTTTTCCTATAAGCTTTGAATGGTAATAGTTAAAGGCCTGGACTGTGGAAAATCTGGGGATATGCACTGGTGTTACCTGGAGTTGTGGGACCTAGGATTGTCAGAGAATCAGGCCCCACCAACTTTCCCAGTAGATAAAGTGCACTTGTGAAAGCAGTATTAGCTGATCTGTGGTTTGTCAGCTGCAAAAGTATAGTTCTGCCATTTGACTGCTATAGCAAAGGAAGCATGAAACCAGGAAGAAAGCTGTCTGTTAACACATTCAACACAAGTTTTATTTCATGTGTGTTGGTAAATTTAAAGAGCCCAAGATGAGGTTAATTAGTTTTTATCTCTGGTATGAGTATGATGGTGGGGTGGGGGGGCAGAGCCATAAGCAGAAAATTATATGATTCATAGATTGCATCTATTTTCATCAGTCTCTAAGTACTTGCCCAGAGTGTGCTTCCCCTACAATATAACCTGGCTCTGCCAAGGGATATTGGAGTCATTACAAGGGCCTCACAACACAAGAAACCAGTGAAGAGCTGTGTTATCCAGTTGCAGCCACAAGCAGGTATGAAACTACAATACCATTCCACAGACTGGAACTTGGCCAGCACGTGGGAGCTAACCCACTGAGACTTTAATGTGGGTTATCGGTAGAACTTGCATTCAGGACTCAGCTGAGGAATGGACTCCTCCCAGCTGAGCCAAAGCCCATTAACTTAGTAGCAAAAGTTGGCTTTTCCTATTAAACTGAGCAGTCAGTAGCAAGGAGTGTTGCATACATGTTGTAAGTTAGATGGCAGGTCTCTTCTTGTGAAAAGTGATGTGCTATCTTTAATGACCAGGAATGGCCAGGGTCTCTTGGAGTCCCCATAGAGTTCATAGCTTCAGTAGCATGGTGTCGCATCAAGAAGGTTGCCGTTTGAATTATCAGCATCAGTATCCCTAGAAGTCTTTCATCTCAGCACAGATTCAGCTTACCCCTGCTTAGCTAATGGGGTCTGGTGAGGTCACAGCCCAGAGGAGTAGGGCTGAATAAATTTGAATACGCTATTTTTGTTAGCATGGAGGCTATACAGGATTTTGTTGGTATCTGGGCAACTGTTTCTAAAGCATCAAATCCCAAGTGGGACGCAGGAAAGGATTCTTTTGACTCCAGAACAAAGGGTTTCCAAGTATACTTACAGCTCAGAATTCAAGATTTCTTACAGCTGCTGCGCTGCTTCTGTCCATCGTGCACTCTGCAAACACTGTGAAAAGATAAGCGAAGGCAGCATCCAGAGTAACAGCAGGAACTCATCCAAAAATAATGCAACCCCGGAGCTTCCTCTTTAGAGAGGTGCACTAGAGGAGTAAACAGCGTTACCATTTGGGGCTGAATAATGGGAAGAGGATTGTGGAGAGCTTGTACATCGTCCTGTCTGCTGGCTCCAGCTAGCTGCATTCCCCTCTCGGTTCTGCGAACTCTCAGTTCACAGTTTCATTTCAAGAAGGAAAAAAATAAATGGGACCAGGGGACACCATTTCCTGTAGTAATGCATTGGAAGTGAAAAGATAGCAGGAGCTACACAAAAAGAGCTAAGGCCTTTTCAGTTGGGAAGCACAACTCTGGCTTTGTTACTGTGCAGTCTGGTTGCAAGGCCTGATTATTAAAGGTCCATGCAATGGATGAGCTGTGCACAAAGTTCCTGCTGATCCCAGACAGGTATGATAAGATGCATTATTTACACACACACAGTGAGTCAGAGCAGCTACTTCATAGTCTGCCTGGTACTGAGCAAGAACCTAGATGAATTGGGTACTAGCCTGTGCCATGATGACTGCCTCAATATCCCAGCCTGTAGCCATACTGCCAAGGAATTCAAAAGAGTTTTTATCAATGATACAGAATTACAGAATCATTGCATTAGAAAGGACCTCAGGGCATCTGCTGCAGCCCTCTAAACCATCTCTGTCCAGTGCTTATTCAACCTCATCTTAAAAAGTTCCAACAAAAGATTCTCCAGCTTCTCTGGACAGTCTGTTCCACTGCCTTACTGTTCCCACAGTAAGGAAGCTTTTCACTGGGTATATTTAACTAATTAGAAATGTTATGTGATTTGACTACATTTTTAAAAACCTGCTTTACATTTAAAAGTTATTGAACCCGTGAGTGAGTCAGCAAATGAATTTCTCCCCATTCCCCCAGCTTGAACAAGGCATGTAACCTCAGGTTATGTCTTGGACTTGGATTTTCTGCTACAGAGTCAGGACACTGCTATCTGCCTGCCAACACTAGTAAAAGGGAAGGATGAGGGGGTATCCAAGCTGAATCAGGATTTTAACATATGATGGTGGATAAACATGGAGCCAGAACTGCTGAACCTACTCTGATCCCTCTGCTTCCCAGGTGCACAAATAGTCTCTTAATAGCTTAGCTATTATTGACTCTACTACGTTACCCAGTATAGCATTTTCAGTGGTTCTCACCTGATTTTACAAATTGCCTGGATTATCTGGAGGCTGGCCAGCGTGCTGCAACAAAGAACTAGTTAGAACCATTGTTTCAAGTATGTGAATGGATTTCACTAAGGGCTTCGATGATAAAGCATCCATCCGTTTCTCTGGGTACTTTTACCCCAAAACAGTACAAGCCATCCGACCTAAACTACTATATCTCTGTTGTCCATATTGCCACATGAAGTATCACCAAGAAAGTAAGCATTATACAACCCTACAACCTATCTCACTGTCTCTGCCCATCTCAACCATCCCAGGTGAAGGCCTAATGGCTCCAGGTTCTGGCAGAGCTTGGTGAAGACATGGTTCGCAGACGATAAAATGTTCTTTTGCTCCCTGTCACTAATTTAACTTGGGGAGTGGAGCTTTAGCTCAAGCATGCCCAGTGATTGCAGCTCTAATGGAGGGAGAAGTAAATGTTTTACAGCCAGCTCCTGAAACACCACCCCAAAACTACCAGTTAGGCCAGGGAGATCAGGGATCCCCTGCTCCTTTACCTACTTTGGGGTGATGCCCTGCTTAGCAAGCAGGAGGCCCCATTCTAAGTTTTAAATGGAAAACTCAATGAATACATTCTGGCGCTGTAAAGGGAAAGCAACATAACCCCCATCTTTGCAGCTTGCATTATTGGTCTGCACTGGTTCATGCTTCTGTAATGGGCAGCGTTTAGCATCTATTCCAGTCTTGCCTCCATAATGGATCCCATCCCTGTCTCGCTGAAAGCAATGGGAGCTTGGGGCTGATATGGGATCCAAGTTTTAGCTTATGACATTTCCTTTTGGGGAGTAGCCAGAATGTGACCAAAGCTTGTTTGGGTGTGAAAGATGGTGGGCTCTGAGCAGACCATTTGGCTTCAGTTCTTTCCTCCGTGGCTAAATGGGAATGCTTAACGTGTGTGTGATGACGGGTTTCTGGAGGGGGAAGTTTTTTAAGCATCCTGGGTCAGGTTGTATGGCTCTAAATAAAGAAACAAATTCCCATTGGTTTCAATAGCAGTTCACCTAAGGGAAGAAGTCTTGATTTTTGCCTTGCCATAAGCTTTTCCTGATATGCTAGTTTTTTTGAGTATGTACCAGGTAAGGTCATACAGCAGCCTCCTTCCCCCTGTGACATTGATAGTTCAGTGCCAGTGGGAAAACTGTGTCAATGGGATCTTATTCTTCCTTCCTGAGACTTTCAATACCACATTTATTTTGTTATATTTATTGGAATTTACACTTGCTACTAGAGCACTGGGATGCTCCCAATTCATTTTCCTTTAACTACCTTCTCACAAGGTCTCAGGCCGGCCCAGCCTCTCTCCTGTTACGTGAGCCAGAAGCTGTTGGTGAGACTTTCTTTACAACCTGATAGTGCCGCTCTCTGACCTTGTGGCTCCATCTTGTATGGAGCAAGCTGCTTCTGTAGCTTTCACAGATCTGATCAGTAGAGGAGGAAAACAGACTAAGGAAAACACATCCCAGGTATGCTCCAGGGCACAGGGTATAACTACAGCAGCTGGTCTGCCTTTCTCTCTGCAAGACCCAAAGAAACAACCTCTTCCCAGATGATGGTACACAGCTTCTCTGGAAGCAAAGCTTCCATCTGAGAGAAGAAAATCCTGGGGCTGACATTTTCACATGTGTTTGGGTTCAACAACTCAGGAGTGTGACTTTTGGTCAGATCATTTGGCTCTGACAGTTTCTGTGTTCATTATTAACAGAGAGCGGAAATAAGCGGGCTTGGATTCTGTATCCCTGTCTTGCCAATCTGGGGTTTATCTTTAAGCCTGCAACTGTAGCCCTTTTTTTCTCACAGATGGAGACTGATAACAGATGGTTCTTGAGGAAAAGGCACCAAAGACACTAATCCTCAGCAGACATGGTTTTCTTTGTAACTGTGAGTTTTAAAATACTTACTTTTAGGTTTTCTTCTAAAATGCTACCTTGGACTTTATTTCATGAAAATGATGCTAGATTTTAAAGATAAATGTAGTGTATTGTAATTAACATGGTTTACTGTGGCCTGCTTACATCAGAAAAGACATAATTAAAAACCCCCCAAAACTAAGAACAGGAAACAAATTAACCCCTTTTGGCATGACAGCAAGCAGTATACAGCGCGTACATTTGGTCTCTGAAACTTGTATATGTTAGTAAGACAAGCCCAGATATTAATGAAGGGAAGGGGTTGACATAGGCTGTATTTCCATGCAGCAGAGGCTGGATCAGAGGAGGAAGGGCCTATTACATGAAGGTCTGATTGAGATTTGAACTCTCTCAAAAGCCATAGGATGTTCTGATGTGATTTTTTAGCACAGGTCAGTCTCTGGTTATAGTGGAGAGTCCTCTCGGTTCCTGACATTTCTCTATCACTTCCATTTCATGGTAGCATTGACTTGAGGGGCAACTGAATTGGGGTCCTGCTTTAGGCCTGGAGGGCAGAGTTATCTTTCTTGGCTACAGGCTGTTAGAAAGCAATCACTATCCAGCTTGTGTAAAACAGATTTAAGATGATGCTTTTTGTCAGTTTCCTTTCTTCAGTGGGGACAAAGTGTTTCCAGGAGTGCCATGAACAGTAGCTTGCATACCATTTCAAAAGCCTAAAATGCTGTTTAAATGTGAAGCACATGGAATGGGAGCCTGGTTTATTTAGGTCTGGCATGTTGCTTTGAGGAAAAGGTGATGCAACGCAATAATCTGCTAGTGTCCGTAGCCGTGTCTGTTACAAATGGAAACCTCAGACTGTAACGTGGAGCAAATTTGGATCTGCAGTTGTAGCTCAGACCCATTTCTAGTCTTACCCTTCCCTGAGTTTCTGCACTGCGTTCTCATCATTTTCATTGCTAAGTTAATTAAGTTCAAGCTTCACTTCAAACCAACCTGTCTTCTGCCTATGCTTATATCAAAGACCTCATCTCTTCCTATATCCCACGTCCATGGGCCAAGATTCCCACCTGTCCAATCCCTTTGCCTCCCTTACCAAACTCCCATCTGCCTACCTCATTTCACATAATGAAGAGCATGTTTAGCAAATGCCCCTCCTCTCTTTCTGAAAAACACTTGTGACCCCCTTATCTGTCTGCAACAAATCCACTATGGAACTACATGTTCAAGCCTTGGTAACTCATATTAGACTCCCTAATCCATGTCTTTGTCAATGAACTGATTTTCAAATGTGCTGAACACCTACAACTTCCACTAAATTCAAGGTACCCAAGTCTGTAAATGTTTGGCTAAGCATTGTGCCCAGAACTACACAGGATGCTTATGGACAAGTTCAGAATAGAATCCAAATTTTGATAGTACAGTGAGTCTAGAGAGTAAGGAAATCTGAGATAGATGAGAGGGAAAAGGACTTTTTAGGCAGAGCATTTAAAACTTGACTTTATGTTAATATTTATTTCACTTGAGCAAGTAATTTAACATTTTGGATAAAACCCCCTGTGCTAAAAAATGGAATGCTCCATCTGCAATCATAATACAAGAAATCACAGTAGACATGCTCCAAAGCTCCTCTGGCAACACCAGGGAAAATCAGAGTTGACAGTGACATTTTTAAGGCATGGGGAAAAGTTTTAAAGAGGGGAAAACCCACAAAAATAATTCCAGACCACTCCCCCCCACCAGCCACAGTGCCACCCAATCACGAAGAAACAAAATCTAAAGGCCATAAACAATCTTTTGTAGCTCACTTTGGATTTGCTAATCCAAATTTAACATCAACTGCTTGGAGAGCCCTGGAGAGAATGTGTTACATACCCCCAGCTTTTTCTGACAGCAGATCACCTTTGAGCAGCCTTGGCTACAGCAGCGGTTCCCAAACTCTGACAGATTGAGCACCACCAGTTTAAAATGATACAACCTTAAGTACCACCAGCAAATTTTTCAGTTCAGCCTTAAGTACCACCAGCAAATTTCTGTCATATAAAGTAATTATAATAAATCTGTTAATGCATACCATTGACAGGTTGTCTGTGTACCACTGGTGGTATATGTACCACAGGCTAGAAACTGCTGGGCCACCGCTTGATTCCTCTGGTGTGATACTCTTCATGCTTCTGAAATCATCTTATAGAGATGGTACATCAGATCCAGACTATACCTACCTAAACCCTTGATGCCAAAGGCCTTGGTTCTGCAGTTGCCTTCCCCTGCCTTTGCAACAGCCTTTCAGAATCTAGCATCACTAGCTTTGTCCTACAGAGACTTGACACAACTGCCCTTTTTGCTTTATTAAGCCTGACAGTGCAGCTGCAACTGGCCCTAATTGGCATTTTTGACGGCAGCCTCAACAGAAAGGTATGAGACTGGAGGATCCATGGAAATAAAACTCCCATTCATTCAGCTCCCTAGAAAGGGCCCCCTCCAGTATGCGGCTGAGGTTGAGTGGCAAGTCAGTGCAAGGAAAACCCATGGTGCCATTGCCTAGGCTGTATCTATTCTGTGAATAAATGAAGGACTTCTGTTTCTAGAGCTGAGAATCAGCATTTTTACAAGTACAAAACTCAGTTTAAAGAACAAAATGAGAGCTAATCAGTGTGTGGTGCCTGTAGTCAGGGTGCAGTTTTCCTCTCTGCATTTGGCACTGGAGTCTTGTTAACTGCCTGCATGTTCTGTGAGCCGTCAGTGACCTCAAGCAGATTGAGCCAAAGAGGCAGAGCTCTAGGCCTGACTTTGTTCCTACAAAAACAGGAATGCCGCAGCAATGAACCTGAGTTCATGCCAATAACAATGTATTGATGAGAGTCTTTATTTATACCAAAATTAATTATCCAAGAGCCAGCAAGAGGTTTCATCCATAGAGAATGAGGCAGCACTGCCTTTTAACTTCTGAACATATTTGCACAATAGGAATTTTCTAACAAAAGTGATAGTTAGTTCACTTTCTCCCCTGTAAGTTGCTCTAATGTTTTGTTACACTCACAGCTAGGAAAATTGTCTTATTACAAGGCTGAATTTGTCAAACTTCAGCCTCTGTCATGTCAGAGTTGAAAAAGCCCCTCTACTCTCAGGTATCTTTTCCATGCGTAAGTACTTATTTGTAGCAATCGAATCCCTTCTCAACAATTAAACTCTCTGTAGTATTTCTACATCTCTCCTGAAGTGCAGACACACATACTAGATGCTGTTTCTGTAGCAGTTCTACCAAGGAAGACAGAGACGTCTTCAGTTTATCCGTGCTTTCCTGCTTCTCTGCTTGATTCCAGCCTGATTGTGGGAACAGATACAAGAACTGCCTCTCTCGGCCTACAGTCTAATGAATCTTGAATAATTTCCTTCTGCTGGCCTACATCTAAGGATATCTTACGCACTTGCATTTGCTTCAGCTTAGGCTCAGGTCCAACTCTCCCAGAAAGATCCAATGGTAGCCTTTACATTGATGCTAATGGAAATTTTATACGGATTCTAGCTATCCACATTTCTCATGCAGCCTGGAAAGGGCACCCTTGAATAACTGTTCTGCTAGGATTTGGGGAAATTTTGCGATACTGATCAGCTTCAAGAGGAATGCCTTTTCCATTTATGGTCTGGAGCCAGACAGCTCCTGGGCAGGCCATCAGAGAAAACCCCATTAATGTCAGTGGAACTAGGCCGTGTCCTTTGTCCCTGTTCATACAGCACAGAGCCATGTAGGACTGGTCAGGTAAATCTTTCAGTCTCTTGATTCATTTGGAATCATTATGGGAGCTGTGAATGGTCTAAATCACTGTTCTCGCCTCCTGACAGTGAGTGCTCATCCCCCGGGACACCATGTCCTTGTTCATGTTGATGAATTACTGAATCTGTGTTTCTTATTTCCCCTCTTTTTTATCTTCTCATAACGTGTCCCATGCTTTACCCTTCACTGCTAGTATTTTTCATGAAAGATGGTATAATAATTTTTTCCCCCCAACAGCTTAAGTTTTTAAAAATAATCACAGAGGAAAGGGCTGGTTTTGATGGATCTCTGTGAGCTGAGGGAAACAAGTAAAAGTTTCACAAAAATACGGCAGTATGTAATGGCTTTGGAAAGTGACAGCCTCGTTATTTAACACATGAATGTTCAATAAACCTCCAAGATGAGGGTGTCATTACTATGTTGATATCATAAACTACTCAAATTCTTTTCATAGCTCATCACCAAAAACATTGCTATTTTTTCCCTTATTTTTTATTTCTGAACAACCCTTCAAAGCATCAGGTGTTGTCCGCACCCATGTGGTCTTGCCCTTTGGCCCAGAGTTAAGTAGGTGGGTACTCTTCAGTGTATTAAAGAAGAGGAAAGGATCTGTGCTGCTCAAAACTAAATGCTTTACCTTCTAGTCTAATTACCTTTGCATGTCATTGTTCCCAAAACAGTAGGAAAGATGAATATTCAGGGGAGGAGTCCAGTAGTGTAGATTTTTATGCTGTTAGTAGGGGCAATAGCATCGGTTTTGGGTAGTTCACTGGATTTTATTACCAGGACTACATGCTATTATTAATGAGGGAACTAAGGAAGAACAAAGTCTTCAGTTTGGTTTATTTAAAGCCAACCTTTCCAGCAAGAGATCTGAATATTTTTTGTTAATTAGCTTGAGCAATTACCCTCTTGTTTTGTTTTCTGGAAGGCATTTTCAGTGACCTCAGTCTATGAATAGATATTTTTCTCTCTGTTGCATCTAAGACTTCTGAAATGTAACAGCCCTTTATAATATCCTATATTTATCATGCCTGCGGAGTTGTATTGTTTTTAAATGGAATTCTGCACTGTGGGAACTCCACAGGATCTCTTCAGCTGAAGCATGAAAAAATTACATCCCCTTGCTCTGTGCTTTCCAGTTTTTCTCTACCAAAGTTTGTTAATGATCAAAGAGATGTGCGTTAAGCATGGATTTTTCCTTGCACTCAGCACTGACCTGGGAGCGAGGAAGCTGAAATCAAGTCCATGGCAAGAATTATAGGCTGCCTATACACATGCTTGGAGATGGGGCAGGGTCACGTTTTAATTAGAGCGGTTCTCAGAGAGTCACTCTAATTAAAATGCTACAACATCATGTGTATTAAGCTCCCACACGTTTAAAAAGGGCTGCAAGATGCTTTAACTGAAGCTCATTTGATGAGCTTTTGTTAAAGTACCCCAGTGGCATCCAAGCATGTGTATAGGCACCCTTAGGTGTCAGAGCAAGAATTGACAGCTCATCTGCTGTCCTCTGACAGTGAAGACAAAGCCAGGTGGAAAACCACGGCCTAGATGGCAACAATTTGCATCACTGGCAAAACAGGCCTTGCAGAGTAGACAGGATCACTACAAAGAATGAGCCAAGATGTGTGTAGAATCCATGGGGATATTGCATGGATCTTGGGGGATCCACAGGGTGGAGGCCCAGCACTTCTCAGACATGTTCTTGGGGCTTGAGACTCATGTGGGTAGGTGGGTTCCAGTTCTGTCAGAAAGCTGATGCTGGCTTATGTAAGAAAATCCCTGCCTGTTTATCAGGAGGAAGACAGCAAGGAGAACTATCTTTCCCCAGGCTCTGCTCCATTTTTGCCTAGCCACTCCTAAAATGACAGCACCTCAAGTGTTTGGCAATTACCGAAAGGAGCTTCTACAAGGTTCGGAAGGATGAAGCCGTGTTAGGTCAGCTCCTTCCTCCCTCTCCCTGAATCTTGGCTAGAGGGAACATCTTTTCTTCTACTCCTATTCCCTCCACATTGAAAAGGAGGATAAAACACCTAGGCCACCCTCCTCAGATCTCACTGAAGAGCAAAAGCAGCAGACAAAGGAAATGGATCTATTTCCAAAATATATCGCTGCTTTTGCTCACCTGCATCTCCCGGTCAGCCTTATTTAGGAGGATTATTTTAGTAACGCCGTGATTCCGTTTGAGTTTTGTACAGGTATGAGAAGTTCTCACTTGTGCCTTTGAAAATATGCATCACATCCCTGCCACTACCTAAGAGGACAGCTGCAAAAATAAAGTGTCTTGTTCAACCTGCACGCCATTTAAATGAAAAGCAAGGCCCAAGGAAAGGGTAGTTCTCTTGCTGTCTATAGCTCTCAGATCATTTAGAAATTTCAAATGTCTGTATTTCCATTTTGATCATATCTGCCCCTGGTTTATTTAGGTTTATTTACAAATATATTCACCCATAAATCCTAGGGTATACATGCTGTATAATACTTCTTATAAAACGTGGTGTGGAAACACCTCACCACAATGAACTATAAATAAAATATATGTAAAGTGCCAGATATAATCCTTTTAAAAATATGTTCTAATTAAAACCAGCCTTTTGCCCAACCCCCTCCTGTGCTGCATTAACAGCTCTTTATACTGATACACGTTCAGTATACCATGGCCTGTTTGCATTACACAAACAGGAATTGCTTGGACACCCCCCTAACTCTTCAGCTTCAAGTCCAGTGGCTTCAGGAAGTTTGGCAAGGGCAGATCCTCCAGTGCCTCTGGGAATTGTTCGGGTGATATGGTCCTGATTAAGATGCGCATAGCACTAATGAACAGAGAGGGGGGGGATAAGCCTGCCAGCCACTGATATCTGTTCTCTCCCAAGAGGTCTTGCCAAGGCTGCTGATTGTCCAGCAATTGTTGCTTCATTGGAAACTGGAGCTCCTGAGGCACGAAGAGGAAAAGGGAGTCCAGTGAGAGCAGCTTGGTGCGCAGGTTTACTGCTGGGGTCTGGGAAATCTGCTGGAGCAAGATGTCCAAAGGGGTGTTCCCAGAGCTGTCATGTAAGCAAGGCGATGCACCATGTCCCAGCAACAGGATTAAACACTCGGGTCTCACCAGTTCACAGGCCACATGCAAGGCAGTTTTACCACCCTCCACACGGCTGCATCCCCTGCAGTCCAGGTAGCTAATTCGGTCGCTTTCTGGGAAGTCTCTGATGGCTTTGAGGATCCCGAGCAGGATGTGGATGCGGTTATAACGAACTGCCATGGCCAGGTGAGGAGCCAGTGACTGACAGCAGCTGAAGCTGGGGCTGGGGCTGGCCAGAGCGCTCTGGGGAAACTTGTTCAGCAGGTACTGGGCATAGGGCTGGTGGTTATGCACCAGTGCGTAGAGGAGGGCCTCGGAGGGAGAGTAGGTGCTCACCTTGCCACCTTCCCAATGGAAGACCTCCATTGTCCTCATGTCCTCCAGGAGCCACGCTGGCAGCAGGTCCCTCACTGCCTGGTAGAAGGCAAAGGACGATTTCTTGCATTGCTTCTGGGACTGGGCCTGGCGGCTGCTGTAGCCATTCAGCCATTTGACAGTCCAGGGCATGGCGGAGCCAGGTCCTCAGCGGGGCCGTCTCGCCACCTCGGCAGGAGCCTGCATTCGCGCGACCTGCCGGAAACACAAAAGCAACTGAAGGAGGGGGCCGGAGCCTCACCCCCCCGCCCTCCAGCCAGCCGGGCCAGGCCCCTGCTCGCCTTCCTCTCTCCCTGGGGAAGGCTGGAGCGGGGTGGGCGGCCGAGGCGGGCTGCTCCCGCTGGCAGCGTTGGGCACTAACCCCGGGGGAGGCCAGGCCGCGGGGTGGGGGGAGGCAGCCCCTGCCCTGGGCACCCGGGACCACCCGGCAGGGGCGGCTGCCGCCCCGCAGGATCCGCCGGCGGCGGGGAGCCGGCGCTGAGCGCTCACCTCGCGCTGTCCCCG
>NW_017728947.1:98718164-98748084 GCF_001723895.1 Crocodylus porosus
GGGGGGGAGGCTGCCTGGGCTCGGTCCGGCTCCTCCCTGGACGGGCCCGGGGACCACTGCCCCTCCCCCCCTTCAAAGGGGCCTCGTGCCTGGCGGAGCTGAGCGGCACCCGGCGGATGGCGGGGGAGGGGCTGCCCCGCGGCTGCCCTTGAGCTAACTTTGCCCACGCACGTGCTCGCAGCTGCGCTTCTTCATCCGGGTCCCCCCGCAGCCGCGGGCCTGCAGGGCTCGGGGCTGCGCTACTGCTGAGGGAGGGTCATCCCGCGCCCAGCCCTCCCGTACAAGCCAGGTCCAGGCCTTGCCCTTGTGCGGGGGGTTCAGTTCCTGATCCCTCAAGGAGACTTGTGGCTTGGTCCCACTTTTGTCCTGCCCCCCCCCCGAGCACGCTGCTGCTGCAGTCACGGCCCTTTCACCGCCCGGAGAACTTGAGACGACTCTTTGGAGCCTGCTAATGCCATTCCTTATTGGGCTGGAGGGTGCAGTGCTGACTGCTCGGGTTTCTCTGCTCACCGGGCTGCAGGGGCTGCCCCATCATGGCTGGCCACGGGAGTACGGTTTCAATCGTATACTTTTTTTAATCTGTGACATTTCTAGCTCTTCCCCCAGTAGAAGTCATGTGTCGGGCGCTTGACAGCGTAGCCAAGTTGGTGATGTAACCACACATTTCCTTGTGGTGTTCAGGTCATGGAGCTGCTTGAAAGGCAGGCAGGAGCAGATCGTTATGTTCTAGTGCCCTGCACATAAAATGTCAGCTTGCAAGAAACAGCTGCCCTAGGTGTTGTGTGCAATTCTGAGCTCCAGTTCTTCCAGGGAAAACAATTAAATCCCAATACATTTGATTTCTAGGGGGCCTTTCTGCCACACATTCTGTAATAGATGGCATGTCAGGTGTGTAAAATAGTAGCACTATTGAATGGATGGATGCAGAATAAAATGGGGTGCAGAGAGTTTAGAAACACCGAACAGATGATATCAAACTGAGCTCCTCACTACAAAAAATCAGGTTCATATAGCTGAGAGGAAATGGGCCAAAGTGCAGGTAGGTGGGAGGAAGGAGATATGTGAAACTGCAGTGCTGTTTTTCAAAGCATATGCCTAGCTTTTACCAATATGGGGTTCATAATTTGGAGATCATAGTAGATCCATTGCAGATCTGGGCATTGTTTCAGCTGTGGATAATCCTTTTTAATTATCTGGGTTACACCCCCCCCCATATATGTACATATATATATATCTATCTATATATGTATATGTGTGTGAGTACACACATACATACATGTGTGTGTGTGTGTATATATATATATATATATACACATCTTCAACTATTTTCAGTACTTATTCTGATCCTGAGTTATTGCTCTAATTAACCAGCAACTGAATTTTGGAGCAATAGCTCAGGATCAGAATAAGTACTGAATATAGCTGAACCTGTACCCTTTTATTTTATAATGTATATTGTAACAGATTAGTGAAATGTGTACTATTGCCATCTCTTGGACGAAATCAGAATTACTAATCTGTGTGACAGTTTATCTTAAGTCCTATATTGGAAACAGATGAAGAAAACTTTGTTAGATTTAGTGGCATCTGAACCTGTACATGAGAAGCAGAAGGATTTAAATTTCTGGCAGCTGCTGTGATGCAGGGAGTGAAGAACATCCCAGTAACATGTTCCTACCTCTCTGTTGATTTTTCACAAACATTCATGTGAACCAAGTTTTTCTTATGGAAAGTACTTTTGGACCTGTAGACAAGAGATTAGTTTAAACAAAACCAAAACTTGCCATGTGGGAAACACAAAGTATGTTCTGAGCAGAAGCAGGGGTAGTTTCTGAGGTCAAACCAGCCCAGCAGGTGGGGAACAAAAATATTTCTTTGTGACTCTGGAGGCTGATCATATTACATAAAAGCTGAATTGAGAACTCTGATTACTCAAAGTAATTACTTGAGTAATCCATAGGCCAACATGTGTTTGTAGAGTGTATTTGTCAATGAACATATTTGTAAGACTTCTGGATTGTTTGTTGACAATGTTAAATGGGAAAAAATAGGTGATTCACCAAATTAATTTATTTCCTGCAAATAGCTTGGCTTTAATGACAAACAAAAGCACCTACAGTAGCCTTTGATTTGCTACAATACCGATTTTACATACACATATGCACATGATATATATATACTCTTGCTCTCCTCTTCCTCTCCCCACCCACCCTTTACCTTGTTTTTGCAAACATCTGTTTTTATCATTTGAATTCAGTAGCTGATCCTGTTATGTATCTAATCATCAGAGAGGTATCACAGGTTCCACACCACATGACAGTGATTATAACAAAAGAGTGACCAAATATGAATAACACAACTCATAGTTATGGTCATCTTTTATTAACATGTGATACCATTTTCTCTGGGCATTTTTTTTTCTTTGTTGATTCCATTCACATTTTTGGCCCTTTCAGTGTTAAATGGCAATCTTCTCTAGCTAATTGTCTAATAATACCTGCTTAAAGTGACTGAAACTGATCCAAATAAAGAGTGGGGAGTTGTGCTACTTCTTTTAATATAAATAATTCTAGTCTTAAAGTTTTGCCTAGATTAACCACTAACTAAGTGGATGTTATTGTATATTTAATTGATCAAGGTATAATCAAGAAATTGACAATATTAATGAGCACTTTGAACACAAAGTTTGATATCGGGTTGAGGAGAGAAAAGGGGAAAGGCATAAACATATATGTCTGTTCTGAAACTGTCTAACAATATTTGCTTTAAACTAGCCCTTGCATTGACAAGTTCTGACTACTAGTCATTTACCAAACTGCACAGTGGAGATGAGAGATGGACTCAAGAAATCTCAAAGCTTGGACCTCACTACAATAATCCTGAGAGCTCGCAGCATTCAGAGATGGGACTGTGATTTAAACCTACATCTGTTGTAATTACTGTACAAACCTCCAGTTTAACCAAATTCAAACATACTGAGAGAGGAACAGCAGTGAGAGAAAGGGGGTTTTATGGTTAAAGCACAGGCTGGGGAAGTTGGAGTTTTAAGCACTCCTCCCTATTCTGCTACAATTTTCCTGAGCAAGTTTCTCTGGGTCTTTGGTGTCCCATCTGTAAAATGTGAATAATAATAGCAATAGTAATAACATCACCTTCTCTGTCTGTCTTGCCAATTTAGACTGCAAGTGCTTCAGGGCAGGAATAACCTTTTTGCTATAGGTATGTACAGCCCCTGGCACAGTGTTGTGGGGTTGCTGTCTTGGTTAAGACCCCTAAAAGCTATTGTAATTTGAATCAAAACTCATGGAAGAGGTGTTATCTTTTGTTAGACCAACTAGCTATCTAGATGTATTATCTAGTTGGTCTGATAAAAGATATCACCTCTTCCACGAATTTTGATTCCTTTTGCCCCTGGACCAATACAGCTACAACCTGGATACCGGACACATTGTAGTTTGATAATTGCAACGACAGTGTCTGGCTGTTCGGGGCTGTGCCAGGCTGAGGTGCATACGACTCAGATGCTGTCAGGCACTATGTGAGGCCTTCTGGTAACACTGTTATCTACGACTATGCGAATGTGGATGAAGTATATGACGACAGTCCTAAACTGGGCTATCTGGCTGCCAGGGGTTGCAGCTGCTGCTGACACCTTGTGGAAAACTGAGATAAACATTTTCTTTAAAAACTCATCTGTTTGCTTGGGTTCCTCCCCTGCTGCTGGTTCCCCACAGTTCTGTGAGCCCTTCCCAGCAGCCTGTCCTGTCACAACACCCCACACCTGTCCTCAAGGTAAGGAAGGTGCATGAGGACTGACAGGGATGAGCTGTGAGATAAAATTTCAGCATGGACCTTTCTAAGGTTTGTTACCCCATTTTAACAAGCAAAGTCTGTTGACGGAATGGGTAGTGGCTCTGCTCCCTGATGTTGCTATTCTCATTGCACTCCTTGATGAGTTTAGGGCACGTGGGTCCCTAAGCTGCATCAAGTCCCTTGGTTTTATCAAGGGTGGGGGATGATTCCTGTGAGAGCTGGAAAGAATCCCAATGGGATTTCATCAGTTGGAAACCATTTTCTGAACTTTCCATCCACCTCCCTGCCCCTGCTGCCCCCAAGATCTTTGGAAGGTATGGTAATAGGCATTAGGGGACGAGGCATCTCGTCAGCTTTTTCCATGCCTTGCCCTACCAAGAAGATGTTGTCTTAGTCAACTGTCTGAAGGTTGTAGATGGGGTCAGAGTGTAGCTGAGTCTATGTCTGATGGAGCAGGTGGGAGGCAGTAGGTGGGTGCTGTTTTTGAGGGGCAGTGAGATAGGTAGCCGCCACTGCCCAGGGTGCTAAAACTACTTGTTATGCCTCTGGTAGTGGTGGGGGGGGGATGGAGATCCATCACATGCACAATGCTCCCTGCACTACCACTAGTTCCAGAGGGACAGGGAGGAGCGAGCAGACCCCTTCCATATAGCCAGGGGACAAAGTCCACCCACAAGCAATAACACCACATGCAGATGCTCATCTCTACCTAGCCCTTCCCTATCTCCATCTGGTAGGCAGTTTTTTATGGGTCACCCTGCAGTGTAATAACACACTGAGGGAGTGATAGTATTGTTTGCTCCAAAAGAGATGCATGTTTTATAAGCAGCGATAATTATAATTTATTCTTACAAGTTACACATTTGTATACCGCATCTCTCCCCACTCCACACCAAAAAAAATCATCTACCCAGCATTGGGATGCGTGTCTTAAGTTGGGAAGCTGATTTAATCTTTGCTGGAATAGAAGCATGGAGATGCTATGCTGTAATGGCTGCCAAAACAGCTGCCACTTCTTTCTTGCTCAGCAAGCAGGCATTATTGGCCGAGCACTGTAGTTTGTGCCTGACAGAACAACTGACCTGGCTCAGGGCAAGTGAGCTGCTGTGTGAAGGCTGTAGTATCTTCATGAGGCTTGGGGGTGGGGTGGTAAAAACAACACATTGTTTGCAGAAACTTATATTAAGAACTATTTACAGTAAGGAAGTAATAGTTCTTGCTGTGGCTCTTGCAAGGATCTGGGACTTAGTTGCTGTCCTCCCAGACCAGGAAGTCTCTACTGCCTCACCCAGATCGTGTCCTGTGATGCCACACTTTCTGGATACTCTGTGTTTCCAGGAGGATTTTCTCTGTGTCACACAGTCAGCCATGACTCTGGAAAAATTATGTTTAAAAAAAAAAAAAAAAAAAAGTCATGTGTCTTCTTTGGGGAAGTATTATATGTGAGAAAATATAGTACTGGGCAAGTCTCCCCTTTCCTATACGTTGCTCGTCAGTTCAATATACAAAATGTGTGAGCTGCTTACGTGGCATTCATGAATATGTTGCATCTATTTTTATTTCAGAGGACTTATTGGCAAAGAAGTATTTTCCTGAACATAGCATGGCCCTGTATATAACATTAATCTTGTTTTCAGAGGCAGCTTGAGGAAAAGAAATCTGAATAGCACATTGAGTAGCAGCAGCTAAGGGGAAGAGAAAATACGGTATTAAGAACTTGACAAAAATCAATTGCCTTCCATCCCTGGGTCTCAAGTGACTTTACAAAAAAGAAAAAACTACAAAATTATTCCTATTTGATAGAAAAATATTATCCCTAGTGGAGAGAGAGGGAATTGATATATGGAGAGATGAAGAGGCTTTGCTGAAGGGACACAGCGGGTCAATGGCAGATCTAGGAACTGCTCCTTTAAACCAAACCCTTATGTTTTTAGAGCTTGTTCTTTTTTTGGTACTCCTCCAGCACACCTCTTCTCCTATCCAGCTCTTCTTCCCTCTTGCTTTTCTTTCCTAGTGTACTCATTCTGTCTTGATCTACTCAAATTGTCTGGGAGAGTTCTTTAGAAAAAGTCGAAGATTAATTTTTAAGATATTCTCTGTGGTTTTGTTTTTGTGCTGGTGGCTTAGCCATTATTTTGCACTGCGCCCAAATCAAACAGTTTGTAGTAGTTTCATTGCTTCATAGTAGTTTGGGGTCAGAAGGGACCTGAATAGATCATCTAGTCTGACCCCCCGCCACTGGCTGGAGCACACTCTGGGATCACACAACTCCAGACAGGTGATCATCCAACTTCTTTTTGAATTTACCCCCAGGGTAGGAGCGAGGATTACTTCCCTAGGAAGTTGGTTCCAGATCCTAGCCACCCTGACAGTGAAATAGTGCCTTCTAATCTCTAACCTGAACCTATGCTCCAGCAGCTCCTGGCCGTTGTTCCTCATCACCCCAGGTGGTGCCGGGGGGAATAGGACCCTTCCTATTTGCTGCTGATCTCCCTTAGAGTGTTTGCAGGCAGCCACCAAATCCCCCCTCAGCCTCCTCTTGCTGAGGCTGAACAGGTTGAGGTCCCTCAGCCTCTCCTGATAGGGCCTTCCCTGTTGCCCTCCAACCAAGCGGGTGGTCCTCCTCTGGACCCTCTAAGGCAGGCCACATCCTTCTCAAAGTGTGGTGCCCAGAGCTGGATGCAGTACTCCAATTGAGGCTGGGCCAGTGTCGCATAGAGAGGGAATATCACCTCTCTGGACTGGCTTGAGATGCATCTTTGGATGCACGACAAGGTGCGGTTGGCTTTGCTGGCTGTGGTCTGGCATTGGCGGCTCATGTTCATCTTGGAGTCAATAATGACTTCAAGATCCCTTTCCGCCTCTGTGCTCACAAGGGGGGAGCTCCCCAGCTTGTGTATGCTGTGGATTCCTTCTCCCCAGGTGCAGCACCCTGCA
This sequence comes from Crocodylus porosus, assembly GCF_001723895.1. NCBI lineage: Eukaryota > Metazoa > Chordata > Crocodylia > Crocodylidae > Crocodylus > Crocodylus porosus. The sequence goes on from NW_017728947.1 coordinate 98,724,915, forward strand.
TTTATCTACCTTGAAGCCCAACCTATTACCATCCGCCCACTTCTGTAGTCTGTCTAAGTCTAATTGCAGTCTCTCTCTCCCTTTGAGCGTACTTACCTCTCCCCACATCTTGGTGTCAACGGCAAACTTGGACAATGTGTTTTCCACCCCCTCATCCAAGTCACTGATGAAGATGTTGAACAGTGTAGGCTCCAGGACTGAGCCCTGGGGGACCCCACTGTTCACATCCCGCCAGGTTGAGTACAACCCGTCCACCACCACACTCTGGGTGCGCCCCATCAGCCAATTTTTGACCCATCCAACTATGTAGGCATCAATGCCACAGTCACTCAGTTTATTAATGAGCATGGGGTGACAGACAGTATCAAACACCTTCTTAAAGTCCAGAAAGACTACGTCCATGGCAACACCATCATCCAGGGATTTAGTTACCTGGTCATAAAAGGCCATCAGGTTGGTCTGGCAGGACCTGCCTTTGATGAACCCATGTTGATTTCCCCTGGGCATGATCTCCCCTGCTGGCCCCTCACAGATGTGATCCTTGATAATTTTTTCAAGGATTTTCCCCAAGACCGATGTGAGGCTTATGGACCTATAGTTTCCTGGGTCCTCCTTTCTCCCTTTCTTATAGATGGGGACCACATTAGCTAGTTTCCAGTCTCTGGGCACCTGGCCCATGGACCACAATCGCTTGTACAGCTGGGTCAAGGGTACAACAATGACCCCTGCCAGCTCCCTCAACACCTGTGGGTGGAGGGCATCAGGGCCCACAGATTTAAAAACATCCAGCAGTAGCAATAGCTGCTTTAATTTCCCTGCTTGTTCTGTTTTCTACTGGAAAAACTCAGTGACTCGCACCATCAGGAAAAACCTGACTTGGAAACAATGAGTTAAAGAAGCAGCCACCTCTTGTTTCATCTGCTTCCTGGAGGCTGATGCCTACTTTGCCCAGAGACTTCAGGGTTTGGGTCAAAAATTCTTCATCACAGAGGATAGTGAGGGAGCCAAAAGAAAGTTATGAAATATTTGGACTTGGAGAGGGAACTTCCCTGCAGGCTCTGTGACCTGACCAGGAAGAAATGTTACGTTTTGGAACTAAAAATGAGCTGTTTTAAATTCCAGGTTCCTTATTAGCACTAATGAAACCACAAGGGGAGGAGCCTTTATCTGTTCTGTCTTGCCAAGCATTTTCAGGGAAGGTAAAACGTACAAAGCCAAGAGCACCCAACCCTCCTGGTTAGGCCCAAGGCCAAATGAATAGCTGAAATGGTGTCACACAGATGCTGAGTCTGTCAGTGCCCCAGTGACATAACAAGCAGAGCTGGCACCTGGGGCAAACCCTGCAGGAGAGCCAGGGCAGGGAAGTGAGGGTTTCAAGAGCAAGGGTGGGGCAGTGGGCATCAGTCTTGTTCAGGCCAAGAACCCCCAAACAGTCCTCAGCTGAGCGGCTGCTGCCACTGCCTAATACTTTGCCCACCCCAGATGTTGGTCTGAAAGCAGCAGGAGCTGGGTGGACTATTCTGGAGTTCCTGGCATGGGGATGCTGCTGGTGTGCGGCCTCCATGGGCATGGGGGATGATTCTGGTACTCCTAACTTGGCACCCTAAGCAGGTCCCCCTCTTGTCCCGTCTCACCCAAGTGTGCTATTCAATACCCAGTGGTGGGGTAACAAAATATTAGGGGTCTCTCAGCTTATGTCAGATCTTGCTTCCATAGGGAGTGCGGGATAGTAATGTTAATGGTAGATGGCAGAACCTCAGGGTTGGCAAGGTGGCTCGTGCAGATCTCACTCACCAACACGGGGGCGAGGCACCACCAACCACGTGAACTGCAGCCTAGAGCAGTGCAGGAGCTGAGCCCCAGGTAGCCACACGCAGCATAGCTGAACCTGAAGGCCCAAAAGAAACCTCAGTAAACCCACAGGCCACATCTGCCCCCTGAATCCTGGTGCCTGTGTGCCTGTCTACCCTGGAATCTGGAATACACGAGAAAAAATACCACGGGGGAATGACACAATGATCCCACTCTGCCAGCCAATGGCAGGGAGCAACTCTTCAGACTTGGCCATACCACTGCCCCCCAAGAGTGGTCCTGGGCTCGCGTCACAGCATCCAATTTATTTTGACTGAGGTTGCAGGCTAGTCTATGGAAAGCCTTGATTTCTGACACTCAGATGAACGAGCCATGCTCCTCCTTTATGGGACACCACAGAAATCCTCAGAGTTACACCAGGGATTAATTTAGCCCAGAGTCGGGAAGGGGTTAAAAAATGTATGGTCTCAGAGAGTAGCTACTGGTTTCTTTGAGATTGTGTTTTCATTGCTGGCAAGTGGGCAGGAATGGGGGGTGGGCTGGGGGGGGTGGAGATGAAGCAGAGGGCTCCTGGATCCTATGGGCAAAGATAGCCCTCAGCTTAATATAACTTGTTATGACTATCATACTAGATGTTGTTCATGAGACCAGACGTAATCCGTTTCCTCTGAACACTCTAAGCCCAAGGCATGACATAAATATAGAAGCAAAACAGTCTGACATACGAGTCATCTGTCTTCTCTAACCCAAGAAGTAAAGGGGAAAGAGCAAGCTTACTTCATCACAGTTTGTCACACAAGGCTATAAACTAGCCTTAAGCTGGAAAAAACATGCTTCATCCCAATGTGCAGAAGACCCCAGCAAAGCCCTCCCCACTGCAATACTGCACATTCAGCAAGTTGTGACCGGATTTGCCCAGACTGGTTTGCAATCATGGATAATTATCTGTTTAATCTATTTGCTTAGCAGGATTAAGCAAGTGTTAAAGTTTACCACAATGATATAGCAATCTGGCCTTGGTGGACGTAAAACTTCAGGACCCGGGGTCAAATTCTACCCCACTCATCACATTTTTAACCTAATTTCTGTTAGCACAATAAAAGCCTAAGGAGCCTTCAGGGATGTAGGTTGTAGCCGTGTTGGTCTAAGGACATAGGCACGTGAGGTTCTTCGGGTGAATCTGATATCTTTTATTAGACCAACTGAAATAGTTGGGGGAAAAAGATTTAAGCAAGCTTTCGGGTTCAGGCACTGTGATTGGCTGATGTTCAGCACTTCTCTTTGGAAAAGAGGAATTATCCCATGTTGATATGGGATGTCTGTTGGGATTTTTGCTCTTAAAGCATTTAAAACTAGCAATAATGTGAAAAAGTTAAGTGATGCAGTGTTTTATAATGATCATTTACTAGTCGGGAATTGATTTGACCAGGAGTTTCAGTTCTATGTTTGTCTGTCACTCTTTGGTTCCCAAGAATACATGTGTTGACAACAAATAGACAGATGTTATTCAATTACTGTTGCATCTATAGAGAATGTCCACTCCCAAACTGCTGCTGCAAAAGCAGTCCAACCTGCCAATGGGAAGACAGCCATGGTCTTCAAGCGGACACTGTGGGAGAGGGCCACACAACGGGTATCTGTTGAGTAGCAGCAATTTCAGATGGAAATTCTGATGGCCTCACATTGTTGTAGAGCAATCAATTATTGAATCAGAAAATTAGGGTTGGAAGGGACCTCAGGAGATCACATCCAGTCCAACCCCCTGCTCAAAGCAGGACCATCCCCAACTAGATCATCCCAGCCAAAGTTTTGTCAAGCTGGGTCTTAAAAACCTCCAAGGATGAAGTCCACCACCTCTCTGGGTGGCCTGTTCCATTGTTTGACTGCTCTCGTAGTGAGAAAAATTGTTCCTAATATCTAACTTAAACTTCCCTTGCTGCAACTGGAGACCATTGCTCCTTGTTCTGTCATCTGCCACCACTGAGAACAGTCCCGCTCCAGCCTCTTTGGATGGGATGCACCCTTCAGGTAGTTGAAGGCTGCTGTTAAATCCCCTCTCAGTCTTCTCTCCTCTAGACTAAATAAGCCCAGCTCCCTCAGCCTCTCCTCATAAGTCATGTCCCCCAGACCCTGAACTGTTTTTGAAGCCCTCTATGGACCCTCTCCAATTTTTCGACGTCCTTTCTGTAATGGGGGACCCAAAACTGAACACAGTGCTCCAGATGTGGCCTCACCAGTGCTGAATAGAGGGGAATTATCACTTCCCTTGACCTGCTGACAACACTCCAACAATTCAATGTAACTGAATTGTCTCTCATCCTCTTGTCCTCATTAATTGCTGGGACACGAACCTGCTGCCATTAGACCTCATCCATGCCCTATTCAGGGAAATGGCAACTAGTATTTGGTATCCACCAATTCCAAAACAAGCAGGATCTCAACATCTCTATTTATAATGTGCTATTTCATAGATTTCATAGACATTTGGGCTGGAAGGGATCCCGGAGGATCATCGAGTCCAGCCCCCCGCCCCAGGGGGCAGGAAGTCGGCAGGGATCATAGGATCCCAGCAAGATAAGCATCCAAATGTGTTTTGAAGGCATTCAAAGTGGGTGCTTGAACCACCTCCGGCAGCAGTCTATTCCAAACCTTGGGGACTTGGACAGTGAAGAAGTTCTTTCTTATGTCCAGCCTGAACCGGTCACAGTGGAGTTTGTGACCGTTGGATCTTGTCATCCCTTGGGTCGCTCTGATGAACAGTCGTTCCCCCAGATCCTGATGGTCACCCCTGATAAACTTATAGGTGGCCATCAGCTCAAGTCATCATAACGTCTGTTTTCCTGACCTCTTCTCATGCATGTGGCTCTCTGCTGCACCTTCTCAAGCTTTTCCACATCCTTTTTGAATTGCAGAGCCCAAAACTGGATGCAGTACTCCAGCTGTGGCCTCACCAAGGCCAAGTACAGTAGGAGAACGATGTCCCGGGATTTGCTCGAGAAGCATCTATGGATGCAAGCCAGGGTTTTGCTTGCTTTACTAGCCGCAGCATCACACTGAAGGCTCATGTTCGTCTTGTGGTCAACCATGACCCCCAAGTCCCTTTCATCTGTAGTGCTAACTGGTGTAGCACTACCGAGCCTATAAGCATGGTGCAGGTTTTTCCTCCCAAGGTGGAGAACCTTGCATTTTTTGGTGTTAAACATCATCAGGTTCTCATCTGCCCATTTCATGAGTCTGTCCAGATCCTCCTGGATCACCCTCCTGTCCTCAGGTGTGGATGCTTTACCTTAGAGTATAACTGGTTTGAATGAAAGCTGTGGTTACAGTCATATTAATCTCACTCAGAACTGCTCACACAGCTGCACTCATACACAGAGACAAGAGTGAGTGTGTTTATAGCTCCATATAAAACAGAGGCATGGGTGTACAATACAAACATATGGCAGGAAGAGAAGGAAACAGTTCTGAAGCAGTTTATATTTAGGAGGACAGGTTATATGCTTGATCAACAAAAGCCTGAATAAAGGAATGGTGACTTTAGGATAAAGCAGGAGGAAATCTTGCTGCAGTTGCAAGGAAATGTTGCTTCTTAGTTTGCTGTTGGGTAGGATCTATGAGTGTTTCCATTATAATCTCCTCCTTCCAAAGGCATTTATTACCTGGATGTAAATAGGCTCATGGTACTTTGATGTGACTGATTTAGGGCAGTTCATGGAAGTTTTCTTGTAGTTAATGATTCTTGTTTGGTAGATGAGGGGTTATTTGTAGCCTGCAAAAAATATCATTGGTCAAAATGAGATTGTTCAGACAATTTAGGTTTACACTAGGGACTAATCACTCACAACTTTATGGAAAGACAAGCAGCATAACCAAGTAACTTTCACTTTAAATAGGTATGCATACTACATTGCTTTCCAGAGAATTTAATTTGACTTTGATTTGATCTCTTTTGCTGCATAATCTCTCTTTCTATTTGAATTTTAAAATAGCTATTTTTTACCCTTTCTGTTTATTGATATATCTAAGTGCTCTGCATACTTTTGAAGAGGCTCCCTATTTTTATTCTCAGTTTTTCATTCTCTTGGAGATTGGCTGCCAGTGGTTCTGTTGAAATAACAAACAGGAATGAGGAAAGAGGGCAGTGCTAGCATGGGTTTCTTTTTAGTATTAAGGGTTTGCATTATAGTCATTGACCCTAACTTGACTTTCATATCAGTTATAGAAGGTTTTTAATTTACTCTGTATATTCTATCAAGAACTCATTTTTCCTAAAACTGCAGATAAAAAAGGATCAATTTTCCCAGCAAGAAGCCTTCTTATTAGCAAAATTAAAAGTTAACTATTTTATTCTTTCTTTCCTCTCCTTTTTGGCATTAATATTCAAAAGGCTTCTGAAACTGTCTGAATCCATATTATATAGCTAGAAAAACTAAAGCTACACATCTACCAGGCCTCAATTTGTTTAACTCTTCACTGACATTTCCAGTCTGGGTAATTGTGTTTTCAAATCCAGTCGTAATCATGAGATTAGATTGTAGAACCCCTTTTCCTTTTGGTTTCACCCTCTCTAGAAATAGTTGAAAAGGTAGACATCACAATAATAGCAGAGGTAATTGCTTCTCAAATCAAGGTGGATATGTTTTTTAACTTTACTTTTTAGAACTCTGCATTAAAGTCATGTTGTGTAATCCACAATTATAAACTACTGCCTTGAGATTCAAGTCACTTCTGGAGTAGGTTTAAGCTTTTCTAGTTGTGTATCATTAACTTTGAATTGCTTATGAAATTCTTGAGACCTTGTGAAATGAAATGTGATAACTGAGTCTTCCTACACAGCTGCATGTAAGTTTGGTAGAAGGCAGCAAATGCCCCAGCTGTTCTATTTTATGTTTTCATGTGTTTTAAATGTCTGGGGGGCATTGTCTGTTTGTTTACCACTTGTACGGCCAGCCAGAAAAACAGCTACAGGAACAGAAAGAAAAAGAGATAGAAATGGCAAGAAACTGAATTAGAAATACTGCATAAATAAACAGAAGATCACAAACTCTGCAGCTTTCAAAAGGCAGAGACTAGCTGTCTGCCAGATTGAACAAGAAAAGTGAGCAACAACTCAAATGTGCTAAGCGTGGATATTTAAACGTGCCTGCAAAGCCAGCAGCCTCCTGGAGGGCCTGATCTGAAGCCTGTCAGTGGAAAGTCTCTTGTTCACATCTGCTGGCTTTGGATCATGTCCAAGACTTCCCTCCTGCAAGCTGGTCTGTGTGGATGGACCTCTGTGCTCGTGGGGAGAGCTGCTACGTTCCCCAGGGCTTGGAGCAGTTGTGTCTGTGTAGAATAGACTGGAGGACGGTCTAAAAAGCAACAGGCATCCAGAACGTTCCCACTGTACCTGTGCTCGCTGAAAGGTGAGGTTTGGCGTGCACATTTCCCCAACGGACATGTACACGTTGCATGACATGTGCAACAGCTTTTTAATTATGGACTAGCGGACCAAACCTTTTTTTCACAGTCCTTGCTATGTCTCTGTAACTAACTGAATCTTTGGATCCCCATGAATCCAGCCTACCTGGGTTTGGACAGAGTCCGTCACTGCTTCAAGAACCCCTAATGGGATCTTCTGGGGCCAGATCTCTTGTTGGGGATGAGGGACTCTGCTGTGCACCTGCCCCAGGCCCTGAAGCTCAAAGAGAATTGCTGAAGTGAGTCACGTGGAGCCCACTTAGCTGTGGTCTCTGTGGTTTCCAATTTAACCCCTCTAGGCCAAGGTTAAACTATAATTGCAACCCATGTGGCTGTTAAAGCAGAGAGCACAGGAGAAGTACAGATGCCAGCAAAAACAGCAAGTACTTGAACACAATCCCATCTCAGCATCTTTGCTGCTCCTGCAGGTCCTCTGCTTTGGTTGGTGCTTTTGAGAGGAGGCAAAGCCTCTCCTCTCCATTTTCTTCCAGTTGGGCCTTCTGTGCCCTTGCTAAGAGAGAGTATCCCTTGTAGAAAGGGTTAGGGGTGCCAGCTCTCAAGTCTTCCCTAGGAGTGACAGCATGTGAGGAGGATGGGAGTACCTGGAGCTGTGCTCATCACAGCAGAAGGAGCCCCAGGACGCTCAGGGATTTCAGCTCTGCCTTCTCATTGGTTGCCTGCCCCACAGTAAAGAGTACGGAGCAGAAAGAGTCCAGCAATTCTGGGTACCCTCCTGTGAGCAAAGGGATTGAATCTCTGCTCTACTCCCTCTGCAACACCAGGCTGGGTAGGGGGAAAAGACCCTTGGAACTGCCCCTGCCCAGTGTGGAAGAGGGAAGGACGCATGACTACAGGTGCACCTGGGCTGGGGTCGAGCAGAGAAGATCCCCTGAAGGAGCCAAGGTGATGCTGAGATGGGTAGATTTGATGGAGGGACTTATGGGCTAGATGTTAGCTCTGCGGGGTGCTGAGCACAGAGTGAAGTAAGAGGCTGGGGTTGGGATATAATCCTCAATAAATCCGTAAGAATAGGGGTAACACTGTTTGCTGCATACACCCATGAGGGATGGGCAGGGAGTTCAAAACTCAGAAGATTGCCCTAAAAGCACCACACAGTCTTTGAAAGAAACCCAGGGGGCAAAAAACGACCCCAAAATTATTTTTTAAACTCAATTTCCTGATTAGTATTATTATTTTAGGGTCTGACTCATGTTTGTTGGTCTCTTGAAGGTGGCTGTGTTGGGACCTTCCCTGTTTCTGATGTCCTCCTAGGGTTTTTCCACACTCCTTAAGTCAAAAGCCAGCAGTGCTGCTGGTAGGGATTTTGAATTGTTCTACCAGATGGAACTGCTCATTGTGGATGGCCCTAGGTTTGCCTCTCAGGTGTGCACTACTCACTGCTGGTCAAGTTTCTGCTACACAATGGAGGATCTAATCCACATGGGTGTTTACCCTCCGACGTGCTATTTATGCTACCAGAAGGGATTCAGCAGTTGACATATGCATTTATCTCAATCTGTCACACCCTCTATTTTAGTTTTCATGCATGAAAAACTGTAAGAGCTCTGCAAAGTGTACAGACAAAACAACAGCAAAAATTCCTATACATTCAGAGTGCAGGGGCTTTAGCTGTTAGAAAGGTTAAGCAAATTAGAATAAATAGAATAAAGGCCTGGGTAGGGCTTCCGGACACTTGTTTTGTTCCCTTATCCTTAGCATCTCTCTGGTTGCGAGTGTTGCCTGGTCGGATGTCAGTGCAAGCTCTTGAGTGAGCAGAGAGGCAACTGAATATCGAATGCCCTTCCCAAAGCAATAGTAACTGTGTTCTTCAGATGGTTAGGGGTGGCACCAGTAGATGACATTTAGGGGTTGTACATTGTGGACTAATAAGTCAGCCTTCCCAGTACTCACTCAGCTGCGCCTAAATGCCGTGGCAAGGTCCATGGATTCTGTGGGACTTAGCGGCCACAGGAAATTCTGTGGCAACCTCCCTTACAATAGCAAAGCAGGGGGATTTTCCTAAATTCAATATGAAGGTGAAAAACACATGCTGTGCCAAAGTCCACGAGTCTGTTTATTTTATCTTGTCCCGTAGTGAGAGTCAGAGACTGGAGATTTACATGAATGAGAAGATCAGAGCATAGCTAGTGCTGACAAACCTTTTGGAAGGCAGATCAGCTAAGGAGCTAAGCCAATTTTACGCAGCTTTAGAGGAAAACTGTGTGGGGATGGTTATCCCATACCTGGTTATGGGGGGGACTTTCACTTTTCTCTGAAGCACCTGCTGGCTGCTATTGAAGACAGGCTGCTGGACAATCGAGGCCTTGTGTCTGCTCCTGTCTGGCCATTCCCATATACAGTCCCTCACCATCCAAGAAAGAGTTGGTGAGTTGTGGGCTCAATCAGCCCTGCCTTGCTATATCTGCCATAGGTATTAGGAAGGGGCTGTAGGGAGCGAGGCACGAGCTTTCTGGTTCTCGCTCTAGGAGCAGTCTGGCTTTGACCTAGAACTGGCTAGAAACTGCTGCAGGCCAGAGCTACCCTGAGGGATGATGTCAGGCTATGGTTTGGTTTGCTACCTACCGAGGGGGTTTGTATTGGTCTGTCGTGAGCCCAGGGCTGGCGCAATCACAGGTTCCCATATTTTCAGCTGTGATCATGCTACATATTTCTGCATGGCCAGCACCACAGGCAGCGTTAGGGGATAAACTGGATTTTCTAATGGGCAGAGCCAAGGAGATGGATGGGAAGTTCGTAGCTCTCAGAGCTGCTGCTGCGGGCTACCTGCAAACTCCAGAAGACAAGAATAGGGCCAATAGTGGGTTCATGTTCTCAAGGAGCTGTTGAAGCCTGGGATTTTTTTTTTAATGTGGAAACATTGATACTTCAGTGAGATGATGCATGAGTAGGGGCAAGTCTTGTAGCTGCAGTCCCAGCTTTCACTTCCTGAATTTTATGGATGTAAATTAAATCCCAAAGGCTGAACTCTTCACTGGAGGGCACTCCTGGCATCTCGATGATTATAATGAGGCTGCATTTGTCACCAGTCAATAGTCTCTGCAGTCTCATGGAGTTTATGGTTTCTTGTGGCCTGACGCTGCAAGGGGCTTCCACCGCCGCGTTCTGAATTTACCTCTCTTCTGCAGAAGTCTGCTAGTCACTCTTTGTAAGGCCCATTTGATGGATCTCAGAAAAGCCGAGCCGTGATCACTTTAAAGACATCAGTCTGGGTGCACTGATAATACGTGAGCTCCTCAGCACAGCATGGCAATGGAAGTGTGCTGGCAGCATAACCCAGGGGTCAGCGACTCAAAGCCATTCATGGCCAGTTTGCTTTTTCCTGGCTGAAGCTTCAAATAATTTGCCTTGCTCCTGTTCAGTCTGAAGGCAAAAAGAGAAGCAGATCTCCTTCTGGTAACAATTGTGTTTTTAAATTCTCCTTATTGTCAGGCTCTGATACTGATGACGAGCTAACTGGTTACGTGTTTGGCTGGGTGAGTTTGCTCTGAGGTTGGCTTTTCCCCAGCACATTGTTCCTCGACTCTTCATTCTTTTGAATTGTTTTGTAATGAAGAGGGCCAGTGAGTCACTGGACTTCTGTATTTGTTGTTGCTTCTCTGGCAGCCTGCTTGTTCCCCTTGCGTGTCTCTGCTGTGCAGAGAACTGCCCTTCCCAGTTTTCTCTGCTGGGATGGCTTCAGGCTGAGCGGCTTACTCCATGAGTACCAATCAGGCCTTGTACCGTCACTACATACGTAATGCTGATGCATGCCTCCCCTCCACATGATACTGGGCAACGGGATGTCTCCCCTGGGAATTTGTGTTGATGTATCTACATTGAAACTCAACACTTTCTACCTTTCTCAAAACCAAGAACAACAAAAGGCTAAGAAGAAAAGCACAGGCAAAGCCTGTGTCTTGTGTTTTTTTTGGTATCGCTCCACCATCACTTGTCTATAAGGATACTGCTTACTCCAGGAGGCTGTGGGGGATGGGGACAGGGGACAGCTGTCATATCAGAGCAAAGACAAGCAGGTGTAAACACATTTTTGGTGTAAACATCTTCCAGTATCTTTACTTTTAAATATCACTGTCGCCACATAAATGTGTTTAGAAACCAGCTTAACTAATTCCTTAACACATTAATTTGCAAATCTGAGACATCCAAATGCCTTAGATTCCTCCCAACAAAAAACGTGGTATTATTTTGATTTTCAGACTCACTCAACAGATTCCTAGTTTCCATATACAGGCAGTCCTTGACTTGCAGCAACTCGACTTGCGGCAATCTGCACTTGTGGCACTCTGCATATTACACCTACTTTATTACTTACCACGCTGATTCTTGCACTTACGGCTTGTTGTAAGTGCGAGGATCCAGTGCCTTACGTCATTGAGTCAGTGCTCCGGTGTGCTCCAGCATCCAGATGTGTAAGTTTCTTCTACTTCTGCCCATTGTACTCTATGGCTGTAATGCCTTTGCAGTATTAAGGGGAGTCCTCTGTCTTTTAGCAAGCCTAAGTAACAGAAAGTGAAATTCAAGCCATATCCACTCAGGAGCCTTGCAGCTTGTACTTGGCAATACAGTGCAAATCCTGATGTGTAAGTTTCTTAGTCCAAGTCCTTAGTGCTTAGTGTTAAGCTTTTGTATATTCAGTACTGTATTCAGCCTGCTGTTTCTTAGTGCAGGGGTTCTTGCTTAGTGGCTTCCTGCTGTTTCTTATATTCAGCCCTTACAAATGGCTGATGAAAGGAAAGGGCAGTGCTCTAGCGACGGTGAGAGTTCTGATAAGAAATGGAAAAAAGTCATCACATTAGAGGTGAAAGCCAATGTGATCAAGCTTAGCGAGAGTGGTTTGTCACAAACTGAAATCAGTAGGCAATTGGACCTAGCTTGCACTACCGTGCAACCTGGTATTAGAGAAAAGAAAAAAATAAGTGGTGAAATTAAAAGTGTGGCCTCATTGCAACCCACTATTATACGGCAACATGCGGGACTTGTGGCTGAGATGGAAAGACTTTTGATTTTGTGGATTCAGGATCAAACTCAGCTCTGTGTGCCTTTGAGTTTAGCCACCGTGCAAGCCAAGGCTTTGAGTCTTTTTGACACTGTGAAGCAACAACATGGCAAGGGATCCAAGGATGAAAAATTCAGTGCAAGTAAGGGTTGGTTCATGTGTTTTAAAGGCAGGTATGCCTTGCATAACATCAGGGTGCAAAGTGAAGCTGCTAGTGCTGCTGAGACTGCAGCTTAAGATTTTCCTAAAAAATTGGCCATCAGTATCGCAGGCCAGGAAGGTGGAGCAACCCTCAAGGAATTCTGGAAGGGCTTCAACATCCTGGATGCAGTGAAGAACATTGGAGAATCTTGGAAGGAGGTTAAGAAATCCAGCCTCAATTGTGTCTGGAAAAAACTGTGTCCAGAATTCGTCCCTGATTTCCAAGGATTTGAAGACCAAGTGGATGATGTCACTGCTGATGTTGTGAAGATGGCTGGCCAGCTATAGCTACAGTTTTAACAGAAGATGTTGAGGAGCTGCTGGCCTCTCATTCTCAGGAACTGACCAATGAAGAGTTTGTCCAACTTGAGGAGCAAAGGAAGGCAGAAAATCAGGCCCAGATTCAAGAGAGTCCTGCTCAAGGTACCATGACGACAAAGCAGGTGAGTGAGGCCTTCAAACATTTGGAAGTTGTAATAGCAATTTTTGAAAAAATGGATCCCAACCTTGAACGCAGCTCAAAGACCAACAACTTGATCTCTAATGCCTATGCGTGCTACAGGGAAATGTACAATGAGAAAAAGAGGGCAGCAAAACAAACATCCTTGAATCAGTTTTTCAAAAAGCCATCAAGTGACCCTAAGTCTCCTTCACCTCCTGATTACATAGCTGATTTAAATATGGTGTTTATGGTCATTTCTATAAAAAGTTGGGTATCAGGCCCTTGGTCGGGAACATAACCCCCTATTATAACATTGTTTCTATGGGAAAATCAGATTTGACTTGCATCATTTCGACTTACAGCACCTTTCCAGTCCTCACTGTAAGTGTGAGGACTGCCTGTATGGTCTATATAAATCTCCCTTGTCTTGTATTCTACTAATTTCTCATGGGACACAGGTTGAGTAAACTAAGTGCCCTGTAAATATCCAGTACCTGCATTTGAGAATGTGCCCATGTCCACACAGACAGGTAGTGTGAAGTTGCTAATGCACTATCAGTTCTGACCCTAACTTATGACGTAGTACTTTCCCCAAGTAAACAAATCCCTAATGTCAGGAATTCTGTTCCCATTAAAACACATCTGCCAAGAGCAAAGGCAGAACAGACCTTCGCACTGAGTGAAGCAATGAGTAATAGCTGGGGAGGATTGCAACAATGGGCAATAACTGTGTGCAGATAAGACAGTGAAATCCATGCCAGTGGAGCGCTCCATTTGTAACTGAGTTGGACTTTTTTCCCTACAGACTGACCCTATGGGCTGCAGTGCACTCAGACCCCCATGACCAGAGCTGTGGCATTTGCAGTGTAAATTGTGGGAGGCATATGAAGGTTTCATAGCCAGTGCTTCCATGGTGGTGGGTCCTGTCCGAACAAACCAGCAGCAGTCCGGTCCTCACAGCGTTACATTAGCAGCAGCGGTCCTCATTAGGTCCTGTGTCAACTTTGCCTCGCACTGAGCACTCTGGTCCTCACCCAACACATACTTAACTTTAGGGCACCACGTGCACGCTTCAAGTTAAGCACATGCTTCTTGTGGTCAGAGCCAGAGTATTCAGAAACAGAATGGAGCCCTAAGTGAACATGACGAGCAATAAGTGGAAAGAGGCTTCCACCGTGTCCTTTCTGTGTTCAGAACTTACTTCAAGAAATAAACCAGTTATTTCCTGACTACTGCTGTCCCTCCACCCCAGAGCGGCCTCACTTGTATGCGTTTACATGACTGGGAGCATGACTGCCTTCGAATCTGAAGTGCTGTGTGACCCCTAATGGTTCTGGCAGTGTTAGAGTGATGTTGTAGCCATGAGGCTGATGCAGAGCAGAGATTGATCATCTCATTTGTTAGATCCCGATTCAGGAATGCACTTCAGCACATGCTTGAACCCTGTTGACTCCAATGGGAGTTAAACTCTTACTTTTGTGCTATTCTGAACAGGGAAGCTCTCTTGAAACAGCATTTGAAAAGGGTTCTGTCTACTCCGCTCCTCTATTGATATCAATTCTGCCAAATTTCCTGGGCGTTGGCAGTACTGTTCCCTCCCCCTGATGGCCCTGCCCTGGCCTGCCTGGTAAGCCTTAATTTTCTTAGTATGTTTGGGGGGGAAGATGAAGTGAATATAGCTCATGATGTTTGCTGCTTGGTTTACTTGGAGTGTCACCGATGATGCCAGCCTGGCCCTGGGAACAGGCAGGTGCATTTCTTAAGCAACTGGAGTGCTTTTAAAGTAAAAGGTCAGGATTGCTAACCCCAGGACACCAAGAAGAGCAGGCTTGACTTAACAGTACCATTGTTAGGAAGTAATACCTTTTGAGCCTTTTTCATTTGCCTTCTAATTTTTTTGAAGCTGTACAGGTTTGCATTTTCAAGTTTGTCTTCCCTGTAGCAGGGAGAGCTAGAAAATGATTTATTTTGCTGAACTGAGGCTGAGATTCTCACATAGTCACATGGTTTTTTTGTGCTGGGGCTTGAGACTGAGGATAGTCCAAGGGTTGGGGACATGGGAGACCTAGCTTCAGTCTCCTCCTCTGCCACAGGCCGCCTGTATGATGTTGGGCAAATCACTTGGGCCCAGATCCACAAAGGCACTTGGCCCCTACCAGTGTGAGTGCTGCAGTGATGAGCTGTTAGTCATCACCTCCCTAGAGTGAAATGGGCAGCCCTGAGCATGGAGTTGAGCCTTCTCTATTCAATGCATCGGAAGAGGGAGAGGCTTCATAATGGGATCTATGAAAAACCCAGCACACTGTGAGGAGATGGCAAAGTCACCTATTGGGAAACACTGAGGACAGAAGTCTCTGGGGCTTAATGGAAAGCAAGCTGCTTAAGAGGAGGCTGCCTTCACCTGCTCCAAGTCCACTACCTGGAGCCATCTCCTGAAGGTAGGTGCCCATATCCCTTCCTTAAGGACTGAGCTGGGATCCAGGCCTATCTTCTAAAACAGAGGTGAGAGGCTGCCCACCCCCTCCTCCTTTTTCCAAGAGCTCAGGGGTAGTACAGTTACCCAGAGGGTGTAGGCAGGTCTCTGCCTCTGCCTGCCTGGGTCCAGCCAGGCTCTGAGGAGCGCGCACATTTTACCCAATGAGCAGACTCTGCCCCAGCCATTTGGCTGGACAGTCATTCTCATCCTTGCTTTCTCTGGCCCAGTTAATCTTGCTGCACAGCAGATCAGCTTTAGCAGGGGAGAAGTGAGGGCACACCCACACAGTATGGTTTGTATGTATAGAAGCTCGAGAAAGTCCAATGGAGGGCCATGTGCATGATTGGAGAACAGGTCATACAAGGAGAGGCTGAAAGACTTGGGATTATTTGGCCTGGAGAAGAGAAGACTCGGAGGGGACTTGGTGGCAGCCTATAAATATATCAGGGGAGTACAGTGCATCAGGGGAGCATCTCTTCACCAAGGCCCCCCAGGGAGGACAAGAAATAATGGGCACAAGCTGATTGAGGATAGCTTCAGGCAAGACATAAGGAAAAACTTCTTTACAAGTCGAGTACTGAGGGTTTGGAACAGACTCCCTCCAGAGGTGGTACAGTCGCCAACCCTGGTGGTCTTCAAAAAGCATCTTGACACCCATCTTGCTGAGGCCATCTGACCCCAGCAGTCTTTCCTGCCCAAGTGCATGGGGGCTGGACCCAACCATCTGTAAGGTTCCTTCCAGCCTCTAACAACTATGAAACTATATAGCCTGGTAGTTTGGGCAGTCTCTGGGAATGTGAGAGGCATCGCCTTAAGCAGAGTTAGGAACTGAACCAGGCATCCAGACCCTGAGTGCGTGCTCTAAGTGCTGAGTGGAGACGGGAGGAGGCTGCAGCACCCTGCCTCCTCCCCAGATGCATTTAGTACATCACCTGATCCAGTAGGCAGTTGAGTTCCTATAGCAAGCAGGGCAGAAGCACATCTAGGCTGTGAGTCCTGACGGGACGGGGGTGTGGGAGAGGCATGGCACCCTGAGGCACTTCTGAGCATGAGCGGAAGCAGAACTCCAGCGCAGAAACCAAGGCTGAACCCTACAGACTTCCAGGGTTCGCGGCGGGCAGGGATTTGAGGACTGAAACTTGGGTTTGTGTGGCTAAATCCTGTCCAAGTCCTTTTGTGAATCTGGGCTTTAGCTTGCCTGTGCCTCTCTTCCCCTGGCAGTGCTGCGGGGATTGCTACATTGAAGATTATGGGGTGCTCGGGGCTGTGGGAGCTACGCAAGTAACTTAGCTAGAAGGGGAACAACCTAGTGTGACATGACTATGAAACCACAGGTGTCGCCACCACTGAATGATGCAATGGATATTTGAAAAAGACAAGGCTAGACAAAAACCATGAGGATTTAACAGTAGTGAACATGTTTTACAAATTAACCTGTTTTTTTCCTAAAAACAATATAAGAAGTTTCTGTTGGTAACAGAACAACAGCCTGTTACTAACGCCTTTTAGCACATCAAACAAAGTCATTTTTCCTGGGCGAGTGTGGAAGTGCTGTGGTATTATCAACACATTCGTTCTTGTGATTTTAAAATTAAAGCACAAACAGTGAATGCTTCCCTGCACTAGAGAGTCCTTTGTACCAGGGCATGAATGAAACACTGTCTGTCTGTCTCATCATAAGAATTATATTTGTTTCTAGTTAAAATGTCAGGTGTATGGAGGTTTTCTACATCCATTTTACAAAGGAGCTGGTGATATTATTCCCCCAGTTGTTTGTGGGGCACCAAACTATATATTTCCTCCAGTGCTAACGTAAATCTATTTCCAAAGCATAAATTTAAGAGTAGCTGAAAGTTCAGAGAACAGAAGTTTGCACATAAATCTCTCTATTTCCCCCCAGAGTTCCTGTGCATACGATTTATGATATGTAAAGCAGTGGCTTGGCCTGGCTGTACTTATTTGATAGGGAACACACACGTGATTTAGTTCTTGCATGATTTTACTGCTTGCTTGCAGCAGAGTTGTAAACCTTTGTCCAATCCAAGATTAAGCAACACATTGCAGCAGCTGTGTGATTCTGCCCTTGAAAAACAAGGGCTATAGCAAAGAGGGGAATGGTTGAGGTACATAAACAACCTGAGGCACAAAACAGACTCCAGCGGTGTCTATTTCCTCTGATTTCCTCTGTTTCTTTTTTAGTTTTAAAACAAAATACTTCGTAGAAGCAGATTTTGCTGTGTAACTGGTTTAATTAGACGTTAAGTCTTGCTGTATGAACAAGCACAGCAGACACATCAGCAGCAAAAGGTCACCCCCTGCAGGAAATTTAAAGTTACTGTAGGTATGGAGTGAACACCGTTTCATTTGTACGAGTAGGCTTTCTTGTCTTTGTAAGTTAAAACTTGCCAAGCTGAAATCCTCTGCAGAAGTCAGTAGCAAGCCCTCTGGAAGGGCTTCGACAAAGCTTCGACTTATCACCACGTTTATTCCTTCCTTGGGCCAGACTGAAGAGTTGCCTGCAGAGAACTGCCAGGCTGCAGATCATGTTATAATGCCTAAACAAAGGTATGAACAAAGGAGCCTGTACCAGCCCCAGGATTGCTTTTTGCCTATGAGCCTATACAGATCACCTTCCTGCTTTACACTACGTTAGGCATATACAACCATGAAACCAGGCCCTCCAGACTGCGAGATTCTTTGTGGTAGAGATACAGCTCCAGCCAAACAGCAGGTGACCATCCAACTTCAGGCTTTAAAAGCCAAAAGGGCCTCCCAGTTTGCTTTCTCTGTCCCTCCTTCCAGCAGGTGTTAACCTGAAGGTGCAGGTACTGCACTCCCGTCACCCTTCACCAGGGGAGTCCCAGGCTGGAAGTTAGGGCCTGAAACAAGGGCTGGCCACTGCATGGTGCGTCTGTCACTCTGGCTAGGGACAGAAATTACACATAAACCAGTTTAAGTGATCAGAAACTAATGGTTTAAACCTGTAACAACAGAAGTTCAGGGTCCGTAAGCCAGTTTCAAAATGGCCGAAACTGGTTTGAGATACATGTGGTTGAATGTAGTATCAGACTTAACTGATTGAAGTCAAACCAGTTTGTGGAACGTCTGTCCCAGCCCTCTTCCTGGTTTAAGTTAAATCAGAGTCTCCCAGCAGGCACCGTAGCCCCAACCCTTGGACTATCCTCACTCTCAAGCCCCAGCACAAAAAATCATGCGACTATGTGAGAATCTCAGCCTCAGTTCAGCAAAACAAAAGCAGCAGAGGTGGGGGCATGGCCAGGTGCTGGCCAGCATGGCCCCCTGAGGCAAAGGGGGCAGAGAGGGGGTTTGTTCCCCCTTCTGTTCCCTCTCCCCCGATGGACTGCAACTGGAGTCTGCCAGCCCTGGCCACCGCCTGCGCCGCTCGCCCCTGGCCAGGCAGACCCCAGCTGGGGTTCCCTGGGGGGAGAGGGGATGGGGAGGGAATAAATCCCCTCCCTGCCCCTTCCCCTCGGGGCCATGCTGGCCAGCATCTGGCCACACCCCCACCACTGCCAGAAATTGGACCCAGCAAGGGGAGGAGCGATCCTGCTGGGACAGCAGCTGCTGTCATGGTGTCCTGGGGGGTGCAAGCTTCTTCCTGGTGGGGAGGGCTGTGCTGTGGGCAGGAACCGGGTGCACAGAGCAGCCACAGCCTGTGCGGGGTGAGTGCCGGCAGTGGCAGGGCTCAGAGGGTGGCTATAGGAGCTAAGCCAAATTTTGGGGTGGCCATAGCCTCCCAAGCCCACTATAGTGCCACCGCTGCTTGCCCCATGCAGTCTGCAGTAGTGCGGTCCCCCACACTGGGAAGAGGCTTGCGCTCCTCGGGACACCACAACAGGGGCTCCTGCCCCATCAGGGTTACTCCTTCCTTGCTGGTCCAGCAGGTGCATGGCCAGGTGCCAGCCTGGCATAGTCCCCTGAGGTGAAGGGAGCAGGGAAGGGGTTTATTCCCCCTTCCATCCCCCCTCCCCACCCAGGGAACCCTAGTTGGGGTCTTTCTGGCTAGGGGAGAGCGGTGGAGGCAGCAGCTGGGGCTGGCAGACCCCTGCTGCAGTCCCCCAGGGGGAGAGGGGACGGAGGGGGGAATAATCCCTCTCCCTGATCCCTTCACCTCAGGAGGCCATGCCTCTGTTCCTGCTGCTGGTGGGGGAGGGACCCTGACATGGGCTGCTCCATCCCAGTTAGTCAGACCCCGGCTTAGGTCTGTGGTGCTGGGACAGGGGATGGAGTGGGGAATTAACCCCTGCTCCATCTCCAATCACTTCAAGCTACTGCTGGGGCTGGCCATGACCCCCCCGCCCCTCGCTCAAGTGGTGGTGGCAGGGGTGAGAAATGCCTGACAGGGGCTGCTTTGCCCTTCCCTCTCCAAGCAGACCCTGGCTGGGGTTTCTGCAGGCCAGGGTAGGGTTTAAACCCCTCCCCAATCATACTCAGCCTGGTGGGGCCTGGCCATGCCGCCCCCTAGCACAGCGTCCCATGCAGTGGATGGGCCCACTTGAGCACCCCCCCAGCTTCTAGCCTGAGCCACTGCAGGCATGTGGCTGCATTTCTGGAATCAAAAGTGAATGTCTGTTCACTTGCAAATGGGTTCAAACTATGCAGGTTATCTGCAAAGATTGCATCAATTTAGGCTCAAGCTTTTTGAATGTCTGTACTTAGCTTGTGACTCCTTGCTGCCCACCTCTTTGATATGTGGGGGAGCCTCTAGAGCTGTAGCTCTCAGCAAGCTGTGCTGTGTGCCAGCCTCTCTAACCAGTTAAAAGTTTAATCTCTTCCCCCTCCAGGAGAACCTTACAGCTTGTGCACACTTTTGTAACCCTGCCATCCATGACTCCCAAAGCAGGCTCACTCAGAGTGTGTTTAAGTCACCTCCATGCTGCTTGCCAGAATGGTGCTGCAAAGCATGCCCTGCCTACCTGCACGCAACAAGCGCTGAGAAAATGCCACGTAGGTGCCATTAGCCCAGTGCTCCAATGAACACACTTGAGGCTGATAGTGGCACTGGGCATGCACCAAACAGCACCTGTGTTGAGTTTCTGGGGCAGTAACATGCAGGCAACACCATGTTTCACTGAAACAGGCTCGGAGCCAGCATGTACATGCCTGCAGAGTTGATGATGCTCCCTCCCTTTGTTGCGTGTTATGTTAATTTGGCGAAATGGCTAATTGCACTTTTAGTCATCACTGGGTAAAACACCTGTGGCAATGACCAGGGCAGATCACACCCCAGAAACCTTGTTTCAGGTTCTCTGTCACTTCAGGCAGACATTATTGCATCAGCTGCACTTTGGTCACATTTTCAAGGTTCTCTTTGCAGCTGTAACAACCGGAGATTAGCTTTTATTTATTTACTTCTTTCCTAATGGCAGTAGAGACTCTGGAGAACAATTGAGTCCTGTCTGTCCTGAGACAGCTCTTTTTGTCTCCAGTGAGATGTGCACTGCACTGTGGGAATGCTCTTATATTCCTTCCTGATGTGGATGATCAAATGTAATCTGTGGGATTTGTATCCTTCCTGGATCCCCTTCCACCTTAAGGATAAGGATGGTTATAATTTCCCCCTCTAGATGTAGCCCCTGAGCTCCTGCAAAGCTGCCAGTGCAGCCCTCAGCAGGACAAAGCCTGAGTTTACTTGCTTAAGAGCTGGTGAACTGAAAATGTTCCAGCTCCCTGATTTATCACAGCTTTCTTGAGAGCACTATTGATTAAGGAGGTATTAGATGGGGATTAACTCTGTTTTGGGGATGTTACAAAATGAGAGGTAAAAAGCTCTGTTTCACTGCTGGCTTTTTCATTCTTTTATGTGTGTCTCTCTCTTCTAAATATTATCTTTTTTGTTTCTGTTTTCTGTAGGGTTTTTTTTTAATTGGCTTAAATGTTCAAGAGAAGGGTTAAGATTTCTATCCTCACTGCTGCTTGTGTAAAATTATCTTACTCAGGTGGTCCTATAGCTAATAAAATGATCCTTAAGATCAGTCACTCCCAAAGTCTGTCATGCACAAAATAGAGGTGGAAATGAACATCAGACGGAATAGCTTTTTCTACAATTCTATTAAGAAAATCCGCAGAACAGTTTCTCTTCTTGGACTGCGCTTTAGAATGATTAGAACTTTATATATTAAGATACGGAAAGAAACATTTACCAGGCAGTATTTCTATGGCAAACACTAAAGAGCTGGAAGCTATTAGGAAGAAATGTGGCAGGATGTCACTAGCTAATAGATGTTTGAGTTACTGGACAGGAGGCACAGTAAGTAAAATCACCTCCCACCAAATCAAAATGAGCCTCAAGTGAAATAATTTAACTTGTCATTGTGGCCTGTTGCCAAATGGGCTGCAGTCCATGATACAAAACAACCACAACACTTATCAGTCATTTCCCAGAGAACATCTTGTCCTCATTCACTGATATTTCACTGGAAAGCAGTTCCCTAACTCCAGTTCTCACATTTACAAATGTGTCTCAACCCTATTCTCTGCTCCTGTGATCTGAAAATATATTTTAAGTAAGTAAATCACAAAGTTCTGAACTAAATCTGGCTTTCAAACACTCCAAAATCCTGGGTTACTTTTCCTCAGTGACTTTGATTCAATCTATTATAAAAGCAGAGGTCAGTGTGTGGCTTAGATCTGGATTTGAATTTGGATTTGAGCATCACGTCTCCAGCAAAGCCGAGGGGCTTGTTCATATTAGTAATTCTGCCTCTCGTACGACCTCAAGAGAGGAGAAAGTTAATGAGCACAAGGGAAGAGAACGCACAATGTGCTTCGTGTGTGCTACAGTAAAGCAAGTCCAAAAGAAACGACCCTTGCTCCAGCTCCCTAACACATGTATCTGTTGCCTTATTAGTATGATTGCCGGTCAAAAGCTCTAACACATTCTTGCTAAATTCCTGGCTGGAAGGAGAGTTTTGAGAGCGAAGCCCTCACAGGAGCAGAAACGAGATGTTCTCTGCAGCAGAGCTCTGTTGTGCTGCAGTGCTCTGTTCTGCTATTTTATTAATGACCTTATGATTTATATGATTGAAGGAGAAAGCAGGACCAGTTTTTCTTAAATAAAAGAAGGAATGTTTGCCATAAATAGCACAATGGCAGCAGAGCTGGTGGGGAAGGGGTTGGAGCCAGAAGAGCAGGGTAGACAGACTGTCCTCTCAGTTGGACCAGAGCTCTGTGCTGTATGTGGGCACAATATTTTCAGCATGTAGGAAGCTCCATCTAGGGCAGAAAGCTGTAGTGCATCTCTTCCATGGCACAGGCTACCAGAAGCAGATCAGCTTTGCCCTTGACTCTCTGTGCCGCTCTCCTGCAGAATTCTGAATCATGTTCAAGGTCTTGCTCCTTATCTTCATGGTGCTCTGGGCCTAACATGTCTTAACACTGCTTCAGGCTACAGGATGAAGACCATAGTTGAGAGCTTTGCTTCTCTAGTGCAATATAGGTCTTAGGGTAAAGCTGATCTGTGAGGAAGGCAGGACTTTTGGGGAGTGGATTGGTGGTTATAAAGTATGATGCGTAGCCTGTGGACCATCATGTGCTTCATTGCCTTGCACTCAAAATGCAAGGCACATTTCTGTGACCTTGCCTTTTCGAACTTAATTTCATAGGAATATATAGACTTTTTATTTCTTAAAAAACAAACAAACCCCAAAACCCGCACACCCTACTAAAGGCAGGCACTCTGCTGCATGTGGTTCTTTCCTTGGGCAAAGGATGACAGAACAGATAAGTTTCATACTTTCTA
>NW_017728947.1:98753792-98755411 GCF_001723895.1 Crocodylus porosus
CCTTCCTAAAGTCCAGGAAGAGTATGTCCACTGCAACACCTGCATCTAAGGATTTTGTGACCTGGTCATAGAAGGCCACCTAGTTGGTCTGACAGGACCTGCCTCTAATGAACCCATGTTGGTTGCCCCTGAGCATAATCTCCCCTGCTGGTCCCTCGCAGATGTGCTCCTGGATAATTTTCTTAAAGAGCTTCCCCAGGACCGAGGTAAGACTAACGAGCCTATAGTTACCTGGGTCCTCCTTCCTCCCTTCTTTGAAAATGGGGACTGCATTGGTCCTCTTCCAGTCCTCTGGCACCACACCAGAGCACCACGAGTGCTCGTAAAGCTGTGCCAGGGGTCCCGCAATGACCTCAGCACCCTGGGGTGGAGATCGTCAGGACCTGCTGATTTGAACATGTCCAGCCACACCAGAAGTTCCCTGACTAGGTCCTCCCTGACCCAAGGCCTGGTGGAGTCTCGCCTGAGTCTGTCCAGTATCCCGGTGGGGGGGGATGTCCCAGTCCCTGCTCAGAAAAATGGAGGGAAAGAATTTGTTAAAGAGGTTAGCTTTATCATCTGATGCAACCACCGGATTGCCAAGTGTGTCCTGCAGGGGCCCCATGTTACCTGATGTCTTCTTTTTACTTCCTATGAATGTAAAAAAGGACTTCTTGTTATCTTTGATCCTGGTTGCTAGTCCTAGTTCCGTCTCCACCTTGGCCTTCCTAACAGCCCCCCTACAGTCTCGAGCAATGGAGGTATAATCCTCCTTGGTGCTGGCCCCTCCCTTCCATCGGGTTTACGCCTCCTTTTCAGTTTTCAGACATTCCTGAATGCCTTTGGTGAGCCATGGGGGCTTTTGAGCACTCTTGCCCCCTTTGGTTCATGTTGGGACTGTCACCCTTTGGGCTTGGAGGATTGTCTCCTTAAGGAACCCCTCCCCTCTGGGACCTCAGTGCCTCCCTGACTAATCTCCTTAACTCTTTGAAATCGGCCCTCCTGAAGTCAGGGGCTGCCGCCTTGCTGCAGGCCTTTGACACCCTGTGCTGGATGATGACTTCCAGCAGGCGATGGTCGCTGTCGCCCAGGTGCTCGAGAACCTGCAGTCCCCTCACCAGGTCGTCGCCTGTGGCCAGGATCAGGTCCAGCAAGGCATTTCCCCTGGTGGGACTGTGCACCTCCTGGATTAGGTGGAGGTTCTGTATCTCAGCTAGGAACCTCTGTGACAGATAATAACTGTGTTGCTTAACTCATTAGAGGAAGTTGCTGGGCTGCTACGGGGATATGCAGGGTATTGGAACAAAACAGAAGGGTGTTGTCAGGGCTGGGGGAATCCCAGAAATCCTCTTGTGATCATTGATGTAACTGGAAATGGCCTTATAGCTGAAGTCACTGGCTTGATTCCTAAAGCCTCTTCTAACCAATGGATTTCAATGATTTCTTAGATGGCCATTGGTTTCTTTGCGTAATAGAATTATACTAAGAAGGACTTTGCATCAGGACTCCTGGGTTGCGTTCCCTGCTCTGTTGCTTAGCTTTCATAGACTTCATAGATTTCATAGACATTAGGGCTGGAAGGGACCTCGGGAGATCATCGAGTCCAGCCCCCTGCCCAAAGGGCAGGAAGTCAGCTGGGG
>NW_017728947.1:98755726-98764660 GCF_001723895.1 Crocodylus porosus
ATGGCAAAGGAAGAAACACAAATTTTTGTGTGCCCAGTTGTTTGGAGGAAATATTTATTGCACAATCCTGGCTTCTCTTGCAGGGAAACAAAGGTGGTGTGGGAGGAAAGAGCCTCTTCTGCCCATCAAGTGCATTTGTAGAAGAGCAAGTTCCGGCAAGGTGGGTGTGTGTCTGTGTGTCACAGGTCTGAGTGGGCATGATAAGCCCTTCCCTGAGAGGGAGGTAGCCACTACAAAGCGGTAGTTGTAGAGACAGGTACTCGGCTTAGTAGCAGCTATTCACTTCAACTACAGCAGCACTTGCCTGAAAATTTCACCTTGCGAACAAATGCTGAGTACTCGAGGTCTTGCTGAGTTATTGGTACAGCTAGCTCCAGGTTCAAAGTGAAGTGAAGCAAAGCAGCTTTGGGAATGCCTGAAGGAAGAAACTTTACGAATTTAATCAATTATGGGAGGAACCTTAGGCTGGATAAAGTAACTGATGGGGCAACTGAGTGGAGGCTCTGGATGGGGCTTGGGTTTTAGCAGCAACTTTAAATGCGTTACTTGGAGCCGAGGAGGCATGTCTTTGATTTGGTACTCTGAATCTGCTGCAGTGTTTGGAGTGGGCTGGGGGCCACCATCTGCTCACAGTGCTCCTGTCTTTTCATTCAGGGAAGACATACACACAAATGACTCTTTGTTTGAAGCCTGTTGATGGAATGGCTTTTTAAAAAATTTATTAATGAATGCAACTTATCAAATAACAAATGTTACATGCAACATTTAAATATACATCCCAGCCTCTGAAATCTGGAATGGCTTCTCTTGGTAGAGAAAACTCTCTTGGCAGGGGAGCAAGTGTGCTTGAGCATGGGCAGGGGGAAATCACAACACCCTGGTGTCTTGGTGGTGTTCTCCTATTTTGCAAGTTTGTATAAAATAAGGGAGCAGGAGCACAATCATATGGCACAGGTGACCAATCACATGGGAACCATCAGACAGCATTTTGCTCTTGGATGCTTGGGCAGTCCTGGCTCTGGGAGGGTTGGGAGTGTGGTAGCAAAGTTCTGCATCACCTTGGACCTGCCGGACAGCTGGTGCAGCACTCGGCCTGACAAAGCTCATATTCTAGCACAGGCCTATGAAATACGGCTTTAGAGCAGGGGCGGGCAAAATACGGCCCATGGGTCAGATGCAGCACTTTCATCCGGCCCGTGGGGCCCCACAACAAACTGTGCCTCGTGCAGCCCTTCTGCCCATGAGGGTGGAATGGCACATGTACACAAAGACCCAAAAACGTACCCTATTGCCTCAGGGCTGAGGCCGGCCAGCGTGCAGCTTCTGTGTAGGGCTGCTGCTGCTGCATCCCCCAGAACCTGCTCTGCTTCCCTGGTCTCTTGCTGGCTCTGGACAGCAGGTAGGGAAGTAACGGGGGCGAGGCTGCAGCTGGGAGGGAGCCCACAGCATGGGGCTGGGGCTAGTGGCAGCACAGAGCCTGCACCTAGGGAGGCTGGGGGCAGCAGCAGCGTGGAGCTGGGGTGAGCAGCATGTGGCTGTGGAGGGTATAGGGGCCCCCCACACACCGTCATGGTGCCAGCAGGCCAGCCAGCATGGAGTGCAGGGGTCCCCACATCCCACAACCTCAGTCACACCCATACCCTGCCCCCACAACCCTCCACATATACTCAATCTCCAACATACCCTATGTCCCCCCCACACCCCCCACACCTCCCACATCTTACCACACGCCCACATCCTCCCACACCCCACCATACACACACCCACCCACACACGTATACCACATACCACACACATCACACATCACATGCACATACCACATGCACATACCCTCCCCCTACAATATACAAAATTAAGAATTTATTTTTGAGTTATTATGCAATCACCTCTATATACACTATGCAAACACAAATCATGACAAAAATACTTTTTGTAATAAAATTAAAATATGTTATAGTAGGTGTTTGACTTTTGGCATATGATTTGGTTTTTTTCTGGTTCCAAGATGGTAAACCCGCCCCCCCGCCCCACGAGTATTTCTGGGGGGCGGGGAGAGGAAAAGGGGAAGGACTTCTGGTGGCAAAGGTCAGGGGTTAGGAGGTGGGACACCTTGTCCCAAGATGGTGACAAGGGGTGGGGCAACTGTCAAGGGGCAGGGCTACCCATGTGACAGCTCACCAAAACTCGTTAAGCAGCCCACCACCCAGAATAATTGCCTGCCTCTGGGATAGAACCACATCCTCACCTAACAGGGGTACTGTGAGAATGAATGAATTAATGTCAATGAACTAGCAATGCCTGGCCTGGAAAAGCCCAGGAGAAAATAAAATAAATCTGTCTTCAGAGCAGAGTTTGAATAGTGGGCAGTAAATGAGGCCACATGCTGAACAGTGAAGGGAAAATAAAATATTGAATAACTGTTCAGTCAAAAGCACAATCCATCCTCTGCTCTGAACAAGGCAGGGGGCCCTGTGCCAATATTAGGATATGGTCATGGAACTGAAGCCTGTTTGACTTTGCAACCTTAAGATACACAGCAAACACATACATAAGGTGTGGGTGGTTTAGAGAGGGGGATCTGATTGGTTTTTTTTCAGGCTGCAGCCAAAAGTATGTGATTGGTCCATTATTTTTATAACTCCTTGAAAGCTCTTGATTTCAGCCTGCTCCCCCCAGAGCAATGTAAAATAAATGGGTAGAAACATCATAACAATGAACTGAAAGAATACAATCCTAAACCGCAGTCAGCAGATACTCTGAGTCTCATATACAATACCTCCCGTCAGCATGAGGATGTGAATGAAACAGTAACTAATTCTGACCCACCAAAAACAATGGAGATACCAGGCAATCTTACTCCCAGTCCAACCCCAGGAAGAGCTACACAGAACATCTAATTCCTCTGAGTCTATAATTAACTTCTGTGCTCTTAGTTAGAATAGGTCAGGGCTTTACTGTCTCACCTACCCTATGGTAAATACCCCTGTGTCTGCCCTGTGCCCACAGGGGTATCACAGTTTAGTGCTCTTAGCAGGCTCAGAGCCAGTTACTGCAGAACAGCAGAGGTGTGGCAAAGCCCTGCAGGCGCACACATGGTGGCAACTGTGCATAGGGCCCCCCACAAGTATTTGACTGGAAGTGGGGTCACAAACAGGGAAGGGCAGGGAACTGCTCATGTAGATATGAGGTTTATTTGTGGCATTTGAATCTAGTTCTGCAAAATTCAGCCTAGGAAAGTTTCTCTGGAAATTCTAGATAAAATTTTTGCCTGTTTACTTCATTTTATTGAGTTTGACTTAAGGAATAGAGATGCCTATGGTAGGCCTGAGGTGCCCTGATGTGACTGGCAAAATCTTCATCGTGCAGGAACTCAGCCAGCCACCTTCAAGGAACTGCTTTCTTGCCCCTCTAGTGTGTTCAGAGCTTGTCCTCTGCTTTCTTCAAAAGACCCTTCCAAGAATTGTCTCTAGAAGCAACACTGAGGAAAGGTCTTTGGTACAAGTCAGCATTATGGACCTCCTGTCAGTTTTAGAGGATTTATACCAATCTAGACAAATAACTAGGGAAGACTATAAGAGCATTGCTCAGGCATGCAGGAATGAAGTCAGGGAGGCCAAAGCATAATTGGAGTTGCAGCTAACAAGGGGTATGAAGGGTTTCTGCAAGTACCTCTGTAGCAAGAGGAAGATCAGGGAAACTGGAGGTTCCTTACCGAATGGGGGAGACAACCTTGTGACACAGGATGCAGAGAAGGCTCGAGTGCTCAATGCCTTTTTCACCTCAGTCTTCACAGGCAAGGTCAACTCCCAGACTACTTCACTGGGCAGCACAGTTTGGGGAGGAGGTGAACAGTCCTCTGTGATGAAAGAACAGGTTAGGGACTATTTAAAAAAACTGGATGTGTACAAGTCCACGGGGCCAGATGGGATGCACCTGAGCCTGTGGAGGGAGTTGGCCAATGTGATTGCAGAGCCATTGGCCATCATCTCTGAAAACTCATGGCGATCAGGAGAGGTCCCAGATAATTGTGAAAAAGAGCAAACATACTGCCCATATTTGAAAAAGGGAAAAAAGAGGATCCAGGGAACTATAGATCAGTCATCCTCACCTCAGTCCCTGGAAAAAATCATGGCTCAGATCCGCAAGGAATCCATTTTTACTTGGAGGAGAAAAAGGTGGTTAGGAACAGTCAGCATGGATTCACTGGGGGCAAGTCATGCCTGACCAACCCGATTGCCTTCTATAACAAGGTGACTGGCTCTGTGGATGCGGGGAAACCAGTGGATGTGGTGTATCTTGATTTTAGCAAAGCTTTTGATATGGTTTCTCAGTAGTGTTGTGCAGGTGGTACACCCCTTGAGAGCACTGGTGACCCCCTGACATCCAGGGTTTCCCGCTTAGGTGATGGGCAGGGGGGGCAGGCGGGACTGCTGGTGCCCCCGCCCATGAGTGTGCTGACTGGGAAATGGGGTCACCAGGCGTAGCATCTCTGGCACTTCCAGGCACACTCCTGGCACTTCCAGGTTGATGCGATCGACCGTGGGGGGACCTCCTCAGGTCACTGAGTGGCTACTGGGGGGGGCAAGTGCCCCCTGACTCAGAAGGTGCCAGTCGCCCATGCAGTCTCCCATAGCATTCTTTTAGACAAGTTATGAAAGTCTGGGCTGGATGAATGGACTGTAAGGTGGATAGAAAACTGGCTGGAGCACCGGGCTCAGAGAGTAATAATCAATGGCTTGATGTGTAGTTAGCAGCCAGTATCAAGTGGAGTGCCAAAGGGGTCAGTCCTGGGGCTGGTTTTGCTCAATGTCTTCATCAGTGACCTGGAAGATGGCATAGAGTGCACCCTCAGCAAGTCTGCAGATGACACCAAGCTGGGGGGAGTAGTAGATATGCTGGAGAGCAGGGCTAGGATTCAGAGTGACCTGGACAAATTGGAGGATTGGGCTAAAATAAATCTCATGAGTTTCAACAAGGACAAGTGCAGAGTCCTGCACTTAGGACAGAACAATCCCATGCACCAGTACAGGCTGGGGGCTGACTGGCTGGGCAACAGCTCTGCAGAAAAGGACCTGGGGGTTACAGTGGACAATAAGTTGAATGTGAGCCAGCAGTGCGTCCTTGTTGCAAAGAAGGTGTGAAAGAACTCCCTCTCAGCCTCCTTACTTAGGTTTTTTTTCCTTCCATTTTCTTTGTCCTCTCACATGTCTGTCAACCTGGCTGCCCCGGATTACTGCATACACATGACCTGGCTCAGGAAAGAGGGAGTGGATCTAGTCTGTCTATTGTCCTGAGCTCTGACCTCACAGCATAGGAGCAGGGGCTTAAGCCCATGTCACTCCATTAGGTAACTGTGATATTTTTCAAATTGATTGGCCAAGTGGTGAGGTCAGGAGGGCTATTTAAGAGGGTTCCTCCAGGAAGAAGAAGGAAGGCAAACATTTGAGAAAAACACACACACATAACCTTGGACCTCTGCAGCTCACTCTCATTCTCTGGATGCGGAAGTGAGGAACTTACCAGAAACTTAACTAGGAACCTAGTTTAATGTACTCTAGTCACACATCAAAAGGCTGACAAGCCACTCAGATTTGCTCAAGGTTGGTTTTCTTTCTATATTTTGCTGTGGGTATTCCTTCCCCACCCTACCCCTCTTTGATCAATAAATCTATCTGTTTTAGCACACCTTGCTGTGTGTGCTTAAGAGGGAAGGGACCTGCTAAGATGGGCTCGGCTATTTAACTTTCCTTCTGCAAGGAGGCTGGTGGTGAATGCTTCAGGCTAATAGAATCCCCCCAAAATCCCAAGGCCTACAGGGCCTATATATTCCAGGCTGCACAGGGCCCAGACAAAGACCTGAGTCCGGGTGGTGGTAACGGTACCCCAGGTTTGTAGGTGTGCTCCAGGAAGGGGGTCAGCCAGATGTGAGGAGCTCCAGGGGAGGCACTTGAAGCTTGGTTTTCGGGTCAGGTGCAATGAGACGGTTGCTTCAGCGCAGGAGTGCCCCTACCTGACCCATCACAGAAGGCTAACAACGTACTGGACTCACTGGTAGGTGTGTAGGTCAAGAGAAGTGTTTCTTGCCCTCTATTCAGCACTGGTGAGGCCACACCTGGAGTACTGTGTTCAGTTTTGGGTCTCCTGTTACGGAAAGGACATGGACAAATTGGAGGGGGTCCAGCAGAGGGCTTCAAAAACGGTTCAGGGGCTGGGGGACATGACTTATGAGGAGAGGCTGAGGGAACTGGGCTTATTTAATCTAGAGAAGAGGAGACTGAGAGGGGACTTAATAGCAGCCTTCAACTAGCTGAAGTGGGGTTTTAAAGTGGATGGAGCTGGACTGTTCTCAGTGGTGGCAGATGACAGAACAAGGATGCTATTGTGCCCAGTTTAAGTCTTGGCTCTGAGCATCTGCTCAAAGTTGTTAAGTGTCTTTAACTCTCACTTCAACTCCCAATTTGCTCTGCACCTGGCAGTTTGGGCCCTTATTGATATCCGGCATCTAAGGGACATTGAGAAGGCTTTTTACCCTCAAACTCAATGACGAACACTGCTGCTCTTTGTCAGAAAGCAGACACTTTGTGACAGAAAATTTGTTAATGTGGGAAGCAGGAATTCTTGAAATGCTGTTAGCCTACTTCCTCCAGAAGGCCCTACCTGTGATTGGCCAGCACCTTGTTCTTAATAACAGGGTAACCTTTAAATAATGAGCTTCAGCTGAGTAGCAGGCTTTGAGGGCTCCTTGTGTTGCACAGTCTGAATCTGAGCTGCCAAGCGAACAGCTTACCAGCCTGAGCTTGTGCCACATTTGGGTTCTGTGTGACCTGAGTGACAAGCAGAACCAAATGTAGGTAAGATACTTTTGTGTGTGCCTGGGAGCTGGATCAGGGGTAACATCAGAGTGAAAGCCTGAGTTAAACTGTGTATTGAAGACAACTGCTCAGCACCTCAGATTTCCCAGCCAAAAAAATGTGTTTGATGGTACTTTATCTATTGTATCATCAGGGTTCTGGTATTTAGTTAAGCACTTTCTGATGCTTAGGTGAAAGGTGATACACAAGCAAAGAAATGTTACTTCCTGCTTTTATGTAAAACTCTGATGACAGTGATATACATGATTAAGCTGCCAGCAATAAGCACAGTAAAATGTTGTTATAGAAATGAGACCTTATGCAGTCCCAGGGATGCTGTTATATTCATCTAGCCATAATTTATGTTACATTTGCATTTCCAGCAATGTAAATATGTATCCCAAAATATGCCTGTTTGTCACGGGGCTTATCAGGCCAGGAGTTAGTGAAGTGACATCTGGTTTTGAACCAATTCTACTTCCAGTTTTATGATTCAGAGACATGATCAGGTCATTTGTCTTTCCTCTTTTATAAATGCCAAGTGAATTTGCTTGTGGAAATTCCAGACTGAACACACAGATTAGAACTAGATCTGCTGGACCAGATTGAGTCCTCGAATAAAATGGCAATGCTCCAATGGATTTGGATATGAATAACACCCACTTACTCCAGGGCTGAATTTTGCTCAAGCTGCGGGTAAATTTGGTCTAGTCTTAGTGAAGAAGGCCATTAATGCCCCCAAACACCATCAGTCTAGTCCAGCAACTGAATGTAAGCAGATTGCTTTGTAGCTTTGCATGATGATTTTATGTCTGATACCTACTAGGGATTAGATTTGCACTAGCTCTTTTTACTTGTGACCTAAAATCAGATTTTTAACCAAAGGCAAAATTAGAGCTTGTCCTCTTGTACGTAGTAGTATGTGCACACGTGCAAACACTAGGGCTGTGTGAAATTTTACCGGCCATTTTGTTTCAATACTGTTTTGACCAATTTCAAGGTTGGAACAGCAAAATCAGAATGAAACAAAGGCCATCCAAATAGCTTCGAAACAAAACAAGGCTAGTCGAAATGTTTGGAAAATCCAAACATTTTGGCCATAGACTGGGGATGGGAAGTCAGTCCAGCTGGTTTGACCCCCCATCCCTCATGCTAGATCGCCATCCCCAGCGCTACATCGTGCCAGAGGCAGCCCAGCTGAGCTGCTTCCCCATCCCCCATGAAACATCAAAACAGCATCAAAACATCCTTTCTGTTTCGATGGAACAAAACAGAACAGCTGTTTTGACTCAAGATGAGATTCGAAATGGAGCACTGTTCTGTCAAACCTTTGAAACTGAAGGGGAAACAGAACGGTGCCGTTTCGCAGAGCTCTAAAACACATTACACTCTTTATTGACTCAATATTATAGACAGACGAGCCGAAGCTCTGCAGTTTGGCTTGTTTCTGGGTCTAAACTTCCCCAAAGTTCAGTAGCGTTTAATTTGCTGAATTCCAGGGAGATGCTGGGATCTGATGCATTTGGAAGCTGGCCATAGCATTTAGAGCCAGAAACCTTTAGGACTGAGTCTACTGTCTCAGCCATGTTCTTTTCTCACACTGTTGCAAACCAGAAACAAGTCCCTTGAAATCCTTGGGTACCTTGGCTCCAGGAAAATGAGAACCGAACTTGGGGAATGGAATTATGTCTTTGGTGCATCCCTAGGGGATGCAACTTCCCTACTCCCTGTGGGAAAGCCAAATGTGGCATCAGTCTGGAGCCCCTGCTTGTCAACAGGCTTGTTTCTGGCGCCTATTTGTGAAGACTGAAAGGTTCTTCCCATCCTTGCACACTGGGGTCTGTGCACTTGTCCAGGCTCATCATAGCCCTCATCTGCAAGGTAGCTTCTGGCAACAAACTAGTTTCAGGTGTGAAGAGGCTGCTCTTCCTGGGTGCGTCCACATGAGCGCGCACGTGCCTCTTGCCCTGCCTCAAACCCCTTTGAGGCGGGGCAACAAGCAGGTGTGGGAATGAAAAAAATGTTCCCCATGCTGCAAACTTAAAAATTAGCCCCCTGGATAGATCTAGGGGTCTAAAAAAAA
>NW_017728947.1:98765539-98766664 GCF_001723895.1 Crocodylus porosus
GGGGTGGTTGCCCCTGCTGGGACCATTTGGCCCCCTGTTGGGGGGCTAAACCCTCTGTGTGGGGGCCGAATCCCCTGTGTAGGGGATGAGACCCCTGTTGGGGGGGCCATTGCCCTTGTGTGGGGGATGAACCCCTTGTGTGGGGGCCATAACCTGTGGGAGGGCAGCAAAATATGTATTCATGAATTCATGAAACCTGTATTTAGAGTTCACTTTATTATTATAAGAGGCTTGCTTTAAAACTGTAGATATATCAGTAAAACATTATCCAACTGATCGCTGTCTCTGTCTCTGTCTTTCTCTCTCTCTTTATAGTGGTCTTTTGTTTTACTTGTGGAGGAACGTGGATTTTTGCAGTATTTTACAGAGTGATTTTGGGATTTTTTTTACCAGGGATTTTTCAGTTTTCCAAGAGGAAACGCCAGGATTCCTGCTAGGGAGGTCAGTGGCAGGACCCTGCCTGCTCAAAGCTGGCACCTTGGACCCTGCTGGCTGTGGCTGACCTCCTGGACAAATGGGGCCAGGAGGACATGCTTTGACAGTTCAAAGCAGGCCACCACACCTGGAACATCTTCTAGGTGATAGCTGCCCAAATGGCCATGCAGGGAGCACACATGGCAGTAGTGCTGCACAGAGGCCAACTCTGCAGCCACAGCCCACTGGCAGCTGGCCCAGAGGGACAGATGCCTCTACTGGTCCTGCAGTCCCTATCTGGGTCTGCAGGCGTGCAGCAGGTCACAGCCAGGCAGCAGCCCCCACTGCCAGACTGCTGCAGTGGGTAGAGGGTGCAGGGAACTCTCAGGGATGCTTCAGCAGTCCAGCTTGCACAAGAGGCAGTGTCCCTAGGTACCAATTGGCTGGGCCGCAGAAGCTCCTGAGAGCTAGTAGCCCTGAGCTACTTGCCAGGGCAGCTTTTTGTACTGCTGGGGCCAGGACAAGGCAGCTTTTTATCCTGCTGGCGTAGCACAGGTGCTGGCCCTGGGCTCTAGCTCCCCCTGGCTGAAGATCTGGGAGGAGCCAGGCAGGGTTATTTTGCCCCAAGTGGCACAATTTGCTCCACAACAAAATGCATGTCTGAGCACGTGTGCTGAAGCAAAAAGCCCTGGCTCAAATTTGCACCGCTTG
>NW_017728947.1:98767194-98768424 GCF_001723895.1 Crocodylus porosus
CTTGTGTCAAAATAATGAGCTTCTGTAACTTTAACACCTCCTGGGGCTAAGCAAAAGCAGACAGCAATTTAGAAGCCCCTGGTGTCCTGGCACCTGCATAAACTGCTAGAATAATGACCAGCATCCTTCACAATCTAGTGTAAGGATCCTTGCAAAAGTCTTGGCTTGCTGCTGTTTCCAGGGACAGAACATTTTGGAAGGGTCAGTTGAGACAGCAATTGCAGGAGACAACACCCCCACCCCTCACCCCAACTGGCCAAGCAAAGGTTTTGCCTGCTGCAGACTTGTTTGAACTGTTTTTAGTCTGATGTAGCACCCAGCAGTCAGGCTGAACTGTGATGGCCAAGACAGCAGGACCACACCAACACCAAGGGGTAATCTGGGCTCCCTTGCAGTGGAGTGCCAGAGGAGGAAACTTAGCACTGTGCTCAGTGGTTTACAGTGGGCTGGTTTTCATCTGAGTGCAAGTCTCCTGAAGCCAGTAGGGATGCACCTAGGAAGATGTTGATCTCAAACATTCAAAGCTGGCAGGATTAGATTCACGTTTCATTTCCAGTGATGTAAAACAGGACATCAGTTCTGAGCTACCAAAGATTTACATAAGCAAGATGCAGCCCTATGATGCAAGTATTAAGAAATTAGTTTCTCTGAAGGTCATGAAACCAACAGCTTGATTTGCCATGTGTGTAGCCGGGGGTGAGGGGGTGCACGCACTGTGATACCGTCTAAGTCTTTCATGTGCCAAATTAACAATTAAATCACATGGTACTATTTCAATCTTTAGATCTACCTTGACTTAGCAGGTGAGTGTAGAGTGAATTCTGAACGTAGCAACAGGCTGCCTACCGCTGTGCCATTCCACAGAAGTTTACATGCCAAGCTGATCACTTGAGTATTTGAAGAGCTCCATCGCTGGGGGATGGAGACCAAAGCCCTGAGGTAAGTGGAGAAGTGGGAGACCTGGAGGAAGAGCAAGCAGGAGGGGGCAACAGGAGAGGTGTTCTCATACTTCCTGAGAAATCAGGACAATTGACTAGTTACCTCAGGTGCCTGTACATGAATGCACTGAGCCTGGGAAACAAGCAGGAAAAAATGGAAATACTTGCACAGTCATGGAGCTAAGACGTGATTGGAATAAGAGACTTGTTGGGAGCTTGTATGACTGGAGCACTGTCATGGATGGGTACGAACTGTTCAGGAAGGACAGGCAGGGAAGAAGAGGAGGAGGAA
>NW_017728947.1:98768989-98776143 GCF_001723895.1 Crocodylus porosus
GCAAAAAGGAAGCTTATAAGAAGTGGAAACTTGGACAAATAACTAGGGAAGAATATAAGAGCATTGCTCAGGCATGCAGGGATGAAGTTAGGAAGCTGGTAGCAAAAGGAGGATCAGGGAAAGTGGGGGTCCCTTACTGAATGGGGGGGCAACCTTGTGACAGAGGATGCAGAACAGACTGAAGTACTCAATGCCTTCTTTGCCTCAGTCTTCCTGGGAAGGGTCAGCTCCCAGACTACTGCACCGGGCAGCACAGTTTGAGGAGGGGGTGAGCAGCCCTCAGTGATGAAAGAACAGGTTAGGAAATCTCATAAGGTTCAACAAGGACAAGTACCAAGGTCTTGCATTTAGGACGGAGCACACCCATGCACCAGTACAGGCTGGGGGCTGACTGGCTGGGCAGCAGCTCTACAGAAAAGGACCTGGGGTTGGACTA
The DNA here is from genome assembly GCF_001723895.1 of Crocodylus porosus. Classification (NCBI taxonomy): domain Eukaryota; kingdom Metazoa; phylum Chordata; order Crocodylia; family Crocodylidae; genus Crocodylus; species Crocodylus porosus. The sequence goes on from NW_017728947.1 coordinate 98,769,426, forward strand.
AATGACCTTCTGAAGTCCCTTCCAACCCTAATTTTTTATGATTCCATGAACTACCCATAATTCACTTTCAGTCTCCAATGCTAGGTTGAACCTGATGATGCTACTATCCATAGACCTATTTTGGTGACAGTATAAACATGGAAAGAACATCTATTAAAAATGGAAAGAACAAATTTTAAAAAACAGGTTTTGGAGTTGCAATTTAGCAAGTGGCCTCTTACTCCTGTAAAGGTTTCCTTCCCTAAGCCTGATGTTCTATGGAAAATATTCTCAATGGGTGCATCTACATGTTTGTTAATGTGCTGTATGTGCATTAAGTTTAGTACTTGGATAACCAAGTACTAAATCAACGCACAGTAACTGGTCCTACTGCATCATCGCACCAGCACAAGGGTTTTTACAGATGCTAACTGCACAGTAGCCTAATATTACTGTGCAGTAGCATATTAGCATGGGTTTTACCTGGCACACTACTGCACAGTGTTACTATGTTATGGGGAGTTTAGGGTTAGGGGCTGAAGCAGCCCCTACCTGCCCCTCGCACCCTGGAACTCCTGCGGACTAGTTCTGGCGCAGCATGTTCAGATCCTCTTCCCATCTGCTGTGAGGCCCCAAGGGCACTTTCTAGTCCATACCATAGGTACAGCCTCAAGTACTGTGTCCTTGCCTGTCTGTACAGTCAGTGTTACAGAGTCAGAAAACTCCTTTACGCTCCTCAGGAGAGAGAACAGGGTGGGGAATCCAGGGTATGTTACTTCTCTCAAATACAGCATGTTGCCTTGAATTGGATAACCCATTCTGCACAGAACCAATGCAGTCCCAGCCTGGCACTGAAAGAAGCTGCATGTGTTGCTGCTTTGGTTAATTGTATCATTTTGCAGTTGCCCTCCTGAGCGGCGCCCTGTGCTTTATAGTGTAATCACCAGGGATAAAAGCCCTGACAGAATACTGATGAGGTTTTGTGCATGCCTGGCACATCTCTAACAGCTGCTAATGCACATGGTAATAGTGGAAGGTAGAACACATTAAAAAAAGTTGTAGCAAGGAAATCGCGCTTAAACGGTAAGAAAAGTGTAGAATAAACCCCAAGGGCTGGATTGAAATGCTAAAGGTCTTAGTTGCATTGGGGGGGGGGGATGTAGAGCCATGGTCCTGGGATCGCTCTGGGAGCCAAGTGCATCCTGGAGCCCCCTGCGCACAGAAAAAGTGTTCCCCTTACTCCACCCCTTTGGAGCACAGCCATGCTGTCTCATGCATGGCCGGTTGGCTTGGATGGCCCCTATGGAGATGAGAGAGGGCCATAGTGCCAAAGGTGCTAATTTGCATCTCTAAAGACTCCTGACCTCAGGGATAACGAAGTAGTGGGTGCAGCAGGAAACATCAGCCACCCTCTGTGGCCTCTGCTTGCAGCTGCAGGAGAGTGTGGCCCCTGCTTCGTGGTTTATCTGCTGGCAGAGACAGACGGATCAGCTAGCAGATTGCAATGGACCCAAAAGGTGACGCACTGCTATCTGCATGCATCACACTGTACCCATCACACATGTTCTGCAACCCGGTGTGGCCATTCAGTATCTGTGTGTTGGATGTACAGGAGCTGGTGCACCGTTTCTGGATCCCTCTGGGGGAGAGATGTGCATTGCTCGGGTTTCTCTGTGTGTGGGGAAGTACTGCTCATGAAGATACTGACTGTTCATGAGCAAATGGTACAGTTAAGTGCTCAGCTTGAAGTTGAAATGCCCCAGTCCTTGAGAGATGGATAGCAGGACAGCCCTGACAGAGAAACCTGGAGCAGGGAGAAAGATGGCAGCACTGGGGAGTCTGGCAATGCTGAACAGTTGATTTGGAGAGCATTGTTGATAGTGGTTTTTAGAGACTGCTGTACAAGGGCTGTAAAGGTTAAAGCATGACCCTGTGATGCCACAGACTGGATGCTGTGTGCACTGCAGTTGGCTTTTGGACACTAGAGAGGAAGCATGTTTAGCCATGTCTCCTTTCCAGGGTGCAAATAGGAAGCCAGGCTCCTTCTCTTTGGTGTGAGACTTCCCTTGGGAGAACCTGGCACTCCAGGAAGAAAGGGGGCCCTGGTGAAAGGGAGACAAACCTGCAAGGGCTTCATATTGCTGACCTGAAGGGCCAGGTCACTTGGGGGGATGGCAGAGTGATTTCCCTTCTCTCCTCAGGATACTACTAACCCCTACTGACTGCAGTGGAAGCTACATTTACCTAGCAGGGAGAAAATTAGGTTCAGGGCCCCCGAGTCCCATAGTATCTGAGCACACAAAAAGAGGTTTAGGATGGAGAAAGGAAGAAGCATATTTACATCATTTCAATATTTCCTAGGGGCCTGACTAGATTCTCATATAAACTAGAGCCATCTGCGAGGCTGCTCTATCTTGCATTCATCGGCAGCATTTCAGAATAGCCAGGAGCCGTGCGCTCGGACAGTACTCCCTTGTAGTCGGCATACTACGGGACCTCTCTTTTCTCCCTTAACCCAAAAGGAACTGAGGGGAGGCAAGGGACGGCTGTTTTGCTGTCTCTACGCCTCGGGTAAATTCCAGTGACATCTACTGGGGAGATCAGCTGGATTTGCACCCTATATAGCTGACGACAGCCTGCATAGAAGGGCTGTAGGAGCTGGGGTGAGGGTGTCTATATTCCTAACCTACTCATTCCCATTGTTTTAGAAACCCAACAGTCCCTGCTGTTAGGGCGAAAAGTATATTCAGTTTGTAATTTTTTTTTTAAGTACATCTGTTTCTCTAGAACAGATCAGCGGTTCTCAGTCATTTCCTGCACACACACCTCTTCCTGTGCGAGTTCCAGGGCTCTAACTGAATTTCACCCCCTTCTCTGTGGCCTGCCAGGACTTCATTTGGGGTTGTGACCTCTTGTTTGGGAACCATTGGGACAGATGATAAGTTATCATTAATAATCACAGCAGCAAATAATAAACACTACCTTCAACCTCCATCAATTGGAATGAATAAAGGGGGAGAGAGTCACAGGACTGCTCAGTGTACCTAGTGTATGTATGTGTATAACTGAATAGCGAAACTGGATCATTCATTTTCCAGAACACAGCCCCAAACTGTTTTTTCTCACTGTTTATATCCACTGCCAATGGTAGAAAATGACTAGAGCTCTGACTATTGTATTCATGGAGTTACCAGTGTTTCCCAAATGCTTGGCTATCAAGCATAGCAAGCTGAGGGTTAAAGCCTTCCACGGTGCTTTGGGAGTCTCCCCCTCCCATCCTTCTGTTTAGGTGTATCTTCTTCCCTATCCCTTGGGGAAACAAAGAAAAAGACTTGAAGATAGAGAGATAGATTTTTTTTTTTTAAATTCAGCAACCTTCTGCTTTCAGAGAACAACTCCTTGCCTCACTGATTGCTGTGAGAAAGGCATTTCATCTCTTCAGTCAGTCTGGAGAGAGCTCTCTGCACTGGTCCAGAGCTCAGCTGTATGAATGGAGTCACAAATCAAACACTAAGAATGACGGACTCCTCCCTGGAATGGATGAATTGACAAACACCAAGTGGTTTCAGGCACTTGCACTCCCAACAAAATGCTGCCAGCTGAGTTGTCTGAGTTGGGATATACCTGCACGGCTCCAATGGCTGTTAGGGGGCCCCTATGGCTGAAATCAGGCACAGAGTTTTCAAAGTTTAAGAATAGCAGATCCCCAAAAACTCAGGCAGGTGAGTAGTTTCAGTGTCGCAGATTCCTGAGTCTCAGGCAGGTGACTCACTTGTGTTGCAGATTGTTGAACTTTTCATGTTGAGTCTCCTAATGGTTGAGGGTTTTCATAAAGCCCCGACAATGGATTCTTGCCATTAATGAAGAATTATACTTAAAAACTGAAAGCTGAGTTTCTAGTTCTTGTGATTTGGAGACAAGCTTGACAATTGGCCCATGCACACTGTAAAGGCTAAGAGAATAGACAAGAATTCAATGTCTTTTTTTAATTTCATGATTTCTAAACTAATCTCATGATATTGTGAGGCCGGGAATGCCATTATGTTAAGGTAATTAAGATGAGTTACCTTTGAAACAGATAGCAATTGAGCAATGTCCTAGGATTAGAAATTATGGAACATATTGGTCCACCACTACTATCATCGCATTCACATGTGCCCAGACCCTGTGCCCCCTTGTCTGGTGGCACAGTGCAGATAATGAGCATGTGCCTGTGAGGATGGCAAGTTCCAAGCTGTGCCCATGGAAAACTGAGTGCTAAAATTTGCTCCAAGGCAGAAGAGTACCCAATTGTTTCTCCTGGATGGTTTAATGTTGTTATTGCCATGAGAGTCCAGAGATAGGAGATAAACCTTTGATTGGCTTGTCAGCCTTCCCTTGAGGAAATTGCTGCTAACAAAGCTAATTAGCAGACAGAACCAGCAAGACCTAGAGCCTAGATATAAAAACCCACCAGGGAACCATTGTGAAGGGAGTCAGGGGTGTTTCTTTTTTATACCAGGCCCACAACTGGCTCTGAGCTCTACAGCAGTGGTCTCCAAAGTGGGGTGCGAGCACGATGATCCATTGGGGTGTGGGAAGAAAATATTAGAACTTCTATTTATATATATATATTTATATAAATATACATATATTGGGGGTGTGTACTCATACATTTTTTACTGATAGGGGTGCATAATCAAAAAAGTTTGGAGACCACTGATCTAGAAAGTCTGGGCTGTAGGAAGCTCACCCACTCTGGGCTGGCTGACATACGCCTCTTGTTCATGACTGAACTGTGCCTCAAGGAAATCTTTTTATGCTGACGATGAGAGGCTAAATACCTTTGCGTGTGCAGGAGGCATCACTTGTGGCTGGTGGGAATGGAGACAGGCACTGTGCATGCGCGTGCGAGGATAGCGATTGTGGTCTGTTTACCTATGGTACTTACACTGTCTTTGTCACTGCAGTATTGGATCATTTTGCAGTGTTTAATGCAGGTCTCCTCACAGCACCCCTCTGGGGAGCAGATGTGGTGCAGAAGCACAGAAAGAATAAGTGACTTGCCCAGTGTTGTACAGGATATTGGCAGGGTTTGAATTACACTTTAAGTCTTGAGGGAGTCTGCAAAAAAAATTGGGCTGCTCATCATGGTGCCCTGATAGAATTGGAGACCCCCAGGTTATGATTTTCAAATCTTACAGGGGGGCTCTTTTCTCTTATGGGGGGGTTGCCCCTGCCCAAGCTCCTTCACAACTCGAATCCTGGATATTAGTGGTAGAACAAGTACTTGAATTTAGTCCTAGGTTAGCATCCCAGCTACTGCACTATTTTTCCTAATGTACCTGTGCAGCTGTTCCTTCCTGGAGGGTTGGGTTTTTGATGTGGAAGTTTCTTTGCCCAGGGGCTGAAAATATTGGACCCATCCAAACTTCCTTGTTGTTCTAATACATCCTCCTTGAAATGCATTATCATCATGCAGTGAGCGCTGCTGCTTATACCAGACCAGGCAAGAGGCTTTCCTCCAGCACAGAGAGGTGTCTTTGTAAATTATTCACTGAAGGAAGCTGCAGTGCTCAGGAGTCTCTTGGAAGGACATCTTGCAGTATGAAGACTGAGATCAGCACGTCTGCCTGCAGCTGACCACAAGAGGCTTCTGCAAAAAGGGCCTCTGGTTGTATTAATTAGTCAGCGTTTCTGCTGTGTCAAAAAAAAAAATCAAGTAAAGAGCAGGTGATGCGTGCAAAACGCTCTAAGGAACATTGATGACCATGCAGATTTTTAGTTGCTCTGAGCCAGGAGAATTGTATTTCTCTAATGTCTGAGCTTGCCACATCAGATGTACTGTTTTTAGGATAATGTGTGGCTGGGTCTCCTTCTTCCAGCAGTGGCTGAAGGTTTAGCAGCTGAAGGCTTAGCAGTAACATGTTTAATATAAGAAAATATTTTAAGAGTTCTGGAGTTTGTAACCTTTTATCTAGCCACAATATTGATCTAGATGCAACTTCCTCCTACAGTATGCCCAGACCTGTATTTCCCCTCTTTGCTGAAGCTATAATAAATTACACTGGTAACCAGTCACATAACTAGGTGTGGGCAACTGGGACACCAGCTCTGGGTGCTGAGTTAGAGGGTATGCAAGAACCATAACTGTCACCACTGCTAGCTGGGTCCTGCCACTGCTACTCAGGGCACAGAACCTGTTTAATGTGAAGTTGTTATGTCTCTGCTGGTAACTTTTAGGATGTGGCTGTCTATCCCCTGTGAACTGGGCTGACATCACCCAATCACTTTGCTTTCTCTCCCGCACACACAGCCTAGCAAAACAGATGCTAAAGGAAAAAGGTGTGAAATAGGTGACTTTGGGAACGCTGACCTTGGCGCACTACAAGTTAAGCTAAAATATATAATGATACTCTAAACCATGCATGCAATGGATCATTATTCTTAAACATAATGTTAACGCATATTAAATGTCCTCGATAGGGGGGAAGAAAAATCTTTTCTCTTATAGAGAAGGAAATAAATGCCTTCATTTCCAATGTAATAAAATACAGTTAAGATTATGGAGCTCCCTGGCTAAATATAAATTTCACCTTGGCAATTAAGTATATTCTGGTAAACTATTTCAATAATGTATTCAAACTTCATACCAGAAAGTTACAACAGGAAACTCATTTAGAAGAGAATTGAATTTGAATAATAAACCAGTGAATCCCTTGGGGGGAAACGTTTTTCAGCTCATCTGGATCTCTGAGGA
>NW_017728947.1:98777138-98810016 GCF_001723895.1 Crocodylus porosus
ATTCCTGGACAAGAGCACTATCCATGTCCTGCTGCTGCTGTTGGTTAAAATACACGATGCAAGGAAGAGGACCATGCCCCCACTGCAGATGAAAACAACCTCCCACCCCCAAGTACAGATCTGACCCTCAGGTAAAATTCCTTCCTGACAGCAAATGTGGCTTTTCATCTCAAAGCGTATATGACAGGCATTATCCCCCTTTATAGTAGGTAAAACTGAAGCACAGAGCAGTGAGGTGACTTTATTGGTTATTACTGAGCTAGCACCTACATGCCTGTTGTGGTTCAAATACAGGACAATTTAGTCCCTGTCACAAAGAATTCGCCACGTGGTATCACCAGATTAGTACCTTTTGCTATTTGTTTGGATCGTGATTTTTTTCCATGGGCTATTAGATACTTCCTTTAAATCTCCAGCCCCTCCTCTCCTGTGATACGTGTGAGAACCTCAGCTTTCATTTTTAAAACAAGTGGTTCCTAGTCTTGTTTACATAGAAAAGCTTGAAAATTTGAGCTGATTGGATCAAATCTGAATGAAATAAAAATGGACTAAAAAAAAAAAATACGTTCAGTTTAATTTTTTTCAGTCATCGTTTCACAGTTGGTAGAGTCAGAAGGGACCTGAGCAGATCATGAAGTCCGACCTCCTGCCTCGGGCAGGAAAGGATGCTGGGGTCAAACAACCTCGGCTAGGTGTCTATCTAGCCCCACCAGGGTAGGAGTGAGGACCGCTTCCCTTGGAAGTTGGTCCCATGATTCTGGGGGACCTCAGCTTGTGATTTTTTTTTCTTAACACCAGCATTTGACAACACTCTTAAGGGCATGCTGCCATTCTTTGCTGACATTGTGACTTTTGTCTAGGACCACAGGCAAGTTTCTCTTGACAGATAGATCCATTGCTAACCCCAGCTCCCTGGCAGGCCGGGGTCACTGTTCCAGGACTAGTTCTCGGAGCGTTCTGGTTGCATTTCTGAAGAATGTCTGGTAAATCCCAAAATGAACCACCGAGTTTGACCTTCTGGGGGAGCTGCTTCATTGTAGTTCCCATCTGACCTCTGCCTTTCCCTGTGAAGAAGTGGGAGAGGCTAATGACAAGGGTATCTGCATCAGAGGGAAAGCTGGACAGAAGCAGAGATGAAGCTCAAATTCCAAAGGTCACAGGGTTTTGGCCCTGGTATTTTGTATCTACACACTTTTATAAAAATGGAATAGATCTAGTGGTGTAGGATCTGGTTGCAGGCTCTCTACTGTAGTGTCCCTCTACTAGGCAGCACAAGCAGAGGTGCCAGGGTTAGCACGATGGGAAGAGGACTGAGCGGAGGAGCCTGGAGGTGCATGACGAGGGGGAAGCTGAGAAGCAGAGGAAAGGAGCAGCTGCACTAAAGCTGTGTTAGTTTTTGAATGGTTCGTCAGTGCCTAAAAATCTTTGCAAGCAGCTTACTCCTGGGGCTTTACGGCTAAGGGCAAGGCAAACTCAGGGGCATCCGAACAGGGCCTGTCAGTAGGATGCTCATCAAAGGTTTTGGAAACATTTGAAACCCCAGACAGTGGTGAAGGATGTTTGCCAGTAGTAGGGCCACTTATGGTTCTGGACTTTCGGATTTGGAATTTGTTTTGGCTAATTTGGCTTGGAATATGGAAGTTAAAAATCCTTGTAAGCGTTGCCATTGAGTGCCATGTGGCATTGATCAGTATTGTGGTTCATGCACTGGGTGGAAGTTATCCATTCCCTAGAGCTTTAGTTACCTTCACTGTCTCCTCTCTCTGGCTCATTTCCCAAATGTTAGGATGGAGGAAGGTAGAAATTGTTCTTTCCATCCCCTACATAAACTGTTTGCAGAGGAGAATATCTCTTTCACTCTCTGTCCTCTTATTTCTGAACATTACAGTCAACCCTTCACCATGTGACAGCTGATATTAAGACAGCCTTCGAGAATCAAGAAAAGGTTGGAGCTGTTTGAGTAGACCTAACAGTAGCCTGCAACACAGTCTGGCAGCCAGGCCTTCAGTATAAGCTACTTATCACACTACCAGACAGAAGTCTAGTTAAATTTATCATGGAAATGATCTTGAATCAGTCCTTTGCTTCGAGTACATCATGCAAAAAGACAAGTCGTCACAAGAGACTCAGGAATGGAGTACCACAAGGCTCCTTCCTAGCTCCCACCCTGTTCAACATCTATGTCTCTAGTGGGTTATGGAGTAGAGAAAGATCCCACACAATTTACTGATTCATTTGATACACCTGGCTGGGGGAGTATTTGGTTGATTGCACGATTTCACAACAATTGCACACTTAATTCATACAATACAATTTCATTTTAAAATTCCTTGCTATGCATATAACACTGCTTAGCTGTAAGAAAAATCATAAACATTAAAAACACAATAACTACATATATTAGAAACAATGCTCCAAATGCACTTTCTTCCCAAACAATGCTATAAGAATTAGTATTACAAAAACAACTACAATTACAAGTAAAGGTTAAATTGGAATCACTAGTATTATTTCTCATGGTATAATTACAATCCTAGAATTCCGAGAAACCAAATCCCCAAGGATACTTTCATTCTTTAGTTATGGTTTTAGGGTTGGTCTCAGCAGTGATAGGAACAAGTCCCCTTCCTTCGGTCCCACTCGGGCGCTCCACGGCTTCAGCATGAATGGGAGCTCTTGTTCACGGAGAGGGTGGTTCAGGTGATCAGTCTGATCCGGCCTACACTCGCGATTCTTCCTTCGGTGTTCTGCAAGTGAGGTTACCTCCAAATTGGGTCTGTAGGTTACAGTTTTTTTTGGGTGAGTTGCAGTCTTGGGCCCCTCCTACCCAAACCTGTCACTACTCCCAAATTTGGGCTCGGATCTTTTGCCCAACAGATTCCTTTCCTGGGTCTTCTTTGGGAAATTTTCCACACCACTGCTGTGACTTCTTGCCAACCCTTTTCCAAAGGTCCCTAGGTTTCTATCTCTCGGAACATTTGCCCAAGGGTCGCTTTTAGGTTAACTTTGTTAAAGGCCTCTAGAGATAAAATTCAGAAAAGCAAGACACTCAGCATGTTCGCTGCAAGGCCTCTAAAGATAAAATTCAGAATCAAGACATTCACCACGTAGGCAAAAACAAGCAATGACCCTAGATAAAAAGATGAACCTTGCCTTTTTTTCTAAACTGGCTAATGGGTATTTATTACAAGCATTCAAACTATTACATTCAATATGACAATCTACATGGCAGACTATATAAGCACCACATTGACCAAAGGTATGCAGATGCCCTGACACTTGCTGCTGCCAACAATAACATATCATCAGCAGAAGCCAGCCTGAACTGTGACACTGGAACTCATAGCTTCCTACCTAAAACAGTGGCAATTGAAGCAGAATATATGGAAGACCACCTCAAAGCTTGGCTCGGTGCGTGCCATGCACCTTCAGGCAGCCTCGGGCTGCTCGGGCTGTCAGCCAGGGCCTGGCGCCTCTTGCAGAGACCGCACGTTGCACCAGGCCGGGTCCTGCCTCCCTGGAACTGGCCGGCCCAATGGTGCGTGGGGCCTGTGGAGGCAGGACCTGGCCTGGCGCGACGCGTGGTCCCTGCGAGTGGTGTTCGGCCCCAGCTGGCGGCCTGAGTGGCCCGGGGCTGCCTGAAGGCGCATGGCCCTGTGCCAAGCCAGGCTGGGCCTGTGCAATGTGGCACAAGCAGCGGGAGGTGCCAGGCGGCCGAGGCCGTGCTGCGCTGCACCGCACGGCCCCGAGCTGCGGGTGGGCTGGGCCAGGAGGGTCCTGAGCGCCCTGATAGCTGCTGCTGCTGCTGCGGGGGGGCTGTGGGCCACGCAGAGGGCAGGCGGGGAACCCACCCCTCCCGAGCAGCCTATACACACGCAGACCCCCGCATCCACACAGCCCCCCGCTCCAGTCCTCCCCACCCCCAGCCCCTACTTACTGGGAACGGAGCCCAGGCTGGGTCGCTGCAGCCTGCACCGCTCCTTGCCCCGCAAGGGGAGGCAGCGGGCTGCAGCATGGGGGCAAGGGGCAGCCATAGACACTCTCTGCCCAGCTACCAGAACATCCCTTTGGAGGACCCCAGCCTCCAGCTGCCTCAGGGCATGGTCCTGGACTGTGCCTTGCCCTGCTTTTTGGGGGGGGAGGGGGGCTGATACCTGGAAATCCAGGTGTCCAATTTTGAGTCTGAGCTGAAAATATGCAGCGCGGGGAACATTTTTTTGTTCCCAGCGTGCCTCTTGCCATATCTCAAACTGCTTTGAGACACTGCAAGGGGCACATGTGGGCTTGTCTGGATGCACTTTCTGAGGCCATTGTGTTCTGCCTTCGCATGCCGCACGCTCCTCCTGTGTGGGGAGACAATGGGCTCACAATACAGGTTTCCCTCTCTTTATGCAGGTTCTGTATATGCGAATTCGCTCTTATGCAATGACCCTTTTTATACCAAAAATGCGTTATATGTCAGATAAATTCACTCTTATGTGATCGGTGTGACGGAAGCCCACAGTCAACTACTTTGTGCAGTGCATTGTGGGAGTGACAAGCACCAAAATATAGTCTCCTGTGTCGATCTGTGCTCCTCGCTTGTTGTCTGCAACACGTGTTTCTGTAGTTGTCATCCACATTATGATAGTGCCCTGTGCTTGTGTGTACTGTCTGCTGTTGGAGAGTACCAAAATTGTCTTGTAAAAGTGGTGAAAACGGGTCTGGGAGGTCAGTACAGTCAAGATCTTGGAACGTGTCCCTATTTGTTACATTGTAAAGTGGGTTCCCTTTATGTGGATTTGAGTTATATGCCTTTTTCCAGGAATGCAGGTATAACATAAAGCGAGGGAAACCTGTATTGGAGCTTATGATATCCAGATACAGCTCTGTCTGTGCCTAGGGCTTCACAGAAGGGTGGCATAGGTGGCATAGTTGCTATGGAATAATTTGCCCCAGATTTTACCATCTACTAAACTTATTTTGTAGTAAGCATTCCCAATGAATGAGCTGGGTGTGTTAGGTGCCATTACAGCACCTGGGCAACAGGTGGCTAGTTGGCATGGAGGGGGCACAGACTGGTGCACGAGTGTGTTGTTGGTCCTCACTTTGAGAGGCAACTTCACCTCACGGTCATGTAAGGCTTTGTCATGTTCGTGCTCCATGTATGCAATAAAGTGAAGTCATTTTCCTCTGTAGCGAATGTGTTGCGTATCTGCATTGTACCTCGCAGAGTCCACGTGAAGCTGTGGAAAGCCCAGACTGGCACTGCCACAGTCCAGCAGAGTCAAATGGGGTAGTATTTCCCAGAGTCTTCGCCCCAGGACGAAGGGCACTCTGAATGCGCTGGGCACAGCTGACTTTCCCTTCCCAAGGGGCTGCAGTGTAAAGCCGTGCCATGCCTAGGCAAACACACTCACTCCTGAGCTAGAAGTGGTGTAACTGTATTAGCAAGGTGCTGGCCATGGGCAGAGCTTATTAGCTTGCCCATGGCCCTGCACTGATGCAGCTATGTTTGCTGCCCATTCATCTCTCAGCACAGTGCTGCCTTGCACCATTACTGAGGAGCATATAAGAAAAAGGGAGTCATCTGTATAGCACAAGGCAGTGCTGTGAAGACGTCTTAGGCTCAGTCTGAATGCTTTTTCCTCCTGGGTAGGCTAACTAATTGAGGCAGATTGGGCACCTTGTACAGGGTGTTCAGGGTTACATCCCTTGAGCCACAGCTGGGTGTTGGGGAGAAGACATAGCACATACAGGTATTTCTGTGACAAACAGGCAGTCCCCAGTTACAATGTCATACCCCCACTTTTGCCCCCATACCTAGGTTTTGGGAAAGAGGGCTGCTTTCCCCCCCTTTTTTTCTTGCTGCAGATTTCACATCTGTAAAGCAGGGCAGGGCTCACACTAGCAGCCAACCTTAGTGGGATGCAGGGACTGGGTGGCTGGCGCAATATCCTGGCTGCTGAGCTTTGGTCTGTGACACCTTGTGAAAATGATGCAGGATGCTAATTTGCATAACCAGTGGATCATATGTATATAGCCACATTTGGGCTGATGGTCCACACAGCCTGCCCTGAACCCTGGTAGGGAGGAAGGGAGCTGCACTGATTGGGGAGTGGTAGGAGGGTGAGTGCTTGAAGGGAGCCTGAAGGGATCATAGGATGCATAACAATGGGGACTTGTGATATCCCGGAGAGAGAAGGGAGTGAAGGGGCTGCTTCAGGGCAGGGTTTCCTGGGGTGGGGTAGGAAGTGCTGTGGCTGCTGCTGGTGGGTGCTGTGTAGAGGTAGGGGATACCTAGACAGTTGGGTTCAGAGCTGAACTGGAGGGTTGCATGGGGCTGGTCTTGGGGCCACTTTCCTTTTGCTGTACTCCAGCTGTCTTCTCTGCCAGTCTTCACCACCTCCTGGCTGCGTGGTCTTGCCCTTGGGTCAGCAGGGGGAGCAGCCAGGACCCGCTCAAACAGAACTACAGGCAGGGCCTTCAGCTTTTCTTCAGTCTTGCTGGGTGTGTGTGAATCCTGGTGAGCCATGGGAATGGGTGACCGGACTTCCAGGCAAGGCCCTCAGCTATCCTACAGTCTGTGTGAAACTTCCCTGGGCTGGCTGCAAATCCAGTAGCAAGACTTAGGGGAGGAAGAGAAAGAAACCAGGGGTGTGTGCATGGGATGAGGGCAGCCCTGAGGGGACTGGGGGTTGCATCATGCAGCTCTTATTTGGGCAAGCGTTCAGGAGGAAAGTTCACCTGAAAATGTTTGGGGGAAAGTACAATTAGGGGTTTGTGGAGCAGAATCCCTTGTCTCCACTTGTAATAGCAGAGGGATTGCAGTTCATCTCTGGAGCTGGGGCTGGGTGTGGCAGGAGGAGACTGGATTTGTTTTTCCTTTATGCCACCTCCTGTCAAACTGGGAGGGCTTTTGCCTGAGAGAACAGAAAATAATTCACTGGCTAGAAGGGCTGCCCCTCCACCCTCTCACTGAGAGAGTGGTCTTGTCTCCCTGGCACAGGCACAGAGCTATTTCCATTGCTGCAGTGAGGTGCTGTCAATCAGGGAGGGCCTCCGAGCAAAACCGCCTGCAAAGCAGGGTCTGGTTTTGGGGGATGTGGGCAGGAGATGTGGGAGGAGATGTCTGCAAGGGAATGGAAAGGACTGGAGTCTGCCTGAGAGGCCCATGCCAGAGGTGGTTATGAATGTTTTTTGAAGTATTTTAAAGCACTGTGACACATATAGATCACCTTTCATTGCTACGAGGCAGCAATTCTGCTGCATAACAGGGCACCACGAAGGCCTTATGATGAAGTATAAACTACAATCTGTAATGGCCCATACAACACATGTTCCTTGTTGGAATAAAAATATTCCAGAATGGATAGCTCAGCTGGACAAGATGTATTGCTAATAGCTTATGTATAATACACTCCAGCAGTTAAGTGTTAGTTGAGCAAGCCTTGCTTAATCTCACAAGTCCAGGCAGATGCTCACACTAGCTCTCTTCTTGCAGAAAGCTGTAGGGGTTTTGCTTACCTTCCACAGCGGGGAGACAAAGGATGAAGACAGAAGAACAAAACACAGCCGTGGACCGGTCGGTTTGCTTGGGGGAGAGGCTCCTCTCCACAACTCTTGCTTCCATGGAGGGGCTGTGGGGGGTGGGAGGGAGGCTTTCCTCCGTTGGGCCAGGCCCAGTGCCTTAGAGAGAGGCTGTGGCAACAGCCCTGCTCTGTCACTTCCCTCACCTCAACAACCAGCTGCTTTGGGGCCGACACCTAGAACCAGCTCTGCATTTTCTGCAAACTCACATTTCTCAGGCTGTGTTTCAAGCTAGATTTTCTTCAGTGTCTGACTTAATTCTGGGGTGCCAGTCTCCCGTTGAATTTCAGTGGGATTCAAACACTTGCCTCTGGTTGCTTTGTAAGATAACAGTCAGTCAGCGGTGGACTTCCAAGGGCAGCTCTCTTTAACCACTAGGCAGCAAGCCCTGCATGTCCCAGTTATGTGTTTTTTGCCTCTAAAAGGCCTGACTTGCATCTAGTGCCTGGGAAAGCAGCATTTGACTACAGCTGTTGCCATAGCTGGTGCAGGGCGTGAGCCAAGGCCTAATCCACACTCAAAAAGGTTTGTGGAGGTGTAAAAACTCATAGGCTAAGTCTGCAAAGATGGGCGGCAGGTGCTTTGGCCAAGGTGGCAGTGACCGGGCCCCTGGGCATGGACCCAGCCCTGCTGGCAGAAGGAGCCTTTCTGCTGCCAGAGCTACCCCAGCTTCCCTGAATGGCGGAGTTTGTCGGCAGATCTGTCTCTCCATGGAGCGCTTGCTGGCAGGTGTGCTGGGTAGAAGTTGTACTGGTTCCCCAAGCGACATGAGCTACGCTAGCAAAAGCTCTCTCATGCCAGTATAACTCTATCTCTGCCAGTGTGAGATGTGCTGACACACACCCCCTGAGCCAACAGTAGCATGAGGGTGGAAGTGTCCAGGGTAGACTAGCGTAATAGAGGCCGGTGAGCAGGAAAAACACCTTGTCCTCTCCTGCTTCCTGGGAGCAGCAGTGTCCTCCGCTTCCTTCACTATGACAAGGCTGGGGCTGTCTTGTCAGGTGGGTAGTGTGACTTCCATATTACTCGAAGCCTCTGGTCTTCTGGGCACAGTTGTGTGTATGACCACGCAGTCGGGAGGTGTCAGACTACAGTGAGCTACCTCTTCAGGTGTGAGTAACAATCAGCTGTTTTAGGGCCTGACCCTTCTCTTCTGCCAGTTCTCTGAGGAGTGTGAATCCAGTGGAAAGAGCTCCAATTCATGCCAGTGTAAAGGAGAGGAGATTTCTGGGTTGTCAGTGCTCTGTTCATGTGATTAGCCTGGCTTAGGGGTAAGAAACCGCATGGTGTTTCACCTTTGTTGCAAGGCACCACGTGTCAAGGGGCCAGTTCATATTTACTCTAAGGGGGCTTTAACCCAGTGTCCCCTATCTAACCAGCAGTTTGGGAGTGTTTCTGCAGGCTCCTGTTGTCACGTCCTCTCTTCAAGCTGCGCTGCGTAACTGCTTACACTGCATACAAATAGGGTTTGTCTCATGACATTTTGGCCAGGAAGGGCCAAATAAAGCATGTGGAATAAAGCATGTGGAAAAAAATATATTTTTGCTGAAGCCACCGCTCTCCAGAGGCTCATGTCACAAGATCCCGCCTTTGAAAAGGACCACAAAGTGCATCTTGCTGCTCTGGGATGCAGAGGTGAGCCTCACTCATCTTGTACTAGTGCAGGGGTGTCACACACTGTGGCAGCCAGGGCAGGGAGCAGAAAGCAGAGCAGCAGATCAGGCAGGGGAAGAGGACTGGAGTGGCATTCAGGGAAGGTGCAAGGCTTACCTTGTGGTGGGCCTGCCAAAAAGTTTGGCCCCTGCTGCACTAGTGTATGTTCACAGTATTTCCATTATGCCCGCTGGCCTAGTAAGTAGCTTCCAAACATGCTTTGCCTTTCTTCGGAAAAGGCATGCCGACATTTTTGTCATAAGAGTCTTTGGCTCTTTTTCATAAGTCGGGATATGAATTCTGCTGTCTTGATCCAGTTCTAGCATAAGTGCGGTGTGTATATTCCATCTACAGTCCTGTGGCAGTTTCAGGTAGCTAGAAGTTGCTTCTTGTCCTGTCCTGTTTGTGTGTGTGGTGAACAGCTGCTGTGTTTCACCCAAGAAGCAGCTGCATTTCAGCAGTAAATGACTTGATCAATGTATACATGTGAAATCTAATTTCCACCCTAAAGAAGAGTGATCCTTTGAAGGCTTTTTGTTGTTGTTGCTGTTTATTCAAAGTATAGCAGCCTGTGGACAATGCAGATTTCAGTCCTAAATGCAAAGGGAAACCAGATGGTGTTTTCCTAAAAGCCTCACTCTTGCATTATGTGACTGCTGTAAATTGTGCTCATTGTATCTCTGGATTATTATGGACTAGGCAGCACTGTGGGATAAATGCTTCTCTGGTTTCTTATTATAAACCTCACTACATGGGCTTTGACGCTCTGTGTCACTTGTGCACTATTTGTGTGTCATGCTAGGTCCTTGGCAGGTGAAAGGATGAAGGAGGCTGTGATCTTCTCCCTCCCGGGAATAGTGTTAGTAAATAAAGTCTAGTTACAGCCTAGCTGACTCCCTGCTGGCCTCTGTGGCATCTCTTGGGGGTGATAACCTTTTGTGACTGGCTCTTGACTTGCCAGATCAAAGGTGTCAGTGAGCTGATGTAAGGATTCTTCTTTGGGGGCATTGCGTAGCTCTGCCATGATTTGCTTCAGCTTGCTTGGTTTAGTGCTGTCAGGGCCTGTGTGCTGGGAGTTTGCTCCCTGTCAGAATTTGTCTTCGCTCCTCACGCATGCAAGGATTTGATTTTTCAGAATGGCACCGGTATTACTTGCATTTGCTTACTGCATGTGCTCTAACCATCTCCCAGGCACTTCTGCTGGGAGTCTGCACGTTGTCTATGTTCCAGCGGTCAGCTTTCCCATTGTTACACAGTGCAATGGCATTCCTGGATTTCTTTCAGCCATTGCAGTCGGCTGTCGGCTTTGTAGAACTTCAGATCCACTAGTGGTCATATGATCTGCCCTGGGAGTGACAGCAGACTGCTAATTGTGGAGAGAGAAGAGTGAGCAAGTGAGTGTGTGTAGCTAGACTAGAGACATAGTTAAGTATATGCAGCGGCCTTCCCTTTTCCTGCAGCAAAGCTGCACAACTGCATTTGCAGGATGAACAGAGAATAAAGCTATAGCTTTGCCTAAAGTATGGGGTGTATTTGGCTGGATGGGGGAGGGGGAGGAGGGAGGGTGAACTGGGGTGTTTGAGCATGATCAGCCCAAAAAGGTTGCTCTAAGTGATTTTCAACCTTCTTTCATTTGTGTATACCTAAAAATTTTTGAATGGAGGTGCAGACCCTTTTGGAAATTTCAACTGGAGGTGCGGGCCCCTTTGAATTGTAAGTGTGTGTATTCACATACTTTTGATTGATCAGTCATCTTTTTCAGACCCCTTAGACATAGTCTGCAGACCCTCAGGTGTCTGCAGACCACAGGTTGAAAACCACTGCTCTATCAAGTAACTTGCCTAGTGAGATCTCCTGGTAGAATATGAGCTAGTGTCTGACAGTCAGGAAAATGACACCCCAAATTTGCTCAATAAGCATATCAAAATGGCTGGGAAATGCCAGGGAATCATGACTCCTTGCTCTCAGTAAAAGAGCTGGATTTTTCTACCACGCTCCTTGTTGTCAGATCCAAGCATCTTCCATCAGTGTAATTAATGCAAGAGAGATTAGTCACATCACTTGTGTTTGTTCTCTCACCCTCTCCCCAGGGACAGAAACATGTCCGGTGGAGTGGTCTGTTTTGGTAGCGTGCTTTTGTTGTGTTTTTGGTTTCTGGTTCTTTTTTGTAGCTGCACATCATGGAATAAAGTGACAGGGAGTGGGATTATCTGGCAGAAGAAGGTGTGGTCACTAATATCCAGCAGGAATTTATAACAACAAAACATGCTGAACCAACTTAATTCACTTCTTCAATAGGGTAATGAGTTTAGTGGACAAGGGGAATGCAGTGCATGTGATATATCTGGCCTTTAAAGGTGTGACGTGGACCCATGTACCATTCTCATATGTGAGCTGGGGAAATGTGGGCTGGATAAAAACACCCTTTGGTGGATACAACATTTTTTAATAAAGCACAGGTGAAGAGTGTCTATGAAAGAATAAATGTGAGACTGGTGATAGGTCTCAAGCGGAGCTCTGCAGGCATCTGCTCCAGGCTCAGCGCTGCTGGACACTTATATTGATAATTGAGATGCAAGGACAGAGGATATGCAGATTTGTATTTACACCCTGGGGTGGGGTTGCAAGTACTTCAAAGGCTGGGATTAAAATTCATAGGGATCTGGATAAATTGGAGAACTGGGCAATAGGCAACAAAATGAAATTTTTTCCTGCCAAGTGGGCTGTGCAGGTGGTGCACAGACTCCTGGCCTTGCCCCCACTATGTGGCAGCAGGAGAAGCAGCTGCTGGGGTCCGACCATGTGCTCACCACTCGGAGTGGGCAGCCGCCAGCCTTCCAGACTGTGTGGCAGGGGCTCCCTTCACACCCGCTCCCCCACTGACAGGGCAGCAGAGCCTTGGCTCCAGCGTGTCCATCCCCTTCACAACGGCCTCTGGCCAGAGGGGAGCCTCCAGTTAAGAAACTTTGCCCCTCATTGTTTTTGTTACTATCTGCCCATTCCCCACTACTTGCCTGTCTCCTTCATCTGTTGCATGTTGTTCTTTAGCCTGTCAGCCTGGTAGGATAGGGGCTATCATTGAATCTGAGGGGATGGTGTCTGTGCTCCAGGTGACTAGCCTCATAGTATTACTGCCGTGTAAGTATTGTCTCATAATCATGTTGGATTCAGCTACGTGATGCCGCAGCGCTCAAGAGCTGGGATTATGAGAGGAACAAAGGGGAGAAAGTGCCTTGCGTTTCCTTTCTGCCCAGCCTTTCACGTGCTTTCTCACGCCATCACACCCTTTCCCAGATCCTGGCACCACAGCCCAGTGCAAGTGCTCCAGCTCGGTGGTCAGGGCCTGCTGGCCCATTTGTGGAGGTTTGCATTCATGCTGTGTCATTGAGGGGAACCTACTTAGTTCATTACTTCCTATTTTTCTTCACAGGCTGAGTCTTTCTTCTTGGATCCTGTGGCTTCTTCCTCAGAAGACTGTTGAAGGAATACCTTATAGAAGGTGAATATTCATCTGTTTCTTGGGTACTGTCTCAAATGTGGATGGCAGTAAGCGTTGGAAATGGTCCCAAAGTCCAAGGCCAACATCACGAAAGAATTTCGTGCCGTATTTGACTTCCTTGTTTGTGGCAGTCTCACTCTGATATTGAGTCTCATCCCAGTGCCCTGCTGCTACTCTTCCTTGCAACACGCACCATGAGGCTCTGTTAGTGGAAGGATTTATATAAGAGGAATGAAGGTGCAATCCGGTTCCACTGGAGTCAGTGACAAAACACCTGTTGACTTGAGTGGGATGATGATTGGACCCCTAAAGTCCATGACAAGGCCTGGGACCAAGATATGACTCTGGCAGTAATTGTAGCCATACCTCATTGTTCCCCATAATGGGGGTGATGAGGTGCCATACGGGATGCCTGTTCTGTCTGAAAATCACACCAGTTAAATTTAATGTGGAACCTTCTGTTAAATACCACATAGTAGAAGATGTGAATTGCTGATTTTGATGTTCTGTCTGGCTAGAAAGCTGACTTCAGGAGATGATAAAAAGAAACTGCATTGAGTAGTTCTCCGATGGAGTTTGGCTTGACTCGGTCTCACTTTTTTTTCTTAACTTTTTGATTGATGATCATCAGTTTATAAGCAGAGTGTGTCTGTGCTGCTTCTCTCCTGTCCTCATACCTTACAATAAGTGCAGAAGATTCAGTTAACTAGGGGCATAGGATAGGATGGAGTCCCTGGGCCTCTGAGTCCAGTCACTTGCTACTGCAGGCAGCCCTGACATCAACTCTCTCCTCTGGGGTCAAAATTTCAAGGGGGCAAAATTTCATTGGAGATAAATATTCTATAATATATTTTACCCCTCCCATGCCTTCTCATACACAAATTTCACCTACCCAGATATGGGAAGAAAAGAAATTCCTGCTGCAACCAATCTTTTTAATCAACACCCTGGTACATGTTAAACACCTAGAAATATGTTCTTTTTCTGAATCCATGAGCCTTTATTCAAAAGTAAAGTTGTCAAATTTCATCCCTATCCAATATTCATATCCCCAATTTGGCTTAGTGGATATGAGTGTGTTGCTGATGTTTAAAATAAAGTATCCGAAGAATTATTTCTCATCTCATTGACTTTAGTATGTGAACAGGACAATTACAAAGAAAAAAGCCCTGTGTCTGCCTCTTCACAAATGAATGCTCACAATAGCTATTCTTTGACACCTAAGGTCTTAATATGATCTGTATTACAGTAGCACTGTGAGGTCCTGATTAAGATCACTGCTATTGGGTGCTGTAGAAGCACAGTTTGAGAGGCAATTTTTGCTCTGAAAAACTTATAAATCTGAGTAGCCAAAGGGGATGAGGGGAAGCCAAGACATAGAGGGCATATCTGTATTACCTCAGTGCCACCATAAAGCACGCCGAGCCCTTCTGCTCTCACTCTGTGTGCACCAGCTCCTGACAATAAGGCATTGCAGCTGCTTTGGAGCAGTCCTGAGAGTACAGCCAGCACTGCTCGTAGGCACTCTCTTGGTATGTGCTCACTGGCATCTGCTCAGGGCTCCTCTCAGGCAGCCACACTGCCATGCGCCTGAGATTTGGTGTCTTCAGAGTAGGGATGAGTGGGGGGGCCATTCTCCATGGGGACCTTTCAAGGTCTGGCATGGACGCAATGCTGACAGGCCCAAAGTGAGGAGGTGACTGGACTGAGGTCACACAGCAGGTGTGGAATATTAGCTGGGGCTTTTTTGGCCCAGGTGGCAACACTGGTATAAGCTCTTGCTTTTTGCTCATGTGATCTTGTGAGGGAATGAGTCCATGGCTGGTTATGTACAGCACAGACCAGTGAACTATAGGTAGGAGGAACAGACCTTGGGATCTGGGAAAGCAGACACCTCTGCCATAGAGGTCAAGTATTAGGGATGGTGCCAGGGGTGGGTGACCTGTTGCTCGGGGTATTTTCACTTTACTGCTTTCCCTTCTCTCCTAAATATGAGCTCATGAAGTGTCAATAGCTTGCAACTGACTGAAGTCTGCAATGTGCTTGCCTGAATAGGGGTGCAGGAAGGAGGAGAGCCAGGATCCATGGTTTTTAGTTCCCAGGGGCTAGAGAAGGAAGCATGATGAGAAGCTGTGGTCAAGTAGAGAATGAGGATAAAAAGTGCCTGCAAATGAGGAAAAAGAGGGGCAGCAGCGTTATGACTGCATACCAGAGTGGCCAGTTGTAGGGGGCGGGGGGAGAGGGTCATAATTCAGTGTCAGATGCCTGGAGGACTGAATGGACCTATGTCATGAAATATTTAGTGTCTGCATATAACAGTGAACTGGTTCAATATAGTACTTGATTTTTCAGGTACATTTCTGAACCATGCCAGGAGGATTTGAACCAGTTTAACAGGCTTGTATCTCTATTTGCTTCAGGTTTAAGCCACAATTAAACCATTCTGGGCATATCTACATGTACATTTACTGTGCAGTAAGTTACTAGACACCAGCCTAAAAGTGGTTTTTAGACTGGTGTCTACATGCGCAGACATTACAGCTCAGTATTGCTGTAAGTGGATTGACTTTGGACTAAAGTTAGTCCCAAGTCATTTCACACACACAGTATTACTACACAGTATGGCATCTATATGTGCCTCACTGCACAGTTACTAATCAGGCATAAATTTGCTACCTGCATCATGCAGCTAGCAAATTTATGCCCAAGTTGGCATAAGTTGCTGTAGTTAACCTAAATAACTGCACAGTAAACATACACGTGTAGACACACCCTCTGTTACGTGTACCCATGCAGGCCTGTCTAAGCTTTCTAGGTTCAGGTTGTAGGGTCATGTAAACTCATACCTCCAGGACTGGTAGTGATTCAGACCGATCAACTCTCTGGTTAACCTAGCTCTCTCAAACAATTCCCAGCCCCCTGCCCTTCCTGGCTGTGTTTTCACTCCAGGTTTTGATGTTCCTAGTATTTCTCACTTGGGGTGGCTTACTCACCTGCAGTTTTAGGGTCAAGTCATCTCCTCTAGACCTCCAAGAAATGCCCAGAGATTGCTGTCCTCTCTCCAGCAACAACTTTGGTACATGGGGCTTGGCTTGGGCCACAGCTTTTCCTGAGTAATACAAGACATGAGCAGGCCTCAGTCCATCCAGCAGAGGGCAGCAGTTCACGCTCATCAACACAGTACAACTTTGATTAGCCTCAAAAGAGCCAGCCACTGCAAGGACTATGGGAGGTTATATATAACTAACTCATTCACAAAGAATCATACAGTACAGAACAGGCATGAAAAACACCACACAGACTGCTGGCTTCATCTAAGCTAGCAGGTTATATTTACACTACCACTAGCTCAGGAGCCCACTTCCTCTCAGTGTCCCTTTTAATACAGGGCAATTTGTTGATTAAAAATTATATGTTATCACTTTCAGTGCTACCTATTATTTCCACAGGAACTTGGCCTCTTGCCCTTTCTTTGGTAATTAGGACTTCTGGATGCTCTTCTGCCTCACACTATTTAAAAGACAAGGGTCTTGTAAAGCAAATCCAGAAAGAAAGGAAAAATGCCAGTGTCTTATTTTCACAGTTACATTTCAGACACCAAAAAAGGGCTCTTTTTTCAGTGATATGTGCATGATACATAAACCACCTGTATCATAATACTGCACATTACAGGTCAGTACAAGAACATTGATGTATGTGCTGTCTTTTGTGGTCCAGTTCACAAGGTGAGTTAAGACATTCTATATTTGTTCCACTAATATATGAATTGCTCTACTCTAGTTACTTCCTCACCTTTCCTGCCTGCCCTGTGCCATGACAGCCAAGAGCTGGGAGCACATATTGGTACTTGTAATGCCTTGGTGGGGCCTGTTGCTTAAAATGAAGAATATGATGCAGTTTGGGCAGGATCTGGAAGCCGAGCTGTGCATTTGCACTTTCTCTTTGTCCTCATCTCTGAGCAGTTGGAGTTGGGCCCAGCTACATGGATTCTCATCTGCCCTTGTTGCTGTGGCAACCAAGAGAGGATGCTACATGGGGGTGCTGCATGGTGACAGAACTGAAGATTTCCTGCCCGTCCAGATAGAAGTTAGATTTGACAGAAGTTAAATTCTGTCAAAGACAGAAGTTAAATTTGTTGCACGATTGGTCCCTTGAAAAGACTTGATAGCTGTGCCGTAACAGAAGTGCACAGCTACAGAGCACTTTAAAAGTCCCCAATCACACAGCAAATTAACCCTCATTATATGAGGCTTTAAAGCAAGGTGCTCCAAAGTGCAACACCTTCATTAACTTTTGTCTGATTAGGTGGTAGGTCTGATGCTCCAATCTACTGCACCCCTCTCCAGCACAGGCTGGGCAAAGCTTAGCCTGAGCTCCCTCCCCTCCCTTCTCCCCCCTCCCCCCTCCCGTTGTGCAGACAGTATGGAGGTGTGAGGGAGGGGGCAGGGCTAGGGAGGAGAAGCTGCAGACATGAAGCTGGATCAGCTCCAAATTGGAGCTTGATCCCCCCACCCTCGTGACCCAACAGTGAATGTCTGTTGGTTTGGGAGGGTTGGTCTAATTCATGGTGCTTTCTGTAAAGTGCCATGAGTTAGACCAGGGAGCTGCACGTCTGTCAGTACCTTCTGTTTCATTGTCTTTTGTTAATTTATCCTCCCATACTCCAGGACTGATTGGGACCATGGCCTGTAGCAGCCAAGAGGGTGAGAGGCTTTCTTAAACAGGTAAAAGTGATCCTTTTATTTGCCGTAGAGGTAAGGCTGCAGTTGGGAATCAAGAGGTTCCCTTTCCCCAGAGCAATGCCTCTGCAGCAGTTTCAGCACCTACCAAGCTCAGAAAAGAGACCCCAAGAGCAAATTTTGTCCCCTGGTGACATCCAACAGCAACACCACTTAGCTACTACCCGTGGCATTTTATTTCTACTACTGGCCTTCACTGTAGATATTAATTACAGCTAGCAGGAAAGGTGAAGCTCATTCAGTCCTGTGCCCCCGAAAGTGTTTTCAATGCCAGGCAGAGATTCTAGGCTTATCGGGCACAGCAGGGCAGGACATGTTATGTGAAGGCAATGTCTTCGATAAAACAAAACTTTTGTGGATGTGTCTGCTTCATTGGAAGAGGTTGCTGATGTTATTTCATCTAAGAAGGAAATAAGCACCAAACAACCAAAACCACACCAAAACAAAAAAAAAGCTGTGCAGCTTTATTTATTTTTTTTGGTCACAAATATTTTTTCAGTAGGTTGTAAAGTTTTTGTTTTTTCTGTCTAGAGCTGAAAATTTGGGAGCATTTTTTTCCCTTGCTGCTGTTTATCTACCAGCTCAGTTTGGTTCCCTTCATGACCGTAGACTTGGTGACATTAAACTCTCAGCTCCTCTGAGCTCCTTAGATCTTACTAACTTTGAAGTGTGCAGGGGAATAATTATCTGAAATAAGCCTGGCCCCTGATAAGCCAGGCCCCATGAAACCATACTGCTTTTTTATTTTCTTGTTTTTTGGGGGGGTCACTTGAACTGTGGGCCTGACCTTGCAAGAAGCTGAAAAACTGCTTTGACTCCCAGTGAAATTAGTGAGAGCTGAAGGTACTCTGCATGAGACTGCGCCTTCTATGCCTACTGCAAACAGAGGCACAGTATTTATTTACCAAAGCACAGATTCTCTGTATTTCATCACTGCACCCAGGAGAAATTGCCTCTTTGGGAGAGCTGAGGAAAAAACAGAGAGCAATTTAAAGGAGCTTTGTGGCACTCATTCACTTGCATGTGCTGTTAGATTAATGACCAAGCCTTCTGCTAGGAATCTTGCAGCAACATTGGTGCATCGTGGCACTTACTTGATGTAACTTTTTTAATCCATGGAGGAGAAAGAAAGGAGAAGCTTGGAAATGATGCTGAGCAAGATTTTTCCCCTGAAACTTTTAAAGGAACAAATTCACAGATTTGGGAATATCAAGACATCTTGGAAATTTTGCCTCAGTTTTGCATACGTTAGCTTTTCCCCTCCAAAATTCAAAACATTCCATTTCAATATTCTCAGGGGAAATGTTTCAAGTTTTTTAATTGAAATTCTTTGTATTTTGTCCTTCGATTGAAAAAAGTCTTGGAATCCAATCCAAAGATTTAATTTTGGGTTGAACAAAGTATTTCCTGCATACACCCAAGATGCTTTTCTTCCAGTTAGGAGTAGCTGGGACACAGACACCTCACCTAGATCAGGAAAACAGACCTTATGATGAGCGGCTGAGAGCCACAGGACTCTTCAGCCTGGAAAAGTGCAGGCTCAGGGGTGATCTGGTAGCCACTTATAAGTTTATCAAGGGTGCTCATCAGGATCTGGGGGAATGTCTGCTCACCAGAGTGCCCTAAGGGATGACAAGATCGAATGGTCACAAACTCCGCCATGACCGATTCAGGCTGGACATAAGGAAGAACTTCTTTACTGTCCGAGCCCCCAAGGTTTGGAATAGACTGCCGCCGGAGGTGGTTCAAGCATCCACTTCGAACACCTTCAAGAAACATTTGAATGCTAATCTTGCTGGGATCCTATGATCCCTGCTGACTTCCTGTCCCTGGGCAGGGGGCTGGACTCAGTGATCCTCCGGGGCCCCTTCCAGTCTGAAGGTCTATGAAATCTAAATCTATGCCTCTCTTCCCCTGTGTCAGGGCTTGGGAGTGAAGGGATGGGTCGACCACTAGGATAGCTCTGCCCCAGCCTGGTATGTGACTCACTTTAGTCATTAGATATAAAGTACCTTCTGGTGAGCACTAGGTCCCAGCACATTGACTGTCCTGGCGCCCTTTCCCCTCAGGATCTGAAAACGATGGGGTCGGGAAGGCAGTTCACGGGCTGCGTGGGAGTGCACGGTTCTCATCTTGCACGCATAGCTGGTTCTGGCTGAGAAAGACCCACAGCTGCTGTAGAGGCAAAAGCTGCAAGGTTAGGGCAGGAAGGGTGGGGACAAAGTACATGAGTCATGGTCATAAGTGACTGTGCACATACTTGCTGTGGGCACCTAATTTGGGAAGTGAAAACATTTACACCTACAGATCTGGAGGCCAGGACCAAAAGTTTGGCCAGGTATATAGTGCCTAACTACAGCCCTACAATAGACTAGAAATTGGCCTAATCCTTCATATCATACACACATCTGTATTTGCTTTTCCCTGTGCGAAGACGGTCCAGTCCTTAGATCATGGGCTCCTGAAACATAAAGAAAAGGAAAGTGAACATCACAAAGGAAGAGGGGATGTGCTTCAGCCTCTTCATAGTGTTCACCACCCAGGACCTCCTTGCTTAGCAGCTGCTGCAATAATCCACTTCTGGGGGCACATGCCAAGTGGTTATTCTTCCTTTAGGGACCAGAGATTTCTGTGGCATATGTAGCTTCAGTGCTTCCTTTTTTGTGTTGTTCTGCACCTGAAATTTCTAAGAGCTCTGTCAGTATATGATAAGGCAACCATTTTATAATCAGAACTGCTGCTGCTCGTAACAGAGGAACAAGGAAGTGTACTCTCATGAAGAAACCTTACCTTTCTTTACCCCAGTGTGTTGCTCATGCTAAAAAATCATTTTAAACTGTAAATACAAAGCTGCTCTTTATAGGGGTGAAATGCACATTAATGTCTATCTCTGCACATCCTGTTGGGAGATGGTCTTTTCCTTCTGAAAACAGTTTGTAGAATTTAATAGAAAATAACTTTTCTGTACGTCTTTTTTTTTTGGTTTTTGGTTTTTTAGACCATCATTCAGAATGAACTAGAAGCCTCTGTCTTTGTTGGGGGAATTTTAGGTGCAGTTTTTATTTTTGGTTTTCTTGAGTATTTAGTTTAATTTCAGCAGCAGCCTGTTGGCTTTGTTTCCCATAATTTCCTTCTGACTTTTTCAAACTATTGGAAGTTGGAGGAAGTTTCCCTTCCTCCATACACAAGTTGCAATGTATCTTTTGCTATTCACTCAAAAGGACTTTTGCTGTAGGCTATGGAAAACAACAGAACTAGATCAAAGAAAGCCTGTGCATGCTCAAAAGGGATGGGGGGGAGGGGAAGTGGACACAATGCAGCTTGTCTACAGCACTCCCTCTGTAGCATACTGTATCTCAGCTGAGAGCACAAAATGGCCACTTGGTTGATGCACCCATGAGAAGCATCCCTTTTGTCAGGAATCCTCTGTAAAAAGTATTTTTTCCCTGGGAAATGCTGAAAAAGAAACCGCTCACTGGACATTTTCAGTGTTAAATACATTTTCAGCTTTAAAAGATTTTGTGTTTTTGTTTTTAAAGGTTTGAACTGCTGAATTTAAACCTTCTATTTTGCATGCATCCCTGCAGCCACATTCCACTCTTGGTGCACACGCACTTCATGAGCTCAGGGACTTTTCTGGCCAGCTGTGCCTGTACAGTATGTATGTGCCTGCTCCACCTCAAGTGATACACCGAAAAGTTGGAGTATGCCAACACAACTTCATTTCCTCTTAAGCATCGCCCTGCTCGGGATGGAGATGCTTGTTTCCTTCAGACTGGAGCAAACTCTTAATCTCCTTCAGCTCTAGATATGTAATGACCTGTGTGGTTCTACCAGAGTTTTCCTTGCAGCCTCCTGACAACCTTAAAACGTTCCTTGAACCCTGAATGGCCCCCACAGGTGTGTCTCAAAGAGCAAGAACATACGATTCCCTGGGGACAAACAGCAGCAGCACATATTTATGCCACTGCTGCTTGTCCCTGGGGAACAGCCCTGTACCCGCACTCTGGTGCATGGGTAGTTGCCCCGAGTAGGGTAGGAGAGGCTGGAGCCAGCACCTGGGCTAGCCCCAGCAGCCCTACCTGGAGTCCTAGGTGCCTCCTGGGGCTGCAGCAGTCTGGGTGCATGGAGCCTGGCTGGCAGCCAGAGCATGTGCGCCACCCCTCTTTTTTCTGGCATGGGGTTTTTTTTACACCAGGAGATCCTGATGTAAAAAAAACAAAACCCCACCAACCACTGTGCTGCAAATTAGCAGCGCAACAAATGTGTGCATGAGCAGTATGTGCAGTTTCCAGCACCGCAGATGGATTTGTGATGCTGCAAACTGCACATGCATGCTTGTCTGCACACACCCCTTGAGGCTGCCAGGATTCAAGTATTGCCTGTCATGTGGCAAGGTTATGCCAGTAAATAATGGATGTTCTGAGTGTCTTGACTGCCTAGGAGCATTCAAATGCTCTGTCTGCAAGTCTTCTTCCTCCCAAATTCATGAGAGGGAGGCAAAGCTACAGGTATCTCTTGGGGAAATTGAAGGGGGTGGCTCAGATCTCAGTGCCCAGGACCCCTAGGACAGAGAAGTTAATGTTGCTAGAATGGGCATCTCACCTTACAGATCTTCAGCTGCAAAACTGGTTAAGAAAACATTGTTCAATGGCGTAAAGGTCAAGGGCCCAAGGAAAGCCCCTGGGGGGAGCTTGCTACACCCTACCAGTCTTTTACCATGACTCAACAGCCACAAGAGGTTCTTGGTAAATGTCAGATGATTTCAGTGTCAGTGACCTGGTACTCAAGCATCAAGTTAGGAAACCAATGCTCACAGCACAACTCTAGGCCTCTGCTTCCTCCTGGGATGTAGCTCCTTCAGTGTCTGCTTTGATAGCCTCAGCAAATGAAGGGGCAACTTAGGCAATAATTCCCGCTGCACTGAGGCATTAGGCACTGGCTACATTACTGCCCAGAATACTGGGATAAATCCAGAGGCAGATAAACCCCAACTGTGTTCACAGAAACACAAACACCTGGTGATACGATGAGGCTAATGACTCTTAGGCTGATCTCCTCCCCTCTGGTTCTGCCTGGCACCCCACAGCTAGACGAGTTCATAAGCTCCAAGACCTAAAGAGGGTGATCTCTATGATGCAGACCCCAGGGAAGAGGCAGAGGAGCCAACACACAAACTGGGGACATTCTCCACTCTGCCTCAATGGAGAAAGTGATCTTGCTTGTAAACATGGAGATGGTCTCATTGATAACAGCCATGAAAGCCCCCAGGAAATATAACCCCCACTCAGGAGTAGAGAAATATTTCTTTTATCCATCCAGTCCCACCCTTTCAAAAGCAAGGCATCAATTCACCAAACATAATCAGTCTGCAAGATAAGGAAGCTGGATTTACTAGACCATAACACAGTCTCCTTCATGAGCTTGCCTTTCAGGATCGCTAATTATCAGGCCCTGCTGCTGAGATATGATTTCCTGGTCTCTGAAGGCCTTATCTCCTTCATGCCTAAGCTGCTACTTGGTGCCCAGTATCAGTGTGTCTCAGCTAATTTTAGGTAGACTCTGATACCAGGTGGGGCTAATAATATAATAACCTGGTGTTAGCCTCTGCAGCTGTGCCTGCCGGAGACTTGAGATTGGCTCCTGGGATGGGTTCTCAAGTATTTAAGGCCTTCTATTAATCATTGAGCTTAGGCTTTGTAGCGTGTTCTTCCTGCTTCTAGAACTTAGCTGGTTTGTCTTGCTTTCTGGTTCTGATTTTTGGCATGTTCTCTAGCCTGACGTTTCAGACTGTCCTCATTCTAGTTTGCTGTGTAGGGCCCTGGCCTTTGATATGTTGGCCAGGAGCAGGGAAACATCAACAAAGCAGATTTACCTGGTAAAGCGGGTGATATTTATTTTGTTTTTGGAGTACAAGATCTCTAAGTCTGCATGAGACATCAGTCTTGTCATCCTAAATGCTTTCTGGTAGTTAAAGCAGTGTCTTCCCTAAGCTTACTGGAAGAGCACCTAGAAGCTTTTGCAGCTCCCTTTCTACCAATAGGCAGCTAGATAGTGTAAAATCTTCTCTAGAGCAACCTACAGTCCACAGACTGGGTCTGGCCTACAGATGTGGGGCTCTGGTAGTATTTGACTTGGGGATGCCTTGATATAGGAGCACTATTCTCCTGTGCTGCTATGGCACTGGAAGTGAGGTCCTAGTGTTCGCCACCTCTGACCCAGGGTGAGTCACTTTCCCTGCCGGTGGAAAGGGTTGCCTACCCCTATTCTAGTGATATTCTCACCAGTGCAATGTTGATTCAACTCTGGGATCTTAATCCAATTCAGTGTTTGCTGTGAGATAGGGATGAGCCTGTGCCTTGCTTTTCTGCCTACCTGGTCATTCCCCTGCCTCCACTGCAAGGCAATAAGTAATGTAAAGTAAATCAATTATGTTTGAAAAGGGGGTGTTGCAGAAGAGTGTCTTGGGACAAATGTGGGGTGTCTTAAGCCTAAAAAGTTTAAGAACCACCAATATAGTCTCACGGGGCCCAAGATTCAAGACAAATGCTATAGTGTTCCTTGATTAAGGTGGCCTTGATCACTATCATCTCAGGGGGAAGGGTGGAGGAATCTAAACCCTGAAGAGATGCAAAATCCTGATGGGTCCCCCATACACAACTTTCTGTCTTTAAGAAAATGCCCCACGTTCCTGCCAACAACGGATATGGAATTTCATCAAAACTAGTAAATCCACCTCCTAGCATTTTGTGTCTCAAATCCTATTATCCTGCATAAGAGGCAGGCCTGAGAAACTCAGAAACGACAGAACCATTCAAGTGATGTTCTACCTCTTGGTAGAGCTCACTGTGCCTTTCATCCTCTCTGCTAAGACTTTTTAAATGGTTCTCTGTGTGAGGATAGTCTATGAAATAAGCATACGAAGATCCACCATGGCTATCACAGGACACTCCGCTGAAGCTCAAGTGACATCCACAGCATCTCTGAAAAACAAGCCCTTATTCAAGCACTGGTAAAGTGTCTATTTGCACTGTATCCGAAGCTTCTGTGTCAGGTGCTGTA
Source organism: Crocodylus porosus (assembly GCF_001723895.1). Taxonomy (NCBI): domain Eukaryota; kingdom Metazoa; phylum Chordata; order Crocodylia; family Crocodylidae; genus Crocodylus; species Crocodylus porosus. The sequence continues at coordinate 98,801,661 of NW_017728947.1, forward strand.
TGCAGCAGAGGAGAACCTCAATTGCCATTCTCCTGAGACCTGGAGATCCCACCTCTGAATGGGCAGGTAACTGCTTCATCACCCACAATGGAATGTGCATCTGGACAGTCTCTAGGACTAGGGACAGAAGTTACTCACACATTAGTATAAATGACTGTAAACCACTTCAAATCTGTAATACAACAGAAGTTCAGTGCATATAAACTGCTTTCAAAATAGCTGAAACCAGTTTAAGATAAACCTGGATGAATATAGTATCAGACCCAACTGATTTAGGTTAAGCTGGTTTATTTAACTTCTGTCTCAGATCCCTCCAGACTCGAGTTAACTCACAGTCCTCCAGTATCCCAGGTGCTTTGCACCTCCTCCACAAATCCCCCTGCCCCTCAGAGTGGGCTGGCTAGCCTTGGTCCAAGCTGTCTGTTCTGGCCCAGCAAGAAAGTGTCCTCTGGTACCCCCTGGCTGCTGGCCTGAGCCACTGTAGGCATGTGCCTACATTTCCAGAATCAGAAGTGCATAAGTGATGTGTAGGGGGGGTATGGGAAGGAGCATGTGTCCCCCCCCCGAGATTGGCCGCCTCTGGCCTCTGCAGGCAGTCACTGCTCACCACTTGTGACCCCCCCTGCTGCTGACATGTCCGCCAGCGTCTGTGGGCAGTCCCTGCTTGCTGCCGACGCCAGCGTCTGTGGGCCATCCCTGCTCACCGCCGACTACAAATGGTGCCCCACCAGTCTCAGCAGGCACCAGTCATTCATGCAAAAGTGATGTCTGTTCACTTGCTTATTGGTCCAATCTACGCAGCTTAGACAAACCTACAAGACAGAATCAACTCAGTCTTGGGCTTTTGACTGTACTTAGCCTAGCAGGAGCAAAAGTACTTGCTTACCTCACAGTAATATTAATTTGTTGAGATGTGTTGTCTATATGCACCCACCCTCTGTTCCTTCTGCCTTAAGAGTCCTGTCATCTGACCCCAGCACTCTTTCCTGCCTAGGCAGGGGGTCAGACTCGATGATCTGTTGAGGTCCCTTCCAACCCTATCATCTATGAATCTCTTGGTTTCCAGGACTGAGAGGAAACTAAGGGCATTGGCATATGAGTGAGCTAGTGAAAGAAAAGCTCTGGGTATGAATTTACAACATTCTAGCTACTCTGTTGTCACTTCTCATATGCATGTTCTTATCTTGCAGTAGTGTGACGTACCTTACCCCAAGCTAGGGGTAGAAGCATGCACACAGACAGGTATCATGAAGGAGCTAAAGTAAGCAAGGTGTGGACTTGCAATATCTCATGGTAACTTGCTTGTGTGCCCATGTCCTGAGGTGTGCACTGTTGCATATGCCATTAGTGCAGAGCATGAGGAGCAGCAGTAGTTTCAGTACTGTTAGCCAAAAGGTCTGAACCAAAGTGCATGAGGTATATGTGGATCCGTAGTGGAATGTGCAAGTGAATAACTTACCTTAAAGGACTTCAATTCCTAGAAGTCCTCGGAGGCAGCTCCCAGCCCAATCAAACTCTTCCTTTACCCTGAGCTGGGGCAGCACCCAGCCTGCTAGTATCCCACCTGGGCAGTCTTGGGAGGCACTGTCACCAGGGACAGAAGGACTGCAGCCTCCTACAGCTCAGGAGCCACTCAGCCTGCTGGCAGCTCACCTCCTGGCTGCAGGAAAGGCAGGTAATGTCCACTGAAAAAAAATAAAAAGGATGTAGTTTAGTTTGCAATGATGCAAACTCATTTAAAACCCCCAAACTCTTGCACATGTACAGTGTGATGACATTAAGCCACACAACGTGACATTTTTGTCACATGTGCATAGTAATGGCATCACGTATACAAGCACCCTAGGGCTGCTAGTGCCTCTCCTGAACACTGAATCTTAGCAATCTCATGCCAGGATGTATAACTAGGACCCTGCTCCTAGGCAGCTTGTGCTGCCTGCAGTATGTATGATAGCAAGCTGGATACCTGCTGTAACATGGACAAGAGGGGCTGCTAAGGAAGCTGGGGATGTTCTTCAAACAGCTTGTTTCCTCCCTCAATGTAGTATCTGCCAGGGTGTCAGGGTTGAGGTATCTTCAGGTTCTCCATACTGTGGATGCCTTGGGCACAGTGATTATCAGCCTAGCTGTTCCTAGGCCTATACAGAATGTGCCAGCTGGGACCAAGAGCCCATCCAAGAAACTCATTTAAGTTGAGGAAGTAAGAACAACTGTGCCCTGAACAAAGGGGAGGAAAAGGTAGCTGGTGAGTCATGCCTGGGAGAGATTGGAGGTTTAAAGGGCTGGCCTCATGTAAATCACCTAGCTGCTTTTCTTCCAGTTCCCCTTTAAACAGCTGCCCTCTACTTCTATACTGTGTGAGACTGGAGAAGGTTTTTAGCTTTCTAAGTAAGGAGGGGTATACAATTGTAATGGTGATGGCTTCTGCCCACCCTTTTGCCTAGGGGTGTTAGTCCTGGGGTGATGTGAAGAAGGGCAGAGGGGAAGGAAGACATGGAAAATGAGACCTTTTGGGAGGTAATAAATGAGAGAGCAAAATGACAGTATAATAGAAAAGAACTGGTGGGGAGAGAAGCATATACACTGAAAGCCTGGGAGGAGGAAAGACTGTGTGGAGGGAAAGTAAGGAAAAGATTGGGAGGAAATGGAAGGTCAGAAAAGTGTTAAATGGGAGAAAAAGAAGGATATGATGGATGAAGGAGAATGAGTTGATGTGAGAAACTTTTTTTAAATTAATATATTCAGTGAAGGTACAAAGGGGCAGGTGAGAGAAATATCTGGAAAGTTTGGGCCTAAGAGAGGGTGACACCAAGTGAAGGGGAGAGACAGAAGGTTGAGGATGTGAAGAGAGCAAATGACTTGAAAGGGGACATTGTGCTCCTAGGGACAATAAGAGCCAATGCTGCAATGTTTGAAAAAAATGTATAGATGCTTCTGATGGTGAAATATGGTCAGTGAAAGTCAAGAAAGAGAGAATTGTTCTGCAAAGAAGGAAGTGAGGAGTGCAGCGACAGAGCCAGAGTCCCTGACAACTATGGAAGAGTACTAGTAGTCACTTTTTCTTCCCTTACAAATTAAAGTTAAGAAAAAGAAGCAAATCTTACTGTTGTACTGCAGCAAGCCTGAGGTACTTCAGTTGCTGTAACCCTGGTGTTTCACCCATACATCGTGTGCATGTGCACAAGTACTTTGGCCCAGTTTACACAGGACTCCCTTATTGCACTGACTCAGACTGGCATTTTGTGCCACTAAGGATGAGCACTAACAGGTTCTCCTTGCCGGCAAGATTTCTATCACTAATAGCAGGGATCCTACCTTTAGTCTGGTGCCCCACACCACAAAAACAAACCTTTATATTTACAAGGGTGAAGGCAGCCTTTACCTTTCACCACTCAGCTCTGTGGGGTATAATAAATCCCCCTCAGCTTGACATCATAGACATCATGCTGGGCCCCACATACCTTAGAGGGGCCCTGATATTTTTAGCTTGGCTTTGCCTGCTTGCCATTGATATTACAGCTCTGGTGGCATAGGCTCCCAATATGCACTAGTGCTTTTGGAGATTGCACAATTTGCAGGCTTTGCATAGTTACCTTACTTGAGCAATAAACTATGGGACATCCCCTTTGGAGCCCTTACACTTGCATGGTGCTAGCAGGCAGTCCTCAATATGCCCAGCCCTTCTACACAAATTGACATGCAGGCCAAGTAAATAGATGAGTTACAAACCTCACAGAAGAGGGATTCTCTACTGTGTAGCCAATGGCAGACCTTTTGCAGCAGCTGTGCTCCCAGCTCCACAACAGGTTAAAACTGGTTAATACTAGAATCTGATTCTTTTGGTTCTCAGCTGCCCCCTGCTTTTTCTTGTTTTGGGCTGTGGTCTCTTAGCATATTTCCCTAGCTGGCAGAGCGGGTGGAGGAGTATAAAACCTTGAAGCGAGTCTACCAGTCTTCTGTTATCATGGGTAAGCAAATATATTGTGTATAAAGGTCTTGATCTGCTAGGTAACAGAGGCTCCTTACTTTGTACAGTGATAGTATGGGCAATGATAAACTGCAAATGGAGCCAGCAAAGATGTGATTTAAAAAAAGTATGAGGTACTGGCTGTGTAGGGCAGCCTTCACCACGATGTGGTTACCAGACAGGCCAAACAGTGCTCTGCTTCATGGAAACTTTCCTTTTATGACATCATTTTACGTATGAAATTTTGACAAAGGTAGTGACTATTTGAAAATGGGGATCTCTATTGCAAAAAGCAAAATCACTTGAAAACAGATCTTTCTTCTCCCGGACTGAGTCTGTGCTTTGTGTAACTTAGCAGAAATGTTCCCAGGAAGGTGCTGTTCATGAATTTCAAGTGGTTTTGTTGCTATATTTCCTTTCTGCTTTACTAATGAGTAGAGGTGGAATTTGATGTGAGGATCTCCCAGACCAGAACGAGACAGCCTGTTAAGCCAAAATCATTACCGAAGGTCTATATCTTTCCCCCTTGATTCCTGTTGAGTAGACCCTTGGGGCCAAATTTGTAGTGAGATTTGCAGGTCCATATTCATCTCTAAACCAAATTCAGTGGTGGTTCAAACCGTGAATGACAGCATGGAAGTCAATGGTGCCTGCAGTATGCAAAATGTGTGTACAAGCAGTCTGACTTACATGGGAAGAGGGAGCCAGAGGAGGATCCAGAAAAGCTCTGAGCTGGACATGGTAAAGTAAAGTAGGACTCCTCTCTCCTGTACACCACCTGGCCTTTCTGCAATGTATGTTTACACCTTTCCCAGAACTCTAGGGCAAAATTCAGTCCTCACACAAAGGCATCTTCAGTGAGAGCTGGCTTCTGAGCTAAACTGCTGGTGGAAGTCTGACATGGTTAAATGCCAAACTGATGCAAGTTGCATTACTTTACAGCCTCATCAGCTTCCACTGGACATGCAACTCATATCACTGCAATAACATTAGCTGGTTGGATCAATAACCCCCTGTATATTGCCCTTTATTAGCTTGTGGTCTAAAGGGAGGAATCCTGGTGTTCCTGTCACCTGCCATTGAGTAGAGAGGTGTTGGACTGAGTCATGCTCAGTCTGTCTCTGGGGTGAGAGAGTTTTGAGTTTCTGTATAGCTTCCTCCTGTTAGCTGTAGGGCTGCAGCTTGCACAGACTTTGAACACTAAGTGACTGGTTTTAACCTGTTGCTCTACACACCAGAAGGACCTGTGGCTGTTTTTTGTTTATGTACACATTTGCAGCCAGAGGAATAGCCCTCCCCAGATCCATCTCCAGTTTCAGATAGGATGTCATATTTAAATCTCCCATACTGCAAAACCCAAGTGATCAAGAAATTGAGTCAGCTCTATCCTTGCTCTCCCTCCCCGCAACCCCCACCCCGATCAGGATGCTGGCTTTAAAATCATGGGATTTGTTTTAAAGCTCTCATTGCCATTTTCTTTTTTTTTTCTTTGCCTTGTGGTTTCTGAACCTTTTGATTATACTCAGGTGACATTTTCAAGCTTTTTTTTTTCTTTCCTGCAACAATGAACACTAGAAATGTGCTATTTTTAAGCTGAAGGCTGAGTGTTCACACTGATATTGGGCAGGTGGGGGTTTCAGGAAGCTGTTTTGTAAGATGAATGATCAAACTTTGTAAGATGAATGATAAAGTCACAGGAGGTGGCAGCACTGAATCTCTAGACCCTTTTACATCATATCAGGGCCAAAATTCCATCTTAAGCAATGCAGTCTGAATATCACATCCTGCTCCACCCATGTTAATCTTGTAATATTGTGAAATATATTTCCTATCCATTTTATAGGGAAGGATGAGGTGTGTGCTTGCCCAGTCACTTTTTTTTCTCCATTTTTTTTCCCCATTCTTGTGGCTTTAATATAGATCCAAGGTAAAGATATTTATTAGGGCTCCCTCTGCAGGGAGTCTATCTAATATGTATTCCATGTGTAGGATTTCACTACCAATCCCTTACTACAGCTCATCTGAGTTGAGTGTGCAGGGGGTCTATCGCCCTGAAGTTTTCTGCTTGTGGACTTTGAATCTCACTTAGCAAATTGGGCAGCAGGGGGCAGGGTGCCCCATGATGAAAGGCAGGAGTAAAGGGGTTAATGTAGGATGTTGGGTGAGTTGGTTCTTTCCCTTTGTGGAGTACATGTGTGCACATGCATTATGGTGTAATCCTGACCTGAAGCAGATCTGGTTTCAAGGAAGAGTTGTTGAAGTTGGCAGGACTCTTTGTTTCCCTTCATCTTCCTGTTAATGGGCTTCAGCCTGCTCTTCAGTGAGCAGTCCCTCATTCCTTTAGGTCTAATATAGTTTTAACAAAAGGGGGAAAAATCTTAAAACTGATGTATAACAGGAAACTTTTTCATACTTGTACAGTTGCACCATTAGAGAAATGGATATTTTGTGTGTGTGGGCTTTTAAGAAACTACTTGCTGTCTTTGAAACAGCATGTTGTCCATCATGTGATTCAGGGTTTCTAAAGATGCTTCCATGACTAACATAATAAAGTAACTGCCTCTGACACCCTCTCACTCATGCCTGTGCTGCACTTGAATGGTATGAATTAAAGCTGCTGTTGTTTATGACTTCAGTATTCAGTATAGCACTTCTTCCTGGAGAGAATGTAAATGGTCTTCTCCCCCAGGTGCCTGCTGACTTGCAGGAAACATGTCATTTTTTCCTGCTGGCTTCCCTCCTGGGAGCAGCCCCCTTCTCCACTAGGGAACTAGCAGTCTCCATGGCACTGGAAAAAAATGACTGAGTTGTGAAAAGTGTTGGTACCATGTGTTTGCACCCATGTGTTTTGACTTGCATTGTACCTAGTGTACTGCAGGCAGGAAAAGGGATCCATCAAGTGCAGAACAGTACAATGCATTGAGCAAGTCACTTCTAGTGGCTCTCTTGATATTCTGTATTAATCTTTCCTCTCCTTCTAACTAGACAAGCACCAGAGGGGTTCCCCTGTAAGGTGCATGTGATTACAAGTGAGACCTACAGCTGCTTTCCCACCCAAAAGGTGAAATTTAGGAGGAAGAGGGAAGCCTTGGGTACATCAGTATGAGTCCTAGATCTTGAAGCCAGAAGGTGCTATCTCCTGCCTAACACTGGTCATAGAATCATAGAATCGCTGAGTCGGAAGGGACCTGGACAGATCATCGAGTCTGACCCCCTGCCATGGGCAGGAAGGAGCACTGGGGGTGGCAGGGGTCATAAGACCCCAGCCAGGTGCCTATCCAGTCTCCTCCTGAAGATCTCCAGGGAAGGTGAGAGCACCATCTCTCTGGGAAGCCTCTTCCAGGCTCTGGCCACCCTAACCAGGAAGCAGTTCTTCCTAATATCTAATCTAAACCTATCCTCCCTCAGCTTGTGGCCATTATTCCTGGTGACTTCAAGGGGGGCCCTGGTGAACAGACTTTCCCCAAGTCCCTGCTGCTGGCCCCTGATAAGGTTGTAGGCAGCCACAAGATCCCCCCTCAGTCTCCTCTTGAGGAGACTGAAGAGATTCAGGTCCCTCAGCCTCTCCTCATAGGGCTGGCCATGGTGGCCCCCAACCATACGAGTGGTCTCCTCTGGACCCTCTCCCGGTTCTCCAAGTCCTTCTTGAAGTGCGGCGCCCAGAACTGGACACGGTACTCCAGTTGCGGCCTGACCAGCACTGCATAGAGGGGGAGCAAGACCTCTCTGGACCTGTTAGTGATGCCCCTGTTGATGCATGACTGTGTAGTTGGCTCTGCCTATTGCTTTGTCACACTGCCGACTTGTATTCATCTTGGAGTCAATCTTGACTCCAAGATCCCTCTCTGCCTCTGTGCTGCCGAGAGGGTCAGCCCCTAACCTATAACCATAATGCTGGTTCCCTCTCCCCAAATGCAGCACCCTGCACTTGTCCTTGTTGAACCGCATCCTGTTCAGATCTGCCCACTTCTCCAACCTATCCAGGTCTGCCTGGATGCGGTTCCTGCCTGCCAGTGTATTCACTTTACCCCACAGCTTGGTGTCACCAGCGAACTTGAACACGGTGCTCTTCACACCCTCGTCCAGGTCGCTAATGAAGATGTTGAACAGCACCAGCCCAAGGACTGAGCCCTGGGGGACTCTGCTGCCCACACCCTCCCAGGTCAACATCGACCCAGCCACCACCACCCTCTGGGTGCACCCCTGGAGCCAGTTTGTCACCCATGTGACTGTGCATTTGTTGATGCAGCAGTCCCTCAGCCTGCCCACCAGAATTGGGTGGGACACTGTGTCGAAGCCTTCTGGAAGTCCAAGAAGATGACATCGACTTCCTCCTTCCCATCTAAGCTCTTTGTTACCTGGTCATAGAAAGAGACCAGATTAGTCAGG
>NW_017728947.1:98810027-98814383 GCF_001723895.1 Crocodylus porosus
CTGAGCTCTTACCTGGGCAGGTCCTACACCTGGTTGAGTTTTCTCTTGCTCCTGTGGATCCCCATCCCCTGATGAACTTAGTTTAAAGCCTACCGGAGGAGATCAACTGGCCTGTAAGAAAACAAACTCTTACCTTTGGGGGAGAGATGGAGACCATCACGCCCCAGGGCGCCCTCTGCTCTGAAGTGCAGGTCGTGGTCCAGGAAGCCAAATCCGGCATGACGACACCAATTCCGGAGGCACCAGTTCACCTCACGGATTTCATAGATTTCATAGACATTAGGGCTGGAAGGGACCTCGGGAGATCATCGATGTAGGTGCTCTGCCACTGACGGCCTCCACTAACCGGGAGGAGGGATGAAAAGACCACCTGGGCCCCCAACTCTCTAAGCTTGGCCCCCAGAAGCATAGAATATGGTAGATGCTCATTGGAAATTGGTAAATGCAAACTGGTTTCTGTTGCAGGATCTTTCCCTGGTCGGGCTTACGACAGATCATGAATAGGCGGGAGAACAGTGAACAGGCTTGGTAGCTTTTATTAGCAACTATCAACGTAGCTGCGCAGCGGCTAGAACTCACCACGCCTCATGCGCCCTAATGGTGCGCGAGACCGATGAACCTGGCTGGTGAGTGGTTTCTGGGGTTTCAGGTCGCTGGGATCAGGCGGGTCTCCGCGTCTTCCTTTGGTTGGCCACTCCGAAGGCCGAGCCGTGTCCGTAATAATTTGCCGTGAATCGTTCCGAGTCCGTTGGACGCAGAAAGGACCCTGACGATCAGGTGCAGGCTCCTTTTATAGCTTAGGTGACGTGCGGTGGTGTGATTGCGTGAGGCACCTTTCGAGAGGCCCACGGCGCTGGCTGACTGGCGCTGGACTCCGCCTTGTGGAAAGTTCTAGCTACCGCTTCTCTCTTGCATTGCTGGCAGAAAAACAACTATGGTCTGGCTAGCAACTGTCACAGAACTCTGTGTGACTTTTTCTGATTGGCGAACACGGCCACTTAAACATAGTGATCACAACAGTTTCTAGAGGCACCTCTCTTGGGGGTGAATGTGAATGCTGCTGGTATTAACTAGCTTTTATAACATCAGAATAAAATAGCGAAGGGACCATCTAGGCCAACCCCTGCTCAAGTCAGGATCATCCTCATTTAAACCATTCTGAGCAAGTGTTTCCCTAACCTGCCACTGAGTATTTATGTAAACTTTTCTAGGCAGTGTATTACAAAAAGGCTTTTAATGGGCTCAATTCTTTTGGGTGCTGAGTGCCCCAGCTTGGGGGTTGCTCCATTTTGGGGAGAGCATGAGGGCTTCCTTTTTCAGAGGGGGATCACAGGATGTTATATAGAAACAGGCTTTTTTTTTTTGCAATCACGAGCCCTATGCTGGTAGTTTAAAGGCCCCCAAAAGAGCAAATTTATCTTTAGGTACTGACAAACCTGGAGGGGAGGTGAAGTCAGCACTTCAGGCCTTGGAGCTGAAGTTTATTCACCTGTATCTGTGTCTGTGTCTGTACCTGTCCCCTGGCTCCATCTGAGTGAGCCTTTTCTCCCTACACTGACAGTCCCATTCTTTCTGCCCATGAGAAGTCATTTGCCCACTCCTCATCGAGAACCAATTCACTGTGAAGGTGCTTCTGCAGCCTGGTATGTCTCTGTGTTAAACTATTTTTTTTCTGCCATTCCTTTTATTGCTGTTTGTTTTCAACTTAGCCCTGGTCCTCCTTCCCCAGCTAGCATTAGTTGCTCTTGCTGGAGATAGCTTACTAAAAAAATAGCTGCCCTAGGAAACTCCTGTCGGGAGCAGAGCAAAGGGGCACTGCATGAGGAGCGTGGGCTGTAACTGGGATGGAAGTGTAACCTTCAGTCCATGTTAAAAATGAAGTTGGCACAAAACCCAGGGATGTTTTTAAAAGCAGAGGAGTCAGTTAAGGCCTGGTCTACGCTTAGTGTTTGTAAAACACCTCATAATGATAGAACTGTTTGTGCTTAGGGGAGTTAGTGATATAAGGTCCCCACAGACGTTAGGGTCCCACTCTAACTCATGGCGCTTTACATAAAGTGCCATGAGTTAGATCCTCCTCTTCCCCCAGTAGATGTTCACCATCATAAAGATACCTTATAGCCATACAGGTCCCCCTCCCCCTTTCTCTTACAGGGGCTGTCTTCACCTTGCGGTTTTACTGGTAAAATACTGCCTGGCATACTGCTGCCTGCCTGGTGGTATCACCCAGCTGAGAGTACATCTAGCTGCTTTTGCTGGTGCCAAAGGCTATGTTGGCAAAACATGTGATGGAATAAGCTCTGCCAGTAAAAATACATTTGTACTGGTATAACTGTGTTTGTTAAGGGAGGGAGGCAAGGCATATTTTATGACTGTATTGGTATACAGTTGGTAGAGAAGCTCTCATGCTCTGTCCAGTCTACACCAGCCACCATGTCAGACGCTTGCGTTAAAATAATTTTTAAAAAGCAAACCAAATTCATCTTTTTTAAACTGTGCTAATAATATATGAGGGGCCTGATCCTAAAAAGACTGCCTGAGTGCAAGCCAACTCTTGTGATGCATGGTGTTTTTCTTAAAGCCCATCTCTTGGACTCATGGAATTCCTGAGACATCATGCTTTCATTTTAAAAAGGCAATGATGCAGCTTTCCAGCCCTTAGGGGAGAAAGGTGGAAAATATGGCTCCAAGGAATTAAAATCAGAAGGCCAATATGAAGACCCCCACAACATTTATTTCTAAGCCAATACAAAGATGTCCACATTTATTTCTAAAATGACTTCTTACCTTTGGAGTCAAACATCATGACTTTTGAGTGCTGGGTGTTGGCAGTGCTGCCACTGTAAGCTGTGCTTGCCATGAAACGAGGCTCGAAAGCCTGTGCTAGTTCCCTGAACTGACATCAGTTCTGTGTCAGCTTTGGCCTACGGAGGGGAATTGTTCTGGGCGCTATTTTAACCTACACTAGTCTACTAATGGGGAATAGGTGGAATGGTGCATTTAGAGCAGGGCTATCCAACTGGAAGCTCACATCACATGTGGCCTGTGAGGGGATGACACCCAGCCCCAGTACTGTAGCAAGGGAGTGGCGAGTGGGAAGACTCTCCCAGGTGCTGAAGCGAAGGGGTGCCAGCAGATGCTGCCCAGCTGGGGTGTGGGATGGAGTGAGCGGCTTGTTTGGGGAGGCGTGGGGATGGGGGGGTGGCCCCTGCCACTGCGTGCACACCCCAGCAAGCATGGGGAGGCCTGTGCCCCCTGGATCTGTGCGTGGGGTGAGGGCGGGCTGCTGCTGCAGGCTTGTCCCAGGTGCCAAATTTCCTTGCTATGGTACTACCCAGCCCATGCTGCGCTCTTCTCACTACTCCTCAACAAGATTTTTGCACAAAACCCCCACCTTTAATTGCAAGCTTTTGGGCACAAACACCCTTCATCGGGCATTGGAGAAAAGATTGTAAAAGTTCTCCTGGGTAGAAATGGAAGTACATATTTCATAGGATTTCCTGATTGCCTTTTCCTCTAGACCAATACAGCTGCAACCTGGATACCTGTCACAGATTCACATGACTTCAGCCACTTGCAATATACTGTTACATACTTTTACATACAACACGGAGCTTTTCTTGCCAAAATCAGTCAACCCCCCAACAAGTGGGGTGCATATACCATATTAAGCAAAGAAGCTGATTCCTGCTCCACACTGCAGCAGCTGTGGCACTACTATTCAGGCAGCTGAGGGAATTAATTGATTTAATGGTTCATTGTTCTTGACTTCAGAGGTGTTAACAATTGTCCCGCCTTTTTAACAGTGTTTATATTCTACTAACCAGACCAACCTTTTGGGGGGCAGTTTTGTTGTCTGTCTGTTAGCTGGTCTAGGTCTCTTTTCTCCTATTTCAGAGTCCTGGAGACTCTGTAGCTCTTTTCATAAATCCACCCAGGGAGACTAGTGTTTAGCAACAGCTGAGGTGTAAGCTTTCATTAAGCAGGAAAGAGACGGTGAGTTAGCCAAAGATTAGGCTTTGTCCCTGCTCTCTGTTGCCATAATTCTGGGGAAAAAAATTCTGCCTTCATTCTGCCTTTCAAAAACAAGGTGTGTATTATATTCTAGGCATGTTACATGTGAGAAAAGACAGTAATAGCAAGAGTTGGCAGCACTGTGCTTTCAGCACCGCTCCTCCCTGCCTAACATGGCTCCTACTCTAGTGTGATGGGTGAGGGATATGTCAGAAATAGGGTGTTTTGGCACTGCTAGCTGCTAGCTGAAAGGGGGGTTTTTTGTACAAAAATATCACTGCACTGCAAGGATTGGTGGTGCATAGGGGGTGCACACAGGTGCACTCCCTGGAGGCGGTTGGC
>NW_017728947.1:98814515-98822458 GCF_001723895.1 Crocodylus porosus
CCCCCCAGCCTCTGGGGGCATGTGTTGTTCATGACTGTGAGAATTCTCGGGCATTCATTTCTGATTGCTTTTTGGGCTGAAAATTACCATAAAATCCAGTGTTAAAACACCTACTCACAGAGAAGCAGGAAAAGCGATTTCAATTTTGTATTCCTTTCTTTAAAAAAAATCTGACTTGAGGCAAATATTTTTGCCTTTGCTCTGGGCAGAGGGGTTAAAGATGGAAGTTGTTTGTTCAGTGAGAAGCAAAATGAGGGTGTTTGTTAGGGAGATGCTTTGGTACTGCTACCATCCATGTATTTGCCATTTTTAATTCATATCTCTAAGTGATCAGTCTTGGCCTTGGGGGCACGCTCTGCCGCACGTATGCTTTGCTGCAGTTTGTGTGCTGCTACAGCTATAAAAATAAAAGATTTCATTTTGTGCTTCTCTGCTCAGGAGGTGTCAGTGATTTGAAATTCCTGATAAGCTCCAGGATGAATTACTCTTGAGAATCTTCCCCCTGGGGCACCTGACACTATGTGACACTTTTTTCCCCAAGGGATTTCAGTGTGGTCCATAAAGGTGGGTCATGTTGTTTTATCCATTTTCCAGGCCCTGAGAGTTGAGGTGTGGGGTCTTGGCCATTCAGCCAGGCAGTGGGAAAGCGCAGGATAAAACTTGGGTGCCTATACACAATTTGTTTTTCCTTGTGACACCAACAAATCTGCAAATTCTGCTAAAGACCTTGTCACACACAGATCCAAAAAAGGGGAAAAAGAACACTATGTCACACTCTCCTGAGCACTGTACGCATTCACCCACCAGAAAAACTAGACCACTAGAGAGAAGTTGGGGGGGAGACTCTGTCCTAACTTCCTAACCGTCAACTCCTTAGAGCTGCAGAGAGGCTGCACCGTGGGTCTTTCTGCAGCAGGCGTTGTGGAGCAGTGCACTTGAGCAGAGCAAGGGGCAGACGTTCAAAAAGCTGAAGTCTGAATTGGTTCAATCTTTGCAGGTTAGACTAACCTGCAAAGATTGAACTGATTTGCAAGTGAATAGTCATTCAAGAAACGCAGGCACATGCCTCCAGTGGCTCAGGCCAGAAGGTACTAGACAGCCCTCCCTTGCCTTTGGCAGCAGCCACAAGGCTGAAGGGAAGCTGATGGGCATGGCCAGGCTCCCAGCAAGGGCTAAGCATGACTGTAGAGGGATTTAAACCACCCTGGCCATTAGGGACCCCAGCTGGGCTGTGCCTGGAGGGGGAGGGGGAAAGCAGCCCTTGCCAGGCTTGTCCCCAAGGCCAGACACTGATTGAGGCAGTGTCTCAGGCAAAGTAGGGTAAGGGAGGATTAAATTCCCCTGTCTCCAGGCGGACCTGGGACCCCAGCCAGGGTCTGCCCAGCTTTCCCCCCTACTCCTGCTTGGGCAGCAGGGGGCCTGGCCAGAGCAGCCTGCTATCGGGCTGAGCTGAGCTGGGCAGTGCTGCTGAGAGCGGCCATGGAGGGGCAGGCCTGGGCTGAGCTATGGGGCTGGGCTGTCCCAGGAGGCTACAGCTCAGGCTGGGGCCACAGGGGATGTACGACCAGATTGCTCCTGGCTCCCTGCACCCAGGCTGGGTGGGGCTGTCATGGGGCCACAGCCACCTGAGCAGGGCCCGGCAGCGCACGCGAGGGCTGGGTGGGTAGCAGGCTGCCCAAGTGGATCAGAGGTGCCGGCGGGCCCCACACCCTGCAACTGTCTGCCAAAGCTGCTGCCACCGAGCCTCCTGCCCTGCACAGCACCCGCCAGCTGCATCAAAAGCTGTGCTGAAGCTGGGTGGGCTGTTCTGCCCCCCTTGCCTCAGCTGCCACTGCTGCTGCTCCTGCCACGCAACACTGCTCTAGGTGGGTGGGGGGAGCTTCAGCCCAGTAGCTTTTGCCCAGAGTGTGGAGCTCCAGTTCCAGCTCTCGGCTGCCTTCAACCTGCTCCACCTGCCCGATGCAAGGAGCAGCCCCTGTGGGTGGGTGCAGCAGGTAGAAAGCAGCTGGAGCTCTGTGTGCTATGCTGAAGCTGCCATGCTGAACCTTCCACCCACCCTCCTTCCCCTCCCTCTCCCCTAGCTGCCCAGAGCAGTGCAGCAGGGTGAGTAGTCGCTGGAGGTGAGGGGAAGCTGGCTGAGGCCAGCAGGACTGTTCTGCTCCTCTCACCTCCAGCTGTGGCTCCTGCTCGTGCCACTCTGTGCAGCGCCAGTGGAGGCGGGGGAGCTTCAGTCCTGTGACTGCTGCCCAGCTCATGGAGCTCCAGCTCCAACTGCTTTCCGTTTGCTCTGCTTGCACAGTGTGATGAGCAGCCCCTGGCAGGTGGGTGCACTGGATCAAAGGCAACTGAGAGCTAGAGCTGGAGCTGGAGCTCATGGTGCTATGTTGGCTGGTGTCTGGCAGCAGCGGGCGCATGGCAGCAGTGAGTGGGGAGCTCCTGCAGGCGGGCACGGTGGTGTCAGTGGTCGGGGGTGGTGGTGAGCCCCTGCTTCAGCTAGAGAGCAAAGGGGCGGGGCCAGCTTTGCTGTCTGGAGCAGAAGGCACAGCCCAGCCCAGAGCTGAAAAGCATTCTGGGATGCTGGGGGATTCTGGTTTAACTTAAACCAGGAAGGGGTCTGGGACAGAAGTTGTATAAGCCGGTTTGACCCAAATCAGTTAAGTCTGATACTACATTCAACCAAGTGTAGCAGGCTTACATTTTTGGAGCTTTGGCTGAGTCCCAGGATTGAGAGTCTGCTGTTTAATTGGTGGAGCCTGCCCACCAATCTGGAGGCAGCACAAGGGAAGCAATGACCCGCTCTTTTCCAAAGGGAGGGGGCAAGGAGCAGCTGGACCTGACTTGGAATTGCACTAGCCAGGTCCGGAGAACTTCAGGGGTGGAGCCCCTGAAGAATATGAAAGGGGAGCGTGCTCAGCAGGCTGAGCAGATGTGGCGAGGGACTTAAGAAGAGTGGAGCCAAGAAAAGCTGGGGAGCTCTCCCCCAGTGGGCAATAGGCCCAAGGCTTCTGAAGCCATTATTGGAGGAGGAGCCTTGGGAGCGCAGTGCAAAACCATTTGGGATGTTGACGGCGCACAGGGATGGTGCAAAGAGACCCAGCTCTGCGAGCAGCGTGAGACCGCTCGGGCCCATCACGGTGCATGGTTCGGTGCAGGGAGCCCAGGCTTTGGGAGCTGCAAGTGGCGGCTCGAGTACGCAATCCTGGCAGGGCCAGCGGGCCACATGGTGCATGGAGCAGTGCATGGGGCAAGGGCCTTGGGGGCTGCAGTGAGGTGGTTCAGGCCCCATCTCCCGGCAAGCAGCCAGGTCTCACGGTGCACAGGGTGGTGCATGGGCCCAAGCCTGGGAAGCCAAGAAGCAGTGGGTTAGCCACCCAGCATGGCAATGGATAGCCAGAGCCTGAAGGGCCCGGCCTGTGCTAAAAGAGCCCTCGGTGCTGAAGCCAGGGCATGGGGAAATTAGTAGTGCTGCAGAGTGAGGCCCAGCACCCAGAAGCCAGCAGCAGCGGTGCAGCAGCTGAGAGCAGCTGAGCCCTCAGTGCCCAGCGCAGGGCACAGGGTAGGGAGGAGCCCAGTGGCGTGGGAGAGGCCTGGAGAGGCACTCCAGCAGAGGAGACCCCATTGAGCTACACCCTGACCACCGCCACCTGAGAGACCGTGAGTCATTGGGCCCTTGGGTCACACAGGGGAAAGACATTTGGGACGGGCAACCCCAGAGAAGGCGCTGGGTAAGTAGCCCCCCGCCTAGTGAAGACCCTAAGGGGTGGGGTGCCTGGTGCTTCCTGGACACCTCCCCCCTACCCCGCAATGGACCCCACTGGAAGGAGGACTGTTTCTTGCCATGGGTCAGGGAATATATTAAGGAATAGATGATATTAAGATTGTTCATGTTTGCACCTTATTTTGTCATTGAAATGTTGTATTGTGTTGATGCTGCTGAAATTGGTTTACTGTGATGGGTGAATAATGTTATTTAGGGTTTGACCTTGGTTACTGGTTAATGTTCACTCTGTAAATATATGTATGTGATATTTAGGTTTATGTTTATGTATATTATAACTCAATAAATTGTATATAGTTAAGAACTTTGGGCTTGGGCTAACTCTAGAGAGAAAAGAGGGATCTGCTAAATTTGGCATCCCTCTCACAGCACCCCCTCCTGTCTACCTGAGAGTAGGGCACACCCTTGGGTATACTCAGGTTACACAGGTTTATCGGCCATTTTGAAACTGGTTTATGTGCACTGAACTTATGTTCTGTTACAGGTTTAAACCAATTTCTGATCCCTTAAACCCGTTTATGTGTAACTTCTATCCCTAGCCAAGGGGATCAATGGTGCTTTTGCAAAAGCCTGGCTTAACCAGTTAGTCTTGAGTGGCTTTAGAGAGGGCAGAGGTCATGTGTGGGACTGTGCACTGGAATGATCTGTCCCCCTTCTGAAGCTGAGGTTGGTGAGCTGAGGTTAGAAAAGCCAACCAGCATTTCAAGGGTGGTTTGTCTTCAGCTAAGATCATTGGCTTGTATTGTTAAAGGCTTATCGAATGGATGTTTGACACAATGGTCTGACTTCAGCATGGACTTGCCCTCTGTGCAGTCCCATAGATTTCAACAGGGTTAAGTGAGGTGCGAGTCAACACTGAGGTTTGTTTAATGCATTGTCTCCAATGGAGCCATTATTACACTGTATTGTAGGCATGGAGTGTGCTGCATTAGGATGAATGTGATGAGAAATGCATACGAGCTGCTGCACACAGACAAGAGTCCGATTCCTATCACTCAGGACTTGGCTGTAAAGCTTCTGTAAAGGATCACCCAAAGGAGCTTGTCCGAGTTTTTGATAGCTGAAGGGGAGTCTGCTCTCTGCTTCTGCTTGTTGGCTTTCAGCTGCTCTTAGTCATAATTTATTCTCATCTTGCTGTACTATGCAAGCCAAGTAGAAACAAACATAACACATAGAAATAATAGACCCAAATCTGCTGCCCTAATTCACTCGGGTAGTTCCACTGATCCTTCAAGAGCAAGGACTGCAAGTTTAGCCTCCAAAGGAAGTCCCATGGGGAGAAGACTGTATGGTTTGCGTAAAGCTAAGCACTGTAGAAAATGTACGAAGAAATCATGAGTCTGAAAGACTAAATCCTCCAGCCCTGGCATAAAGTCCCTGATGTGCAGCTAGGTCACAGCTGACTACTTCTATGGAGCATGGAAGGAAGAGGTTAGAATAGCCAAGTAATGAATGATGGGAAACTGCCTTTCACTTCTGTGCAGTGAATTTTATATGCATTTCTGATCACATTTATCCTAATGCAACAAGCTCATTGCTGTATAACGCAGTGTACTGGCAGCTTAATCCTTTTGTATTTGGTCTGCACAGACCTCCTCTGACCATGCCCCCAAAACACCCATGTTGTCTCCTTCCGTAATGGTTCATGGGCACTTAGAGAGCCCCATGATAGGTTCTCTGCTGCACAAATAGCAGAGCAGAATTCTGCATGGTTTCCAGCATGCTTAAGCCTCGGAAAGCTTCTCAGGATTTAGTCCTGATTAGCTACCAAATATGTAATTTTAGCTATTTTTCCCTCTTTCTGATATACAGGGGTGCAGAGCACCTCCCCCCCCTCAATTACAGATGAGATGGTGGCCATTGCTATGGGCAGATTAAATGAAAGTGGCATCTGAGTTCCAGCAGTTCCTCACTGCACTGTGGTGCATCCATTTGTCTGCACACAGCATCTTTAAATGGTTAAGCACACAAACAGCCTGTCTGCCAACACAACAGCCATTTTGTTCTCAGACCTGCTGCAGTCTGTGTGGAGGAAGCACAGCCTTGTTGCATGCTCTCTCCCTCATGAAGATTTTGTTTTGTTCCTGTGTGCTTTGTTTCCTGACTGTGAAATAAAAATAAGGTTAAGTTGAATGTTTGGTTTCCCTTTTGCCCAAAAAATACTAACAACTTTTTTGACCTTCCCCCTTTAAAAAGAGAGGAAGTTGAATGAGTTTTCATTACACTTGGCAGAATGTGCATGCCCAAATTTTAGTTTACAGCATATATTTACAAGTAATTTATAGGTCCATAAAATGGTTTATAATAGAAGTGCCAGGCTTGCTTAATTATTGTGGCATAAATGATGTAATTGTAATAATGCTGGCTTAGATGGGAAAACCATTGCCAAAGATTCCCGGATGAATCATCACTGATAAGAACCAGAACTGACACACATGATATATTGTATAGTGCATTCGTTTGGGCTAGTACCTTTAGGGTATTCATTCGTGTCAAGTCTCTGTGGTGAAAAATAGCTTATTGCAAATTTTCATTTATTAAGAGGTTATTTGACTGTAGTTTGTTACTTTATTATACAGCAGGTGATTATTTTACACTAAATTGGCTGTAGTATCTCTGGTAGTAATGGGACGAGTAGGACTCCTTCAGATGAAGCTAAACATTAAATAATGGCTTCTATTCATCGAGGGTGCAATTCACTTTCACATGTAAGGGGCTTGTTTGAAGTCTGCTAACTTAGCTGTGTACAATGCACGTATGGTGGTGGTGCAGATTGGATTCAATAGGATGCCTGCCAGCGGATGGGAACTCTAAAAAACAGGGCTCTGTGCCAGCCCCAAATAGCCCACTAAGTTGTGGTTTGGCTGGAAAAGGGGTCAGAGATTCCTGCTTCTACACTTAAGTAAAATGTCCCAAGTACATGAAGAAGATCAGTGCCCACTGTGCTGGAATGGTGTCCACAGAGCAGCTAAAAAGCTGTCTGTCCTTAAGCTGAGGTTTGAAATTAGAGTTGGTCAGAAATCAGATTTTTTTTTTTCATGAACAAATCTAAACTTTTCAGATATGTTAAAAGCCAGTTTCTTTTGAGCAGAAATAGTTTGCTTGTGATTGAAGTAGCATGCTTTTCAGCCAAAAAAAAGGAGTGGGGGGGGATATTTAAGTTTTTGTTGAAATATTTACATTTTCCACAGAAGAAAAGGTACTTTTTGAGAGGGAATTTGTTCTGTTGAAACCCAGGTTCTGTGTTGAAAAATCATTTTGATCGGAATACACTCGAGCAGCCCTAGCTCAAATTCATTATACTCCACCTGACTTACAGAGTCTTCATATGTGGATGTTGTCTATTTGAGCATTGTGTTGGGAAAGGTGGCTCATACTAAATCAACGTGTAGACTGAAGAAAACAAAGCAGTTGTGCAAAAATAAATATTTTGCCAAAGCACTAAAGATGCCATTCTCTTGTAATTCCATTGCATACATATAGCAAAATTAATGTCTGGCAATGCAGAAGCCAGTTGTAGAACTAAAAACAGATGAAAAATTGGCATTTTGGCTCATTTTGAGTGCAATTTAATATTTTAAAGAAGTAATCATTGGCAAAATAATCCTCTTCCCAACAGTGGTGTGGTATTAACTTTAGTTAGTACAAACATTCTTGTGTATGAAACACATCAAGAGAGAATTTGTCAATTAAGGTCTGGAACAGGATAAATAATTCCTAATAAATAATTTACTGGAGGAAAAAAAAACTAGCTTTTTTTCCTCCCACAAATTGCCTGCAAGCAAAGCATAATCTTCCTGAATGTATTTGTTCATAACTATTCTTCAAATATCAGCAAATAAACTTTGTGAATGATGTGCCATAAGCAGTTAGCTGTGAGCGTTCAACAGCTAAACCATCTTGACTGGGCATATGGTATGTTTCTGCCTTCTAATTGGATGAACATAGCTGCTAAAGTCAGGTACTGGTGTGATTTGTTTGCTAATTCAAAATGCTCTTTTTAGGAATAGTCTTTGGTTTTAAAATTCCCCCTGTCATCTTTCTAGCTGGAACACACATTTGGAGGCCAGGACAAAAGAGGTGTGGACATAGTTCATGAGAATTCATGTTAAAAATCAAGCAAGATGTTAAAAATCAAGCCAGTACTTCCTTTAACAAGAGCCGG
>NW_017728947.1:98822663-98830118 GCF_001723895.1 Crocodylus porosus
AAAAAAAAAAAAAAAAGGAATCGGTCCTTTGCTTCTACAAATAGATTATAAAGACAATTACATCTCATCTGTAACCTGTTGCTTTACAGGAGAAACAAACATATGTTGATTCCTCTCTGTGAAACTCCGTTCACTAGGGTCCCAATACTGTGATCATATCTTTTGTGAGCAAAAGGGTTGGTCTGTCTGTGTGCAATCCAGTTGCTGAGCAGAGCCCAGGTGTGTTTCCTTTTGAGAGAGATTCTTCACTTATGAGAAGAATCATGGCATGTATTTCACCACCGGCACTACAGGAACATTTAAAATCTGCGCAGGAGGTGAGTTTGGAAAGGATTTCTTTGCTGGTTAATGTTTGAAAGCTGCTGTTGGTGAAGGCAGAATGGCAGCAGAAGGGTGACTGAATGCATCTGAGAATAGAAAGAGATTGCAAAAACATTCTTTGTGGCCATTTTAGTGTTTAAATAAATGTATTTATTTATGATACATATGTGCTGCCCTGCGGGTCCTGCCCATGCTCTTACTGCCACTCCCCACATAAAACTTAGGGCAGCTTATAATAAAAGACAAAATAACTTATAAAAACAATAAAATATTAGACTAAGATGGTATAAAATAGCTCCCCCCCACACCTCAAAATTCAAAAGCAGTTTGCTAATTGTTTTCAGGGCACTGATAAGGAGCCTGCTCTAGTTAGAATAAGGAAGGGAATAGGGAACAGGTTTGTTCTTGGCTTGGTAACAGATTAAGTAACATGCTTCTCTCTTACTTTTACAGCCACTGTATAAGTGAAGCAGGCACAGAAACACCTGCCTACTTCATAGCATAGTGCAAATTTTAATTATCACTTGTAAAATCTTTTGAGATCTCTAGGTGTGAGCTGTTCTATAGGGGTTTGTCTACATTACAAACTGCTTTCAGACAGGACTGTAAGGAGCAGAATTAGCTGATGTGATACTGACCTTGACTGATTGGTCAGGGTCAATGGTTTGCCCTATCTGCACTGACTGACCATAGCAGTGGCAGTAACTCTATTCTTCACAACCCCTTTTTGAACACAATCCAATTGTATAGTGTAGTGAAGTAATAAAAGCAATATAGTAGTATCATCCATAAGGTTATGAAACCCCTGAAAGGGTGGGCTGGCTGTGGAAATTCCTGACACAACATTGTGCCGGCAAAGGGTTCAATAATATATGTTTTGTGGCATATATTTTATGTATTTATCAGCACTGAGGTCTTTTTGATGTTCTGTAAGTAACACTTGAACGGATGATAACTGTTTTATGTATGTATCATTTTCACTTTGAGGTAAAAGTCCTGAGAAGGAAGTGGAAGAGAAGCATTGAGCAGAGAGGATTTTATCAGCAGAGTAAATGTGGCAGAATAACAACAGTTTCTGGGAGAGTATCGGGGGCAGTGTAAACAGGCTGGTAAAGCAACAGCAGCTTAAGCTGTGATTGTGTGACTTGGGTGATAGGAGAGTCAACAACAGCATTTCCAGTATAAAATCCCTGTAAATAATATTAGTGCCTAAATAATGATTTGAATATAAATGTCATCTTCTCCATCAGGATACCAAAACTAAAAGATCTATTCTGTGAAATGCAGTATCTGCATGAAGGGAACCCAGATCTTGCTCTTTAGCAGCTGAAATCTTATGGCAGGAACCATCATGGTGCAAGGCCTGTCGGGACTCTGATTCTGGGCCCTGGCAAAGATCCACAGTCCCCCCAGTTGACTGGGGGCCTCACCGTTTGCCAGGCCTAGTATGTGGACAGCTGCCCACAGTGATTTTGATGACACAAGAGTGATTCAGCTGAGAATGCCGAGATAAAACTGAAATGAGGACATGAGGGATGGCTTGGAAACTCGCTGACACACAATGTCGATCTGAAAGGAGAATGCACGTGGTTGGGCCACGGCCACCCTCGCTCTGGCGTGGAATGCTGTGCGCTGTGCCGGCATTGCCCAGTTGGGTGGCATGTCCTTTGCATAGCGCGTGGCGGCCCAGGACGCAACACCCATCTTGCCTGTGCTTTTCTTCGTGGTCTGTGCTTCCTTCAGGTGAAGCAGCTTCTTCGGCTGAACACCTTTTAAACTCCTCATGGGCAGGGCAAGCTGAATTTGACCTGTGGCTGTTGGTTGAGAGAAATCCAAGCCCCATAACAGCTGATACCTTTGAGGCAGGTTGTCTCAGAGCCAGGGCTACCCAGGTTGTCACCCCTACGGTAGCCCAGTAGTTGTCTGCTGCAAAGTTCAAGTTCCTTGGGTCTTGTGTCGCCTGGTTGTGAGGCAGCCCAGTCGGGGAACTGCCCTGAAGCTTCAAGTCCCAGCTCTTTGGGAGGTCGTCAAGCAGTCTGCCCGAGACCCTGAGTGGCACAGCATCTGCGGCTCCCAGGGTTTCCAGCTAACCTGATAGTTGGGCCCAAGGCTGGTGGCTGAGGGTAGATGACTAGGCTGGCTACTTGGGGAGTTTTTCATTCTGAGGGCACAAAACGTATTCAGCCTCTCAGAATTTTTGGCCATACATCATGCCTCATTCCAGCCAACCCTGTTCGCGGCTCAGCTAGGGCTATGCAGCTCTCTGGCTCAAGCGCAACGTCTCTTATTTGGACATGCTTGGTTCAGTCCTTAGGTTGTCAGCCAGGCTGGCTGCAGTGGCATTCACACAATAGCTTCCTCCGTCTTGTACCTGCAAGTATTAATCTAAGTGGAGAGGATACACGGTCACTGGCCATCGTTCTACTGTTCTTTATCAGGTGTCCTGCTGACAGGCATGCTTTCTTGCAAGACTGTCACGCTTTGACTGTCCTGGCCCCAGTATGAGCCTGCTAGTTAGAGCTTGTTTTTATGGACAAAAAGGAAACTTCTCCTATTTTTTGCACTAATGTTGCTTTTTTTTGGGGGGGGAGGTGGGGATTAGGGAAAATCCACTACACTGATTGTGGTTCTTTTTGTCAGGGGCTGAAAGGGACAAACATTGACTCTGCTGAGAAGCCAGTACAAAGTTATGGTGACAGCCCACATTAGTGTTTTGCATGCAGCCACTCTGAGATGGTGAACCCTATGAGTTCCCTTTGGACTAGGGGATTCAGCAGAGGGGGAGGATTTGTCAGTTTGGCTCTTATGCTATCAGAGAGTTTTTAAGGGCACTGGGCTCGTGGGGTGCTTGTACACGCTGTGGGGGTTTACTTCAGTTTAATTCTCCCTAAACTGAAGCGGGGGGTTTTTTAAAACACCACTTCAATTTAGGGCCAAGTAAACCCCCATGGCATGTACACAAGGGTCAGGCTCAATCCTTACCTGCCTCTCCAGCAGCGGGGGGGGGAGGGGGGAGGGCAGGCCAAGCAGTCCCTGAGCGGGGGGGTGGAGGGAGAGTCAGTGCTTCCTTCTGTGGCAGCACCCCCCATGTGGCACCCAACCACATGCACCCAGCCCAGGCAGTCCCAGGAGTCACCACAGCCATGGAGGGAAGCACTGCCTCCCCCCGCCCACAGCTGTGTAGGGATGCACCGGGTCCCTGCACAGCTCAGGCAGGCACGCAGGCTCTGGGGAGGGAAAAAAAAATCAGGCTTGCCGCTTTACTTATTTATTTTTTTCCTTCCGTGGAGCCTGTCTGCACAGCCTGCCTGCACGACCCCTGAGTTGGACAGGGCCCAGTGCTTCCCTCTGCAGCTGTAAAGTAGCAAACTAAAATGCCTCAAACATGTTTTATTTTGCTGCGTCCCAAAGTCATTTAACATGCAATATGCCACCAACAGTGTAAACAGCCACGCCATTAAAGTGGTGCAAAAGGGCATTTAAGCTGCTTTAAAGGCCAATTTCGTGATATGTACAAAGGCCCCAGGTGCTCCCCTGGAATTCACGGGTTTTGCAGGCTGAAGTAGTTCTCACAGAATTAACAACATTTAGTAGAGATTTTCAGTAAATTATTTAGGTACATCTGTGGCTATGATTACCTTTGGTATCTAACCTCTCATAAATGTTGCCAGCAGCCTAATGAGGGGTGGGTGCTGCAGTAATATGTCACCACCATTTTTTTTTTTTTTTTTTGCTGCTGGAAAATTAGTATTTCTTTTGGCTGCTTGATACATGTCAGCAGCAAAACAAAGGAGGTGACATCCCATCCCCACACTAGCAAATCTCCAGCCACTGCTTTCTGCATCATGTGCCACCTCTACCCAAGGCACAGGACAGGCTGTTTATGTCTCTGAATAAACAGAGATCTGTAGGACCTTGGTGAGTGTAGAGGTTTTAGTCCCCTTTCCACTGATGGGGAGCTAAGTAACACTCTGATTAATTGACTTGCCTGTGGTCACAGTGGAGGCCTGTGGTATTCCTGAGAACTGAATAGACTGCAGGGTCTCCTGCTAGTGCCTAGACACAAGGTCATCTCCCTTTTCCTGCCTAGGTTTAGAGACTCTTCTATTGCTCGTCTCCTTTAAAGAGGCTGATCTGGACCTTAATCAAATCAGTGCTGGGTCTAGTAAGTTACCACTGCTTGCACGTACTCCAACACACCATGAATCTTTGGCTGTTCCAGGCTCCAGGATTTTGAATGCTTCATATCAATGTGGTTTGTTGCAATACAGGAAGTCAGACAAAAAGCAGACAGATGGCTGTCATGTCTGGATCCCACCTTTGTGATAATAATACAGAACTCAGTGGAGTATTTTTTTGTTTGTTTAGTTTTTTTTTACTTGCCTTGGAAAAAGAAGTCAGGGTCCTCTTCCTTGGATCTCTTAAGTGTATTTAACAACCTGTGCAGTGATGGGCCCTTGACAGGGCCCTGCTTTACCCGTTCTACCTGTGGCAGGTTAGGGTGTTCTTGGTGTCTTTAGGCTATGTGCCTTGTAGTTGTGTGGCAGGGTTGTCTGTGTACTTTTAGGAATATGTTAGGCAAGCACTTGTATGAAATAGTCGAGACAGAGATGTTCATGCCTGGACTGGGGCGGGGTTGGATTAAATGGCCTCTTGAGGTTCCTTCCAGCCCCACATTTCTGTATGATTCGACAGCTGCCAAGAACAGGGAAGAGGCTACAATCACTGGGAAGAGGAGGTAGGGAGGGGTTTCACAAGTGATGAAAGCCACATCTGTAATATACAGGAAGTTTAATACCTAAACACAAAATAGCTTTGTGGATTTGGGCCCAAAACATCGTGGGTATGAGCAGACAGACAATTACTGTGAGGAGAATGAAGGCTAAACTTTGTGGGTCAGTTTTCATCTGCCGGGAGGAACACCATGTACATGAGCAGTTGCTATGCAGGAATTGATGCTTATTAAATTTCTGCCTCTTTATCTCAGTATTTGGTGTTCATACTCTCAGACCTCCAATCCACCAGAAAGTGTTACTAGTTTGACTATTTTAACTGGGTTCTAATAGAATTTGAACAGTGGTCTGATAGATATGGCATCAGCCTCTACAGATGGGGATTGTGAGTTTAGGGCCCCGCTGGATTGGATATGGTAGTGTTTCTGGGCCTAATTTTGGGCACCACACTTCAAGAAGGACATGGACAGATTGGAAAGAGTCCAGAGGAGAGCAACAAATGTAGCTAGAGGTCTTACAAACATCTCATGCTGGTTGACAAAATTAGGTTATTTAGTCTGGAGAAGAGAAAGTTGACTGAGTGGTGATTTGACAAGTCTTCAAATAATACATTAAAAAAATTGTTATAAACAGGTCAATGATCAGTTGTTCTCTGTGCCCACAGGAGAGAGGGCAGGACGTAATGGACTTAAATTGTGCAAAGGAAGATCTAGGTTAGCCACCCTCATAGTTATAAAGTTTTTCTTTCTAAGCAGTAGGACATAGTACCAAGACAGGTTGAGGAATCTCCATCGCTGGAAATTTAAGTGCAGATTAGACAAACATTTTTCTGGGATGGTTTCAACAAAGCTAACCTTGCTGTGAGCAGAAGCTTGGAGTAGATGACCTCTTGGGGCGTGTCCACACATGCAAGAACATGTGCTTGGAACAGCTTAAATAGAAGTGGTGTAAATTTGAGCCGGGGCTTTTTGCCTCAGCACATGTGCTCAGACATGCACTTTTCTGTGGAGTAAATTGTGCCACTTGGGGCAAAATAACCCGGCCTGGCTCCTCCCGGATCTGCAGCCAGTGGGACCTAGAGCCTGAGGCCAGCACCTGTGCTGTCCCCAGCAGTAGAAAAAGCTGCCCTGTCCTGGCCCCATCCATACAAAAAGCTACCCTGGCAAGCAGCTCGGGGTGACTCACTTTCAGGAGCTTCTGGAGCCCAGCCAATTGATACCTGGGGACACTACCCCTTGTGCCAGCTGGGCTGCTGCAGCAGCATCCCAAATCCATTTTTTAAAATACCCCAGCCTACCAGTGTCTCTACCCTCATGAAAAAATAAATTCTAAGTACCTATATGTGTTGATGTATGCTTTTGGTTTTCTTCATACATGATGGGTGTGTGATGGGGGATTTGGTGTTAGCAGAAAAGGGGGCGAGAAGGGGTGTAGGGGAAGGCAGGTGGATGGATGTGGAGGGATGTGGGTTGGTCTGTGGGCAGGAGTGGGGCAATTGCTGGGGGCACTGTAGGTGCGGGGGATTTTGTGTGGGGGCTGCTCAGGAGGGGTGGGTCCCCTGGTTCCCACAGGGTGCAGGATCCCCAGCAAATGGAATGCCCCCACCCAGGGTCCCAGTTCCTCCCTGAAGGGCCACAGCCCCTATCCCCCCACAGGGCCCCAGCCCCGCTGCCCAGGGTCCCAGCTCCACCCTGGAGGGCCCCAGCCCCTCTTCCCAGGGTCCATGACTAACCTTTAGCAGCAGCAGTGGGGGGACCATGGGCTGAGCCCAGCCTGATTCTGCCAGCCCTGGGGCTGCTTTTGCTGCCCAGCCAGGCTAGTCTTGTGGCAGCAGGACCCAGTACGGCATTCAGGGACCATGTGCCAGGCCCAGCTGGATCCTGGGGCCCCTCTGCAGCCCAGCCAGTATGGGCCCAAATCCCTGCAGCTCGCTAGTCCGGTTTTGCACTGGAGCCTCCCGGAGCCCTGTGACCCGCTCTGGTGCAAGGCCAGACTAGCGAGCCACATGGGGCTGGGCCAGGTCCTCGCCCCCACCCCCCAGAAGGCACAGGGGGCAGCTGGGCAGCACAAGCAGCCCCAGGACCAGCAGGACCTGGCTCGGCTCCACGTGGTCCCCATGCACTGGGCCAGGTCCTGCAGCTAGAGGAAGGACCCGGCCATGGTAGGACCCAGCACGGCACACGGGAACTGCATGCTGTGCCAGTTTCTGTCGGCATGGGCTGGGCCCCAGGGCTGGCTCCCGCCTCTGCCCCCTGTGCCTGCAGGGGGGTGAGGACCTGGCCCAGCCCCATGTGGCTTGCTAGTCCGGCCTTGCACCAGAGCGGGTCACAGGGCTCTGGGAGACGCGGCTCCTGTGCATGCCTCCCGGAGCTGTGCAACCGGCTCCGGTGCAAAGCCAGAT
>NW_017728947.1:98830218-98847844 GCF_001723895.1 Crocodylus porosus
GTGGGTTGCACAGCTCCGGGAGGTGCACACACAGGAGCCGCACCTCCCAGAGCCCTGTGACCCGCTCTAAGGCCAGACTAGCGAGCTACATGGGGTTGGGCCAGGTCCTGACCCCAATCCCCCCAAAACTCCCCCCCAACTTACCTTGGACAGTGCTGGGGCAGCAGGAACACTAAAGAGATGCTCTGGCCAAAACCAGAGCGTTTCTTTTGGAGGACTGGCTCTGGGCATGGTCTTGAACTGTGCCTTGCTCGGCTCTATTGCGAAGTGGTTTTTTTAGAGCCTTGGATATCCAGGGATCTAACTTTCTCCCTGTGCTGCAAGTTTGCAGCGCGAGGTATATTTTTTCATTCCCATACATGCCAGCTGCCCTGCCTCAAAGGGGTTTGAGGCGGGGCAACAGGTAAGTGTGCGCTTGTCTGGACGTGCCCCTGAGGACCTTCCAGTCCTATTTTTCTGTGATTCTGTGAATATACTTATTCCATGAGGGATTACGTTTTTTTTAAATATTACATTTTCCCCAGTACGAAGCTCATCCTGGTTTTTTGGAAGGCCAAATGCAGAGGGAAAAAAAGATGTTTCCAGACTCGTAGCCTACAGTTGGCTTTTCATGGAGAGCCTGTGTTGCAAAATGGCTGCCAGCTTTTCTCTCTGCCAGCAAGCTGAAAGCAGCTGTGAACGAGTTAATACTGGGCTCTATTCCTCCTCTGTCTGCAAGTACGTACAAGCTGGCAAACATTTTGCAAGACAGCATCTTCATGCTTCTGCCCTGGCTAAAAAAAAAAAAAAAGCTCCCCCCAGTGAAGACATGTATCCCAGTTTTGAAGGGTGGATTTTTGGGGAAAAGTATGCAAGTCAATACAGTGGTTATTGTGGCTTGGGTACCAGTTGGAGCTAAATGGAAAAAGTAACTACTCTACTAGAGGAAGAGTATCCACACAGGGATTATATTAGTGTATTTATCCTGGTGCACTGGTGCTAGTATGACCAGCAAAACATTTCTGGGAAGACAAGCTAAGAGTCTCTTTTTGAAAGTGGGACTTGGACTCCTAAGTCATATGAATGATTTTGACGATGTTACTTTTGTTCAAATAATGAGTTGTCTTTCTTTTCTCTTCTCCCTATGGTCCTATGCTTCTCCATCCCCAGAGGCATAACCTGACACATAATCATTAGTAGGACCAGCTGATGCCTTTAATCTGGTGCAGCTGCCTGAAAAGGTAAAAAGCGCTTGGTGTAAATAACCTCCATTGTCTTCAAGGGCTACACTCTTGCTTAATGTCAGAAAAACAGAAGAAGCCAGAAGTGATTTTCAGTGTTACATCTTCTGTTGTTTTATTACCGGAAGAGTTAAGACCCCTGAGTTATAAGGAGTTTCATGCATGGACTATAGTATCAAAGATATAAAATCAGAATTGACTTACAACATTGTAAGTCTATTTCAGATGGACCCAAACACCAAGATCCTACAAGCACCTGAAGCACAATGATGACTGAAGAGCCGCTCAAGCTCAGTTGCTGAGACATTTTGCCTATATCGGGACAATAGAAATTATTTGTACCAAAGCATAGAGACATAGGGCTGGAAGAGACCCCTGGAGGGCATCTAGTCCAATCACCTGCTCAAGGCAGACTCATCATTTATATTCATTAAATTATAAATTAATAGTATAGAAATTCTTCCCTTGATGTGATAAACACAAAGAGGTATAATGTTGCACGTCTCGGGAAACTTACTGGATGAGTCGTCAGTTGTCCAGTTCTTGAATTAATCCTTCTGGTTTCAACATAAATTGGAGGCAAATAATAATTATTCCAGGCTGTTTGTGAAAAGCATGTTATGCTGCATGAAAGAGATGTAATCTACAGGTATATGAAACAAATTCTGGATTCACTGATTTGACCTTTTCTCACTCTCCATTAGTCTTTTGTAGTTATTTGAGGAAGGAGTGGTATTTAAGGAGTATTCCAGAGGGGAGTTTATTAATAGATTACTAAGGGTAGGACAAAATCTGAATGTATGATTTGAACACAAACTATAATACCCTCTGTTAATCCACCCTGCAAGGCCTGAAGTAAACAAATGCATTTCAAGGCAATGCTGAGGGGAAAATAAGCAAAGCCTGTCTGCCTGTCTCTCTCTTTTAAACATGAAACAAATGTTTAACTGCCTAAAAACTCTAAGCCCTGGGTTGTTAGAGGAAGATAAAAATTTCATTAATTAAATGAACAAGTATTACTACTATATTGGGATACCAGTTCTTGGGCTGGTCCAATGAAGCTTGTGTTTGTTTAGGATACATTTGATTATCCTCTTTGAGCATCTGTAATGAAATTGTTCCAATGAGTGATTTTAATGTAATTGCTGTAATTCTCTAATCCGCACATTTACATCAATGTTGTGTGTTGATTATGAGCTAGTTTGCTGTATTTTATCTATGCTGATTTACAACATATATGCTGATCATGTTTAAAAATAAATCAACAACCCTGACTTATGTGGGTTTTCTAGTATTTCATGCTTTGCTTCCAACAGCTCGAGGGGAGACTGAATGGAGTCCAATAGACTGGCACACCTGAGCTGGCTCTCAATAGCACATCACCCAGCCCAGTAGTAGGTAGAAAGGGGAGAGCCACTTTATAAAGCCATTAGGGGAGATGCAAGTGAAACTGTGGGCATTACCCAGCTCCTCTTCATATGAAGAGTTTTGCAAAGAGTTTGAGCATTAAAGGTAATTTTGCTTTTGTGCTTTTTTTTTAAACTAGACCCTTAATTGTATAATAAAATTTCTCTCTTGATTTTCCTCTGGGACTATACGTCTTTCATTGTTCTGGTACAACTTCCAGACATGTTTTAAACATGCGTATCCCAAGACAGACAGCAATTGCAATCACTCATTAATGAGCACACAGGCAACTTGCACAAGCTGGAAGGGTGCAGTAAAAAGTCTGAATAACAGGTTAGTAGCAAATGACAGTTTGTTCCTCTCTCCTTTTGCACAGAACATCTTGCCAATTCACATATTATAAATAAAATGTTCCCATGTCAGTGGCCATAAAGAGCCATCTCAGGAATGACTGCCACCCTGGTGTTCTAGAAATGATTACAAGACATTAGGGACTTAAGACTTGAAAATAGTCTGCTGTCTAGACTAGAATCAGCTGTTCTCATGAACAGTTCCACCTGCAGGCTGCTTCCAACCTAGCTCTGCTTTCTGAATTAGTAAATTGATTATGAAAGAGATTAACTTCAAATGCATATTAAAGGGCAGGTGGCATTCTTTACTAGGGAGTGATGATGACAGTGCCAGCCTGACTCATGTTCGCCACTTATAACATAGTGTCACTCGGAACTCATCTAAGTGCTTGTTTGCTCAGCCTCCCACCTGCTGATGCGTTATGTACTCCTCCTCTGTGCAGTGCACTACATCAGCTATAAAAGGCCAATTAGCATCCAGTCGTGTCTGTTCTCACCTATTATATGTCATATCACAATTTCTTCTCTGGTGAGCGTATTTGCTTGCTGTGAGGAGCTATCTAGTGAAGGCAGAAGTGAAGAAACCCTTTCCTTTGCATTTGCATATAACATCTTGGGTATAAGTGGCCAAACTCTGATTGATTGATTTAATATTTTGTATTCCTAATCATCGTTAAAGTAGCCTTACCAGACAGGACTTAAGAGCTTATTCAGCAACTTTCCCTCTTTTTAAAAGACATCAGTAAAAGCCCTTGGTTCTGATCTAGGCTTGGTGATATTCCATGGACTTCTCCAGAGTTACAGCAGGCTTGAGTTTGGCTCAGTCCCTTTATTTCCTTGCTAGAGAATTTTAATAAATAAGGTGTGGAGCCCCCAAAACACATCGTGTTGATTCCCCACCCACATACAGGGCATTATTTCTTACTTCTATTACAGCAGGCCCTGGAGATCCCCACTGGGCTACAAGCTGTACAAACTATGAAATGAAAGACAGTTTCAGCATGCAGTCTGAACAGGCATGACTGAAAGTGCGGGGTGGAGGGGGGAGGGAAAAGGACAGATCTCATTTTACCGATGAGAAATTGAGTAAACAAGATTCAGTAACTTGCTCCATGTCACCCAGGAAGTCTTGGGCAGTAGCTGACAGTTGAACTCAGTCTCCTGAATCCTCATCCAAAGGCATAAGCACTTAGGGCCATCCTTTCTCTGTCATACACACACTGGTAGCATAATGTAATCATTTGAACCATGATTGTTCATTTAGTGTTTTTTTTTTAAAAAAAAACAATGAAATTAAGCACAACAAAAAGCTACATAACAGCTGAGAATGTCAATACACTCAAGACAGGAAATTCTAAGTTATTGCTCCCACAGCAACAATAACATAGCCATGTTGCAAATCTATATTGTTATAAATTTAACGGTTCATACTGTGCTGCAAAGTGGTACTGCATATATACTGTTAAATATTAAACAGCTGAGTCTGTCAAGAGGATGAGAACATGCTTCCTTGCACGTGAGGGCTGAGATTTTTCTCTGTATCTCCTGGAGGTCCCATTCAGACATCCCATCCCCAAAATGGGGGAGACAAAGATGGTTGGAAGCTATCTGGGCATTCTCAACAGCCTAGACTGGGAGTGGGCAAAATACAGCCCAGGGGCCAGATCCAGCCCACCAGGCCATTCTATCCAGCCTGTGGGGCCCCTAAAAAATTTAGAAAATTTAGTATTTATTTGCTCCTGGCTTCCTGTCAAAGATGACAGGAGCTAGGGGCAGTAGGACTCAGCAGCAAGGCCCCCCCAACCAGAAGCCCCTGCCTAGCAGAGGCTTCTGGCCTGGGACCGTGGGGCTGTTCCTGCTGCCGTACACTGGAGAGGAAAATGTGGCCCTCAACAGCTTGCCAAAACTTGGTAAGTGGCCCTCCGCTCAAAACAATTGCCAGTCCCTGGCCTAGATTGCTCTGAAATAACATCAGCATAAATTAGAGGAGCCTCAAGGTGCCCCCTCGAGCATTCCAGTATCGCCATGAAGGCTTCCTCTCTGCCCCCTGCATGCCTCTTGTGGCATGCATTTTCAAATGGGTAACACAGGGTTGCTGATAGAAGTCTTACGGTGTGTTTGCAGTGGGGTGGTTCCCCCTAGACTCTATGCAATGGAATTAGCTCCTGCACTCTGCTGGAGTGGCTTGCTGGGGCTGGGGCTGGGGAATGTATCTGTCCCTAGAAAGACCCTCACCATTATACGGTAAGAGACATCGTATTTTCCACACACAAAGAGCAAACAGTCTAAAAAAGCCCTATATTAGAGCTGAAGTAAAATCTCTGTAGGAGAGCACAGTATGTGAGTTTTCTTTATAACTCTTGGAACAAAATGGCTGAAATGTTGGCACCCAGGCAGGATTCTTACGTATTTAAAGGTGCAATACAAGTATGTAAAAGGTCTGGCTTTGCAGAGCTACATTGCATATTAGTGTAGTTAAGAGAGATGACTTTAGTGTATAGAAAAACCCTTAGTCTACAAAATGCAGTCCCTGTTTCACACTGAGGATGTTACCATGGATTATTTTTGAGATACCTGTCATTCTTAATTAATTGTTCCTGTCTATTTTAGAAAGTGCAAACAAAGAGAGAGAATAAAACAAAAAATCCATATTTTTACTGGGGGAAAAATAGTTAACCGACTAGCTTCTTAATTCAGCAGAGAATGGTTAGCAGCCATAAATGAAAGTTTAAAGCAAAGAAAACGGCACAGAATGTATCTGTTATGACGGTTTCATTACAGATATTAAAAGTTTTGTTTTATATTTGCAATTTGTGTGTAGAGAAGATCAGCAGAATTCCTTCAAAATGGTTTGTTCTTTGTCTATTGGTGGTCACCATAGCTACCATTTCAATCTGTTAACATATGTGGTATTATTTTGTTCCTTTCTCTTAAACTCTTTATTCACAGATGCTGTCAAGATTTTCCTTTGTACAGATCTGATCTATTTGTGCCAGATTTGGCTCTCTGCCTTTTCAAATGAGAGACTCTGTGATGGCTACTAAATGATTAGACATGTGGATAGTACAGTACAGGAATGGAGACTGTGTAGGAAAGTAGGTAGAGATGTTTCTGATTCCAATAGTGTATGGGTCCCAGTGAGAAATATGTTGCAAAGACATCATGGGAGCTCATTTTTTTTCTTTTATGAGCCATAGTGATAAACTTTTCTGATTGTGTCAGGGCAGATCCTTAGTAGGTGTAAATCAGGAGGGATCCATTACTTTAAATGGAACTTTACTGACTTGCTCTAGCTAAGGATTTACACCTTTCCCCTCCCCAGTACCCTGATGCTGTTCATTATAGAATTATTTTGTAAGGAGCCTGAAGCTGGATAGAGGCACAGTTAATACAGTGGAATGAATAAGTAATAACATTTGTGTCTTCTAGTTTCTTTGCTACTTTTAGTTTTACAGAGAAGGTTCACAGTGCCACTGAAATATGTGTATTGGTGTGTACTGGCTATCACCATGCAGATGATACAGCTGGTACCAAATGATTCATATTTCAGATTGTAATCAGTACTCAATGCAAAAATATCAGTTTTCTTTTTTTTGGTGAATGAGAAGATGACTAAGACAACTTAATTTTATTTTCTTCTTTGTAAGAATTGGGAAAATGCACTGAGACTAGGATATGTACTCTGCAATTTGTGATGTGGAAGCCCTAAAGAAATCAATCAGTCAGAGTACATGCTGTCCTTTTTTGCAATAAAGATCTTGCTATACAGTTTTTTGTTTTTCCTGCAAGCTTTTATAATATCTTTGGTTTAGGCAAAAAGTGCTGAGTGCCTGCAGTTCCCATTCCAGTTAAGGGGATTGTAGGTGTTCAGCTGGCCCTGTATTCTAATACATGCAGAGAGTAGCTAGAAAAAGTATGAGCAGCAGTATTGTAATGAGGGGAAAATTCCCCTCTATCTGTTTCGTCTTCCTGCCAATCAGGAGAGATGAAAGAGTGACTGGCAGCCATATTATGTGCACTGAAAAGTAAATTCTGAGGTACTGGTCCTGTCTGTGATATAATATCATGATTTATAATAAGTCACATCTGCATTTCCAATTTAAAGCATCTTTTCGGAGGATTTCTGGCTTGGCTATAAAAAATTCACTTAGCATGCATGAAGAGAAACCAAACTGACAAGATAGACCTTAACTGCTCTGAAAGGGCCATTAGTTCCTGTCATATGAAAAATCAACTTCTTAAAAAGCAAGTACAGTTACATTTACACAACAGACTAACAACTTCTTCCAAGTCATGACTGCCTAGCAGGAAAAGAGTCATTTTCCACAATCAGCATCAATACCACAGCGCATAGAAGTGCCACAGGCTGGGGAAGGGTGAAGGGTTTGATGTGTGTTCTTGGGTAAACTGGTATTAATACAGAGTAATTCTGTTGTTTTAGTGGAGTTAGATTAGTTTCAGTGCTATTAAAGGGAGGTAGTGTGGATGTACATTGCTCTAACTAGGATGGTAGTGAGCATATTATAAAGCAGTGGTGCTCAACCTACAGACTGCAGGCCAGATCTGCCCCATGGAGCTAGATCATCTGGCCTACAGGGCTCTCCATAGGTCCAGAAATTTGGCAGTTGGGGAGCAGTGGCAGTAGTCATTGATCCCAGAGCTGCAGCAATTAATGCTGCTACTTCCCTGCTGGCAGATTTTCTGGGCCTGTGGGGATGATGACCTTGTGCTGGATAATGTGGCTCCAGTGGCCAGATCCAGCATGTGGGGTGGCTCTGTGGCTGGATCCCATGTGTCAGATTGCACCCACAGCCTAAGCTTGCACTGGATCCAGCCAACAAACCAGCCTTTGCACATGGGATCTGATCTGCGGCCCAGCTTCATGCTATTCATCTGATCTGCAGGGCAAGATAGGTTGAGCACCTGTTAGAACAGGTTGCCTGGGTAAATCAGATTTTTCCCAAGGCAGTTGATGGTGAAGGGTATGACATGTTTCCCCAAGAGAATCTAATAGATACAAACAACTTTTCTTCTTCCTATTTCTGCACTTGAGGAGAGGACAGGAAATACAATTGTATCTAGTGATGTCAGTCTTAAATGTAAGAGGATCAGGGGGTTAAAGAGAGACTGCCTAGGTGTTTCCTTGCTTTCAGAAGATTGTACAGTGGCATTTTCTAAAATAGTTTCTTCTCTTAGTTGCTAATAATCCCTCATGTACTTGACACTAAATTAAGGTGTTATTGATCTTCCGCCCCCCAGTTTGCATGTGGCAGAGGTTTTCTTAAGAAAATAGCACTAGGGCATTTTGTCTGGACATCCATCCCTTTTCCTCCCACTCCTCTTCTGGAATTGGGACCTTGGAAACATTTACAATAAGGAGGGGGAAAACAGTAACATTTGGGTCTGCCAGTCTTGAAAGCGTGCTTTTGAATCACCAGCCAGGCTGTGAGTCTGATTAATTTTTCTGTGGGTTTTCCACTGATGTGAAACTTCAGTGGCTTCAGTGAATCTGCTTTTGGTTCACATCAGTCTGAGTCAGAACTCAATGGGTTTGTGCCTATTTTTCATATAGACTCCATCCAGTCTTATAAAACCTTCTTGTCCAGTTCCTTCTCTCGCTCCTTGTCTAATTGTAGTTCAGAAAAGCCTGTGGGAAGAGAGAAACTCCGTATCGTTCCCCTGGCTGAATTTCCCTTCTAATGGAAGGAGGTTGGCTTGGTTGAGACAGAGGGAGCTGTTCTTATACGAGGCCGCCATCTTCCCAACACTCTTCACTATGGATTTGGAAGCTACCATCCAAGCTGCTGGTTTGCTGGACATATCTTTCTAGTAAATGAAGCTCCTGCTTGGGCTGCTCTGTGACTGGGCTGCTCAGCGGCAGCTGCAGAGGAGGCCCAGAGAGAAGTATTGCACTGCTCTGGGCAGTACAAACTCCTGAATATCTAAGGGCAGCGCTCCTCCCCTCACCGTGTCTCTTAAATCTGGAGCTCTTTCCACTAAGAACTTTCCAAGTGAGAGGGATGCCGTGGACCGGAGGCTGACAGATCACAGAGATGGCACTCGCTACCTGCTGCACTGACCTTGCACCCCTCCACAACATGGCTGTGCTTCAGAGGACTGGGGCAGCTTAACCATGGAAGGCATGAAACACAAGGCCTTGTTCCTGCATCAGCCCAGTGCTTTGCTTAATTCAGCGTCCTTGTCCCCCGCAATGGTCAATACAAAATGCTTTGGAGGGGATGCAAGAAACCCTGGGGGGCAGACAGTTCTACAATCTTGGTTCTTGGAGAAAATTTCCTCCCAGCTCTCAGAAATTAAATCTTGGCTTCAGGCTTGAAGTGGGAAGAATTCTGTCCCTTGCCTCCCAGCTTTGCTTCATATGTTTAAAGTTAAAGTTTACTCGTGTGACTCTAGATATTCTTGTAAGTGATATCATTGTCTAGTCTGCTGCTGAATCCGGCTTCATTGTCCCTCTGCTATGTGGCTCTGTTTTGTCTCTTTATAATCCTTTCTTGCTCTAGTTCCCCTTTGTGGAAAATAAAACCATTGAATCATTTCCTTGAAGTCTGTGGCAAAACTCCCATAGACTTCATGGGCCAGGTTTTCACCTGGAATCTGAGTATGTCATAATCCATTGATGGTAGGATGGAAATAAGAATTAAAGTTAAAAAGTTTGTAAAAAAGATATTGAAGAACATCCATCTGTTGCTGTTATAGTGGGTCCTGTAATGAAAAAGCTATAAAACTCCTTCCTGTTTTGCTTAGGCCTGTAATGGCAAATCTATTCTTACCCAGTTTTATGCTGCCTGATGTATATGAAAACAAGGGAGTTTTTAATTTTAAGACACGTGAAAGATGGAGCCTGGAGCCTGAAACTCTCCATTTAGCTGCATAACAAAATAAAACAAAAATGGCAATTACAGTATCCCCCAGACTGAGTTGTTAATGTATCTCAATCTGACACTGGTGTGAACGCTGTTCCCCAGGGGGAAATATGTCTTTCCATGCACATGCTGCAGCTGGCTTCTCTGCTTTGTTATCCAGCAAGTGTATCAGCACCTGTGACAATAATATCAGATCCCCAGCACTTGTGTTGCCCCTAACTCTGGCCGTTGCTCCGTCTCCTTCCGTACCACCACTCCAGGCCATTCTCTAAAGCCCTGCCTCTTAGTTCACTACCTCCTCTTCTTCACTTTTAAGCTCCACCTGCAAAATAAGCCCTACCCACAATATAAGCTCTGCCCACGTGCTTCGGCAGAAGGGATGCATCTCACAGTGTAGCGCTCTGAAGAATGATTTTGTTGTTCCTTGACTCCTCGGGACTCCTTGAAATCCCTCCTGGGGGGGCTTGAGAGTAATGTGGGTACTGAGGGGTGCCCTGGGCTTGCCTTTTCCTTGGCAAGGTGCAAAAAAGTTGCCAGCTCCCAAATGATCTGCGTTTTCAGGATCAGATCAAAACATCAGTCAGCCAGAGGAAATAGGGCAGATCTGAGAGCCTTTTTCTCCTTTACTACAGGAGCAGTGAAAATCGTTAACAGTGTTGGTATTTCATTTGAGATAAATGGGGCAGTTCATGCCCCATCCAAACATCTCTACCAGGTTACAGAACTGGGTGCCAGTCCATTCATATTTCTCCAAATCGTAACAGCCAGGCTCTGTCTTTAAAAAAATGAGGTTTTGGTGAACAGGACAATAGCATCCATCACAGGAGTTTCAGTTTGCTGTAGAAAAGAGCAGAAGCTGTTGTGGAGCCCTGTCCATCAACACAGCCCCCTCAGCTCCCTGATCCGGACTTCCAGTCCACCAATCGGTAACGAACTTCTCTGCTGCTCTTGGGCTCCCTCCTCCATGGACCCAGTCAGTAGCTCACTGCCTTCTCTCCACTGTTCTGGACGTTTTTGTCTTTCGCAGTCATCTTAATAAGGTCTGCTCCATCGACGCTCCCCCCGATCCTCTGTTCACGCTGCCACATCTCGGAGGAAGTCTGATCACTAGGCTGATTTCACTATGAATTCCTGCTCTCTTGCCTTAATTGAGAGTGACTGCTCCCATCTCACTGAATCACATACCTCCAATCCCCACTGCTTGCTGCAGCCCTGACTCCCTCTAAAAACCCTCCCCACACTCACTCCTCTGCTAGTTTTGTAGTCAGCACAGTACAGTACTTTCTCCTATGGACCATCAATTCACTTTGAAAATTAGAGGGAGGTAGATAGATAGATAGATAGAATTGGTATTATTGTCTCTTCTGCCAAAGGCAGCTCTCCGGCTTGAAACATTCAAGGAGAGATTTTCAGAGGAATTTAGGAAACTTAGGAACAGACTTTTAAGAGCACTTAGCTAAAGATGTAGAAGTGCTTGATGGTTGGAAGAAAATCCTACTAGGTACCTCTCTGCATCTTCAAGTACCTAAATACCTTTAGTGGTGTGACTGGTAAGACACCCAAATCTCATTGAAATCAATGAAAATCATGCACCTAATTCCTTTAAATTCCTTTGACAATGCCAGTCTAAATGTTTTGTAAAGCTGGCACCACGGAGTTCTAGCGTGAGAGATTATAAAGCAGTTTTCTGTCTGCTTTAACAGTGGCTTAATACCAAGGAAAGAACCTCATCTTGTTCAAAGGGTAACAAGATTGTTAGTCTTTTAGTATTAAAAAATCAGTCCCAAGACTGATTAATTGTCTCTTCTGTAACAAGTGAATCCAAATTGTCTCTCTCAGCAGGATGGCCATTGCCTGTTTTCAGTGAAAATAGTCACATACAATACGCACCAGTTTGCATGTGGTAAGGGCTATTTCTCAAGGCTGAGGAAAACAGGAATGCTTTTCTTTAAGTAACCCTTTTCACACAGCCATTTCCAAATTCATGGATGTGTTATCTTGATGGCATATTCCAACTGTTGACCCATAGAGGAAGAGAGAGAGCAGTCGATTTGGCATGGCTTACACTTTTCCTGGGAATGAACTCCAATCAACAGTACGTCAGACTTGCAGAAGGCCAAGTTTACATTCCTGACTAGGCTGATTAATGCAGTATATATTTTGCTGATGGGCCTGACATGATCAATGCCAATAAAAGATTTCCATTTCTTTACTGGAAAGATTATTAACTCTACTGTTTGGCAAAAGTAATCAACCAAGTTTTGAAGAAATGGTTTCAATGGTGGTCTCACCAGTTAGTATGGACTCAACATCACACGAAGAGAAGAGTTTTGCTTTAGTGTTCTTGTTGCTTATCAGAAGATTAGCCATGATTTTAATACATATTACAGTTTTGCCCAGGAGCCCCTCCCAAGAACAGGGCCTCTTTGTTCCAGGGGAAAGCCCTTCCTGCTTCACAGGGCTTACAATCTGCCATAAAGGCACACGGACACACCCGTGAACTAACCCTGTAGACTTCAGTGGGGCTCTGCATGGGAGCAGGGGTGTGCCACCATGCAGTCAATCCAGGATTGGGATGGAAAGTGCCAGATTTACAACCTGATCCATGTGGAGAGAACTCGGTGCCAGTGCAGAATCTTTGCTGAGTCAGGCTA
Source organism: Crocodylus porosus (assembly GCF_001723895.1). NCBI lineage: Eukaryota > Metazoa > Chordata > Crocodylia > Crocodylidae > Crocodylus > Crocodylus porosus. The sequence continues at coordinate 98,842,734 of NW_017728947.1, forward strand.
TGGCTCTCTATTTAAATGGCTCCGCTTAGCCGCTGTGCTGCCGAAGCCTGAAGTTTGCCCTGAGTAGGTACCAGCTGCTGCATAGATTGTCACAGATGGTTGATGGGGTAGGAGTGTCCACATGTGTAGGCTTGAGGCTCCTGACAGAGGCAGAGGCCTTTCTTCATTCAGCAGCAGTGGAGTGCCCCCCCCCCCCTTGCAGAAAGGGGCAGGGGAGGGGAGGCGAGGTTCTGCGGCTGTAGAAGGGTTTTGAATATGAACTCACTCAAAATGTTGCCAGCACAACCGGAGTTCAGCAGGAAAACTATGTAGTATAGATGAGGCCTCAGGGGGGCTCTGGAAAGCTTAGGTGCCTGCCCGTGAAGGTCAGCCTGCACGGTTAAAGCTTGATCATAAACTTCTCTTTGGATTCAGGCATCTTTTGGGCGATTGGTGTACGCTGGGGGAATGGAATCTGTTGCTTTAAAACAGATTTTAAAGCAATATTTGGCACTTGGCAGTGTTCAGAGGCAGCAAAAACTGCCTCTGAACCTCGTCTGAAACCTTTTTCAGACCCTTGCCTGAAAAAATCAAAAACTATGCTCAGTAAACCATTCCTGTGGGTCTGCTCTGGGCAGTTTTCTTTATCGCTAGAGGTAGATTTGTAAAAGGCTTTTCCTATGGAAAAAAAAAATCACAAATTGTGCAACTATTGTTAGATTCTGACAAAATGCAGAGCAATAATTTTCTCTATTTTCTTTACTAGGTTGTGGAACAAACATTTGAAGTTTTCCAAGAGTTGGAAACTAATGGCCTTAACTGTATTAGGGGTGTTTTGTCTGCAACCACTGTGGTTTACAAAGAAAAGTCAGAGGAATAAATGATCTGCATGTAACCACTGCAGTGATGTTGAAACAACAAGTCTGATAGGTGTGAACTATCTTTTTAAACTCGTAACTGCAAAAGTCTTGGGAGAGGCCACAGCCTGAGGAAAGAGGAGTGGCAGCGAGTTCCCCATCACCCCAGCAGATGGCTCCTCTGTAGGTGGCATCTGCCGCTTGTATCTGGAGGGGTGGAGCCACTTGGGGTTTGATCCTGCTCCAGTTCGAGTCCACAGGCAAACTCCTCCTAACTGCTGCTCGGTATGAATGTGTGGATCAACTGGGCCTGAAGGTTGGAAATAACAGATTTAGTGCACTTAGTGCTGTTTCAACAAGCCCTAGAAAAGTCAAATTATAATAAAAAGACGCACTATTCTATTCTTACATTTAAAAAATGGCACTTTATTTGTGAGGCCTCATTATACTGTGACATTATGACACACAACAGCTATAAACACAGGAAAAAGAAACAAAATTAAGCTCTGATCCTGAAAAGATTTATGCAAAGGACATAAGTCGCTGTGAATTCAATGAAAATGCCCAGATGCTTGTTAAAGGTAAGCAAATGCATCCAGCTATGCAGGATTGGCATTTCAGTGTAAATTTAAACTCCTTTTGAATTTAACCAAGACTGCTTTTCAAAGGAAAATCAGAGCCTGTAATCCCCACCCCCCTTCTATGCATTTCTGAATTAGGAATGGTGGAGTACAGAAAAGGGTAAGTCACATTCTGCCATGTTTGCGTTTCTGTCTATCATGAACATGTATATGACACTATAGAACTAATACATTTTGCACTGAAAAATATTTGCAGCTGCCAATGCTGGGACTTCAGAGCATCACTAATCATCCAAATGATTTAGCATAGTCTTTACAAAAAATGTGGAGCCAGAAATTGCAGTTGTAAAATTAGTTTTATGAATTTGTGCAAAAGTTCCATTTTTATAGACATACACATTTGTGAAAAAAATCCATCACCTGTGTGTGTGTATATATATATACACACACACACAAGCATACATACACACGATGTATAACACTGTGATGTACAAAAGTGTATATATGTATATTTAGATTTGAGATAAATATATGTACCATCTGTAGATTAAAATAATATAGTGAGTATATGTGATGAACATTGAAAAAAGAAAGCTGATATTCTTTCTCCAACCAGTATTAAGGTAGAAAGTATTGCCCTGAAAATTAAACAAAACCCTCCTTTATGAGATAAGCTGCTATCTACATGTAAAATCACTTAATGTAAGGCAGAGTTATAATAAAGCAGAATTACAAACCCAACATTCAAGCCTAGCTCTTCATTACTCACTGAGTTTCTCCCATCTTGTTACCTGTAGTACCCTGGATTTGAATTGCCATAGGGAGGTGAGGAGTGGCTAAGATAATTGCTGCTAGTGAAACTGCTGCTTTCATTGCATTGACCAATACAAAAAACAAACTTGCTACAGGAGGTAACTTGAATTAAAATAGAAAACACACCCTACACACTTTTACAGGATCAGGTATTGTTTTACATTGTACTCCTGTGTTGTTCAAATAGCAAGTAAAACCTTGCAGCTTCTGCTCTGTGCCTTTTTGGCAGGGTGGGTCTGGAATTTTTTTTGCAAAGTGTTAACGTTCTCCCCCTCTCCTCCACCCCCAACATGTGGGATTGCATGATAGCAGCTCCAGTGATACAGAGAGAAGACAGAAAGTGTTGCTACCACTTCCTTTCCTCTCTGTTTTGTCCTTTCACGGTTGCCCTCCCACCTACTTGCTGTTGCTATTATTGTTGTTGAATATTGGCATTTCAGTAGCCTCATAGGCTCAGATTAAGATCAGAGCGTGGTGAGCGCTGAACGAGCACCTTCTAATGTAGCCCCTGCCCCTAAGTGTTGAGTCTAATCCCTGGGTCTGCAATTTCTTGCACCGAGGGAAATCTCTACTGAAATCAAGGGGAATCCAGGAGGGCTCAGGCATTTTCCCCATGTGGGGCCTTGCATGAGCCTGGCATGAGCTGCATATGCTGTTTAATCTGCTTGGGCTCAAGTCTGTTTTTGTGCCTCTACTCATCAGGGAGAAGCCCAAGAACCCAGGGGTGGGCAGCATTTTAATTCAGGGGCCAATTTACAAGAGCTCATAGTGGCTTGCCTAGGGGAGTTGTGGGAGGAAACCTTCCCTGTGACAGCATACACCCCAGGACAGTGGCCTTTGCATTGCAAAGCCAGGCTCCTACTGAAAGCTTACTCAGTGAGTAATCCCCTGGAACTGGTTTTGTAAGCCAAGTTCAGTTTCATAGAGAAGTCAGGTTAGAAGGACCTCCAGAGGTCATCTAGTCCAGTGCTTTTCAATTGATGTGTCACGGCATGCTGAGCTCCCTGGATTGCCATGAGAATTTTGGAATAATAAAAAGAAAGTTCTCCATCCACCTAGTGCTAATGAATAAGCCGTGTCGATAAGATATTCACAGAAAACTCATGCATGTGTTGGCTGTGGGAGATGCACAGTTTGCAAGCCTCTGAAGAGCTGTGCTGCAGGACTTTGCCTTGGCAATGAGCTACAATGAGCTCATAAGTGCAGGGATGGGGGATGCCTTAACAGGTGTGCTGTGGAAAGTTTTTATTAATATGTGTCCCTTGGGCTGGAAAAGGTTGGGAAACACTGATCTAGTCCAACCCTCTGCCTGCTGCAGGATCAGCCCTTTCCCAGTGTTGCATACAATCCGTTGTCTAACTGTACCCAAGACAATTGTTAAACCTGACACAACACAGAGCTAACACCCTAACCTGCCACAGGTAAAGCAGGGGAACTGCAGCTGATGTCCTGCTTCTATAAAAGGTTAACATACCCTCAAGAGTTCCTGGACAGCAGGCCCTGCTACAGAGGAAGGCAAAAACCCCCAAGGTCCTGGCCAATCTGACCATGGGTCAAAATTCCTTCCTGACCCCAAACGTGGTGATGGGGCCGACCCTGAGCACAGGGCCATGACCCTCTGACCAGGAACCCCGGCCTTGGTCCCGGCAGGGGCATTTGCACAGCCCAGAGCACTTCTTTGTGCAGGCAAAGGTCAGAGGTCAAGAGAGCAGACCTTATGAGGAGAGGCTGAGAGCCATGGGACTCTTCAGTCTGGAGAAACAAAGGCTCAGGGAGGACTTGGTGGCAGCCTATAAGCATATAAAGGGCATGCACCAGGAACTGGGAGAACATCTGTTCACCAGGGCACCCCAAGGGAAGACAAGGTCTAATGGTCACAAACTGCTGGAAGACTGTTTTAGGCTGGACATAAGGAGAAACTTATTTACCATACGAGTCTCCGGAGTCTGGAATGAACTTCCGCTGCTCAAAAGTGGTGCAAGCACCTACTCTGGACACCTTTAAGAAATGCCTGGATACTTATCATGCTGGGGTGATCTGGCCCTAGCTGATTTCCTACCCCATGAGCTGGGGCTGGACCCAATGATCTTGCAAGGTCCCTACCAGCCCTAACGTCTATGAAATCCCACGCAGCCATGGGGCTTTGCCTGGGCTAAGCTGGCCACAGTGCACTCTAGGCATCAGTCAAGTCACTCTCAGGGTGTGAAGTAAGGGCCAGCTGAGGGCCCCCCCGACACACCAGCCCCCATAAGATTTGAAAATCATGACCTGGGGGGGGGGGGTCTCTAACTCGACTGCTCCTTCACTGAGGTGGATTTGTTAATCAAGGAACTGTTTTAATTTTTTGTGCAGCCCTCCTAGGAGTCACAGTGTCATTCAAACCCTGGGCACGCTCCCGCATGGCCCCTCACCCGGTGCCGCGTTCCCCTGCGCTGGTGCCGGACGCTAGCGCCCAGCGCACCCACCCCGGCCGAGGGGCACACAGTGCCCGTCCTGGGCTGAGCCTCCACGTGACCAGCGCCGGCCACTCAGGCCCCGCCCCGCGGAGTTCCATTCTTTGTATGGAGATCCATTCAAACTGCTCGGCGCGTGCCGCGTAACCCTCCGCCTCGCGAAGTAGTCCCCCCCACGCGGGGTCCCGCTCAGGGCCGCGGCCCACCGCGCCGCCGCTCCTCCACCTCCTCCAGCCCCGCAGCCGCGCCGGCGCAGGGACCTCGCCCTCCCCTGCAGCGCCCGGCCGCCCCGGCGCCCGGCTGTGGGCGGAGCCAGCGTGCGACTCCCTCGAGAGGCGGCAGCGGTGCCTCCACCTAACCTGACGGGCGGAAGCGCCGGGACCGGCGTGACTGACGGGGCGGGCGGGCCAATGGGCGGCTTCCGCGGC
>NW_017728947.1:98848320-98888190 GCF_001723895.1 Crocodylus porosus
GGGAAGGTCTCTTTCTCCCTTCCCTTCAACCCCTCAAGTAGAGCAGCAGGGCCCTGCTCCAGATGCGGTTACCTTTTTGTCCTGGGGGGGAGGACCATCTCTGGGTCCCCACACGGCTTCCCCCTCCCTCTGCTGCTGGGAATCCAGCCTGAGCTTGGCCCCTGCTCCCCCCAGTCCCCAGCCCCTGAAGCAGAGCAGGTCTCAGGGTAGGGACAAGGACCCTCCTCCCCCAGAATAGGGGTAGTGGCTTTCCAAAGGGCCCCTGGCAAGAGCAGGGAGGCTGCTTGGGCCGAGGGGATGCCACCAGTAGCGGTTAGATGCTTCCTCCCCCCTCCCCGTTCCATTTGTGGGGTGGGTTATAGGGGCAGGGATGAGAGCCTGAATCATGTGCTTCTGTGTGATGCAGAGGAGGATTTTTTTATCATTTCTTCTTCACCAAGCCCCTCTACTTCTAAGCAAGGCTGCACGTTTGGGCTCTGGTGCCTGCAGCTCTTTGTAAGCCTATTTAAAGTGGTCCGAGAGCACGTCCTGAGCAGACAAAGAGATTCATGCACCACCAAAAGGCATGTGCTTGCCTCAGCCTGGTTCCCTGGCAGTGTGTGGCCAGAAGGTTGGCCACGGACTTCCTCAGTTTGAAATGGAAGCAGTTTTTGTTATTGTTCCCTTTGTAACTGTAGGGTGAAGCTAGTAGAAATCCTCTGCTGTTTGGAGGTTGCAGCACTTGGAGTTGGTTCTCGTGTATCCCAAACTTAATTGAATCCTTTTCACCTCTTGGCTTGAAAATGCAGGATTTGGACAACTTACAGTATCTCCTTGGGTTCCTTTTGAGAGAGCGACTACTGTTAATTGACTTATTGGATCTCCTGCTGTCTAAATTCAGGAAATGCACATAGAGGTACTTTAGATGGTACAGCATTCTGGGTGCTGTTCTCTTGGGGGGGAATATCTTATTCTTACCACTCTGGCAAATCAGCACATGAATTGCTATGTCAATCTACTGGCCAAGCTCCTCTTTCACATTGGCATTTCATATATTTATTTGATGACTTTATTTTTTTGCCTGTCTCTCTCTTCCTGTTGTCTCTTTTCATCCCGGGCAGTTATTTCTCATTCATTCTTCTCAGTACAGCTAGGGGACAAGATCTCTCTGCACAGGGCACTTACTTTGCAGGTGATCGGTAAGGCCCCTTTTTAGGCGGCAACTGACCCTGTTTATCATTTTGGCTTTGAGCCAGATACTGCACAATTACTTCCACTTTTTTCATTGCACTTTTACTAATCGGTTCATTTGCTTGACTCAGTTTTCGTACACAATTCTTTTTCCTTTTTTTTTTTTTGTGTGGCTTTTTTGCCATGGTCCTGACTGAATTGGATACTTCTTTGATTGTATGCATCTTTGTTCCAGTTTTTACATAAGCTGTTGATACACAAAGGCTATTGCATTCTTTACTGCTTAGTAGTGAAGTGTAGTAGGGTGGTGGCAGGAAGGTGGGACAGGACTGGAAAAATACATTTAACTTAAAAAAGCCAGATCCTGTGAACTTTCTACAACTTAAGGGGAAGCTCTGATGAGTAAACAAAATATTACTAAGCCCTTAGCACTGGATCCAAAGTCAATAGGGGGACCATCCACTAAACTTTATAGGCTTTGAATAGGGCTTCATTGTTTAATTCTCTAGATTTAATTAAAAGTTTGGGTGTGAACTGTTATCTGTCTGCTTTCTATAATGTGAAAGATTTGAAAATAAATTGCTAGATTTATCAAACTGCCTAATTGTATTAGTTATACATGGTACACAGAATTGTATCCTTGCAATTCAGAATGTTGCTGTTAGTGTATGGTTTCTGGTTTGGGCTTATTTTGTGCAAGTAATAGTTAACATTCCTAAGTGAGTGCAGTTGAATCCTAGTGTATGAGGCCATTCAAACTTGACCTTCTACAAAAATTAAATGTTAACTTGATCACAAACAGTCAATATCCTAGTCCTAAACTCGGTTAATGTAGTCTGCTGGAGCATTCTAATTGCAGCGGTCCAGCAGTGCTGCAGCATCTCGTGTATGCAGCACCTCCCATTTCAAAATGGTGGGAGGGGCACTATAACTAAAGCTCGTAAAATGAGCTTTAGTTACAGCATCCCTGCTGGCATTTTGAAATGTGGGACACTGAATATGCAAGATGCTGCAGGCATTTTAATTAGAGCGGTTCCCAAGAGCCACTCTAACTCCCTGCCCCAACTCACTGGAGCACGTATCCAGGTACCATCAGTGTTCAGTATCTGCTTTCCCTGGGTGCATTAGTGTAGATTGTATTGCACTAGTGTAAACTGTCCATGCTAGGGGTCTGCATCACCATATCTATACCTGTGGCTGAAAATCAGTATAGATCATGTCTTGCATTATGGCAGGACATGCTATAACTTTAATGCTGAGTTGCAGCTAACTTTTTTTTCACTTGGGTCTATTTGGTGTGTGAAGCAGAAAAGGTTGTTCTGTTAGTCTGGTACTTGTCATGTATATGTCTACGGAGATGGGGAGGGTGGGGAGAATAAAATGGAACAAAAAGCTAGCTGTAGCTAATAATAAGCAACTAGAAAGGCTTTCCAGAACCACTTTTTTCACCAGACTGGAACTGAAGATGCTGTTTTGGATTTCATAATTAAATTACCTAGACCAGAGTAAAGACACGGCGTGTATCATACAACATAAAATCAAGGAGAAGCTATCTGTAATTATTGTTTGGATTGACAAAGGTACTAAATGTATCTAGAGGATCCCTGATGTTGTTTTTCAGGCACTACTTCACAGTCAGGGCGGCTAGGATCTGGAACCAGCTTCCAAGGGAAGTGGTGCTGGCTCCTACCTTGAGGGTCTTTAAGAGGAGGCTTGATTAATTACCTAGCTGGAGTCATATAAGCCCAGTATTCTCTCCTGCCCAGAGCAGGGGTCAGACTTGAAGATCTACTTAGGTCCTTTCTGACCCTACATCTATGAATTGGCTGATATGGTTAATAGCTGCTGGATGGAACCTTTCTGGTACAGTGTTAAGGAAGAGGATTAGCTTTATTTTTCTAAACCGTCTCACTGGGCCAAAAATAACTAGCTTTTTATTCTGCATGTCAATTACTTTCTGGACACATCTTTGAAACTCTGTAGCATCCAACATAAGAGGTGGCCTAGGACATAGGACTGAAAATATTTATGCATACAAGCCAGTCTGGACTTGCAGATATGGAGGTTGCAAATGCCAGTAAAAATGGCAGTCTGCTCGACAGCTTGAGTAGGCACTTTCCCCTCTGTTACTGCTGGTACCTCCACACTGATGTTGCCGTCCTTTGGTTGGATAAGTGTCAGGTACTGTAACTTTCTTTGGTAAACCAGAACTCAGTTGTAGGATATGTAGTACATACTTTTATTGTCTTGAATAATAAAAAAAGTACTTTTAGCATATTGTGAATTACCTATCTGTTGTCAGTATCTTGCTCTTTGCCCTTGAACTAACAAATAGAGGGTAAAAAGATGTTGGTGCCCTGGCTTTGTTTCCTATAACAAATGTAAAGAGTTCAAACATTGGACTGCTAGCTGAAAGTTCTACAAAAAGCAAATGACGCTTGGTATCAGTAGGTTAGCATGTTTTGCAGACAGTTTTAAAAAGAGACCTAAATTATGCTTGTAATGCATGATGAGTCAAGTGGTGTGTGTATATCATTTGTAGTGGACAAACTTAATGAAAGGGTGTGTTACATGGAACTGAATCTTTATGTGAAGAGGAACTAACAAAAGAACATATGTTCCCTGATTCTGATAACTTTCTGCTTGCTGATCTACTCTTCACTTTGGTAAACTTTTAATGGAGGAGTGAAAAAATTACTGGTCTTAAACTCAACACAGCTAATGAGTTTTTTAAAAGTACAATTTAGACTACATTAGTTTTGAAAAGTTTTGTGTAACTTGGAGAACAACCTAGCCTGAGCCTACAAATATAGACATTAGAAATACAAAAAAAAAAAAAGTATTTATTGCATCTTGCTCTCCTGTGCAACTTTTCCCTGGATACCCTTCTGTCCATTTAGGACAGTGTGAGCCATGTTTAGTTGTACTTATGACTATTGATGTTCTTTAGAAGAAATCCTTCATCTTCTGTTCCAACAGAAATAAGCTAGCAAAGATCTGGTTAATCTAGAATGGTGCCCTGATTTGATAAGATTCATGGCTGTTCAAGAGGAAGGTACCATCTGTGGGTTGCTTATGGTAGAGCTGACCTTTATTAGTGTCTCACTTAATAGCCTGCAAAAATAAGTGAAATGAAGCTAGGGAGGTATTATTCCCAGGGGAAGGAATGCTACTGCTGTACTCATGCCTGTGGATTCAGGGACACAAGAAGTTGGCAAGAACTGCTCACAGTCAAAGCCTGTGTACCTGGGAACACTTGTGACTGGAATTGTCTTCCAGTTACTGCCACTGTCCTGCCTTGCATGGCCAAGTCCTTGCCAGTTTCAAAACTTTGAAGCCAGTGGAGTCAGTGTGGTGCTGCTTAAGGAGGCTTGGCCTGCGCAGCCTCTGATCTGAAATGCCTGATAACAAGATAGTAGTTATGCAGGTCTCTTGTCCAGATACTGTGGAGCTAGGGCTGGGCAGGGAGAAAGCAGAGATGCTTGAGCATACATCCATAGCAGTGTTTCTGCAGTGGTTACCAGGCAGATATTGTCTGGGACAAGAGGGAACAGATGCTAGATCAGTGGTTTTCAACCTGTGGTCCACAGACCCCTGGGGGCAGGATCTGTGAAAGATGACTGTGATCAGTCAAAAGTGTGAATCGTCACATTCAAAAGGGTCTGCACCTTCTTTCAAAACTTTCAAAGACCATTTACTGTGTTTCTTTCAGTGTAGTTTAACTAGCTGAAGGAAGCAAGGGCATCTTGGATACTGTTAGTTTCATTGTGCAGTGCATCTTCAGGCTGGCCCAGCAGCCCTTGAAATGGAACCTGTTTCTCTGCTTACATACTATATTTGCTCCAGTGCAACACATGGTATCGTTTTCCCTCTCCCTCCCCCCGCTGCCCCACTGAAGGGCAGGGGAGGACTCTCACTAGATTCAAGTACAAGTCAGAGAGGGGGGCAGGTGGCTGTTGTTGCTCTGGCACTAGGTTGGGGCCATGGCCTCTTCCCCATCCCCCCACCTTGCTGCTTGCTGTAAGCCACAGCTTCCGCTTCATTCCCATCTGTGGCAGGGAGCACATGGAAGCTCTGGCGCTTGACAGTGACACAGCGGTCAGTGGCAGCAGCTCCAGGAGAGAGATGCCATAGCCAGCCACTGACCATGCAGGCAGCAACAATACAGGTGCTGTGGAGCAGAGCAGAGAGGAGGCTGAAGGTGGGGCAAGTGGTAGGGAGGCAGGAGGCAAAGGGGCCACTTGCTCTTCTCTCCACAGCATGCCTCCCTGCTGCTGCTTTCTTTTCTGGAGCAGCAAGGAAGACATCCCTCTGATGATTAGTACATGGAAAATTTTTATAAACTTATAAAAACTTTCCATACATAGAATTTAATTATTGAGGGTTTATTTTAAATTCGGAGTTGCCTTGCATTCATGTACTCCAGATCTTTTTTGCTTAGATGGCTTGGGTCACAGTTGTGTCTTGACACAATGTCAAGTTTCCAGGTCCCTTCATGAAAGCCAGCTGGCAGCTTCCCAGCTGGTTTGTCTTGCTGTCCGTCTCTTTGGTTTGGTATGGATGAGGATTGGTCATCAGCATCTATTTTGACAGGAAAAACTTGATTTTTTTTTTAAAATTAACTTTAAAGAAGTGAAACCACACACTGAAAAACCCCAGTTACCTTCTCTTCCCTCTGCACCCCCTCTTAACTCTTGCATTGTTTCAATTTGGAAATATTGCATTGCCTCATGGGAGTTGTAGTTTGATTACCTCATGTACTGCAACCAAGGTACATGGCTGTGCATGAGGTAGAGTAAGCACCCTTCCTTCAAGAGGGGAGACTGCTGTATCGTAGTGTTGAAAACAAAACTTGACCAGAGAGCCCAGCCTGTAGAGTAGTAGTTCTCAACCTTTTTGCACCAGGACCCATTTGTAAACATCAATGGCCAGTCCTGACTCAGTACACGGCTGGAACTCTGCCAGTCTGCAAGGGAAAAGTCACAGTTTCCCATGTTTTCATCCTCTAAAGGAGAATCCATTTTCAAAATTTTCCCTTGGAGGGGAGAAGAGTCGCTCTTCGATGCAGTTCAGCCCCTTGTCTGCTCTTTCTGAATTGTTCCCTCCGGCCATAGTGTAAATGACCTCTGATATGGTTCATTGGTGTCCTATGACCCCTTGGTGCCACCTGTGCTGCCAAAGCAGCTGTAAGGTCTCTTGTTGCAAGCCCTACCCTGTTGGAGCAGGAATATGTTGTGGGTGGGAGAGGCTGTGGCTGAGGTTTTCCTTCCATGTTTCCTTGTTGCCTCAACCTGTTAGTTTGTACCCAGCTGCCTGCAACTCTTAAAATAGTTCTTGAGGTTGAATTAGTCTCCAACAGCTCTGAACAGGGGGCGAGGGGGTGGACCACAAGCTGCCTCCCCTAAGTTCCTGTGCTGGGCTCTGACCAACATACAGATGAACCTTTGCTTGTTTGCTCTGCCTCTGTACCAGCTGTCAGGCTACACTAGTAGAAGGTGTGGGCAGGTGTCTAGCTCTATGTAGAAGTGAGTTGGGTATATTAATATTTTGACTAAAGATATTAGTTAAAAAAAAATACTGGGACTGTAAAGGAGAATGGGAAAATCAGACTGTTGGGGTACCTGCCAGGAACAGTTTATGATACTAGGCATCTGAACATGGGGTTAACCCCCAACTACAGTGCAGCTGTTATTCTGGAGACCCAGCCCTCCTAGCCCTGGGCTGCTGGCCTAGATCAGTGGTGGCCAACATTTTTGGCAGGCGTGTCACACCATTAGTCCTTCAACCCTTCCAACTACCATTCCTCTGCTTGATCTGCTGGTCTGCTTTCTGCTCTGAACCTGGTCTGACTGCTTTCTGCTTCCTGCCCTATCTGCCAGTGTGCTGCCTTGCCCCTTCCCTGATCTGGTGCATGCCACAGGGTGTCCATGTCAAACCCAGAGACGGCCCTAGCATGGTGTGGGGCCTGGGGGAAATCAGCCTGTGTGGGGCCTGGATGCAAAGATGCCAGCGGTGGCAGGGAGGGGGTGGAAGGGAGGGAGGGTGGTGAGCAACCAGATGTGAAGCTGCTGGTGGTGGTACAGAATCATCAACACTGTTTGCCTGGCTCTGCCCCAAAGCATGGTTCCCAGGGTGGTCGCTCTGATTTTCCCTCCCCCACCCCCCCCCCGAACTGCCCTGCTCAAACCTGAATGCTATGGTAAACGTGTCTCAGTACATCCAGAGCCTATGGCTGCTGCTCCTGCCTGGCACCTGTAATGTTTGTTTACAGAGGTAGAAGCTGTCACTGCCTCTTGTGTGTTAATGGCTGGCCTGGAATTAATGCTAGGTAGAATAAAGCATTCGCTTTTCTTAGCTGGCTTCTGTTGCTTTATGAATTGCGCTTAAAACTACAGTTTTCAGCCCTAGTTAGTTTTGTGAGTTGGCCAAGTAAAGGATTAGAGCTTCTAGAGATTAGTCATTATAATTAGCTCAGGAATCTTACTTCTGTGATCAAGGTGCACTGTATAATGCAGCTTATGGTGGGTTCTTGCCCTGTCACATACTTCTGGTGCATTATAACTGAACATACTTTTTAAAATGCTTATTTTTTTTCAACTGTGCAGTATGGCTTCAGTATTCCTGTTGTTTTGTGAATATATGCTAGGCAGGTACACCTGGAGCAGCTGGTTTCCCAGAAAGTTGTGGTTTAACTTTTATATTTATTTAATTTTTTTATTGGATAGTAATGTTACTAGTGATAGAGTGGCTTAAGTTTTGCACAGTGAGCCACAGGCATAAAATAAGAACAATTCTAAGCATAGTTGGCCTGTAGTTTAAAGAGTTAGTGAAGCTTTTAGTAGATCTGGAGACAAAAGTTAGAAAGTTAACTCTCACTGAAAGCAGAAAAAAATGTGACTACTTCCTAGCAAAACAGGTACCAGTTCCCACACTGAATTCTCTTGTAATTTGAGGATTTGAGCTTTTGTGTTACAGACAAGAATTCCATTCCCTTAAATACATTTATAACTTTTCTTCAAATGCAAATTTGTAATATGTACAATATAAAGTTTATTTTTAAACTAAGATTTTTCTTAATCTGTCTTGCAGCTTGGGGTGCCTTGAAAGCTTAGTTTCTTATGTTAGATTTTTTTTTAAACGGGGTAAACTTCTACTCTTTTAAGCTCTTGCTCTTTCCAGAATGTGCTATAGCAAAGCCCAGTAAAGTCAGCAAAAATTTTCCAATGTGTCCTCTGCTACTGTACTGTGGGGCCTCTTGAGCACATAATTTCAGTTATGTTGAAACACGACAAATCTTGATGCGACTAATTTTGCAGGAGGTTGAAACCACCAAACTTGCTTCACTTCTTGTCATAGGACCTCAGACAAAGTGAGTACTCTTTAACCCTCTCTGCCAGATATCTCTACGTAATTCAGAGAGCTGCATAGCAGCTGAACTCTCTGAACTTCATAAAAGGAAGTATTAAATGTCCCTGACAGCGTGAAGGGGAAGGATGGCTGAACATGTATGATAATATCTGTTCACAAAACTCCTCTTCGGAGGAAGTTTGTAGTCCTGTGTTTATCCATATTACTCCATCACGAAGCTCCTGATGGGCAGTGATCATCTTCCATGGGAGGAACAGCAGAAGGGTCCTGTATATGCTGTTTTCAGTGGGGAGGGGACATGGGGCATTAACAGCATGGGATGTGAACAAGCCCCAGGGTATGAGTTAAGCGCCCTTTCCAGATGGAGGAGTTGGAGTGGGCTGGAGAAGAGAATTGGTAAGCTCTATTCCTAGGGGCTGCAAGTTGTGACCTCGCACTGTTCAACAGTGACACTACTTGGGAGAGATCTGCTTGTTGACTTTCACGGTGTACCTTTCAAATTAGAGCACATCTGTGGCAACTTTGCAGTTATGCTGCCTGTTAACTGTAATGTGTCCATCATGGCACAGCAGTATGTGCGAATAGATCTGGGCATGTTTGTCTGGTCAGGCTTGGCCTTTAAAATGTGGATCAAGTGCTGGGCATTAAAAGTAGTTGTTGTTTTATGTTTGACCTTATGCCACTGTTGTCCTTAATTTTGCACCTTTTTGGTCTGAAAATACAAGCTAATGAACATGTAACTGGAGGAACGTTGCTTATAGGAGCCAAGCTACATACAGTGTTTATATAAAAGTGACTGTCTGGCTTCCTCTCGTTAGAAGTAATTAGTAATGACAAACCATAAAATGTGTTCTAGACTTCCTGCTTTTATGGAGGCACTACAGACTGTTAAGGCTAAGGTAGATGCTGCTAGAAGGAAATTAGTCTCTCATCTTGAGGAACTGGTTTGGAAATATTTGGATTGCGTGGTGGCTTTCCTTCCGACATATTGAAGACAGCCATGCTCTGATGTCATGACCAGTCTTTGCAACTGGGCAGGCTTGGTGTCGGGCTGCGACTCCTAGCTTGTGCTGTGCCCAGGGCCCTCACCAGGCTGCATTTTGCTTTTGCTTTGTGTGGGAAGTTGAAGGGTTTGTCATGTGTATGATTGGATAGAGCAGGGTAGGAATCATTTGTTTATAGAGGGCTTTGGTCTACACAACAGTGTGTCTCGTGTCCCGACTGTATAATGGCATGTTAGGCATGACGTGTAATACAGCGACGGTGTCTGTCATGGTGTGATGTTATGAATGTAATGACATGGTGGTCTTGGTTTGATGGAAATTTGTTTGTTTTTGCTTTGTATATTGGACCTGGTCCCCGGAGGGGCCAACTTTTTGTGCCCTGAACCCCTGAATAAAGTAGTTTAAAAGTCAGAAGTCCATCCTACCTTCCCTCCACACTTTGCTTAGGATTTGTATTGAAATCCTCTTTACTTCCCCTGGCCCCCTTATCCATTTGGGCCCAATCCAATCCCTTTGTTTTCATTGCTTCTTAAAAGGAATTGAGGGCACTCAGGATCAGACCCTTCATTACAATTTTTAACTGAAAATGAGTGGAACATTCAATCTGTCAGAGCCTGCTGTTGCCAACGAACTTTTGGCAAGTGGCCTTTTGCTCAGTCTTTTGTTTAGGCTGCTATTGGCCGTGTCGGGAGCTAGCGGTGTGCGGATTGTGTGGCTCTGTTTTTTTGACAGGCTACACATCTGTAATTTGATGAACCCTCCTCTTTAACCACTTTGAATGTTTTAGAGAAACCCGTATGCAAGATTGCTTCTTTAAAGACAAACCCCTGGCTGTGTAGCAGGTGGCTGTTCTGGGTATTTTGGAGGATGGAGAGATGGGCTGTAATGGAAAGTGTGCCAGGCAACATTCAGACCTTCTTGGCATTGTTTTCTGTCTCAGAATCTTAAATATGTCCCTCATGGGACCCTTTCTCTGATTTGTGCAGCTGCCACTGCACTGTTCATGACAGTAGCCATGGGAACACAAGTAGGATGATATGAGTTTATAACTTCAACTTGTTGCTAGGCAGGCTGAGCTCAGTGTGGGTATTAAGTAGTCCTCACAACAAAAAGCGTGCTCTTATTCTACCTTTTGCGTGTGGGAAGGGGGCACTATGTTCTCCACATAGTCTGGATTTTCTTTGTCTGAGATGGAAAATCAGAGGACAAACGCAAAAGTGTGGTTGGGCCCCAGCATGTATCATGGCTTCTTGCCGAAGGAGTGGGAAGGGATGAGCAGAAAGGATGGCTCTGACTCCACTCTGTGAGAGCACAGGCTCAACTTTTTCTGTTGTAAATTTTGAGTGGTGCACAGTAAGATTATGCATCACTTTCAGATGTGAAACTGTCACGCAGTATAAATGGCACTGCTCATATAGCCAAAATTGCAATCGGCATTAAAATAGATGCCACTAAAAACAGACAAAAGTCTAAACAAGGATCACCAGCTCAATATCAAAAGAAATAATTTTGAAACTCTATTACTGTGGAAAATTTAAAATGATGACTCAGGCAAGGTAAGTAAGCATGTTGCCTTTAAAGCTCCAAATGTGTCTGTTCTGCATGACAGATCCAACTCAGATGCTTCTAAGTGTGGGTCTCTTATTACTGAGTTGCCACATTCTAAGTTTAGGATTCAGAATTCTTTGCACAAGAGGTGATGGCAATTGGTTAACTTTAGTACGGGAACTTGCTCCCTGCTCCATCTCGGGTCTGACAGAAGCTATTGTGATGACTGTCTGGCAAATGAGAGGATCCTGAGAGGGACAGCCAGCCCCCAGCTTAAGTGGTAGTGGCAAGTGCCTGGTGTCTCAAGAAATATTAGGGTCTGATCCTCTGTTTCTCCCTTTTTGTAGCTGTTTATTTTCCTGTGTTACAGCAGTAATCAGTTATGCTCTGGCCATGTGCTGGGGGTGTATATATCTATTTTTTTTAAATAAATGCTTGCAATGCAACAGCCATTGCTTCTATTCTGATAAGTTCCTTCTGAGAGCCATCCTTAACTGCCACCTGTTCTTCCCTTTCTTAGCAAAATCTAGACTGCTAATTTTCACCTCCCACAGCAACCTCTTTGAAGACCTCTGTTCTAGCTTCTACCTCTTTCCTCCTGCTACTGTTATCCTTATTTGCACATTGCCTGTAACTCAAGTGCTGTCAGCAAACCCATTGCTTGCCCTGCCCCAAGCATTTTTGTAATCAGCTCTTCTAGCACATGGTTGTGCTTTCAGCATGTCCTGACTGTGCTTCCAATGGCTGTGGGTAATGCTTTTCCATTTTCATTATTGTCCATTATAAATCTTCTGGGTGCTCTGTGAGCTTGTTCTCCTTAACCCAGTCCTGTTCTTTGTGGTCTCTAGTTTATTTCCGAACCTTCTAAGCATCTCTCCTTGCATCTGTTGCTTCCTGTCTTGTGCCACCTTCCCTCCTTCTCCTTCCCTTCCAGGGAACATCAGCATTCTACCTCATTTATTATATGGCTGTTCTTAAAATCCCTCCCATGACCCCTTTCTTCAAGTGTGACTTGGCCCCTTGATGTGCCAAAATAACATCCCATTGCCTGCTCTCTCTCTCCATTGCAAGTAGAACCTCCCAAAGAATGAAGTGAGGTCCTTAAGAACTTGTCTGCACCCTCTCTCTCCCCATTCCTTAAGGGATCTGGGTACCTCTGAAGTGTTTTAACAGAAGACATGTAATATGGGGGAAGCCAGAGTTGCAAGATGAATGGTGAGATCGGGGGCTGTCATTCACTGTGTAGGTCCTGCTCTTATTCAACTCACACTAGCTAGAACGTATTTTCCATCCACATGGTCAGTAGCTTCACTCTCCCAGTGGACCACAGCTGTCAGGGTGCCACGACACTGGGAGAGGTGAACCCTTCAGAGTACTCTGAGCTCCGGGGCAAACCCTGAGCGGACACTATCCAGCATTCATAGTTTCAGACTCATTAACTACAGTAGTTAGGACTTTATCTGCTCAGTTGGGCGCTGTCCTGAGTAGCTGAGGAGAGGGAGGAAGGGGACTTGCCACGTTAGCTTGGAAATCTGAATGGATCCTGAGGCTGCAGGTTCTCTTAAAACACAGAGCAGGCAGCTGTAAGAGATGAGGATGTTGAAGGGCAGGCAAGCTCCCCTGAAGGACTTCCTTCTTTTCTTTACACCACTGTCTTGGTTGGGTTCAGGATTTTTCAGGTGATGACTTTTGCTGGACGTTGAGACATCTGGGACATTTATGTTTGATTTTTCAGCTCGGCTTGGCTCTCCCATTGCCTTTATGTAGATCTTGAATAATGTGGAGGAGAGACCCTGCAAGTGAGGGCTTCGGAGACTCATGAACAGTTGTTCAGAACAAGTCTGAGGATTTTTGAGTGGTTCAGCAAAAAATTAACTCAGTTCTTTCACCACACACTTGTTCTGTGAGACAAAGCCAGGGACCCCATCAAGTTGTACTCCTGACTGGATTTTGGTGAGCAGAAATCAAACTCCCTCCCTTAGTTACTCTTCCAAGCTGCAGTCTGTTCTTGTTCCAGCTCTGTGTGTGGCTGTTTCCTGCTAAACAACTAACAAATTTGGTGAGCTGCTCACAAGTCATCTTTAAGGTGCAGCAAGCTCCATCCAGCGGTCCATCAAATGTTCTTTAAGTCAGCAAGCATGTCCCGTTACTGCTGCAGTGTCAGGTGAAAAATGGCTTGTCAAATCCCACTGGCACAGAAGCAGCTAAGGCTGTAACTTGAAAGTGCTGCTGTAGAAACTGTTGATGGCCACCGTGGTCAGGAGGTGCTGCAACACTTGGCTTCTCATCTATGAGCCTAGGTAGTGGGTGGAACTCATTCCACGGTGCAGCCTGACTCAGAAAAGGATAGTGTAATGCTGGCATGAGAAGGTGGATATACATATTTTTACAACACCATTTTAGTGTGCAGGCCAGTGGTCACATTGCACAATTTAACATGTTTTCATTTGTCACCAGTCCCTGGTCTAAGTATTCAGTGAAAACTTCCGCAGCCCAATGGAAGAAGAGCTTTAGAGGCAATAAACACCTGGCTGCCAGGACCAGGGGCAGGCTGGAGGCCTCAAGGGTCTGAAGCTTCTTGCCAAGCCTTGTCCTCTGTCCTTGTGTGTGTGGGTTCCCAAGACCAGATAGCAGCCTGCTTCTGCCATGAGATGTCTCCAACTAAAACATATGGAATGCTGCCCTATCTGATTGTTTTGCACTGAGCTGCTTTTGTGGGAAGGCTTGCTGCATTGTGCAGAGCAGTGTCTCTGGAACAGCACTGCATTTTCTTGGCACAGTGGCGGGGCTAGAAAGCAGTCTGAGGTAACATTACTTGTGAAACTGCTCCTGTGGCTATTGGAGGGTTTGGTCCAGGCTCCTGTACAAGAACCAAGATGGAGAAGCCTTCCTAATGTCTACTGGTAGGCTATAGATGGAAACCATGACAAAGTTTTAGAGCCACAACATTTGCTGTAGTTGTGTGCCTAGGAATTGCTTAGCTGGATGGAAGCTGGAAGTGTTTGTGTACAAGAATGAAAACAGTTAGTTCTGTTTAATTTTCCCTGATGCATTTAAAGATGGTTGTGCTTTATTTTAGAAGTGCATGTTGCCAGGGTTTGATTGAAAAAGAACCTCTCTGTTCTGCTTCTGAGCCACAGTGGAAACACCTGTGCTGCAACACACTGCAGTTTAAAGGGAGAAAACAGCTGGGCCCAGTGCCCTGGGTAGTATTGTCTGCCCTGGTGGGACTCTTTGCTACTCTAGTTCGTTTTTTGCCTTGGTACTGGCTGCTGTAAGAGGTGGTTGCTGCTGTGCAGCTCTTCTGCCAGCAAAGGTAAGCAGATTTGGTTTGAGTCTGTTTTGCTGCTGTCACAGGGTTTTGAATATCAGCAGTAGTTATAAAACAACAAGAATGCCACGCCCTCCCCCCCCCTTCCCTCCCAACCAAAGCGGTCAGTTTTAGCTCCATTTCATCTTTGTAAAACTTACAACAGAGGCCCTGGCCCTGGCCCTGCCTTGAGGCTGAGGACAGCACTAAATTAATCCTCTCTTTCCCATGTGGCATGCCATCTTTGCAAGTGTATGAGGGCTGCCAGCTAAAGCTGGACAAAATGTTCCAAATATTGTTTCCTGTGATGGAAAAAGATGACTTTTTTTTTTTTCCGCCAGAAGTTCTGTTTCCCTCTCCGTTTGTCTGTAATTGTCTTTGAAATAAAAGCTTCCCTTAGCCAGATTTTGAAGATGCATTTTCCTGCCTAAAACTTGCCTGAAGAGTCTCATAAAATTGTATCTTGGTAAATTGTTATGGCATGTTACAGAGGGAGGATCTAGATTTTTCCCAAATGCATAATATTTGGAAGCAGAAGTCCCTCTGAAGTTCTGGTGGATGCTTTGGGGGAAATTCTTCCCTTGGAGTCTAATACATACAAGGTGTGCGGTGTAGTTCATTTGGCCTGTACGACAGTCCCTTTCAGGTTAACACACCCTTATGAAAGGGTGCAGGTGTGAGATTTTGAAATTTGTGGTTGCTAAAATTGTGTGTGGCTCAATGTGAGCTTAGTAAAAATTTCCAGGTTTCTTCAAATAAGCAGATGTTTTCTTAGTAAGCATCCATCCACCATTTGATTAACTCAGTGCTTTTTGTACTACAGGGCCAGGCTCTGAGATGAATCATTGTGAACTCTTCTGGCAGGTGGTGTCTTAGTTATTAGTACAGTGCTTAGCACAGTGGTGTGTGGAGTGTCTAATCGAGGCCTGTATATACTATGGGGGAGGAGGGGAAGGGAAGTGCCAATGCTTATCAAAATGCAAACACCGAAATAGATTATTTTAAAGCTTTTCTGTTCAGGTAGCTTTCCACTCAGTATTGACTGCTGCCTAAAGCTAAGTATCAGAATCCCATTTTTAGCTAACCTGTGCAGGCACTGGAGCAATGTGATCATTGGATGATTGATATATATATTTTTTTAAGTGGCTTTGAAATAAAATGTTAACTTGCAAGACCATCTTGTTTTACAAGAAAGCATGGAGTAAATGGAAGGATTGATTCCAGTTTTAGCTATTCAGTTACTTTTGTTGTTACTCAGCTTTGTATTATTGAAGAATCTGTAGAAATCTGAAAGAGCATAATTATTTTTTCTAATGAGTCCTAGATCCCAACTCAACTTGAATCCAGACTGCTCTGAGGTTAAGTGGAAACCAACCTCTCTGTACCTTTGTCAAATGGAGAAACAGGCATAACAGCAAGAGTGCTATTTTTTTTTTTTCCTGCTTTACGAAATTTTTGGTAAGGCTCTGTAGGCCAGAAAGAAAAGGCACTGCAAGGAGAAAGAAGTCAGTGATAGTGCAGAAATAATGACACTTAAGTGAGTTTTGTAGGAGAGGAAATGGGAATCTTATGAGCAAAACCGAAGAGCAAAAAGGGTCTGCAGCTGAAAAATGCAATTTTAAAATCTCGTCTATATCTCCTGCCTATCACATTTTGCCCTTCTTTCTTTCTTTTTGCTTTGCCATTTGTATTTGTCTGGTCCTAGCTACTTTAAAAGGTGACATGCTTTTCACTCGACTGAAATGGTAATAAAAATCCATCTGGGATTGGCTATAAAAATCCAAGTAGGGCCTTTAAATGAATTCCTGATGTGAATTTACCTGGCTTAGCATTATGAATGTTTCAGAAGTGAATCTACTGTCTTGACACTGTTCTAAAGGGGAGGGGAAGAAATTGTATTGGTAATCTAGTTTGCCACTACTAACCTGGACAGCTAGTAGTAGGAGCTAAGATCCTTTCAGAGTGTTCTGTAAAATAAACCCCCTACTTCCTTTGGTTTTTTCATAGTGTCCTCCGTGCTTTGAAAGACATTGAGTTTGTTGGTCTCAGGGGTCCCCTGGGCTAGATTGGAGTCTTCATTGCAAAGTAATGGTGCCTGATGATGAGACCTCAGAAGAGTGTTCTTTCCTAACAAATTACTCTACCCTCCTTTCACAGGTGCTTTGGATCAAAGCTGCAAATGGGTGGTGGGTGTGGTACTGTTTTGTTAGTACTCTTGCACTGAAAAACCCTTGTCTTGCCCAAGTTGCAGCCTTTCTGTCACAACTGCCCCATCTGTTCCATGTGACTAATCTTGAAGCCATTTTGCCTTGAAGAGTTGCTGGGGTGGTTAAACCCAAGGTAGAAGTGATTGGGCACAAGAACCATTATGAAAGTGTTAAGGGCAGGGTTGGGCAATTATTTTGGCTGGAAGGCCACTATAATGAGTCCTGTGAACCTGTCGAGGGCCATGTCCATCTGTCTCATTCTCTCTTGCTGTTGTGGCATGCACATTGTGTCTGTCTCTTCTCCCACCTGCCCCACCGCCACTCCCTGCCTTTCCCTCCCCTCCCTCCCTCTCTCCCTCCAGAACTTGGCTAAAGCTGTAGTTCACCAGGAGCCCCAACACTCAGCTGTGGACCCAGGCAGGAGCTTCTGCTGTACTGGGTGGTCAGTGGTGTTTTGGAGTGAATGGTGGGGAGGGGGGAGAGAAAAGAGACAGAGAGACACTGCCGCTGACTTGGTGCAGTAGCAGCTATTGCTTGGGTTTGCAGCTGGTGCTGCTGGCAAGTAGGGTCAGAGCTCCAGGCATGAGCTTCCGCTGCACCGGGAGGGTGGTGGGTCAGCTGCGGACCCCGCAGGTAGGTTCTGTGTCCAGGCTCCTAAACCTGCCTGTGGGATCGATCCACAGCTGATGCTGCCACCTGCCTGCTGCAGTGGAAGCCCAGCCCAGGTCCACAGCTGATGCCGCTGGATGGAAGCAGTCCTGCCTGCTTGGTACAATGTGGTAGCTGGAGCCATCGGCCACCCGTGGGCCAGATCCAATGAGTTTATGGCTGTCCACTTGTGGAGCTGTACATTTCATACTTGATGGGCCATATTTTGCCACACCCCTGGGTTAGGGCCTCAAAAAAAAAAAAGTGTAGGAAGCTGTGGTTCATCAGTGTGATCCAGGAATAAATCTGGGGAAGGATGCTAAAATTCTTGAGAGCTGCCCAAAATGCAGTTTTTGTGGGGGTCAGAAGGAAAGTGATATGGAAGATGCCTCCTCACCTCCCTCCCTGCTGTCTTCAGATTTGTTCACGTATCAGAGATAAGTGGATGCGGCCTGGTAGCTGCTGGCCGCATCCACCTCTGGACCTGCCTGGTATCCAGAAAAAGTGAGGAACTCTATATTGAAACCTCTTGACTGTGACAGCTGCCTATCTGTCTCTTCTGTCCTATGACCTGCTTGCCAAAGTGTGTAACATTGTCTACTCTGAAAATTTGGCTTGGTTACAACCACTGGCACAGTTGTACCCATGCAGCCTCCAGCGCGGATGGGGCAAACCTTGCTGACCTGACCCCTTGCATGAGAACAACTTTGGCTTCAGGCACTAAGCTCAGCAGAGCAAAATAGCAACTTTCCTGTCTGCTGTGTACGCGTGGTTGGACACCAGGCAGAGATGCAGGCTTTTCTGCATTGGATCCATTACTCTTAGTCTTCCCTGAAAGTCTCTCTTCAAGCCCCCTTCTGTTTCTTATAATAGCTGTGGCCTGGGCAGCTGCAAAGGCAGGCACTACTCAAGCAGCAGCTTGAAACCCTGTTTCTTCACAGCATTTCAGCTGCCAGTAGGGCCTCCTTGTCTCCAGTCATTTAACTTGTTACTTCTAACACAGACCAGTGCCTGTCCACATGGGCCACATTTTTGCCATCACAGCAGTGTCCTGTGCCTTTGCTCCAGCTGTACTGCCCAACCCTTTTTTGCTTGTAGCAGTCCAAGGTGTATCCATACAAGCATTTCTGCCATGCCTCTGTATAAAACTACATTAAGAGGTATACCTGGCCGTGGTGGATCTGAGGGGACTGAGCTCAGTCTCACTGCTTTACATACAATTTTGCTCAGAGTTGGACTCTGAAGAGTGTCACCTACTGCCACTAACACTTGTGCAGAAGTCGTTGCTGGTTGTCTTCCCTTTCCCATGACTGTACCTCCATGGCGTATGGATGTTAAGTCTTGTCGCTCCTGTCTGTTGCTGCAAGAAGTTTTTTGTGTCCTATCCTGTGTCTTTGCCTCTAAAGAACCCTGTGGCTAAGAAAACCAAAGCTTTGTGACATGCTGGGTTTTTCCTCTATTCTCCACCACTGTTTTTTTTCCAGTCAGCTGCCTTCTCTCCTGCAGTTACCATTCTGCCTTGGAGGTGGATCATTGGGTCTGTGCTGACCAGCTGTGGTGGAGGGAGGAGGTGATGGCTGAATTGCCTAGGGAACACGTTTCTTCCCTCTAGGGCTGGGTGTGCTGCATACCGTTGTCAACCTGGGACTGCAGTATGGTGGCACAACAGTTGAGGCATCTTGTTACAGTCCCAGAGACTTGAGGTTGAGCTTTTCTGTGGACTTGCACCAGTCGTCTCCTGAGTCAGCCCAACTATGAGTGGGGTACTAGGTCAGTGGAGCTCAGGAGGCAATACACTGCTAATTGTGTTACTTCTTTATTTTTCACTGGCTTTTTAGACTCAAGGCCAGTCTTATTTTTCTGTGCTCAAAAAATGAGTGTAAACTAATACAGGAGTTCTTCTGTTGCAGAGAACTCGGAAAGACCATGCCAGGTCGGAATGTGTTTAGCACTATGGATTCCTATCTGAAATCTCTGGGTTTGTTTTGTGACATGCATTTGTACACCTAATAGTGCTAATGGTATGGCAACCCGTGGCACCTTTGAAAAGATATCCAGGCACCTAAGAGTGCCATGGCACCCTGACTGAAAATCAGGGCTTTAGAAACTTCATGTTTTATTTGCTCTGGCCCAGGGGTGGGCAGTTGTTTGGGGTAGAGGCCCCCTTGATGAGTTGTGGTAAGGTGTTGTGGGCTGCACACACATGTATGCACCTGTGCGCGCACTCCCTGCGGCTGGCCTAGGGCCGAGCGGCCATGGGAGCATAAGCCCACCCGGGGTTGTAACACACCACAGCCCACTCTCTCCCCTGTTCCCCTGGAGCTGGCAGCTGCTGGCTGCATCCACCTCTGGGGGGCCAGGGAAAATGGAGCCTAGCCATAGGCCTCCCCACTGTCCGGCCCCACTGTCAAGACACGTGGTGCACATGTGCACCCTCCCATCCTGTGGCTCCCAGGAGCCCTGATGGTGGGGCAGGATGGGACACCGCAGGGGCCCACGGCCAGGCTTCTTCCTCCACGGGTAGAGGCTGGCCTGTGCTGGTGCCGTGGGGGATGCTGGGTGGCAGCAGCCCCCTCTGCCTGACTGGCACTGTGTGGCAGCTGGAGCCAGAGCTGTCGCTGCCTGAGCATGGCTTGCCCAGGACCTGCCACACTGTGCCAGGTGGACAGGGCTGTTTCTACCCCTGCAGCATCTGCAAGGTGCAGTCTAGCCCCTCAGGCCCAGGGTGCGTCTGCCTTGGCCCCTGGCCTCTGCTTGCAGGTGGTGTCCATGGCTTGCAGGGCTGGACTGCATCTCCCGGGCACTGTGGGGGATGGTGGGTGGAAGCAGCCCCACCTGCCTGCCTAGCACCACATTGTAGGCCCTGGGTGAATTGCCCCAGTGTCCCTTGTGGTGCCTGTGAGATGTGGTCTGAGCCGGCAGGCCCTGGGTGGGCTGGACTCCCTTTCCCAGGCTGCTGTGCAGTGTTGGGTGAGCAGGTAGACAGGGCTGCTTCCACCCAGCATCCCATGTGGCTCGCCCAGGGCCTGCTGTGCGGTGCTGCTGTGGGCTGTATTTTGCCCACCCGTGCTCTAGCCTGATATAGGCCAGCTTGGCTTGACCAGATCTTCTGACCTTGATGAAAGCATTGATGCTGGGCCAAGCATTGTGTAGTTCCTCGCATGGCTCTGGAGATCTGGGTTTTCAGTGGATTAATGCATCAATACAGCGTCATCCTCACCTTTATTAAATTGCCCCTGCATTTGTGTGTGGTAAGAGCAGGCACCTCTTTGGAGGATTCAGCAGTGTCGGGGCAACCAGGGGTATCAATAATACTGAACTTGTCCTGTAAATTCCAGGCTGTGGGACCCTTTGCTACGAGAGTACTTATCCTGCACTTCCTCTATCAGGCAGCTGTGACGTCCCAGTCATGATACAGTCAGACCCTGTTATTTCACAGATGCAGCCATGTCACAATACAGTTGTGACAGAGATTCACTTGTCGAAGCAGATGTTTAAATGGCTATTTAACTTGCACACTAGTAAACTGTCAACATGCAGCTATTATTTACTGATGTAAGGGAGTAGAACTAACTTTGCTGGTGAGAAAAATGGATCCAAAGAGTCATAAATAATCTCTGCTTTTAAATAAATAACAGCCAGGAAATTGGTGAGAAGGGAGTACTGATCATGGATGTGTGGCTGAATGGCTTGGGTTAGGGGAACTGTCAGTTAACAAAAAGCAGCCTTTCTTGTTAGACTTCTGGTCAGCAGCAAGAAGGAAAGAAGTGTTATAATGCTGAGATTTGAAACTAGATTAAAACAAGTACTCTGGGGTATGTCATAAGGGGCCATCCTGCACTATGATCTGCCCGGGTTTCCTGGTATATGGAAATACAGCAACAAGGAAGACCAAGTTTCAATATCTTCTTAAAAAACAAAAACAAGAAACTAAGCTGGGCCTACATTTGGGCACAGGGTATTTTCCTGGCTCAGAGCTGCTGTGCCAGTGACTCTTCCAGCTTTTTCTGGCTGTAAGGGCACATAATTATGGGCTGCACAAGCTTCCTTGCAGGGAAGTGGTCCGTTTGTGCACTTAGGGCACGTTTTCACTGCATGTAGGTAGGACTTGATCGCCAAGGTCTCCTACTAGGTATGGGTGCTGAAAATGGCTGAGTTTCTTTGAGTCTGGCCACCTGACATCTTGACATGTGAAAAACAATTCCCCCTTTGAATAGGCTCTGACATGTGTTGCACAATAGGGAGATTCATGGCTTGACTTGTAGTGTGACCTTGGGCAAATAGCTTAACCTCTTAGTTTTTCCCTCATGGACACAAAAGAGCTAATCGTATCTGCCAGCCTCCCTGAGAGGGTGTTGGCAAGGGTCAATCAATGTTTTGTCAAGTACTTTGAGGCCTTAGAAAGGTCCTCTGAGCAGGGAATATTGGTAACAGGAAGCTGCTTCCAGCTGCTCTTTAGGAAGCAAGGGTGGAAGCTGCCCTGTTTTCAATTAGGTGACCTGAGCGAGCACAATAGAAATTTGGGGGTTTTGGGCTCTCAGATATTCAGCCCTGCAGAAGCTGTTGGTGCCTTGGAATATACTGTGGGCTAAATTAAACTTTACTGTGAGAATGAATGTGGAGAAAAACTACTCCCCATTCCCCTCTCCTTCCTCACATCTTCCTTGCATCCTCTTAGGTTGCATTCCACAATGAAAGACACCCCCCTCCAACAACAACAACAACAAGATAAAAAGAAAAAAGGCTAGTCTTTGCTTTAGAAATAAAGCACGTTTACTGCAGGGTAACTACAGTATTAGCCATCCTGCTGCAAAAGCCTAGTGGAGACAAGCTGCTATAGTTTTCACTGCAGAGCAGTGTAGATGAAGTGACAGAGTACCACCTTTGTTGAGTTTACTTCCTGGTAAGGAGTACAGTCAGTAGTATAATGAGCTGTGGGCTACTAGGGAACCATCTCTATGTGTCTACTTAGAGGAGGCAAGAATAACGCTGCACCTGGCTTATCTCTGCCCACAGTCAGTGCCACCCAGAGCACAACCCTGGTCTTGCTGTAGGTAGAAGATTTCAGTTAAGGTTTTATAGAAGGATGGCTGCTGTGTGGGAGGGGAGGCGGGGGCTAGCCCAGCCTTTTCTTCATGGTGAAGGCAGCCAGTTGAATTTTGCAGTTGCTGCTTGGCAAGCCAGGGCTGTTTCATTTACTTTTAGTCCTGCAAGAAAGAGGGCCCACCAGGGTGTGGTGAAGTCAGCTGACATGCCACTTTCTCCCAAGCTTGGCATCATGCCCCATGTGCTGCACAGGCCTAGTCTGTCAGCAAAGCAGTTTGCATTGCTGCCTCTGCCACTTGATCTGTGGTGGGTGTCTGGGGAAGAAAAGTTGTGAAGACTTCTCTGGGGTTTTCTTGCCTCTGACCTGATAGCCAGGTGTGGTGGGAAGCTGCCCAGGTGGAGGTTGCCTTCCTTCATACTTGTATCTTCAGTCATCCTTCCTCACTGGTCCCGGATGAGTTTTTGTGGCTGCATCTAAGGTAATCTTCCAACCACTTTAGCTGAAGCATAGCCCTGTTTTAACTCTTTCTTTCCCCAGCTTTGCTTCCTGTGAGGAAGTCCCACATAACAACCAGGCAAAATCCTGGAGATGGAGACTTGGGAAGAGCTTTATTCATCCCAGAAGCTGGAGCTTGTGCTGGGGTGGGGGGAATGTGACTCAACCTCTCTTTCACATGCGCAGTCTCATCTGGTGACTGCAGGCCCTCCTGGGTCACATGGGCACGTGTGCAGCTCTTGTGCGCCTCTTCTCTGGTAGCTTCAGTGGAGAAGGAAGAAGTGTCTTCTTCCTCTCAGGAAGTAAGCAGGACTGTGGTGGGCACAGCCAGCCTGACACACAGGATGCAGACCAGTGCCTGAAGTCCTGGGTTTTCCAGGCTCTTGAAATCCTTGTTCCTCATAACATGAAGACTGGCTGGAGCAGAGGCAATAAAGCACTATCAACACCGAAGTATGGAAGAAACTCCTGACCTGTATTTTTCTCTTAAGCTCTAGTTCTCCTTCCTTCAATACACACCCCCTATAGGAGCTTCAGGTGAGCTGTGCCTGTAAACTAAGTTCTATTTTTTGTTTTCCCTTCCCTATCTCCTCCCATTATGGCATTAAAAAAAAGAAATATTCCAGATCTTTCTTGAATGACAATGGTGGCACCCATCTCTCTTTGAGACCAGAATGACAGCTGCTGTTGGGGAGAAACTACAGCAGTTGTCAGGCTGCCAGCTGTAAATCAGCCAAAAGGTGCTGAGCACCTGCTGCACCTGTTGAAGTAGGTGGGAGCAACAGGCTTGGGACCAAATTCATATCAGGTTCCACATGGATTTCAGAGTCAGTCATTTGGAACCTGGACAGAGCATAAACTCGGGGATCTGAATTAAGAAGTAAAAGCAGGTCCTAATGAGTTTGCTCTGGTTTCTGAAACCAGTTTCTAAATTTTAAATCATGATCTAAAATACTGGTCAGGAAGCCTCAATTTAATCATTATTTTCTACAAAAAAGTGCCGCCTTGTTGCTTGATAGCCTTTATTTATTTAACTTCTTGAAACTTTGCACTTTTAGAGAAAGGTAAGGGCTTGACTGTATGTACACAAACTTGCAGACACAACAGGGGTGATCAGTGAGTAATCAGCATGAATCCTGGTTTTCTCTGACTTCAAAAATTGCAAATTCTCTGGTTTAAAAACCCAAAATCCGTCACAAAAATTAAAGGCCCCCACAGCCCCTCCCAGTGCTGCTGCTGCCCCGCACTCCCCACCACAGTCTCAACAGCCCTCCTGCTGCCCCTTGCAACAGCCACCCAGACCAGACCCATAGACACTGACACCCACCCCAGCAGGTAAAATGTGTGTGTGGGGGAACGGGCAGGGCAGGGGAATGGGAAGGTGCTGGCGGGGTGTAGATCAAGAAGGGGGGAGTGTTCCCCTGTGCCCACTCCCAGGAGCAGGGCCAGGGGGTGAGGGCAGGGATGCCACTTTGTGGGCCGCACACATGCTGGCTGGTCTGATAGGAGGTTTGCAAACGGAGGCCGCCACCAAAACTCTGCCACTGCACCCTGCTACCATCCCATGGCCACCTGAATGGCTTTGTAGGCAAGTGGTGTAGGGCACGGCAGCAGCAGTGTAGTGGCAACCACCATATGTGCTGCCTGGCTGGGGTGTGAAATGGGGGGCTTGCATGCAGCAGCATGCACCACAACTGGCTGCACAGCGGTGTGGGGTGGTGGTGGCTGCATGCAGGGTTGGGGGGCTTTGTGGGCAGGTGCTGCCACCGTGGAGCCATGCTCTTTGCCCCTGGATCCTAGAGGTACATGGGGATTAGGGGCTGTGGGCTCCAGTGTTGGCGACGGAGCTATGCTCTGGCAACATGCCAGCCTCCCTCTCCCTCTCCCCCTGGTAGCTGGCCAGGCGGCATGCGTGTGGCCTGCACATGGTGGGCACCACCACACTGCCCCCTATATCACTTGCCTGCAAAGCCCCCTGAAGAGGGGCAACCCTGCCCTCACCCCTAGCCCTGCTCCCAGCAGCACCCCCCACTCCCTCAGCCCCCAACCATCTTCCCCAGCCCTGCCCCAAGCCCCACTTACCTCCATGCTCCAGGGGCGAAGGGCGAGTGTGAGCCTGAGCCCAGCCTTGGCTGCCTCAGAGGCCTGGGCCCCACCCTCCCCCCTCTCCCTCTGGCCAGGGCTGGGGGTTTCCCAACCTGTTTGGTTTGGTAATGTTGTCCATGTTGGTGGGGGGGCAGAGCTGGCATCTGGGTCCAAAGCAAGGTCTGGTATCTTGTTGAGAATCAGAATTGGGTAGATTTGTTGAAGACAGACATTGTTTAAGGTTGGGGAGCTTTCTTTAGGCAAGGGCAGGCTTGTCCCCCAGTGCTTGGCTTGCCTTGGTGCTCATCATTTCCAGGAGAGGTTGGAGATCATCAATGATGTACCAAAGCTGGTGACTATAAGTGGAAATAAGAGATTCTGTTGCCTTTTTCATGGGTTGGCATTGTAGCAAGTCAGAGTAGCATCTGAATCTGAGTTAGGCATCTACAGTTTTGAAATTGTATTGCAAGTGTAAGAATCCCAGATTCATGATCAAAATGGTTACCTTCTCAACTAATACTTTGTAGGACTGAAGTGTGGGCATATTGTGGCAGATGGCAGGATTAACAAAACATTGGGAATAACTAATTTGATTTGGGTAATACAATTAAAGTATGTTGACTCTTTGTAATTGATCAGCTTTGGTAGTTATAGGAAATAAATGATCTAATTCATAGTGTAAATTTTAAGATCAAATGGTTCAGACGATCAGTCTAGAGCAGCACCTAGCACACTGCATTCAAAAGTCAGTCATGGAGCCACAACTTGCTGATAGAGACCACCTCACCCCTGGAACTTGCAAAGTCTGGCAAAGATTAATGCTGTTCTTACAAACAGCAAAGCTCCAGCAACATACTGTCAAACTCCTATTCTTACCAGGAAGCCAGGCCTTGCAGTGGATTCAGGTGCCAGTTGTGCCCCCTCAACATTGACCACATCTGCACAGGACCAAACAACATGGATTCGTTCACCTGTTTCTCTACCAGCTTATATGGTTGGCTCTCTGTGGCACTTGAGTACCTGGCGCTACTTCCTGTAGGTGCTTTAAAAACAAATTGCTACCAAATCAGCCAGGTGTGCAGGCGTCAAACCTCTCTCTACTTGATGTACTGACAAGGAGGGTAGTTTGGATGGATGGGTGGGATGTGCTGGCAGGTCTGGGTGTCTAGGTGCAGGAGCTTGTGTTGTAACTCATCTTTTTCTAAAAACCCTCAAAAATGTTAGAAGTATGGTTTGAACCTATCAAGGCAATTAAACTGGAGGTTCAAACGAATTTGAGGTGTAAATCTGTTTACGTTAAAGCAAGGCACCTGAGAAGATGAGACAGAAGTAGCATTTCAGTGTAGTATTATGGCCTGGCACTTCTAAGAAACACTTTGGCTAGGAATGAGCCAATGTGCATAGCTCACCACCCTCTTGTAAGGGATGGGGGGGTGACCATTGCCTGTTAGTGTAGATCTCGGTCCCTATCTTTTGGATGCGAAAATCATCTGTACAAAGCACTGGACTGGACTTGTGGACAAGTCCCAAAGTGACTTGTTCCTTTGGAAAGCCCATTATCAAATGCTTCTGAGTGAGGTAAAGGAAACCCCATTGTGGGCAGTTGTAGCTCTGTGGGATCTTTGACTGGCAGAGTTGTTCAGATGCAACTACCCTGGCAACATGAGCTGTGCTTCAGAAACCTGGCTTTGATCACTGCAGTGTGGTTTGTACTCCATATGTGGTTACAGAGCACAGCTTCACTGTCTTAACAGTGCTTGCCTTGAGTGTGCGGTGTTTGTAGGAGATCACTGCTCCTTTTTTATGCTGCTGATGTAGACCTGGTCGTACTGGCTCATTTCTTACTCTAAAGTGTGGAGATTTTAGAGGCCTGAGCCAAAGCCAACTGGGCTCAATGGAAAAACCTGTTGAGTTTCTTGCCTGAAAGAACTGACACATCCTTAGCTTCCTGTCTTTATAGTCTTATGTAGATAAATCAGTAACTTTTTGCCATGTCTTCTTTCCCCTTAGTGGCGGCTTTTTTTTCTTTCAGTTCTTTGCTAGACCAAGAGACCTTCCTGACTTGTATCAAAGCAAGAAGTCTGTGATGCAGTCAGTGACTTGTGTTTTGGGATTCCAAACACCTTACTAACCATAGTTAAAGCTCCTTTTTTATTGTACTGTCCATGACATTAGGTACTCATATTTCACCACTGGGTGGTTTTGGTTGTGGTATTCCTTCCCGCTCTTTGTGCCTCATTTAATGAGTTGGTAGCAGTGGGGGAAAAAGGGTAGGATACCTTTTTGGTTCCTACCATACAATGTTAAAGTATCTTCATTTAGTCTGCAGGCTCGTTGCTTTCTCTCTTACTTTAGAAAAGGGGAAGTTTAAGAACATAACCCAGATATAAACTGATGTCTCATGACAGCAGTGCTGCTGTTCAGTCTGTTGCTTTTTCAGAGTATGCTAAACTTGGGCCTTATACAACTTCTCTGTTAGACCACTTAACCATATCAGTGTGAGAACAGTGCAGGATCCTGTCCCTGTGAGCTAGGGCACAGAGATTTGGGTATAACTGCATCCTTGCTAGAGCTTTTTACCAATACAACTATTTAGCCAAAAAAATTAAAAAATCAGCTCCAATTAAAAGCTTGTGTCACCCTGACACAAGCTTTCTGGTTATTCAGTAATTACTGCTACTTGGCCTGTTGTGGCAAAGACTCTTTTGAATCATCAGCAAGGTCCTGGGGTTTTATAGTGCCTCCTGGAACTCCTTAACTCCCAGTTTAAAGATAACCCCAGGTGATGCAAGAGCCCTTCTGTTTTCCTGTCGGCATAAAATGCCTTCTCTTTTAAGTCTTTGCTGCCTGGCCCCAAGATATTTTCAATTGCCCATCTTGTCACCCAGACTAAATTGAATGGTCAGATCTCATGATGGATAAGTTGCTTCCACCCATCTGTAAATTTGCTAATCCAAGCTTTCAGTGTCTGCCAGGGGATTAGAAGTGTGTGCACATGTGTAGTGAGGCATACATTAAATATGGTAGCATGTCTCTGGCTGCTTTGGTTGAGACAGAGGTTTTGACTTTGCCCTTGTCCACATGGAAAAGCCTTTTCAGTTTAAGCAAAGATGTGAATTTTATAAGCTGATTTAGTTTATATCCATATTTTCTCCTCTGCTCTTCAAACAAGTGGCGTGTGTAATATGTGAAGTTTTTTATCTTGTGTTGGGTTAAATTGCTTGGGATTGTGTTTGTTCTGGTCTGACAGAGGGCTGGCTGATGCTGGTAAGACTGTCTTGTGCAGGCAAAGTTTTGTAGCTGTTGCTTTAAACAGTTTCTGTGTGCTACTGTAGAAACCACTCTAGAACAGTTTCTCTTTGCAGGCTCCGGAAATTGGGGTCCCAAGAAGCAGTGGTATGAGACTTGCCTGTATGGAGAAGTAACTCATACTCATACTATGAAGAGAACAGCAGCTTTTCAGAAATAACTTCCCCTGGGGATAATTCCCTTGGAGAGTTTAATCCACTTTGGAAGCTGTTGTGCTGTAACTGTTTAGACAGCCCCTCCTCAAGAGAAGCAGTTTCTCAGTGTTGCAGTAGTTGAAGTCTCCTGTTATGCTGCTGATATTCTAGAGCAGGGGTGCTGAACTCTGGATCCATGGACCAAATCTGGTCTTGGTACTTACAGCCCACCTGTGAGCCTCCCCACAGGTCCAAACTCTTGGGAACAGAGAGTGGTACATGATCCCCGATCCCCTATTGCCAAATTCTGAGACATGTAGAGAGACCCAGAGCCTACAGGGTGGCGGGGGCTGGGGGTGGTGTTGAGTCCTACGGCTCAATTCTGGTGTGTAGGGATGGAGTGAGGGTGATGCAGGGCTTTACCTGGTCCATGAATTGGCCTCACACCACTCATCTGGCCCACAGGGCCTGAAGTTTAAGCACCACTGTCCAGAGGCAAACATAATAACCTTACTTGTCTGTATTTTTCACTTCATATCTGAAACTCTAGAAATTGTGATGCTTGGTCTTTTATCTCTGGTTTACTTAGATAATCAACTTTTTTTGCCTTTTGAAATGCATAAACCTGCACTAGTGCTATACAGCTAGGTCTTACTCTTCATTTGGGTCAGCAAAGCAGTCAGTCAGGACTGGGAAAACCAAGGGGCAGAGGTTGCCTAGCAAATCGGTGTCAGACATGAGAAAACAGTACCTGTTTCCAGTGCCCCTTTTGAAATAATATAGTCAGAAGTTCTCCGAGAGGTGAGGCTCCTCAGAATTTCCAAGATCTTTCTTGTATTTCAATCCTCCACAGCACCCAAAACCTAATATGCTTTTATGCAGTCTTCAAGAATTACAGCACACATGTCATAACACAGAACCTCCCCTCGTATCATAGCACTGTTTAAAAAGTCAAGCCTGTGGCTGCATCAGTGAAGTGCTCAGCATAGCTCTTCATAAATCATTTGCAAGGTTCATAGATTTCTAGGGTTGGATCATCAAGTCCAACTCCCCTATATACCTGATTGTCAGTTTTCAGAAGAATGAATTTTGCCCTGCTTTTTTTGGTTGAGGGTTAAATTGGATGGATAAGGGTATTTCAGGGGGAGTTGGCTAACTTCCTAGCTGTGGATTTACAAGTTTAGTATAATTAAGGATTTTTGTGTTTGGAAGTAAAAGCTTAGGGGTGTTTCATGGTCTTTATGAAGCATGTTATTTTCCTTCCTCTACAAGTTGCGAGAGGGCAGGTGTCCACATCAGAAAAACAAGTTCCCTTTTTTTTGGCCTTACCAGTATTTCTTCCAGGGCAAAGCAGTGCTGGGTCTCTGCATCAGTTTTAACACTCCACCCAGACAAACCATATGGAGGTGACGGTCATAGGATTCCATGAATGGACATGAACTCCAAATGTTGTCTCAGCAGTAATACCATGGATCCCCTGCTTGCTGATGTCTCCCAAATAAATGCAGACAGGAAAGTTTAGCTTACACTAGAGAAGGTTTCCTAGTACAGCTATACTGGCAGACCTTGGGGTAGATGCAGCTAATATTGTATTGGCAAAAATGATTTCAGCTGTAAAACAAATGCTTGTTCCCCAAACCAAATAAGAGATGCCAGATGAAATGCATCAAAAGTGGGGCTTTTGCTGGTGTTGCAAAAACATGCTGCCTCGAGTCAACATCACTGTGTAACAGCAAAATGATATAGTGCAGACCTGACCCTGTGTGTCCTCTCCTTCAGCTGGAGGCCCCACTCCTAACAGGAATGCACTACAAGTTTCCCTCATCAGCCATGGGGGTGGGGTAAGTTCCTAAAAGTTCCCATGGTTGGCAAAACCAGGGAGGCCTGGGGAGCAAGGGCTGTGGGTAGGGGGTGAGGGGCACCAGCAGGACTGGGGGAGTGAGAGGCACGAGCAGGGTCAAGGGGACTGGGGGCGTATTTTCTAACTGTACCCACCCTCCCCCCTTCTCTGAAGTGTGGCTACTCAAAACCCTGGTTGGCAAGGGAAACCTGTATGTGGCAATAGCCATGAGTAACTGGGTGGAGTTGCAGACAGTACAGACTGGCACCGTTATCTGTCCTGGCACAATGTTGAAATGGGTTTTCTTGAGATTTTAATGAATGCAAATAAGAGGGAGGAAAAAAGGCGTGCCTGCTTTATTCTGTCTCCTACAGTCTTCAGTGGGTAGAGTAATAAAATGGAGGCACTACTGAATACCAGGGCATGGTGCTGTCCTTGCACCCAGTCATTATCCCCTGCTCTTGGAAGGGAAATTCTTGCTTGCAGGTGGTGCTACATCAGCAATGACAGGATGCCCTTGTCTTATGTGAAGTGTTACTGCAGTGCACTAGCTCAACCTGCTGGCAGCTGACCTTCCACTTAGCAGCTAGGTTGCTTCTCCATCCTATGTGCAGCACACAGGCTTTCCAGCAATAAGATCTTCGGGAATGTGAGTTCCACAGAAAATGGTGGCCATAACTCTGCTTCTTTTGGGGAGAAGTGCAAGAATTTGCTGGTGTGGGGGAATTTTTCAGGACTTCATTCTCCAGTGTAGCTTGTTGCCCATCATGTTCTGGGCAGGGTGTCTTGCTCTTCATGTCTGAGGTGAGGAGGTGCAGCGGGAGGGAGTGCGGGGCCAGTGGCTCAGGCAAGGTGCAGTGAAATCTTCTGGTGCTCTGGTACCAGCCTTTGCGGACAGGCCCTGTGACTCCTTCAGTGGGTGCAGCAAGGATGCCAAGTTGCTGCTCTGCAGATGGATTGTGTGTAATGGGGTGTAACATCATCACTAGGGAAGCAAGGACACGCATAGTGCTGGTACCTTACTGCTTAGGGTTTGCTTGTGTAGAATAGTGTGGGTATACATATGTCCAGGCTTATTTCTGTATGAAACTGTGCTTGTCCAGCCTGTTGTCCAAATACCTATGCTGCAGAGCTGCCTGTGGCTCCTACCTATGTAGCTGCATCCCAACTGATGCTGCAGCCTCAAAGTTTTGGTGCTAGGATTGCCCGGCTGTTTGGGGAGCCAGGGGAGGAGGTGTGTACGAGGGTTATACCATCGCTAGCCTCTCCGTGACTGCAGCTAGTCTATGAGATTGGCACTGGATGTGAAGTGGAGGATATAGTTTATCTACCTGTGGGACTCTTTTAAAAAAAAAAAAAAATGTATATATGTTATGTTATGTTTCAGGCCAGCACATGTAGCTGAGACTCCACAGTAGTTTTAGTCCTGAGCTACCTGGATGTAGCAATGATGTAGGGCTCTTCCTGTTTTCATTGCTGCAGGATACTGGGAGGGGGTCTTTGAAGAGGAGGGGGGCATGTCATTTAATCAGGAGTTACTCTTTCAGAAGGTGGCTCTGGGAGATCTCATTTGTGGCTGAGTGGAGGCAACCTGTTGCCTGCAGCAGTTACTACAGATCCTGTGATGTATGTGGGTTTAAGGTGACTGGTAGAGAACTGTGGGATCCCATAGTTATAGGGATTTGGCATTGTCATTGATAGTGTCTGAGCTCTTGCATGCACAAGCAGATTTTCATAGAGCTGTAGGAGCAGCTTGCTCTGCCCCTCATGCAGCTGGATGAGGCTAGCAACTGGCTACTGCTGCCTGGAAGGGATTCACCTCAACTGCTGTCAGTCTGAGCCTAACCAGTGGAGCTGACAATGCTGTTGTGGAGATTTGTGAGGTGAGTTAACACTGTAGCTTAACCAAAAATAGTAGACATAACCACTGTACCTGGAATAACAGATCACTTTTGAGAGCTGGCTTTCCACACTGCATGAGGGCCTTCAAGGTTACTCACATGCCTGTAGTTTATACAGGGTGCACACACATTCATGTGCTACAAGGCACGCTGCTCAGTTGTCCTGTACATCTTAATCGGCCTCAAAAGCAAGTCTGAATGCCAATGTGGGTTGCATGGAAACAATGCAGGATGCCAGCATGCTGTGGTACTGGCCCACCTGCTAGATCTTAGTTCCTCCAAAGGATGCAGTTGCCAATGAGGGTTTTCTGTGCCTGGTGACTTTGCGCCCTATTTACCCTCTGCTTTGGTTGCCTCCAGTGATATTCTACCCTGGGAGCTCCTGACAGGCTTCTGTTGTATTTGGCCGGCCGGAGGCAAGGTACTCCTTACAAAAATATTTGGATATGTCACTGTGGCCAGTGTCACCATACCAGTGCAGCATGCTGCACTCTGGACAGCACTTCATAGATAAGGAGAAGAAATTTTGGCAGAAGTAGGCTCAGAAGGCTGCTGGGGTACAAGCCAGGGACAGCCGACCAGAAAGGGGAGGGTGGGGGAACCTGTTGTCCCTGAGGTAGGTGTAGGGAAGGTGAGGGGTGCTTTATTTGTTCACATTCTTGCATTGCAGACTTTATTCTACCCCTACCAGGTGTTTATTCTATCCCTACCAGGTGTTTACTTTTCAGAAGCTTTAGATGCAGTTTCTGAACTCAACACTTCCTGCTGTTCCAAGCACCTAAAAATTGACATGTTTTATTATCAGGCTGTGGTGAAAGCCATTGATGACTCTACCTGCCTCAGTGGTATAGTATGGGGGAAAAATGTGCCTGAAGGCAACTCTCACCCTTCTTCCCTGACCTCTTGACTAGCATGATGCAGGAAGAGCAGCACACAGCAGGTTTGCAATGTCATGGAGTGCAAGGTGTTTTGGGAATTGTAGTTCTCTAGAGTGGCAGTAGATTTTTGCTGCAGCTGCTGGGGGGGCGGGGACTTTCACCCCTTGTTTTTGCTGCTGCAGTCCATGTCCAGAGGGTAAAAAAAAAATGCTGATTTCTCAGCAGCAAAAAATGGGGCCGGTTCTTCTTCCATTAGTAGCAGCAAACTTCACTGCTGCTTGACAAAACTGATTCCCACTGACATGCATACAGAATAGCCAGTGTGGGACAGCAGGGTGAGGCACCCCCTCTTTGTCCTTCTGGCACTCCATCCTCTAAGACTTGGATACATGCGTCAGGCACTCCCTTACTTGCCTGCCATGTATTGTAAACTAAAACTAATGTCAGATGTGGATCCTTCTCTTTCATTCTGTATCTGAATGGGTTGTCTGGTTTGTGCACTGTTCCAAGAGGTGGTGAGCGCACACATTTCCATACTGCCCATGCCAGCTCGTGTAGCTGGTTGTAACCTAACTGTCATTTCCCCAGTGATGGCATCCATTTCAGAGTAGCAGCAAAATGAAGTCTCTGATGTGATGTAGTAGCCGGAGCCTACAGCTGGTTGCTGTGAGGGTGTGTGGTGCTTATAGCGACAGGAGATGTGTGTTTGGTCCTGGTTCCTTGCACTCCTCTTGGGCTGGAGACCAGCCAGAGCAGGGGCCAGTTTAATAGTGCTGGTTTTAGCATTGTTTCTAGACAGGGAAGCCATGGAGGGTATTTTTTCTGGAAATCATAGTGGAAGAAAGGCAGGCCTTTCCAGGCTGGAGGTGTATGTCATGTCTGGGCAAGGAAGAATAGTTACTGCCTGGTGACTGGACTAGGATATGCTAATCTGTAGAGGCAGCTGCAGGAAGATTCCTCTGCTCTGGAATCTCACGGATTGGCTTGCTTCTCCCAGCTGAAAAGTTCTTAAGCGTTATCTGCTAGGAGTGAGAGAGTGTGTATGAGATTGAAGCAGACGCTAGCAGGATGCTGAATTAGAATGGGGAGGCTTGCTAGCACCAGAATTGATCTGCCTATCCCAGATCAGACAGGAGGAGGAAGCCGAGCACTGACATCCCATAGGCACTTATCCACTTGGACTTCTAATCCAGATGGCTAGGGATGCTGTGTGAATTTAGTCAGAGGATAACTGTATTGGCCTGCTGGTGAGAGCTGAAAAGACTGCAGAAATATGCATATGTGCTTGCTAAATCTGCACTCCCAGTTATTTTGAAGGAGTACAGATCTCTCCGGGCAGCAAGTAGGGAAGCGGTAGGGATGGGAGGGGGGTTGCAGCTGGGCAGGGAGCATGGGGTTGGGGCTGGCAGGAATGCAGAGCCCATGCTCAGGAGGGTGGCAGGAGTGTGCGGCTTGGGTGGGCAGGGGGTGTGTGTGTGAGGGGGGTCACATCTCCCCCCACACAGCCCCTGTCACCAGCGGCAGCAGTTAGCAGTGGGCCCTTGGGGCGCTTGTGCCCTGCTCAGGTGCTGCCACCTAGCAGCCAGTGCTACACATGGTGGCAAGGAGCTCAACCAGGCCAGCCTGCCTCTGTCATACAAGGTTCCCCATGGTACATGTGCAGCTCCTATCACTCGTGCACCGCTGGGGGAAGCCCTGTGTAATGGAGCCAGTGCCTTCCCTACTGCCCGCCACAATATTCAGGTTCTGGGACTCTGCTGGAAGTGGAGGGGTCCTCACCCCTGCCACCTACTTTTCTGCAGAGTCCTGGGACTTGCACAGCAGGAGGCCGGGGAAGGCAGCTGGCTCCATTGCGCGGGGCTTCCCTCGGTGACCTGTGAGTGCCAGGAGCTGTATGTGTGTCACGGGGAGCCCTGCGTGATAGAGGTGGGCCAGCCTGGCTGTACTACTTGCCACCACATGCTGCCTGTGCAGGCCATGAATGTCTGCCGCCAGTTGCCAGTGGCAAGAGCTGTGCCATGGGGGGAGGGGGTCTACTCACACCCTGCCTCCACAAACCTACCTACCTACCCTGTGCACACCCCCTCACTAAAGTCTCCTTCCCCAAGCATAACACTTTATAGGGTTGATTGCATAATAACTAAGAAAATATACAGTATGCAACCACAAATCCTGACAAATATTTTTGGACATAAAATTAAAATATAGTAAGTGTTAGACTTCTGGTATGTGATTTGCTGTTTTTTTTTCCTGGTTCCAGGATGGCA
Organism: Crocodylus porosus; assembly: GCF_001723895.1. Lineage (NCBI taxonomy): Eukaryota > Metazoa > Chordata > Crocodylia > Crocodylidae > Crocodylus > Crocodylus porosus. The sequence goes on from NW_017728947.1 coordinate 98,883,532, forward strand.
ACCCTCCCCTCCCAAAAGGAGTATTTCCAGGGGCAAGGGGAAGGACTTATAGTGGTAAAGGTCAGGGGTTAGGGGATGGGATGTCTGGTCCCAAGGTGGGGACCAGAGGTGGGGCACCTGTCAAGGGACAGCAGGGCTACCTTTGCAGCCCTGGACAGCTCACTGAAACTGGTTAAGCAGCCCTTCAGCCAAAATAATTGCCCACCCCTTCTGTAGCCCCACAAAGGCTTTGTGGGGCTTGAGGATCACAGCTGGTGTCTGGTTCATTTCAGGTGCCAGTAGGTCTTGGGAGAAGCATTCAGGATATCCATGCAGAGGTGGCTTGCAGAATGTGGAACAGGTGGATTTGTTATGCAGGTTGATGGGCTGAAGAGTTTTGTGTGTGAAGATGGAACTGAGAAGTGTGCCTGAAACTAGTGTTAGGCTTGCAGATTAGTGTTCATAGTAGCACTCTGCTTTGAGGGTCATGTGGGGAGGGCTGCAGGTGAGCTTTGGTGCATGGGATGTGCCCAGGAGTCCCCGTTATGGGCCAGGACTCTTAGTGCTGTAATATCAATCCCTTCCTGTGGTGGTATTCGGCACTGGGCAGAAGGCTCAAATACAAAGGAAGTTCCTACCCTGAAGACCTTGTAGCTTAACACAGGGTATTGGAGTACAGGAGCTTCTGGGAAATCTAGAGATAAGGAGAACTTTAGCCTCTTAATGAACACAGTTACCCGTGTTACTTTACATAGGGGGGTCTGTGTCATTTTTCCCTGCTCTTTATTTGCATATGGGGAAACTGAGGCACAGAGGAGTCATGCGACTTTCTCACAGTTGTGCAAGAAGTCGGTGGCAGAACCAGCAATAAGGGATTTGGCAAGCTGCGATTGGGAGGACATTGGCTTCAGAATAGCATATGAGACTCTTATCGGGGTGGTGAGGCTGCGGGCACTGTCTCCTGAGGTGTTTCCTCCTCATCCACAAGATTCAAGATACTGGTTAAGTAGAAGTTGTGCAACATTTGCCTTGGGGCACAAGAGACTTGAGGCTGACCCAGCGCCCATTGAGGATGTTGGTGGAACGGTGCTGTCCTTCTGGTGTTGGCCTATTGGATGAGGAAATTGGCAGCACCATCTTGAATATTTCCCAGTGCAAAATCAGTGGGGAGAGAGATGGCCTGGGTCTGGGGACTTAGCCACTAGATTTTTCCCATTCTGTTGTGGCAGTGGAAAAGGAAGCGTGGTGGGAGGGGAAATACTCCTTCAAGCAGGAGGGTCTGTGAGGAACTTTACTAAGACAAAGCTTTTGCCCTAAGCATGAAATTTTAACACCTTTGGGTTTTGTTTTGCATTAAATTTAAGGATTGTAGCCTCAGGAAAGAGCCACTTGATTGCTGAACAGGAACCTGGCATCCAGATTGGAAAGACTAATGGCCCTAAACATGGAACTAGTTAGTTTTGTGGCTGTATAACTGTGCGAGGACTACAATGCGGCACATATGTGATCGGGAGCTACAGTGCGCACACATGCTGTACAATTCATGTCTTAGTTGCCACTCAGGCCTCTCTTACCTAGTCAGATCCATTCATGTAAGCTGTTTCCGGCTCTTTCCCCACCTCCTTCCCCATCCCATCCTCCCCCCTTTTTTCCCTCCCAAAAAATCCTTGGTAAGGTAAGGCTTGGTCTGCAGTGTAATTTTGCCGTTGTATTCAGTTCACTAGAGGTGTGAAAAGATTGTGGTCCATAGCTAACATAGCTGTAGCACTGGAATTAGGGTTCATTCTTGTTCAGGGTGACCTGCAGAAAACCTGCTTCTGCATAAGCCCTGTTTCCATTAGGGGGGTTGCTGCCATAGCTTTGCTGATAAAGCTGTGGTGGCAGCAATGAATGTAGACCCGCCTTAAGGATGTGTTCTGGCTGGTGTTTCCTTACCTGGTTGATCTCTCACCCCTCTTCCTCTGCCTTAACATAGCCAGTTCATTTCATTCCCCGATTTCTTCACTCTTCTAGTTCGCTCGCCTTTTTTTTTTTTTTCTTCCACCAAGAGGGCACTTTTGGGCTACTGCTCTGAACTAGGCTGATCATCCTTCAGCTTTTTTAAGGTCTTGTCAGTGTGTAAATTTAGTTAAGCCAGGGCAGTCCCTCTCTCCAGTGGAACCCAAATTAGTTTAGATTTGCATGTCTAACTGAACAGGTGCATCTCCATGATGAGCCTTAATGGGTCAGCTTTTCTTGGAAGCATCTAGGCAGAACAGAGAGCTATACCACATGTCATAGGCCCTACCTTAGACTCCTTGTTTTTGCCCTACTTGACCCCTAATAATACAGTGTGGGATGCATGTGGCTGGCACTGCAGAGGGGGAACATCTGTAATCCTAAAGTGAAGGCAGCTTGGGAAAATCTGGTGTGTTCATAGGTGCCCTTTTTCTGGTCTGGTTTGAGGAAGGAGTATGTGTGTTGCTACTTTTTAGGTGACTTGGACTCGGTCTGCTGTTGCCTGGCACCCTGTATTGTTCTTACACTCAGGCAAAATGGGTATGAACCAGACTAGTGCAGATTGAAAAACACTTCGGGTGTAAAATAGCTGTGTGAGGTATCAGCAGTCATCAAGTGAACCTTCAGTCTCTCAAAGGTGGTTGTTTCTTTGGTCTCCTCCTTGGCTTGAAGCTGTAGATGCAGAACTTTCCAAATTTGGTTTCTCTCAACTCCTTTTCTGTCTAGGTCAGTGGGGGGCTAACCTCTGTGGCAGGGATGCCAGAAATTACCTCTGCAGTCTCCCTGAGTGCCATTCTGATCCCCTGCCCAATATGGTCTTCTGCTTTCTGCTTCCTCTCCTATCTGCCACTGTATTGCTGATTTCCTCCGTGATCTGCTACTTGATATGCACAGGCTGCCTTTGCCACTTGCAGTAGCACACAGGGTGCAGTTTGCCCCCCTTCCCCCAGCCAATGTAGTCCTATTTCTGGGGGTTTAGATGGAATTTGTAGCACAACTCAAATATTCGAGCCTGTGTGACATAGTATGCGTATGCATGCATATGGTTTTGTTTAAAGCCTCTAAGATGTTTTCCAGTTTGGAAAAAGGTTTAAGAAAATATAGCGAAGTCTGCTGTAAACCCCATGGGATCCAAAGCTCCCAGGGAATTGGTGCATTTCAAGGGTAAATGAGACCTGGCCAGTAGGTCCTCATGTTTCACCTAGTAGCAGCAGCCCCAGCAGTCCGTCCTGTGTATTGCGACCCTGTGGTGTAAAAACTTGTTCAAATGGTGGGCAAAAAAAAGGTTAATTTAATGAAACAGCACAGGGTCTTCTAAAGAATTATGGAGGGAAGGGGGGAACAGACTACCTTCCCTCTCCCCCTCCCTCCCTCCCTTCCACCCCCTGCTTTTTTCTTATTTTTTTGTCCTTGTGTTAAAGAATAAACACAGGTTTAAAACTTTTGCAGAATTGTATTTGATCCCTCAGAGCTGAGTGGTGACCAGTTAGGGCAGTAACCTAGAACCAAAGAAACCTGGTTCCATTCCTTGGAAAAGTGGCTTTGCCTCTGTGTCTTGGTTCCCTGCAGAGGACAGTAGCATTTCTCCACTTCCCGAGGTGTGGGGAGGATAAACAAAGACTGTCAGTGTGGTGTTGGAGCCACCTTAAAACTACCATGTATGATTAAAGACATTTCTGTGCTTCCGTTTGTGTAGATTAAACCTTGTAATTGCCTGTGGCTCTGTGTAGGTGCATGACTTAGACTGGTGAACACAGAATGCATTTTTTTAAGCTCCTCTAATTCAGTGAATGCCAATCTTTTTGGCACCTGCCACAAATTAGCCACACACCTTCCCTGAGTGCCACTCTCTCTGATCCTCTCCCTGATCTGCTCTTTCTGCTTCTTGCTCTGTCTGCTGCTGTACAGCCTGTACCCTCTGTGATCTGCCACATACCACAGAAAAGCTGCCTGTGCCACTTGTGTGCTGCAGTTTGGCTGCCTCCATTCTAACTGAATATGGTAGGCCCAGATACTGCACATGTGGTTCCTTACACTGCTCAAAGGAGTGGATATCACAACCCCCCTCAAAATCCTTTCCCCAGCCAGCCATTGTTCAGCCCTTGTAGTTTTCATTCTTCTGCAGTGATACACGCACTATTTTACCAGTGCAGTAAAAGCAACCCCCTTCATAATTTAACACTGGACTTTTGGGGATGCCCTTGTTTGAACTGAGGTGCCTCACCCAGTCCTGTGTGAGCATGCCTCATGATGCTGCCTTCTGCAAACAGTAACAGGAAGGGCCCATTTTGTAAAACAGGGAGGCTGCTGCTTCTGGAAGGCTGTCAAGGAATAGCTCACTAGGACTTTCAGAAGTTTTAAGATATCAGGAAATTGCCCCTCCCCTGTTGTTGGACTTGGTTCTCTGCTAGTCAGATGTGTTCCTGACCGTCCATCAGCAAGTATTTGGTAACTGTGAAGAATAAGGCACTGCAGTTTTACAATTGCCAAACAAGTGTCTGCGTTTTATAATTGTGGCTTTTTCCATGCACTTGTGAAAATCCATGAATCGGCATTAGCTATTTCAAAGGGATGCTGCCATGTGACCTGGTATTTTTAGCACCACTTTTTCCCAATCCCAGCTCCTTTCTTCCCCTGCCGCCGCCGCACAGCCCCATCCCACACAGGCCAGCAGGAATGCCG
>NW_017728947.1:98888225-98943374 GCF_001723895.1 Crocodylus porosus
CCGTAGTCAACCAAAAAAAAAAAATTAAAAAAAAAAGAGAGAGTAATCTGACTGTTTTGCTAATATATTCACTCACCAAAACTTTTCAAATCTTATAATCCTTCCTGTCCTGGCAACAAACTGGGTAGCTGGCTTCATTTCAAGATGTACTGACTGATGTGCAAAATAATGCTGTGAGGCTGGTTATGAGCACTTGCATGGGACTGCAAAAGCCAAATGATTTGGCTTGAAACTTTAACAGAGACATCTGGGGACTTCTTCATTTAAGGATCAGGTTTTATGCTTCCTAGGTAGGGTTGAGGGTGCTGAGTCTCTTCCTGATTTCCCCGGGTGGGTAGAAATTTTCCTTGCTGCATGAAATAAGACAAACTCACTTCCTTCTCGGAGTTGACAGTGGCTGCCTGGGAGGGAAAGGGACGAGAGGCCCAAGCATTGTTGCTCTATCTTCTAGAGGGCAAGGCTGAAAGCCAGAGATGGATACGTCACTCTAATTCCCTGGTTCCTTCCTCATGATAGGCAAAGATGCTGAGAAGCTGAGGGTTCCCTAAATACACTAGAGCATTGTAGTACATTCATAGATCTGACTATGAAAAAAAAAAAAAAAGCCTATTCTGACTATATCATCATATAGAGACAGGGAGGGCCATCTTCATGTAATGGGGAGAGGAAGCAATTCATTAATTGGCCCCTTCTTCCATCTTTGCCATCTTCATTATTGATGAGTTAAGGATTTACCAACTAAAGGATGCCCGGTGTTATGGACTCTGAGGAATTTGGGGTGCTAGGATTGGAAGTTCCCTCTTCCTTTGAGGAGAGGGTGTGGAGGCAGGATTGATCTGGGTGCACCAGGGAGCAGTGGAAGGAGCATTTTTTACCTTTACTCCTTTTTCATAAAGGAAGTCATATAAACTGCAGTTGGATGGGCTGGTGCATGCAGTTCTGTCTGCACCATTAGGTTTTACCTTGTCTGAGTGGAAAATGATGAAAATAAACTTCAGGATATGCGTTTTTTGCCTCCTGTATGTGCTCAAATCTGCTGGTTGGAGCTTGCTCACATGACTAAGCTGCCTACAGGGTTGATCCCTAAATCTGTAGTTTCTAGGCCACTTACACATGCAAACCTTTTTAAAGAAGCAGGAAGAAGTGCCTCTGGTTGTGTGGAGAAGGGGTTAAGAGAACTGAGCCAACAGTTTGTCAGTCTCCTGACATTTTTCAGTTTGTTGCCTGGCTTCAATATTCCCTGAAACTGCTAATGTATCCTAAATGGGCTTACTGAACAGCTCGGCAAAATTGCAGTGAGTATGGTGCAGCACTGGCTGGAGCAGAAAGGACTTGCCTGCCATGCATCTTGTAGTAGTATTAAGTGGACATGGTATGTGCAGGATTCCTGCAGGACTGCATTTTGTTTTTTGTAAGCAAGACTCGAGGTTGCTCCTCAAGTCTGTGGTGCTGTGAAGTGAATGCGGGCCTGGGGCCTCCAAGGTCTGGGGTGCGGTGCTTGGTGGAGGATCCCCTCTGGATGCAGGAGCCTGGTGTTGCACACAGAGGGATGAAGGCTGTTTGGATGGGCTGTGTGTATCGCAGTACTCAAAGCGGTGTGTTGGAGCCTTGTACGCAAGTGTGATGGGATGTGTAACAAATGAACGGGGACAGCTACTAATCCCTCTTTGGAATGGAAATGCATACTGTCATCTTAATCTTAAAATCACGCACAAAAACAAAAAATCCCCAAGTAACAACCAGAGCCTGGCAAATGGTTTTAGCACTGCTGTTGAAAATAAAGCATGAATCTTCCTGTGTGTGCTAACATTCACTACGGTGGTGCTGGGGTAGCATATTGCCTGGTCCTGAACTGAGCACAAGGATGCCTTGCAGAGACTTTATGGCAGAAGTACAGCCAGAGCTTTGGGTGTGTGTTTTGTTTTGTTTTTTTTAAAAACAGAGGGGCCAGCTTAAACACACATGACGGCCATTCATTTATAGCTGATTAGACCTCAGCACTGGTTGCACGTTGGTGCCACCTGCTTGCAGGAAAGAATGAGTGGACTTGCACAATAAAAGGAAAAAAAAACCAAGGCAAGGCCTGAAATACTTGTTCCTCCTTCAGGGAATGTAGAGTGTGTTTAATCAGAATTTGACTATGAGCTAATCTAGGCCACAGTTCTTGCTTTATGACCAGCTATCTAGCTGAAAAGCATCTTGTATCAAATAATTCAGGTATCCAAAACATGAGTTTCAGACTACATGTGGGTTGAATTATTTCAGTCTTAAAAATAGGCAAATGTATTGCAATGCTTTTTTTGTCTCTCTAATGTTGATCATTTTAGCAATGCAAAATGACCTTTGTAATCAGTGCAGGATGATTAATCTTTAACTCAGTAATTTTAAAGCAATATTCTTCACACCACCATAATGATTTTTCACTTCAGCCTCTGTGTTTTGCAGCACCACCTCTTCAGTTATTTTATGGTTTAAGATACTTTTGTTTTGCATTTTTAGTGCTGCTTGTATGTATAAAAGTATAAACAGTCATTTTTTTTTCCCCATGGGTGAATACAGAAGTACCCTCAGAACTTTATTTGCATATAGATTATAGTGTCAATCAGGTACAGTTATGTATAGGAAGAGCTACCCGCTGCTTAATTTATAACTTTTAATTAAAAATTCACCTGATTTACAGGTGTTCAGTTGAAATGTTTTGCTACATTTCACAGTACTACAGTATGTACAGAAAGTATTTTGCCACAACAGTAGTTCTGTTAGGCAGTCTGCTGTAACACAAGTGAAAAGGGGTGCAAGAAGCATAATCTGCTGACCAAGGATAATTGTTTATTAAAGGAAGCAGAGATGTGTAGCTAAGCACTTCTTCTAGTGTCTTTAGGTTACTGGCCCACAGTTGCCTTCTAGCACCTAGAAAAGAGAATGGGATTGGGAGGCACAGGACACTTCTACCTTAAATCCTTTTGGTTGATTTGAATTCTCTTGCATCACATCAGGGATGGTTGATGGATATGCAGTAAGCACTTTGTCAATGAACCTTTAAGTCTTTTTAAAAAAAAATTTCCCCAAAGAAAATTATGGAAGCCAAAATTCTTTTTATCCTGTTTCGTGACCATAGGCACCTGAGGAGCGTTAGCCCACTCAGAAATGTAGGGAATTCATAAACACAGAAAATGCAGATTTGGGAACTGAGCCCTATTTGTCTTGCTTTATGGAAGTAATTAAACTTTGGGTACTTTGCTAAAATGACTAAAGTGCTATTTGACACCTGTTTTATTATTCATTAATTTTTGCTCCTGTAAATTTTTGCAGTCCCATGTCTATAATAAAATTGTGAAATGTGCAATAATACCAGATATGAAAGAGGGTCAGAAAATGGTGCTGCTGATTTCTGTGGTTGGGAATCTCACTGTCCATAGCTAGAAGATTTAACTTTTTTAACCAATAATAAAAAAAGGCTGAGCATCATTAAAAGTTACTTACATTTCACAGAGGTGGCACTGGAAACCTTTTCTGGTCCTTGTATCTTACTAGAAGCTGTTACAAGGGTAGCTGTGGAGTTCCTTGTGCTTTAGGGATCAGTGAAGTTTGCTACCTGCAGACTTCATTATTTAGGCAGGCAGCATGGTGCTTTTGAGTACAGGTTTCCCTCGCTTTATGTGGGTTCTGTATGTTCAAATTCACTCTTATGCAATGACCCTTTTTATACCAAAAAATCATTATATATGAGGCAAACTTACTCTTTTATGTGATCATTGTGGTGGAAGCCCACAGTCCGCTGCTTTGTGGGAGTGACCGACACTAAAATATAGTGTCCTATGTGGATCTGTGTTCCTCGCTCATTGTCTGCGATTGTGTGTTTCTGTAGTTGCCATCCCCATTATGATAGTGCCCTGTGCTTGTGTGTACTGTCTGCTGTTGGTGAGTACTGTACTAAAATTGCCTTGTAAAAGTGGTAGAAATGGGTCTGGGGATCAGTACAGTCCAGGTGTTGGAAGTGTCCCTATTTGTTACGTTTAAAGTGTGTTTCCTTTATGCAACTTCGAGTTATGCGCCTTTTTTCAGGAATGCACGTACAGCATAAAGCAGGGGTAGGCAAAATGCGGCCTGTGGGCCGGATGTGGCCTGCTAGGCCATGCTATCCAGCCTGCAGGGCTCCTAAAAATTTTAGAAAATTAATATTTATTTGCCCTTGGCTACCTGTCATGTCGCCCTTGATGGCTTGGCAAAACTCAGTAATCGGCCCTCCACCTGAAATAATTGTCCACCCCAGCATAAATTGAGGGAAACTCGTAATCATAGAAGTTGGGTAGGAAGGGACCTTGTAGATCTTCAAGTCCGACCCTTTGCCTGGGCTTAAATCAAGCCACCTCTTAAAGACCCCCAGGGTAGGAGCCAGCACCACATCCCTTGGAAGTTGGTTCCAGATCCTAGCCGCCCTGACAGAGTGAAGTAGTTCCTGGATGTCTAATCTAAACCTACTCTCCAACAACTTGTAGCTGTTATTCCTTGTTCTGCCAGGGGGCGCTCGGGGAAACAAGGTCTCTTCCAAACCCTTCTGGTCCCCGCTAGTGAGTTTATAGACAGTCACCAGGTCCCCCCTCAGCCTTCTCCTGTGAAGGCTGAACAGGGTCAGGTCCCGCAGTCTCTCCTCGTAGGGTCTGCCCTGTAGTCCCCAGATCATGCGGGTGGCCCTCCTCTGGACCCTCTCAATGTTGTCCACATCCCTCCTGAAATGGGGTGCACAGAACTGGAGACAGTACTCCAGCTGTGGCCTGACCAGTGTTGCATAGAGGTGGGCCTCCTTGGCCCTGCTTGAGATGCACCTGTGGGTGCATGACAAGGTCCGGTTGGCCTTGCCAACCGTGACCTTGCATTGTCAGCCCATGTTCATCTTGGAGTCAGTAATGACTTCAAGATCCCTTTCTGCCTTCATGCTCTCAGGAAGGGAGTTTCCCATCTTATAAGCATGCTGCTGGTTACTGCTGCCCAAGTGCAGCACCCTGCACTTGTCAGTATTGAGATGCATCCTGTTTTTGCTAGCCCACCCCTGTAACCTATCCAGGTCTTGCTGTAGTCTTTCCCTCCCTACTAGCGTGCTCACCTCACCCCAAATATTGGCATCATCAGCGAATTTAAACAGGTTGCTTTTCACCCCATCATCCAAATCGCTGATAAAGAAATTGAACAGCGCAGGCCCAAGGACAGAGCCCTGAGGGACTCCACTGCCTACTTCTCCCCAGGTCGACTATGACCTGTCCACCACCACCCTCTGAGTATGACCCTTCAGCCAATCTGCAATCCATCTGACTGTGTAGGCATCAATGCCACTGGGTAAACTGGACAGCTATCCTCGCAGCAGGTTTTTCCCTTCTGTGGTGGTTACATGGGCTGGGATCACCTTTGGGTGGTTTGAACACTTGAGAGATTCAAGTAAAAGATTAGAGGAGTTTGAGTTAGTGGAGTTTCTCCATTACTTTGTTCTAGGAGGGAAGAGCAGTGACATGGATGGAAGTTCTACCCGTGGACTGTGGGAGCGTCACCCACAGTGACCCTTGGCTGGTGCATTTAGGCTGCTTGCTGAGCGCTCACAAACATTGCATCTTTCTCAGCCTTGGAGAAAACTGTACCATAGATCTATCCATCAACTTCTTTTGAGTCAGGTGATGTCAACCTAGATGTAGACTCATAATGGTAAGCTAGGGTTGGAAGGGACCTCAGGAGGACATCTAGTCCAACCCCTTGTCCAAAGCAGGACCAGCCCCAAATAGATCATTCCAGCCAAAGCTTTGTCTTAGCTGGGTTTTGGGAACCTCCAAACTTCCACCACCTCTCTGGGCAGCCTGTTCCAGTGTTTTACTACCCTCCTAGTGAGAGAATTCTTCCTGATATCTGCCCTAGACCTCCCTTGCTGCAACTTGAGACTATTGCTCCTTGTTTTGTCATCTGCCATCACTGAGCACAGTCTAACTCCAATGTAGTTGCAGGGATTAGAATTTGCTTTAAAACTCGATCTCTGTTGTTGCAGAGACCTGATTCTAGTACCATCACAACTAGTATTTTGTTCGGATGTATGTAAAAGGTCTGTGTATAGATGCATCATGGTGAGGCTGTTTTAGGTGCTGGGGAGTTTGCAGAAACTGGTCCCTGGCACCTGTTGCACTTAAGATGCATCTTAAGTTACCTTGCCATATATCAGTACAATTAATGATGTTATGATAAAACAAGGAATAAGCCACAAAGATATTCCACAAAAAATGCATGCCATTAATCCTAGCGCACCATGAATTGAACATGGAGTCAGACTGCTTCCAGCTGCAGGGTGAGTCCCTGTGGCTAAAGCCCCATCAGCTGACAGGGCTCCCAGCTGCAGGAACTTGCTATGGTGCAGGGGGAGTCCAAGATTAGATCCCAGGTTCTCCCTGCACCAGCAATAAAATGTCATGGGATCTGATAAGGAAGAAGTTCACATGTGGCATGGCAGGAAGCATGATTGTGGGTATCCTACAGCAGATCCTGTTGGATCTTTACTTGTATATCTGCCAGGGGGCTGTGAGAACTGTGGATTTTGATTTTTAGGTTAGGGCTTTGATCCAGCTGTCACTGAAGTGGTGTAATTCTTACTGACTTTGAATCAGAAAAGACTCTGACACTGTTGGTGTGGAACCTCGTAGGGTGAAAATTCCTTCAAGGCAGAAGTTTGGTTCTCCACTATCTGCAGAAGGTCCTAGACCTGGATCTTAGTGGGTACGACGGGGGAAAACCTCTGTTTCCGGGTAGGTGGGTGCATGTGTGTGGAACGTTTTGTTTATTTTATTTTAAGGAGTTCATTTTAATCTAGTGTGAGTATGGCATGGTCAGCAGAGTAGTTGGCTGTTCATCTGTCGGTTCTCTGCTCTTCGCCCCTTCCTCCCCTCCCATTTCCTGCTATTCAGACACATGAGTTGAATCCTATGAATAGGACAGGGTGGGCAATTATTTTGCGCGGAGGGCCGCTTACTGAGTTTTGGCAAGACATTGGGGGCTGCGTGACGGGCAGCCAGGGGAAGAAAAATATTAATTTTCTAAAATTTTAGAGCCCCTGTGGGCTGGATAGAATGGCCTGGCAGGCTGCATCTGGCCCGTGGGCCCCATTTTGCCCACCCTTGGGGTAGGATCTGATAAGGCTTTGGGTTGGAGAAATTACTGATCTTCCCCATCTTGGGACCTTCTGTACTGACCTTGGCTACTCCAGTCTGGGGCTGGGGAGGATTGGCCCCAAAGAATTAAAATGATAAGGAGAAAAGGGGTGGCATCTTTCTGTAGCTTGTTGGCATAAAAATAAAAATTGTACCAAATGATGTTTGTATTCCTGTGGGCTTCGTTGTAACCTTTGCAGCAGGGGAGGGACAGGCATTCAAGGACTGACTTGGCCCATTTGGGATTTAAGGTCAGCTTAGCACCCCTGAAGCTTCTGCTGGGAACCTTCATCTTGCACTTCCCTTAAAGTGATCTTGCACAAGCCTGCTTTAGGGAACTGTGTTTTACCCAGCCAAAGAGGCTGAAGCTGTTGTGTGGGCTTCTAGTTTGTGCCTTCAGCTTGTGCTGCTGCTTTGTATGCTGAACATGCATGGCATTAAGGGTGAGGTTGCGGGGAGAGGAAGACGAGGTGCACAGCACTTGAAGTAGGAACAGACGGGGAGAGAACAGGAGAAGCAACAGCAAAATGCAAATGAGCATCATACACTTTTCAATTGCTTTGTGCAAGCGACAGCATGGAGGGGTGAAGCTGGTGTGCTGCAGTGATGTATCTCACCTTGGAGGCAGGTGGCAGTGTACTGTTTGGCAGGGGGAGACTGAGGATGGGCAGAGGGTGGGGGTTTGTGTAGTGATGCAGTCCCACCCTGGTTTCCTCTGCCCCCGCGTGCAGGGGAGCCCCAGAGTCATTCTCCTGTTGTACTCAGCCTTGGTGAGGCTGCAGCTGGAGTACTGCGTCCAGTTTTGGGCTCCACAATTCAAAAGGGATGTGGAGAAGCTTGAGAGAGTCCAGAGAAGAGCCACACGCATGATCAGAGGTCAGGAAAAGAGACCTTATGACTACAGGCTGAGAGCTATTGGGCTCTTCAGCCTGGAAAAGTGCAGACTCGGGGGACCTGATGGCCACCTATAAATTTATCAGAGGCGTTCACCAGGATCTGGGGGAACGACTGTTCACCAGAGCACCCCAAGGGATGATGAGGTCGAACGGTTATAAATTCCTGCAAGACCATTTCAGGCTGATCATAAAGAAGAATTTCTTTACTGTCTGAGCCCTCAAGGTCTGGAATAGTCTGCCATCGGAGGTGGTTCAAGCACCTACTCTGAACACCTTTAAGAAGAAAAGGGATGTTTATTTTGCAGAGTTTCTGTGACCCCAGCTGACTTCCTGTCCTTGGGGCAGGGAGCTGAACTCGATCTTCCGAGTTCCCTTCCAGCCCTAATGTCCATGAAATCTGTGAGTGCTCCTACCCCGCTCCAGCCACAGGCTGCCAGGTTTTTTTGGGACAGTGGTGGCAGTTCTTGGGTTTCCTCTAACTGCACCTGCTCCCTTCTGCCATGTCCTGGCCAGGAGCAGGTGCTGGAAGGAGGAACCTGCCCCCACCTCCCTGCTACTGCTGCCCCCATCTGACAGGCATGGGGGAGCCCCAGAGCCACTCCTGTTCTGCACCGGCTACAGGGAGTGGCAGTGTAGGGAGCCAGGCTCAGCTGGAGACAGCGGTGCTGCCATTCAGGTTCCGCCTTTAAGCACCTGCTTCTGGCCAGAGGGTGAGGGCAGGCAGGGAAACAGGCACTGGAGGAGGAACCTGCATGTTGTTGCCTCTGTCCATGGCTGAGTCTGGCTCCCCACAGCCCCTGGCCAGAGCCAAGTAGGAACTGCTCTGGGGCTTCCCCGTGCTTGCAGGGGTCAGCTGGGGACTGTGGCAGGTGGATCTCCACCCTCACATACTTGCTGTCTGCCCAGCTGTCCAGTGCCCCTGCTCTCTCGGGGCTCTAGCCATGTCTGTTCCCTCAGACTGGGGGGGAAGGGAGGTGTTGTGTTGCACTCCTTCTAGGTAATTTTTCATCTGCCCATGGCAAATGGCACCACAATACAGAAGCTGTGACTTTGAGATGCATCAGTTATGCTGGGAGTTCAGCAGCTGTGGCAGAGCCCCTCTAGGTCAAAGTCTGTCTGCATCCCCTCCAGTGCCTTCTGCTACCTCCCAGTAGCAGATCTGCTTGCTTTTCCCCAATATAGGCAAGTCCTTTCAGCTGCTCCTGTGACATTTGCTGGGGAGGGGGATGCCAGCCCCACATGCCCAGTTTCTCTTGCCATGTCCTGGCCAGGCAGTGAGGAGAGATGCCTTTAATGTGTACTGGAATGGGACCGAGGCACGTACTTCTTAGCTATGAGAGCCCCTGCCCACAAGAACAACTTCTGGGATAGATCAAGCAGTGCACCTGTCACAGATGTGTTCCCTCTCCTAGGATCGTCTTGTTCTGCTGAGGGTATGGGCTGCTGCTCACCTCTGACTGTGCCTTTTATGCCACACAGGCATGTATGGAGCACCTTCTTCTAGGCTGGGCATGGATTTGGATTAAGGATTCTGCATTGCCATTCTCCAGCCTTTAGGTGATGCATATGTTCTTTGTAGCTCACCAACTTATTCCCCCCCTTTGCCCCCAAGCTTAACAGGGCAGGAAGTGAATGGTTAAGGAGGAGACTGGCATGGAATGGCTGGATAGTGGGCTTGATTGAGGGAATGGGGTGGCTGATGCCAGAGAGCAGGGGAGGGGGAATGGAAATGGCCGAGGCATAGGGGGGCATGAGATTGGCCACTGCAGACTTGTGGGTGGTCGCCTCCTGCCTTCCCCGCCCCCACTGCTGACACTACTGTTGGCATCTGTGGATGGTCCCTGCTTGCCACCAACTACAAATAGTGCCTCCCTCCTCCCCCTCCCCCCCAGTCTTGGGAGGCACCAGCCATTCATGGGCAGAGGTGTGTAGTGAGGGATGTTTGGGCCTCCTCACTGCAGAAGGGATGTAGATGTATTGGAGAGAGCCCAGAAGAGTGCATTGAAAATGGTTAGGGAGCTGGGGAACCTGACTTGTGAGGAGAGGCTGAGGGACCTGGGCTTATTTAGACAGAAGAAGACTGAGGGGGGATTTGATAGCAGTCTTCAACTACCTGAAGGGTGGTTCAAAGAGGATGGAGCTAAACTGTCTTTAGTGGTGTCAGATGACAAAACAAGGAGCAATGGTCTCAAATTGCAACAAGGGGAGTTTAAGTTGGATATTAGGAAAAAACTTTCTCATGAGGAGGGGAGCAAAACATTGGAACAGGTTACCCCCAGGGGTTGTGGAATCTCAAGCCTTGGAGGTTTTTAAGACCTGACTAGGCAAAGCCTTGGCTGGGATAATTTAGTTGGGGATGGTCTTCCGTTGGGTAAGTGGTTGGACTAGGTGACCTTCTGAGGTCCCTTCCAACCTTCATTTTCTGTGATTCCATTTGAAAGAGGCTTCATCTCTGTCCCCACTAGCTCCATACTAGGCCTTGTCCTCTATTCACTCCCCAGTTCCCTGACCTTGTGCTGCTGCTCTCATTTCCATGGAAAGAAAGGCCATGGGACAAAAGCCAGGCTGTGTTTAACCAGCGGGGATAGGCAAACTAATGATACAGGTCCTTGAAATTGGTAACATACAGCTTGTACGTTTTGTAGCTGGGTTAATCCTTGCCAGGGAGCCAGTGTAGGAGCCTTGAGCTGTCCAAAAACATTTAATGAGGAGTTGAAATTGCCTAGGGGTGGCTCATGTCTTTTGAGGTTATGGAGAGTGGCTAAATTCCTAACCTTTGCCAGGTTAAGAACTGCAAAGTTAAGATGGGTGTCACCTCCATGACACCGTTGGAATATGGCTCCCACTGGAACTGGTAGTAGGTGATATGAATGATTAAGGGAGAAGCAAGGTTAAACTCCCCAGGGAGTGGTGGTTTTTCTGTCTCATAATGTCCGCAGACACCTTTCTGGAAGATGCTGTAGTTAGTTAATGGTTACTAGGCTCAATCCAAGAGTAACTGGCTGCAATTCCCTGGCCTGGTTGGACAAGTTGTCGGATTAGGGGTCTGTACAGGAGCGCATGTTACATGTGCTGTTTACAGTGCTGTAATTTAGAGCACTTTTTGTAGTACTATAAAGTTGCAGCACTCTTAAACTTGACAGAAGTGCAGTGGTTGCTCGATGGGGCGGGGGACTGGGGAAGGTCTCTGAGCTTCCTTGTGCTTTCCAGGCCAGGAGGCACTCTGTAACACTTCTCTGCTGGTCAGAAATTTGACCAGTGTACAGAAGTTATTTAAAGCACTGTAGGTTGCTGAAGTGTTATAAAATATAGTGCCTTGAAATTTAACACCTCATTTAAGAAGGGTTAATTTTAAAGTGTTGTACCCATTTTTAAAGTGCTGTAAAGCCATAGCCATACACTTCTGTTATGTCATAGCAATAAAATGCTTTAAATGGCAAAAAAAAAAAAAGCAACTTCTGTACATATGTGAGGGACCAAGTTAATGCCTCTTGCTATCAATGTCTGTGAGTGCTTTAAGTGGACACCAGGAAGGCCTAGGAGAATATGCCACTATATGTGTTCCTCAGGCTTGAATTTCAGCCCTTTGCTGGCTGCCTTGCAGATGCATAAAACTGAGTACACCTGTATTGCAAAATCTAGGGATTAGTGGAAGCAGATTGGCAGGGCTGTAACTGGTATGAGGAAATTGTGTACCTTCTTTCTGTGCTGGCTTTTGTAGGTTGTCAGAGGTGCAATGTGGGGCCACTGTCTTATAGGGATGATCAACAGCTTGGTGACTTTCATAGCAGTTGTCTGAAAGGGTGATGCCGTTCTACAAGATTAGGGTGGCTATTTGTGTATACATAAATATTGTGAAACTGGCCTGTAAGGGAGGTGGTGATTGTGGAGGGGAGAGCCTGGGTAAGGAAATGCATAGTAGAATGGAGCACTTCTATGAACCAGTGATTTTTAGGGTAGTCTCATACTCATTTTAGCTCCCTAATTTTGATTTACAGTTTTCACACTAGTTCTCAATCTCAAATATTTCAAGATGGCAAGATTATTTGCTTTGTCTTGTTTTTGTTTAAAGCTTAGCTCTTGTAATTCTAAATTCGGATGTTTTTACATCTATATATAATTACCATTCTCTTCCCCCCATCATTCTCCTGCAGAAGATGCTGTCTTTTCTTCTTACTCCCCTATTTTCTGCCTAGAAAGCATTGAAAAAGCACATTGCTCACACAGACATAGGTTTCAAGCATGCACAGTATTGAATGTTGCTGGAATTATGCTGTTACCCATTTCCTAAAGAGCTAGATAGTGTAAAGGAGATTTGGCTTAATTCCTCAACATTTTTCATGGCAAAACCTAGTGAAAGAAAAACTTCTTCATGTTAGTCTGGTAAGGTTTAGAGATGCCACAGACTAATGCTTCCAGATGCTTGGAAGTGCAAATAATCAGTGTCTGTCACATAAAATGAATGGCTCATAACTCATAACCTGCTGTTTTTAAAATAGTGCTAATGGGTTTTAAATTTAACGTTACTGAGAGCATACGTTGGGTTCGTCATCTCATATCAAGTTAAACAGAGGCAGTGGAATGAATGAATGAATGAATATAGTTGGCAATGGGTCAAAATACTGAAGTTCATAGTGTGCTTTGCCAAAGGTTTTGATCCTGCCTGACAACTGGAGGACCCTTCCTGGCCTGCAGCCAAGAAAGTTTTTTGGTACCAGTTAAATTGTCGTTTGTGCACGAAATGATGCGCAAAACCAGATGCACACTTGATTTCATGTGCTTAGTGCTCTTGGAAGGGTGCTTTCTTCACTGTAGCTTCTCATCCCTGACATCTTTTCCTGACTCATTCTCTTGTGTTGTTGCAGGCTGTGTCTTATTTGTAAATGGTTTGGGTTAGGGCATATTACACTGGCATGATTCATAAATGTGTTGAACTTTCAATTCTCTGTAAAGGTGGTGTAGTAGAAGTAGAACTGCTAAAGCCCATTGGTAACAAGATATGCAAGTTTCTTATAGTGTAGCGCTGCTGGTCCTGGTAATGGATCTAACTCTATGCTGACTCAACAAACCCAGGTTTCTCTGCCTCATCTTGCCCTCCCCTTCTTAGTATGTTTAGTTCTGGAAATGCTTTTGCAATATCTGAATTGCACTTGGCTAAAAAAACAGCAGGCTCTCTGGAATTCGTTGTACACAAGCTTATCTTAGTATTGGCGAGCATAACTTGATGGAAAAACGCTTCAAAGCCATGTGAAGCTGCAGTTCTTTAGTTAAAAATTTTTATGGTATGCAAGAGCAGTTCCTTAAAATGGTTGAGCACGGACTTGTTTCACGGGGGGGGCGGTGATGCAGAATGCTTACTTAGTGTAGGATAATTGGACAAATAGAGGGGCCAGATTCTGGCCTTGGCAAGCTGGTGTTACTGAGGTTGGACTCTGTGCTGCAAGGTGCAGAAATCCTCTGCTGCAAAGGAAGGCAGGTGTGAGACAGTGAATCTTGCAGCAAATCCCAGAGGGTTCAGCAGGCGCACAGCCTGCAATGATGTCGTGACCCAGTCCCACAGGGAAGCTCCCAGGGCATTGAGGAGCTCCTAGCCTTGCTGCCCAGTGATTGCTCCTTCCCTTCATTTAACCACAAGGTCGAAGAGACATAATTGAGTATGCTGAAGTAGAAATGTTAATTAACTTTTAATTTAGGCCTAACATATGCCTTTTTACAGGACACTTCCTGCATGAAAGAGGGCAAATATACTGCATCTGTCACATTGTATTAAGGGTGGTGTATAGAAGAAACAACCAGAGGCCTTGGGTCTAAAAGGAGGGTTTAACCTTGCAGCTGCTCTGTGTGGCTTGATTTTTGCTTCAGTGCTTACTGGAAAGACAACTTGATTTTGGTTTTAACTTGCTGTATCTCTGTTTTCTCTTAAGCCAAACTTGCAAGACGTTGTCAAGAGAGGGAGAACCTTGGCATGCTGGTCTGGTCACCTAATCAGAACCTGTCTGAGGCAAAATGTAAGTCTTTAAATTCTGACACCCCCCTCCCCCCATTCTTAAGTGATTTTTGAGAATGTGAAAATGCCTCTTTCAGCAGAGAGGGGTTGTCATATTTGGAAACAAATTTGGGAGTTTAGGGAAAAGTGTCTTGTACAGTGTTCTGTTCCTTGCTGGGCAGCTGCTCAGATCCCTCAATCCATGAGGGGTGGAGATGGAGGGGCGTGGAAAAGAGGCTGAAGGATTCCCCCTTCTCAGATGCATGTTTGAAGAACTGTATCTCTATCTGCAGGCTGCCATGATCTTTTTGTTTGTTGTAAGTGCTCTGGAAGTTGGCAGAAAGCTGAGACCAAAATGGAAAGCAGTTGGAAGGGAGGGTAGAAACTGGGGTAGTTCAATAGTGACCCGCTCCTGTCTCCCTAGCTACACAAAACAAAAATCATGGCCATAACTTGAAACCCTAAACATGAACAGTAGCTGTGCCTTAGAATCCCATGGGAGGGCAACTAAAATGAACTTGCTGGGAATGAGCTTTCAAATTCCCTTAAATTGGGGCTGAACTAGTGGTAGAGTAGCCTAGTTCCAGTTTGCTTCATAATAAAATACAATCTGTCAAATTTTACTATAGTTTTGAAACAGCAACTCTTATAAGGTGGCTCTGAGGGGAAGGGGGATGTAGTGGGGATGTCCTCTGCTGTGCCCTGAGCACAGGACCAGGAGTAAGAAATTTGAAAGATGCTGCTTCAGTCCCTGACACAGGTGCCCTCAGTAGAGGTCTTGACTACATTGGTTGACCTCTGTTTTCCTTGGATGTGCAGGACTGACGTACCTCAAGGCAGTTGAGAACTGGCTGCTGTTTGCTGAGCATGCAGTTGGGTAAAGGCGCTCCTCTAGACCAGTGGTCTCCAGAGTGGGGTACACCAGGGGTGTGCAAGATGATCCATTAGGATGCGGGAAGAAAATATTAAAACTTCTGTTTTTATATTTATTTTTTATCTAAAAAAAAAAAAAGAAATTAAGCTCTACTAATATTTAATATATGGATTGACGCTGGCGCCTTCACTCAGTCCATATGTCAAATAAATAAATATACATATATTGGGGGTGCATACTCAAATTTTTTACTAACGGGTGCACGATCAAAAAAGTTTGGAGACCACTGCTTTAGACAGTTTAGAGGACTGGCTGCATTCTGCAAGGCCTGAGTTCTGTCCTGTGACTTCACTATTGCAAAAGTCGCTTAACTGCTATCTTTCAGTTTGTCCATTTGTAAAAAGTTGATGCCTTGAGATTTCCAGATGAAGTGTTACTCCTTCTTCCTCTCCTGGTGATGGTGACCAACTGCAGCTTGCTGGATATTGGACGTGTTATTTCTATTTGTGGATTATACAAGCTTTCTCAGAGGGAAGAGTGCTGCTCCTTACGTGTACCTTTGGAAAAGTTTACACCTGGAAAACATTGACCTTTATTTGGTACTGTGTAAACTGATAAATGTTTACAGGCATCTGAGTTTGTAACTTGACGATTTTGCATTTTATTTTGGATGAGGAATTCTAGGTAGGTACAGGTGTATTTTAGCAACCATAAAAAATTGTGCCAGTGGCCAAGGCAAAGGATATATGCATATTCATTACCCCCAAAGGAATGACTGACTGCTTCTAACCCTTGCATCTTTGGAGCAGCATAAATCTAGGAATTTTCTCTCTTCACACTTTGTGTATGGGTGGGAGGAGGAATAACAGGTGGCGGCAATTGATACAAATTAGAAGTTATGAGTAGGAACCTGGGAGGGAAAATAGATTTGGGGGGCGGGGGGTGAGTGGAATTAATGGGTGGCTCCTATCAGAGTGAAAAGTAGTTTCTTTTATATTTTAAAGTTTTAGCAATGAAATAACACTATTAGATGGAGATGGCAAAACTGTTCTTAATTCAGGAAAGGTGAAATACATATTTCTGTTCCAAACTTAAGAAGCAGGCCAATGTGCTTTTTCACGTGAGCATGGCAAAGAACTCTTCAGCCAGTTACTCACCCAAGAAGATGCTAAAACAACATCTAATAGCAATAAACACATTTAAAACAGTAGGCCCAGATACCTTAGGACTCAGGAGTCCTGAAAGAGCTGGCTAGGAGATCTTTGGCCCACTATTGTTCCTTCCTACAAATCTTAGAACGGCAGAGAAATTGCAGAAGACTGGTGGAATGTTAAAATTGTGCCAATGTACAAATGAGAGCAAGTGTAATTATAAGATTGTCAGCCTGGCACCCACCATAGGCAAAACAGTAGGAAAACATACAGGCTTCAGTTAATGAACAACGAAAGGATAGAAATATAATTAGCACCAGTCACTGGATTTATGGAAAATATGTCTTGTCAAGCAACTGATTTTGTTCTTCGAGATTTGCAAATTTGGTTGATAAAGGTAACTACAGTAGACATAAGGAGAATGTCCTGGATGTGCTTTTATTACTGCATGGCATTGATTAAACAGGATAAAAAAGTTGGTACTGTATAGCGCACATGCAGAATGTATTAAGAGCTGTCTGTCTGTCTATTCTTACAGTAATTACCAATGAGCATCCTTAGTTAAAGTGGGTGTTGCCATTGGGCTTCTGCAAGGCCTGAATAAGCTTGATCTTTTCATTAATTATGGGGGGGGTTAATATTAAATTATGGCTAATAAAATGTACCTGGCATTGACGATTGACAGAACAGCAAATAGTGAGAGAGCAGTCTGAAATGCTTGATAACCTCATAACATTTAAAGACTCTTTTTTTTTTTAGGGCAGCCAAATGTAAATATGTATCAAGGAATAAGAGGTGCAGACCAAGCCTACAAATCGGGGACTGTATCATGAGAGAAATTAATCTGAGAAGGATTTGGGGGTCAAAGTGGAGAAGCAGCCTCACCTGAGTTCCCAAAACAGCGTTGTGGCCATGCTGCATACACTTGATCTGTCCCCTCTTTTACAGGAGCTATGAGAAATTGGAAAGGGGAGCAGGAAAGTGCCACAGGTTCAAGGATTGAAGAAATTGCCTTGCAGTCAGAGTTATCAAAAAGGCCTGAGAAATGACTTGATTAGTAGAGGAGTACCTTCAGGAGGAGGAAACACTGGGTACTAGAGGGCTGTCTTAATCTAAAGAAGAAATGTATAACAAGGAGCAATATCTAGAAACTGAAGCCAAATGGATTCAATTTAGAAAGAAGGCACATGCATTGAACAGTGTCATGGTTTAGCCAGTGGAATGAACTACCAAGGGAAAAGTAATAGATTCTCCATTTCTTGAAATTATTTACATTTAAGAATGAACACCTGAGGAGTTGGGCTAAAGCACAGGTTAGTGGCTCAGTACAGGAGTGAAATCTTAGGATCTGTGATATTTGAGGGGTTTGGATTAGTTTTTTATGGCCTTAAATGCAGTGTGTCCATACTAATGCAACAGCCTGGAGCCTGTGTGCCCTGTGGCTCTGCCCTGCCAACGGCACACCGCCCCAGTCCCAAACCCAGCCCACCCTGCACCCACTTTGGATGTGCCTGGGCTGGAGACCAGCTGGAACCCACACACCCAGCCCCACCCCGTGCCTGCTCTGGTTGCACACCCACACTGAACAATGCAGAAGCTGATGCTTGGTGCAGGGGAAAAGTGGCTCTTCCTCCTCCTTGCTGCTAGGCCCTTCTTGCTGCTGCCACCTGGAGCCCATGCCTGGGCTGTCCTGTGGCTCCTCTCCACTGCTGCCACTGCTGTCTCCCGGCCAGCCACTGTGGCAGCAATGGCAATGCAGAGGAGCTACTGGACAGCCGAGGCGCAGGCTTCAGGTGTCTGCAGCAAGAATCGCCCAGCAGTGGTGAGGGGGAGGGGCTGCTTTCTCCCACTCCAAGCAGCAGCTTCTACCCTGCTGCACTGCTCAGTGTGGGTGGGCGAGTCCAAAGCAGGCACGGGGTAGGCCAGGGTCAGGGCTGTGAGTGTGGGTTCTGGCTGGTCTGCAGCTGGTCAGCTCTGCTGGGGCAAGTCCAGAGCGGGTGCTACTGCTTCCCTGCTGCCAAACTTTTGGATCCATAGGAAGCCAAATGACAACAGTGACTGGGGCTGTATCTGGTCCACAGCCTTGGGGCTGAGCACCCTTGGTGTAGCTTGAAGAAATCTTACAGCGAATGAAGCCAGGCCAGTGGGATGAGCTATGTAAGCCAGCAGTGCCTTTCCTAGTCCCAGTACTTCACCAGGCTGAACTTTTAAAAATGAGACTGGGCTAGTTTTGAAGATGAGCAAATGCTGGCTTGATCCAGCAGCTCAGGAGTCAGTTAGGATACAAAGCAGAGCGGGGATGCAAAACGGTGATTGTAACCCTCTATCTCCTCTTTTCCCATTCAGAATCTGTGCTTAGTATTGAAGGAAGAAATACAATTTTAAATAACTGTCTGCTTGCCTCTGTCAGGAACTTTGGATAACTCTGTTTTTATCATCTGAGGGATCCCTCATCTGGGAGGTGTAACACCTTGGTAGGGAAGGGGACTGTGCACTAGAGAGGGCTGCTTGTGCACTACCACTACCTTCTTACAGCTGGGCCCTGGGGGAATCACTTGGCTTGTTTACACAAATGGGCTGCATCCACACTGACTTCACGCCTTGCAGAGCCGTCTGTGTGACTGCTGCTATCCCTTGCCCAAACGTTGTCTGCAGTGGTGCTCTGGGAAGGCCTGGGCACCTATCCAGTTGTGCTGCGGGGCGGGGTGGGGGTGGGGAATGAGGGAGTACCAGTAGGTGGAGTGCATGCATACACTCCTGCGTGCACAACCACATGCACCAGTATATGGTTGTGCTAACGCACAGAGGGCTGTGCGGAGGGAGAATTGGCCAGCCCACATACAGAACAGTTGAGGGGTGCTCATTTTGCTGTAAAAAGCCTGGTGACTCGTTCTTCATGGGCTCTGTGCCAGCCTAGGCCTCTGGTGGTGAGGGATGTGTTGGTTGCCACGGTTACTAAGAACTTGAACCACTTGGTGTGCGTGCAGCATGTTTTGAGTTCACCCCTGCCGGCAGGCTGTCAGCAAGGAGCGTGGTGCTGGGAGCTGGCCGTTCTTGCAGTTAGGTGGGGGAAGAGAGCCCTGCAGTACTATGTGCAGCCTCTTGGGATATTCCTCCTGAGGAAACCTGGGAAAGCCTCAATTCTCCCCAACAAAGTGCAGGGAGAGCCTGGCATTCGCCCTGCGAACAGCCAGGACTTACTCAAAGAAAATCTCAGGGGCAGCTGCTGGCCTCTTATCAAAAGGAAAGGCAAGCCCAAAACCTTCCAGGTGCAAGCCACCTTCAAATGCCCAGAGTCTACATTTGATTTAACTGTTTTTTTCAGGACTAAACCATGCGTGGCACTGAAGTCTGATTGTGCTTCCCTGCCCATGGTTCTGTAGTTCTAGATCCTGATGGATCCTCTGCTTAAAAACATCTTTGTCTCTCTCACCCTCCAACTCGCAGTGACTGACTGAAACAAATTAGACAAAAAGAAAAATGCTCATCTGCTAAGGCTGCTGAATGCACTTGACAGCACTCTGTAGAGCTGGCTTTGCCGCTTCCTCTCCAGAGTCAGGCCACAAGTTTGCAAAGGTATTCGTTTTGCTGTATGCCTGTCCTTGCGAGGCCTCACCCGTCAACAGGGTTTTGCATGCGTGTATGAGCCCTTTCCAATATCTGGCTGTACAGGAAACCCTTGCTATTTGCAGATCCGCTATTCGTGGATTCAAGTATTTGCCATCGCCAACGGAGTGAGTCAGGGTGAGTGCCACTGCGGCTCCCTCTGGCGCTGCACCAAGCTCCTGCCTCTGCGTAAGCAGGCGTGGGGCGCTGCGTGTGACTGGGGAGGGCGGAGCTGGGGAGAATGGAGCGGAGAGCAGAGCAGAACCAGGCGGGCAGAGAGCGAGCGCCAGGGATGGGGACAAGGAGGGAGGTGTCGGCATCTTCTCTCCAGGAGGCAGCCATGGTCGGTCCCCATGTGCTGTGGGGGAGCCCTGTGCTTTCAGCTTCTTGTGGGGGCAGGGAGAGCAGGGGGCAGCTGTCCAGCCTGACAGGGAGTCCCATCAGTATTCGTGGATTTTGCCATTTGCGGGGATCTCCAGAATAGATTCCCCATAAATGGCGAGAGTCTCCTGTAGTTGGTTCCTGCATGTGTGTGTGTGCAAGGTAAAAAACAGCAGTAGGGGGGAGGGGGGAGGAGGATGGCAAGGGAATATTCTTTTTCTGGCTGACTATATTGCAATGCCATGTGGAAATCTAACACTGCATAGAAAAAATAGCTGAGTGTTATTAACCACAAACAAGCTTAGGGCACATGGTGCTTTCATTGTCTGCTTTTTAATGGATTGGGCTTCAGTTTGACTGTGGTCCTTTAAGTTGGAATGAATGATTCACAAATGACCTAAGAAATTCCTAAAAATGTTGGCTTTGTACCTTTTAATGGCAGGTATGTAATAGATAAAACCTGAAACATGGGGGCTCTTCCTCTTTGAAGTGTCATCTTTTTTCCTTTTTCCTCCATGTTCTAATCTTAGAAATCAACTAGGTGGAGCCAAGACTTCCAGGATTGTCAGTCGCTGGATTTTTGGGCCAGTATTTCTTTCCCACAGCCAGATGTTTTTGTGTATGTGTGGTTTTTGGTTTTGGTTTTTTTGGTCAGTGGTCTGAAGGTAGCTTAAAATACCTGGGTCATGCTGTTTGTTCCCTCCCTTATAAATAATAGTCTGGCTCTGCTCATGACAGCAAAAAGGATTAATGGAAATGCAGACTTGGGCTTATGTTTATTTTTAATTCAAATTTCATAGTATGCAGCGAACCTGGAGCCACGGAGCTTAGAAACAAATACAGTAGCTGCAGCTAGAAGATACAACTCTGCAAATCCAAAAACAAGATAAATGAGGTTTAATTTAAGATTCTGTAGGAGTTTGTAGAAATGTTATCGCAGTTGTTGCCACTTACTGGCAGCCCCAATTGTACCACTTATGTCAGTGCCCAAAAGACAGAAGCGAAGAGGGTGAAGAGGTGCTGCTGGTGGAGTTTCTGTTCCTTTACTGGGGTACAGCTACCGAGCTACCGAGCCCAAATGCTCCTTTTGGGAGGGAGGGAGATTGTGGTGTAAGCAGCAAAAGTGTTCCCTCTTCATTTCAAAGGCTCGGGTGGTCCTGGTGAGTGTCTGGGTTAGTTATTCCAAATGTAGGCTGTTTTTTCCTGGTATTCATTAGCCACTGTGTTGTGCTGGCTGACTACTGCAGCATCATGTGGGAGTCTCAAACTAGCTCTTTCATCATTATTGCTGTAGGTTGGTATCTCTGGGACCTAAAAACACAGGTGTACAATTATTATTGGGATTTTTTTTTTTTTTAAAACCATTCAAAGCCATCACAGAAGTCATTCAAACCTGAGCCAGGGAAGCAGAAAAAGGACAGAATTGCATGAGCTCTTACAGAGCAAGTGTCTTGGGGCTTGCACTTAAAGGCTTCATAGGCTATTTTGGGAAGGAGATGTTAATTTTCAGGTGGTCATTCTGCCCCAAAGTTACTTTTGCTCCTGTAGCTGTGGGGAAGAGTGCTAGTGTTGCTATAGGTGGGGACCTACCTAAATTGTGGCGAGAGAGGGATTTTTGTGGACAACTTGTGGCTTGTTTGCCTTTTTGTAGCAAGCCTGCCCATTACTGCTGAGGGGTGGGGGGTGGCTACCATCTTGGCTGTTACCCATCATGCCAGCAATCCCCCTTCCCCCCTGCACCCCTTGTGGGCTGCAAGTCCAGGCTACAGCAGCCATGAGGACTGCCACTGGGGACCTAGTATTTTATTTTTAGTAAGCTTTTATTTCTTCCTGGTGATACCATTTTTTTTGCAGTTTCTGTGAAAATTGTGAAACCGTGGTTTAAGTAGGGCCCTAGCTATAGGGTGGCTTAGATACTGGCCTGTAAGTCAGTACTTGTGTCTATCCTCTGCTGGTTCTGCCAAACTGCAGGTTTACGGGGATGGAACAAGTGCCCACATGAGGCATGGTCGACCCAGCTACAGACATGCTGTTCTCTCGTTTTGACAGCGTTGTCCTACTGAACAAATGGGTTTTCTACAGTTTTGCCTTTGAGTTGTGTACCCTCCCTCTGCCCTCCCCCCCTTCTCTTCACAGGAGCTCTGTCAGAATGGCACGAGCACTCTTTGCTGCCATGTTGAGCTGACTTGCTCTGAGCAGGTTTCAATGACCCAGTTAGAGTGCCAGCTGCCACCTAGAAGCCTTCACATGCTTGTGCTTCTGTTGCTGCTGCCACCAGAGGAACTGAAAAAGTGTTGGCAATAGGAGGAAGCTTTTCCAAGCAAAAATCTGAGGGTGGTATAATGTATACTTGGATACGCTAACATGACAGTATGGTAATAATGTTAGGGCTATCTTGGCCACGAGCTTTTCCCCTAAATACATTTATGAACAGTCCCAGCAAGTCTGATAGGCATTGTAAGTTGCAGGACCTGTATGACGAGAACCAGCCTGGGCTGCAGCTGCATCAGGCAGTTTGGGCCCAGCCCTGTGATGACTCGAACATACTGAATTCTTACTAACTTCAGTGGGAATTAGGTCCTGAACATATCAGGGGACTAGGCCTTTTGCCAAAAACCTCCAGCCCTTTGCTGCAGCTGAAGGGGAGGGAACGTGAAGGTTGAGAGCAACAGTGGGGTGGAGGTTTTTGTTTTTTTGTTTTCCAAGTTCAAGAGCAAGTTGAGCACCAGGTGCAATGACAGTTAAGCTTTTACGTGGGAGGTGTTGAGGTTCAGACGGGAGCAATCTGTTCTACATTGTTACTCACTTGGGAACGTGCAAGGATATAGCTACCATCGTCCTTATACGTTAAGAGTTTATGTTGCTACTTAAAACTAGTCTTTTGAAGGGATGCATGCATGTGAGGCAACCCACATTCCTGAGAGTTCAGTTGTGTCGGTACTGGTCTCATGCTGATAGATCAGATCTTACTTTAACATTTATCTTTTATAGAGAAGGCAGGGTAGAGATGCACCTTATGGACAGTAAGAAGCCACATCCACTGACACGCTCCCTTCCCTCCCCCCCCAGAAAAAGGCAATCAACAGTCATTCAAATTCTTCCATAATACATGCTTGTTTATTAAAAGTTTTTATTTTGTGTTGTACCTGGAGATAAGTGGGAGGTGATTGTTGCATGTGTTTGCCACTAAAAAGGAGTGAAGGGGTAAGAAGGAGTGACATATCATACCAACCAAAGTGTTGGTTCCACATGGAACTGTCACTTATCTTCCTAAAATTGGCTATTTTAAAACTTTTAATTAAAACAAAATGAAGTATCCAAAGATAAAATAGTACTAATCCTTTGGGTTTGCCAAGTAGCAAAAGCTTTGGCTAGACAAGTTACTGTCTTAGTCTCCCTAGCTTTCCAGCCTTTCCACAAGATGTTCTTGGGTACCTTGTAAATATATTAAGTTGTGCTTGAGTCTTTATGTCCTGCTATCGCAACTTTAGGCTTCTCCCTGCCATTTATATTGGGCACTTAATAGGGTCCAGTCTGTAATCCTGGCATGGGTCTTTCCTAGTGTGTGGTTTTTCCTGGAACTATGTTGTTTGGCCAACAGATATGCATATCATGGCTGCATGTGGGTCATTAGAATAATGTTGCTTCCTGCATGCTGTTGAGAGCCATTGTCAGCAACAGTCTTTTTCCCTTATAAAAGCTGTGCTTAGCAGAGGGGAGACAGACTGCAAAAACAAATGGTCATTTGTGAACAGCACGCTTGCCCCTCATACTAGACTTTCCTTCTGTGGGCTCAAACCAACCACCTACACATGGAGAACCTTTCTCCTCAGAGCTGGAGTCAGCTGCAGGAGTGGATATAGGAAGTACTGGTGTCTCTGGCCCACCTATAACTGGGGAATTGACTCTGGCATGTCAGGAAGTAGTTCTTCTGAGGCAAGTTCTGCAAATAAATCTTGCTGGCTTAGCAGTGCTGGCTGGAGACTTGAAGGGATCACATCCTGTAGCTGATGTACTTTTACCAGAAAAACTGTCCATCTAGGTGCAACTGTGCTTAATAGAAAAGACCTTTTGCTGGCTTAGTTTGTTGCTCACAGAGGCAATGTTGCCAAGGCTGCGCAAAAATCTATTCTGGTGCTGCATGCTGCATCTCCACGAGGGGGCTCTGTCAGCAAAGCTATGGTTTCAGCAACCTCTTGATGCTGTTGGGTCAGTTCTCACCTCAGCAAACGTCATCTTTGCTGGTCCTGCTCCTCTGCTGCATGGTATGGCATGCCACAGTCTCGTATGGATGATTAGACTTCCCTGGGGAAACTGGGATCTTTCTAGCTCTAGCTCATAAATGTCATAATCTTGCCCTTCTCTCAGAAATCTCATCCTCCTTCAGTCACTCCACTTCTCTTCCCCTTAAGTTACTCGCTACTTACACAAGATGAATTAATTAATCCCTGTCATTCTTAACACTGCCTCTCCACCACATTGCAGAACAGAGCAGTTTGTTCTCCATGGTGCTTGGGCTTTGCAGCGGGGACTGCCCCAGGAGCAGCCTTTTTTGAAGGTGCTGAGGAACTTGGAAGGGCCCTGCCTGAGCCAGGTCCCTACAGAGAAGCTCTGTGAATGAGTCTTGGTTCCCCTCCCACACCAAACTTGACTTAACCAAGCCCCTGTGGTGCTGAAACCTTCATTTTTGTTCAACTCTTTTTCGTGTGCGTGTTCCAACCCCCCCCCTTCCCCCCCCCAAAACAAACAACCCCATCACAAACATGAAGGATCTCCAGCTGGCGAGAGCTATTATGGGCACATAAGCCATTTCCCTGCCCTCCTACCCCAGAGTTGAGCTTAGGAGTGAGGGGGCAGGCTGCAAAAGTTAACATGTACATTTGTGAATAGACCGCTTGCCATTCTGAAATACTAAGTTATCTTGTATCAGCTTCTGCCAAGCTGGAACGAGCCAATTACCTCTGGAGGCGCAGTCTCTGTCCCCACAAAGCCTGCTGTGTGTTGCTCTTGCTACACATTCTGCCTTCCAGCAGGCCTAGCCACAGGCGGCTCCTCTGAATGATTCTGACTTGTCTTTCCTTTTGCAGCCAAACCAGTGGATAGTGATACTTCCTTTTTTCCTTAATGACATTCTTCAAGGAGGTAGCTAGGAGACAAATTGTTCACTTCTCCTGCTTTTGTACCAGTTATAAAAGGTCAGCATGGCTCCACTCTCTTGTGACAGGCTTTATTATTGATAACAATAATAATGAGCTGTAATCTAACCTTATGGCTAGTCCACTCCCACACATCCCTTCCCTCCATATGCACGACCACACACCACTCTCCCTCCATGTTCTGGAACAATGGAATTGCTCCCTGAACTATTTACGGGCCTGACTTTTATGTTGCCTTTATTAGCTGGCACTCCTGGTATGGCAGGACCAGAAATACTCTGGTTTTGAAAGCTCTGTTCTAAGTGTTTGTGAATTGAGCTGGGGTAAATTTTATATTGGCATTGGTTTGTCTCTCAGCATGGTTGGTCTCGGACAATGAGAATGCAGTGATTTCTTTCTGAAGCTCATTACCACTGAGCGTTTTACTGACCAATGCTGCCATTTGCTAAAAGATTCAGCCAGTTATATTGTTGCACCAAAAACGGTTTTCAATAAATGTAACTCTTGACTGGGAATCTTTTAAGCAGCATGCAACACTAAGCTTGCTGATGTGAGAGAAGTTGAGGGCAAGGTATTCCTACATGTAGGCTAGGTATCTGTGCATGTGTATGAGTGTGGCACTTTGAATCAGTGGCTCTCCGAAGTGTTGCTGCATGTTGGCTAGGTCCGATTTTTTGGGAACTGCAGTCTGGTTCAGACTAATGGTCTGTTGAGCCAAGTATCCTTCCCAACAGGATGTGATAGTAGACAGTTTTGAGGAGAAAGAGGAGGGGAAGCAATCCTATAGTAAGTTCTCTGCAATCACATGCCCAAGCTCCAGGGAGAATCTTCCTAACCACACGTGATAGTGATCAGCTCACGTCCTGAGCCAGCAGACTTTCTTTCAGATCAATTATATAGTTGCATTAGATAGGATAAAAGTGTGTACCTTGCCATTATACACTTAATTTCCAGGTGGGAACTACACCCAAGAAATGTCAGGTAATCTAAGGGTAGGTGTTCGCAGCAGAGTTCACTTAAGTGACTGACATGTAGGTTTGTGTAACCCAGTGATTCTCAAAGGATGTGCCACAAAAAATGATACTTTATCAATATCAGATCTGGCCTATAGAGCCATGTCATCCAGCTCATGGTGCTCTCCACAGGTCTGGAAACTAAATGGTGGTAATTAACACTATCACTGCTCTCACTCCGCCAAATCTCCAAGCTCTGTGTGGCAGGATCAGGACCCAATTGGGCCTCCCTATACAGAAGGATTAGGCTTTAGGTGTGCCTGCCTTGCATGGAAGGATCAGGCTCCAGGTGCCCAGGTCCCATGTGGCTGGATTGAGCCCTGGCCCATGAGTGCTGTGTGGTGGGATCAGGCCTGAGGACCAGATCCAGCCCATGGACTAAGCTAGCACTAATCAGCTGGGGCCAAAAGTTTGGGTACCACTAAATCCCAAAATACATGTGCATACACCATCCCCTCTTTCAGGGGTGAAGTGTGCTGCCAATTTTAATCTAGAAAAAAGTGCCCCAGCTATCAAAAGCTTGGGAAACATTGCTCTAACCTGGGTATGAAGGGCCATACAGCAGAACCACAGTTAGTGTGTCCTCACTAGTTCTGCAATTCCGCCGTATGCATTGCTACCAGAGTAAAATTTATGATTCTTCATTGTAAAATAAGCATAGTTTCATAGTTTGTAGGGTCGGAAGGGACCTGAGCAGATCATCTAGTCTGACCCCCTGCCATGGCAGGAAAGAATACTGGGGTCAAATGACCCCAGCAAGATGTTCATCAGAGTTACTCTGATTTCTATCCAATCAACGTGGGAACCAATGGGGCAAATCGTGGGTAGGTATTGGAGGGCTACTGGCATTTGAGTGATTTATATCACTGCTTAAATATATTTTTTTGTATCCTCTGTGTGAAGTGGGTGAGTGAAAGTGGAACTCAAATTGTAATCTGGCCTCAGTTGAGAACACAGCTAAGCTCAAGGGAGAAAGTACTGGCAAGTGGATGGATGGGAAATAGGTCCTCACTGCAGGGGCTAGCCCCTATCTAAGGGGCACTTTGTCTTTTGTAGCGTGAATGAGACCACTTCTCTGAGCTTTCACAGTTGACTTTACAGTAAGAGTAAAATTTTGGTGGTGGTAATAAATTATATATAGTTGTGTGGCACTCTTCATCCAAAGAGACCTGAGCTACTGTCCACTCCAACATGTCCATCAATCGCCTGTGCACACCTGCTTCTATCACAGCAGTTCTGTAGGCGTGACTCTTTAAAAACTTGCTGCTCTTTCTGAAGCGGAGAGAGAGAGAGAGAGAGAGACCTAGCTCAATATCTCTAGTATTCTTTGGAATTCACTTGCTATTCTGTAAATGCTTCTTGGGCACAGTCAACTGAGGAACTTACTGGTATAGTAATGTCAGCTTGGGGCATGGTCAGCTGATTGACAGTAAGTTGGCTAGAGCCCTAGCATAGGGTATGGTTCCTATGCTGCCAAGGTGTCTTGCTTAGGTTGCAGAGGCCCTTCTCCAGGTTCATGCCAAAATTAAGCCAGCTGTAAATGGATACCTGGTTATTCAAGGCTTGAGAGTTAAAGGTGGCCAGATATGGTGCTAAACACCTTGATCTCTTGTATTCTGTTGTCTATAAAAACTGGTGTGCCTTGGCCCCACCAACCTAGAAGCTACTAGGCTTGGGCAAATAATTTGCTTTTCTTTGTTTTCCTTCTGAAAGGCCATAATATAATTGTAGGCACCTCGGCTAAAAATCACCTTTTCTGCTCAAGCTCTTATCAGACCAGTTTGTTGTTGGTTTACCTAGGTCTACACAGGGGCTTTGTTCACTGTAACAGTTAGAAAGTCACATCCCTAACTAGCTTTTCCTTCTGGCAAGTTCCTCATGTGGTCTTAGTTCTTTTTTGTATTTATTCTAGCTATCTTGGAAGGAAGACAGTAGTAGCTAGCTAAATTGTACTAAATTTCTCTTGACTGTCATCTTGGTGCATGTCACTCATGCATTTTTTGTTCTGGGCATTTTTTGTTTTTGCAGTGTGGCTAACACTCCCTCTGTGCTCTCAGCTACTCCAGAATGGTTTCTAAAATTGCAGTATTGTAAGAAGCTGTTTAAAAACAGTATGACTGACCACAGCTTGCAGATGCATGGAACCAGCTTGCAGATGCGTGGTTCTCTAATGTAGCATAAACTTTTTATGTTTCTGTTTGTTTCTTGAAAAGCAAAGGGATAAATCATAGGGGGGAATGTTTAGACTATACAGGTCAATCTTATCTCCCTTCCTGCCTGCCTTTTCAGATCATCTTTACTAGCATTTCCTTTAATACTCTTGTTTTTCTGCAGCTTCCTTTTTAAAGAAATGCTTTGTGGCCACAAGGTGGAGTAATTGCTTTACGAATAGTCTGTGCTGCAGCTCAGCATGTACTGAGACAGCAATGCAGTTGCTCATTTTTATACCGGAGATAAAAGCTGTGGGCGGATATATGTGTGGGTGGGTGGGGGGGGGTCTTTGCTATCGTATTCTGGAATTGAAAATCTTGAAAATATGTTGTCTGTTTTAGAATTGATTTTTGTTCTTTGTCTTTTTTGTGTGTGTGCCTGTGGGAGGGAAAGAAATATACATCTATCACCAGAATCTCTGATGGGTTTTAATGTTGTTCAAATACTGCGAAGCACGTTACAGAAGGCTGTACCGGCTGCTGCTGTGTCCTCAGTTCACCCTGTTCTGTTAGTGTGTTGCATCACGTAATGTGCCAGGCATTCAGAGCCTCCCGCAGTACCTCGCTCTCGGGGTGAATTCAGGTTGCAGAAGCTGTTCTGCCTATGCCTTCTTTTGTGTTTTCTTCGGGTTTTGGCTTTTTCTGTCTCCTGGAAACCCGCTCGAGGGTCTGTGGGTCCCCTACCCATGACACAGTGCCTAGGGTGGATGTTAGCAAGCCAGGGTTTATTTAGAGGAAAACTTTCACTGAAGTAGGTACCCCATGTAGCATTGTTTTAATTTGATGGGATGTAACTAGGAAAAGATTGTCCTTTAGGTTTCAGATAATACTCTTGAAAGTTTCCCCCCACCTTCCTTCTCTTTGTTTTTTTCCTTTTCTTTTCACCCTTTTGAGTTTGCTAAAATACTTCTTATATGTGCAGTCAAGTACATCAGCAATGCAGTTACTTATTCTCTCTGTTTTTTTCTTTTGGCAGCCCAGAGGGGTCCTCTTACTTTTGCCACTAGTGCCCCTACATTTCTGATTAACTCCCTACATGGCTTGGGTGTGTGGAGGGGGGGAGGGAGGGAAGGAAGAAGGAAAGGTTACTGGACACCTACCCTAAACATGGATCTCAGCATATAGGGCCTGGAGTGGGGCACAGTTTTTCCAGGAGGAAATGCACTGATGAGACACTTGGCAAGTATTCTTTCCCTTGGGATGGAAGAGGAGCATCTTTTTTCCTTGCTCTTCACAGTGATGCTGGGTTGGGTGCGACCTCTCTTCCACTGGGGACCCTGACTACTTCTTACGCTTGGGAGAGGTAATTTGTTTGTTTGTTAACGCTCCCCAAGGAAGCATGCAGGGAGCTTTCAGCTCTGTGCCTTTTTAAGTCATTCGTGCCTGATTTACCCTCCCAAAGGGCTGAGAGAAGAGAGGCCTGTTGAGCATAAAGAGCTGTGGAAAGGAAGGGGCACCCTTGGGTAAGCGTGCAGTTTCCCTGTCCAATACACAGGTGGGTAGGAAGTATTGGGAGGGGGCTGGCTGAACATGCTGCTTGCCTTTCAAAAAGGAAGCCTCCACCTTGTTAGCAAGGAATCCTTCATGAACAGCTGGTATCTAATAGCAACTAAGACCTTCAAAGGAGCTGTGCATTTCATCTGCTGCATGACTGTCACTTGTCTTTGACCTACTGTGCGCTATAAAACCTTTCTACCATAGCTGCCAAGGGGTTGGGGGTGGACTATCCCCACCCAAACTGGCATAATAGCTCTGCTGGCAGACACTCCACTGCAGATTTGTGAGTTATACTGAGAGGAGGGGAGGAGTTTCTTTGCTACTGTAGCGTATTCTGTTCAGGAAACTATGCTGGCAGAGGAACCCTTACAACTCTGCTGGTGAGGTTTGTGAGCATAGCTAGGTTGGCAAATGCTTGACATGCAGGCAAGGCCTTTGCCTAGGGTCTCAAAATGCTACAGCTGCCACTAAGCCCAAGCATGCTGCATAATTATGTGTGAATGCATAATTGTGTGTGAATGGCAGGCAGAAGTGGGCTCAATTTGTCTCATTCACTGCCTTCAACTCCTGAGCTCATTGACACAATAGATTATTGTCTCCCAGTGTCCTCTGTTGGTACAGAAAAGTTCTGTAGCTGGCTCCCCTCCCCACACCCCTTCACCATGCACACACTATTTTCCCCCATCAGAAACAAAAGCACTCTGCCTCTTGTCAACCTGTGACAGATTTCCCCTTATAGTCTGCCTCTAGGCTTCATCATAAACTTAATGGAGGAATTTCAGTGTATTGATGTTCGTGTTGCTCTGGGGACTCCCTCTTACTAGCTAGGTTGGTAGTTCTGTAATAGCAGGGGTGAATGGGAAAAATATGGCTCATGGCTGGATCTGGGCCGGCAACTGATTTGCAGCTGACTCGTGGGTCGGCAGCCACAAAGTCATAGGATCCGGTCTGTTGGGAGCTGGTGGTTTTGGCTGCTGTTTTGCCAGGTGGGCGGGCATGTCCTGGCTCCAATCCTGGCTGTGTTCACAGCTTACACCAGCTCCTGCCCCACACTCTGGGAGCAGTGCTGGGTGCATGCTGGCAGTAGCTATGGACTCTGCCTGCAGGCTCTCCCCAGGGATCGGGGTGACTGCCAGGGACCATGGGGACTGACAGGGGCAACAGCATCACTTGTGGACCCAGGAGGATGCCCTGATCCACAATGGGAACCAGTTGCCTGCATCCGTAGCTGATGGCCAGTGCCCACCTGACACATGGCTGAGAGCTGGTGTGAGCTGTGGAGTTATGCTGTAAGTGCGGGATGGCTGGGTGGGAGGGGTGGAGGGAGATGGAGGCAGTCCTGCCCATGATGAGTGGCAGCAACTGGAGCCCATGCTGGGGCTGCCCTGTGGCTTCTCCCCACTGCGGCCACTCCATGTAGGCCTGAGATGGCCTGGAGGGGGGCCCCTCCCCCCTCCAACCATCCTACACCTACAGCACAGCTCTGCAGCTTACACTAGCTCCTGGCTTGTGTGCCAGAATCAGCACTGGTCAGGTGCTAGCATCAGCTGCAGATGCAGGCAGCAGCTTCCCTTGGGGATCAGGGCATGTGCCCAAGCCCCTTTTTGGGGTAGAAGGGTGGACTGGAAGCTGAAGATACCACCTACACCCACACCAGTTCCTCCCAATGGCCCCCGTCCCACATAGGGGCATTTGGTGAGCTTTTGGGAAGGGAGGGAGAGAGGCCAATACTGGTACAGCCTGCAACAGCTCCCTAAAACTCCTTATCTGGTCCTCAGGGCCAAATAATTGCCCACCCCTGCATAATAGGCTTTAATGGCCAGAAAAAATGGCAGTTTAAATTTCTGTTCTGTAGCAGTTGGGATGTTAAACAGTAATATTAGAAGGGAGAGTGCTTAATTTCTGCTCTTTATAGATCTTCAGGGATAAAAATGCTTAAATATTATCTGGAACTGTAGATCCTTTTTCTCCAGTAAAAGCTGGTTAATGCAGTGAAGTCTGTTTTCAGGAACTTAGTACATTCTTTAAGATTTTCCTTGGAGTCTCAGACCAGCAGAGATTCCTTACGCCTGAAGAAGGATGACTGCGGCCAAAAGCTTGCCTAAAACTTTTTTTTTCCAGCTACTCAGTTGGTCTAATAAAAGATATCACTCAAAGAACCATGCCTGCCTTAAGATTTTCAGCTCAGGTATTTAACCCAGCTCTTTTGGTTGGGGCCTTTTGCATAAAGCATGTCATGATTTGTGTGCGATATCTTCAGTATTAAAATAGATATCTGTCAAAGGTGCAAAGTCAAGTGCTCAGGCTGGGAAATGTCGCATGGCTGCTGTGAACTTCTGTTTTGCTTGCTCATGCATATGTACTGAGGTACAGTCTGAAGTGACACATGATCATATAATTTCTGTAGGATCTACTCTGTCCAGCCTTCTGTCTCCCTTCAGTGTAGAGGATGTAAGTAAACCTGGCAAATGATGCAGCAGTTTAATATTTCTTCTGTTCTTTTCTCACTCTCTGGTCCCATGCCTCTTTTTACTGCACGCTGTTCAGTTCATCACTGCCTGTGGAAGTACTCGTTTCCTCATAGCACTTTCATGGTACTCATTCTGTCACAAGTGTTCATGAAGCTTTCTTCACAGATCCTGTGGAATAGGGACAAATCACCACAATTTTACAAATGGAGGGAGCTGAGGCACTGATGTCGAGGCTACGTTTTGTGTGCCCAACTTAATCTGCTTGGGTGCCCCCCACAAGGCCCTTCCTTCCTTCTACAGATGCCAATTTATCTCTGCTCCCATCCACTTCGCTTAGATCTGAGTGCTCAGTACTTCCGAAAACTGCACTCCCTCCATGTTTGGCAAAAGGAAATTCTGGGAGGTTTGTGGTGGGGGGGACTAACAGATGATTCTTGGCAACTGATTTTTGAGTTAAGTGGTTTGTCCCCACACACCATAGCCTTTGTCAGGGATTGAGTGAGCCCAGTTTGTGCAGGTCCCAAGTAACAGGCTTTCACTACAAGACAGTTCTTTTGCTTTCTGTAGTCTCCTTGCCTCTTTTGAAATGCACTCTTTAGTGCTACCCGCAGGTCAGTGGTCCCACAGACAACTATCTTGTTTATCATCCATCCTGTGCACAGGTAATACTTAAGCACATAAGGACAGAATGAAGGCTGTGTGACTGACATGGGTAGTGAATTTAGCCCAGTCACTTCAAACAAGCTGTCTAATGGAAAGTCTAGCTTCCAGTTTTAAAGCAATCAACTTTTTACAGACTTGTGAAAATACAGACCTGACCAGCTTTTTTCAAGTATAGAGGTTAAAAGCTATTTCAGGTCTGAACATGTGTGCGGGTTTTTGGTCAGGACAAATTACTGAGATATAAGGTATTGGAAAAATTGCAAAGGTGTTTGCAATGACTGTGAAATGCTATTGGATATAAGTAGTATTAGAAAGCATTGAATATTCTTTTTTTAAATCTGTGTGTGTTAGAAGGAGAGAACTGAAAATACTTGATATATAAAACCCTGGTTCTAAACTAAAATGTTGTGATAACTAGTGTCTTCATGGGCTCAGTGAATGAGACTGGTGCTTAAAAGCTAAACAGCATTTAGCTAATGACCAAATGTGACAAGATTGTAAGAATATGGATTTTGATTAAATGTATTTGCAGCTTGAAAGAGCACCGTCCTGTTCCAGAAAGGCAAAAATTGAGATCTTGTACCTAAAGCAATTCCTTTTTTCTGGTAAAACCCCTCATGTATTTTCTGTCCCTGGAATGATTAGTAATGCTTGCAATTTAGTCTCCTGGAGATATTAAATAAACAAACAATTACTCCCCTCCCCTCCCCCCCCCCCCAAAAAAAAAAGCCCCTCATAGTTGGTTGTCCTTGGCACTGCTTGCATGAGTTTATAAATGATGGTAAAGTCTTCCTACAAGTTTTTGAAAAACCATTATGGTAAGCAATTTGAGTAAGAGGTAATTTGGTTTCTTCCTTGGTATTTATATGCTGAGCTATGAGGTTACATAAAATCTTGGTTGTAAGATAGAAATGTTGGTGGGGGGTGTGGGAGGAGTGAGACCTGCATACAAAATATCTTCAAAACAAGTGTCTCTTGATTTTATTTTTTTTCAGTGGATGAATACATCGCCATTGCTAAAGAGAAGCATGGATACAACATGGAACAGGTAACATAGGAATTTGTTGAATTTTTGTTTTTAGAGTGGATTTTTAATAGGTATCAGAATATGATTTAGAGTGAACAGTCAGAGTATGGTTCTCTTTCCTTTCCTCCCATCCTCTCCCCTAGCTTTTTTTGCTATCACTCATCAGCGTAATGATATGCTTCTTTCTTGGGTCACGCAGTTCATCCTTACTGCCAATGATAATCATTAAAAGGACAAAGGGCACTTTTGGTGATGTCTTGCAAAGCTGTCTTCTTATTTCCAGTGGGATTTTGGGCTTCAGCATTGCAATTTGACTGATCTTGTTTGGTGAAACACTTTTTCCTCTTGAACACTTTTTCTTTCTTTATTGGAGGCTGCTTAAAGTTTAGGGGCGAAACCATTGTCCATGACAACATTGTAGTTCCTTCACTGAAACCAAGATTTTGTGTGTGTGCATTCTCTCCTCTCATATACCTGTAGCCCATCCACAAAAATGCTGAGACAGGTGACTAGCTTCATGCACATGGAAAACCATTTTGGATTCAGTAGTGTACCTTGTATATAGTTACATAGGAACAGGGGAGGAAAGTGGAAGGCTGGATTCTGCTATTTTATATCAAGAATTGAGGTGGTGTCTCTACAACCTGACTTTTACCTGTGAAATATTACTGCTTGTACCCCCTACACCTGACACAACTCTGCATTTGCTCACTGTTTAGCAAATGTTGATACTATTGGCACACAGCAACGCTGTTACTCACTGTGCACTAACCAGTCAGAAGCTCCACTGCTGTTATTAAAATTTAGGTGCATACCCCTTGGCAAAATGCTGTGTACCCCCCAGGGATATGTATATCCTTGTTTGAAAACCAGTGGTTTTGGGCTTTATCAAGTCTACAGTGATTTGGGTGTCAGTGAAATAACTGTGCAAAAAACATGAGAGCAAAAGATAAGTGATTTAGAGGGGAAGGGGTTGTGCTCAGATGACCAAAGCCACATTTTTCCTTTAGCTACACAAAAGGACATAGTGAAGGAAGAGGTGTTTTCTGGCTAAGGTGAGAGCTCACATCATAAGCAGATGAAGATCTGCCAGACATTTGTAGCAAAGCTAAGGCAGGTTAACAGCAACTGCCGAATATTTTTAGAAACAAAAAGAAGAAAAAGCTGAGTTCTAATTTAAAAAAACAAACAAACCCCACCTCGTTCCTGACCCCTGCTCAGCTTGTGCCTGTGGTGGGTGGGATGACAGTTCGGGTGGGACAGTGGGGAGGGAGAGGTAGGTAGACATTGTAGAAATTTAAGGGACATTGATTCATTAAGCTTGATAACTAGGAGCTTTAATTGCCAGCTTGTCATGGCACTTGCTAAGCTCTTCAACTGCTCTCACCCTATTCACTTGTCATGATTTGAGCCTGCAATCAGCCAGGCTGGTAATAGTTCTCTGTTTACTGTGAGGCTTACAGAGACCTGTGAAATGAATGGCTGCTCTCTGTCCAGCTCTCTTCTCATTTCAGTGCTGAAGAAATTTGTCTTCCCGTCAGCCTCTTTTTTCGTGGCTTCTTTCTTTCCTAACAGCCCACTGCGCAGTGTGAGGGCTGCAAAGGGTTCTTCACAAAGCCCTGTCCAGGAATCTGAACATGCGTTTCAGAAGTACGATTATGCCTTTATTTAAGGCTGAAGTTGCATCTGTGATGGGCCTCTTCTTGATGCCACTCTCACGGAGCAGTCTAACACCTGGCACTGGCTGCTGTCCGGTATCCTGTCTGAATGCATGGACAGATGGTCTGCTCTGCTGTGGCAGTTTCCCTGTTTCTATTTCTCCATGGTGACTCACCTCA
Organism: Crocodylus porosus; assembly: GCF_001723895.1. Taxonomy (NCBI): domain Eukaryota; kingdom Metazoa; phylum Chordata; order Crocodylia; family Crocodylidae; genus Crocodylus; species Crocodylus porosus. Next base: position 98,924,173 of record NW_017728947.1, read on the forward strand.
GACAGGTGAAAATAGGAGGGAACTTTCCACAGCTCCTTCACGGCATGTTTTGGATTAGCCCAACCCCACTAGGAAATAACTGCAGATATTAACAAGTGAATGCACTTTCTCACCCACGTTGTGCAACCTGTATCTTGGAAAAGGCCTTTCCCAAGGAGACTTCCTCATGCATTTCCCTTTTCTCAGTAAATCATCAGGTTCATGTACAGCGTGGGAATCTTTGGGACACTTGGGGGGAACCACTCAAACCTAAGCACCAGCTTGAGGATTTTTCACTGCTGACTGCTTGTTGGCCCATGGCTGTTGCCCTAGCACTTGCCCAAACATGTATCCTCTTGGGAACTAGGCCCATGGGGCGCAGCGGAGGTGGCAGCCTAAAAGAATGATGGTCACCCACGGTGCTGTGGCATCAGTCCGTGCCTGCCCATTACCCTACTCCCGCTACCTGGCCTCTCTGGAATTATTACAAGAAGCCCTCTAATTAAATAGGATTTCGTTTTGAAAATGGGATGCTACTTAATTCACAGAATTTAGGGAGGAGGTTGCCTTATGCTGCTTGTGGTTTCTTGAGTCTAAAAAAGGGGAGAACTTACAAGGCCTAGATCATAAATAAGGCCTAGGAGATCTTGGCAAAGGATGCAGTGCCCTGGCAGACTTTACTGCCTTCACTGCATGAAGGTAGCAGAGGTGGCGGTGACTTAGAGGAACTTTTCCTCCCCTGCTACCAATTTCAGAAACAGCTTGCTGAGGCAAGAGCAGGAAACAGCCAGACATTTCTCTGGCAGGCCAGACAACTACCTTAGAGTCTGGCAGTCTGTTGGGCTTCATGTCCTATTTGCTGCTCCCCTGTTTTGTCTCCTCTTACCTCTTCCCTATGGCTGGATCCTACACTGACCTGTTAATGGTGGTGGGGTGGGGGTGATAGGGCCACAGCATACCCACAAGCTGCAACAAGATGAAACGGTTTTGTCTTTGGCTGCAAGCAGGCTAGAAAGCTGCCTGTGAGATCTCTGAAGCCAAGTCGGCATTTAGCTAGGCTTGCCTGCCAGCCCAAGCCTAGAGAGTTTCTTAGCAGTGCTTAATCTCTAAGCCATGAAAATGAACAAGGTGGGGCAAGTGAGTGCAAGTGCTCACACACGTGTAGGAGTGCAAACTCCTTCTACAGAAAGAGAAATGGATAAAAAGGCTTTGAGCTTGGCAGCAATGTTGCTGATCATGCTGGTGGGGAGATCACCTGTGCACATGTGAACATGTTTTGGCTGATAGCCGTGTCTACATTTTAAAATACTGCAAGCTTTAAGGGCTGGTGAGAAAAACCATTATTCTACTCCATGCCCCTTGTTAGGATTGGTATATACCAACCTCCCCTTTTATAATCATATTTACTGCTTTACGCCCTCCCAGAATGTTCCCTCACAATACAGCGTGTTTCACTGAACAAAGAACAGGGGTCATGCAGGAAGTTGCCCAGGCAGACTTGGATCTTATTAAACAAAATAAAAACCCCTTAATACTTATAAGATTTCTTCTGTGCTGCCATGCTAGCCTGTTAAGTTCTTCTCACCCAGCTGTCTACTTGGGTTTGTCAACTCCTGAGATCTAACAAACTATCCCATGTTGAGATTTTGTCGTCTCTATTGCAGCAAAAGGAAATGCCTGAAGGGGAGGGTTTGGGTGGAGTTACCTAGATATTTAATGTGGAGAGTCTTGTTGCATGAGGAAGAGGGATGGGCATGGCAAGTGTGTTACAGTCATACTGTTGGAGAATGTCTTTGTGTGTGAAGTTGGTGCCCAGAAAGGAACTGTATTTTTGCATAGCATAGTTGGGTGGGGAATCCCCTCTGCCTTAAAGGTACGCTGCCAGCCTCAATGGATGGGAGGAAACTGCACAGTAGGGGAGTTTTTGCATATGATAAGCAGGTTACTCTGTTCCATTTTAGTCAGCGGATCCAGGATCGTTTTCACTCAACAGCTATTACAAAACAAGCTGCAAATTGCATTTGACACGTTTTTAACACCTTGGAGTCAGGTCCTCCTGAAATGACTCTGGGTTGGTCACTGGCACAAAAGAAACTTGAAGGGGATGGAGCAGTGTGTCAGAACCCATGGTAGCCATGCACCTTCTGAGTGTCACTCTGTTAAAATGCTTCAGAGAAGTCATGAGGAGAAACGTTTGCAGGTGGTAGGAGTGCAGTGTGTGCAGTTCATGTCTGAACCGGAAACTGGGGGTTGCAATATTGAAAAGGAGATGCACTCGAGTGGAAGCAGCCCCCAAAAAGCAGCCGCCAAAATGAGCAAGATGGGGCCCAGCTTTGCCAGGGGCTGCCCCACCAGTGAATAAAGAACTTACCCGCCCCCAGAACGAACCTCCCAGCTGAATAGAAGATAACGGGACACCAGCATGAGCAGGAAGTCATGCTCTGGCTGGCCTGTGCTTCCTTTAGTGTAGTTTTGGTCTAGCCTATGCTTTCTAGACCTTTCCTTTATTCCTTGCTTAGTTTTCTGGGTGTGACTCATTAGCAGGGAGATTTAGCACGACCAAAAATCTACATTCCCCTTTCTCCTGCTACAGGTTTCCACAACTGTGGTTGATGGAATTGACTCCGTAGATATCATCCCTTGACTCTTCTGTTTCTTTATAGGCTTCACAGAGATGTAGGAACAGGCTGTAAATTCACATTTCCAGCCTATTCATTACAAAGCTTTTTCTAGCGTCTATCGATTTCACTTCCTTAGCTGCAGCATTTGGTAATGGCATAGCTCTTCTGTTCTCTTTTGCTGTCTACATGATATGTTCCAGGTTTCACTTAATCTGTAGAATCCAGAAGAAGGTGGTCAGATCAGTTTTTTGTAATTGGTTGAGTCGCTCCAGCTTCATAGCAGTTAATATCTGTGATCAGAATTGTAGCTCTTGTTGCATACTGCCCAAACCACAGATTACTTACATTCGTGTAAGATCTGATGTACGTCTTGTTTTTTTTCTCCCCAGATACTTTGTGACTCCATTTTCTTGTGTCACCCTGTTTCTTTTCCTTTCAGGCCCTTGGAATGCTTTTTTGGCATAAGCACAACATCGAGAAATCCTTGGCTGACCTGCCGAACTTCACTCCGTTCCCTGATGAGTGGACAGTGGAAGATAAGGTCTTGTTTGAACAGGCTTTTAGTTTCCATGGGAAAACCTTTCACAGAATTCAACAGATGGTAAGTATGATCATAACAATTAAAGCTGGAAATGACTGTTAGGTCTTTGAAATGCTATCTGGTATTTTGAGGTAGAAAGGAACCATTATTTCTGCTTCCTTTCATTACTCTGTTTCTCTGAAAGTAGTCCTAGAAAACACTTAGTTTGATGTTGAGTCTGTTTATAGAGCCTGACTCTTATAGGTTCAAGAAATGGTTCTGTTTATGAAAATGCAAGTGCCTTTGACGTGCCACTCTTACTACAGTACAATAAGCAACATACCTGTCATTAGAGGCTTTAGTACAGGTTTCAGACCCTGTGCTCAACATGGTATATGTACATTTGCATACACCTGCTCAAACATACATAATGAGGACAGTTTGTGGCCCCAGGAATTTTTCTTCTGGGATTTTATTTCCTTTTTTTTAGAATCACATTTCTTAGATGATAATGATTATCATTATAATAATAATAATTATTATTTTTATTATCAGTATTAGTATTTCATAAGTCTTAATATTCAAAGTTGTATAACGTGGACATTGGTCAGTGACATAGTAGAGGTTTGTCAATATTAGTTGTTCATAATCTTTATCTTTTGGGCTGAAAACTGTGCGTTTCCTTTGGGGAGGGGGAATAAAAATCTTTTTATTTACTGTGGGAAGAGAGCAAGATGAAATTCCATTACCAAAACTTCTCGTACCTTTCTCTGAACAGCCCTTGAGTTGGGCGCACAAAGCTGAAACTTGGTTTGGATACTTGTCTGTCTTGATCAAAAGTCAGTAGGTAAAACTTCCTGGGTTTGATTAGACGCTCCTGACCCTGAGAGAATTGGCTCGTACCTATGCAGTGTGCTTGACGCTGGGTCTCTGCTTGGCTTGTAAAACGTGCAGCGAAGAACCGTAGTGCAGTGCTTGTGCATTGTTGACTTTGCTCAGTAGTGCAAACCATGGCTTCTGTGCTGTAAGATGGGCTGCTTATCATCATTCTAGGGTTTGTTTTCCTCTGCCTCAGGGAACTTCTCATGCAGGCCTGTAACATGACATCCAGCCACACTGTTCCAGATTATAGGATTTGGCTGTGCAGTTGGCAATCTTTATTGACTATCATCAGAGTACTGAAGTGCAAGTGTGTGAAGTTCCTTCCCCTCCCCCCAAGTCCCTAGGTATTTAATATACACAGTTATAGCAAAAGGCTCTTTGTGTTGGCTGATTATAATAAAGCAATTAGCCTTTCTGGCAACATGCAATACCATCCATCTGTCCCCTTGTGAATGCACATTACGAGACATTAACATTAATGCTAATATTTTTTGAGAATTCCTATATATGAAAGGGATTATTCTGCTGTTGTTTGCATCAGCAGGGGACAGGACTTAGTGAGCCAGGAAGTCCTGCCCAGATCTATGTTACTTTGCATGTGGTGCCCTGTAGGACTTAAGACTGTAGGACTGTCTCTGACAGTCGCTTGTATTGAAATATAACATTCAGATTGTGGTGCTAACAGAGAGCAAGTGCAAGTGTTTTCGATGCCTAAGTCCTATTTTGTAGCTATATTAGCTGCATCATTAATAGCCTCATACCTGTAATTGTGCTGGGATGCCTGTAGGTACCAGGAGATACCTGTCTGGAAGCTGACAGTGTTTGCACCCCTTAAAGGTTTGAAACTTGTTCCACAGTGACGGAGAGATTTGCATTGACAGTCTATGCGCCAGGCCTACAATACTGGAGCTATTAACTACTTAAAATTTGCACAGAATCTTGCTGCTGATGAACACAGCTAATAAAAGCCAAACTTTGAAATTGCGATACCTGAATAAAATGGGCTCTGTTCACCTGCTGCTCTCCTGCCCTCTCACACAACTGAGAATTGGATCGGGCCCTTTATTTACCATTACCATTGCATATAGCCTTACCTGGTGTGAAGTAGTAGGCATGATGCATGCAGCTCTTGGAGGAGCCTACAGAACTGAAATGTCACAGGATGCAGGTAACCACATCAAACAAAACTAAGAATCACCATTAATACAATTTTACTTCTCTCTAAGGTGTGGTTGTCATTTTGTAGACATGGGACAATGAAATTAGGATAAGAGAACTGAATATATTACAGCTTGCTACATACTTATCTTAGATTGTTGAAGGAAGTGATATATATCTTAGCCTCCTTTGTTACAAGATTTTAATAGACTTCATCCTGTGAATTCCTTGGATAATCCTGTTTAACCAGACATCAAAGATGTATGTAAAAAGTAGCTTGCACTTCAGGGATGCTGCATTTGCTATCTGTGCCTCTGTTTGCTGTTTAACCTTGTTCCAAGAGCCTGTTGCTGGAGCTGCACTTGATACCCTTCTGCAGAGGGGGTATCTGCCTGGAGTCCTAGATATGGGCCTTGTAGTTAAATGCTATGTCCTCTCTTGCTTCTCTCTGAGGCGCCTTTCTGGAGGATGTTCAGCATGTGGTCCCTCTTGAGAGAATCCAGAGTAGGGATGGCCATTTCTTGCCTTTTGATGCTGACTGACTTTCCAGCTACCTGTTAAAGCATCTGCCAAAAATAAATCTAAGGTAGGTGAAACCCAAGTGATGTCAACCTTCAAAAAATACACACCTTTGTTTTCCAGCTTCCTGACAAATCAATAGCCAGCTTGGTGAAATTTTACTACTCCTGGAAAAAGACAAGGACTAAAACCAGCGTCATGGACCGCCATGCTCGTAAGCAAAAAAGGGAACGTGAAGAAAGGTATGTTTTGCAGCAGGAAAGGCCAGGTCTGCCACACCTAGATATCTTTATGATGCTGTTCAGATGCTTGATAGCCTGAAGAAAGCTAGGGTTTCCCTCAGATCCTTTCTGGTGTTAAGCCTTCTTATTTATTTATTTATTTTTTTTAAACCAATACAACCAACAGGAATTTGTGGTCACAAAATTTAACAGCTATATTTTTTTTTTTTCCTTCAATACCCTTGTATCTCTTGATTCCTCTCCCATGGGAGGTCACAGAGGCAACTAGGGGCAAATTCAAGCTCTGAATGTAATGTGATAGAATGACAGTGAAGTCCTGCAATCCTTTCTTTCACACGTTTACCCTGGCAGAAAGCTGCTACTGGCATGATGGGTTTTAGGGATAAATTCTCTGTTGCTTGGAAATGTCAAGTAGGCCAGCCTTGTGACGGAGGATGGAGGATGAGGATTGTGTGGTCACTCTGATAAAATCCTTTCATTATATGGATGTGGATATGCTTGGCACTCTGTAGATTCCTTAGGCTGGTGAACTTCAGCTGATTTGGCTTGGTACCCATTATGGTCACCTCCTTCCCTTGTGGCTGAAACCTGACAGGTGATCTCCCCCGAGCCCTCCTGCAAGGTTTGGCCCCAAATCTTGGTTATTATTACCAAGAGTGCAGTTTGAGCTGTGGTGTCCCTTGGGGAGCCTTGCCCAGGTTTGGGAGCTCTTTGGAACATGGCTTCTCAGCATGTGGATGTACTGTAGAGGTTCTCAGCAGCTTTGTCTGTGGTTGTCACCACAGCAGTGGCTATTTTGCTATGTTCAAGGTATTTCTTGTCCTTATGAGCTGGTGTCTTTCCTAGTCTACTCCAAAATACTGTCCACATACCCCGAAGGGTCACCTTGCCTCCTTTCCTTCCCTTTCTTTTTGGTATATGACTTTGGAGATACCAGCCCCAATTTAAATAATGTTTTGCACAAACCTTCCCTCAAAGGGCTTCTGCTTCAGGACTGCTGAGCCCCAGCCTTGTCTCATATGCCTTGGAGATCCTTCTGGGAGGGGCCCATTTTCCTGGTGGAGTTCAGAGTCATGCTGCACATCGGGCAGGACACTTCATCTTGCAGGTGCATCTATGACAGCGGTTGAATAGGCAGGGAAAAATATGGTTTCCAAACAGCTTCTCTCTTACTTGATTTGCTTTCCTTAGGCTTGAACCTTTCTTTCATTTTAGGGTTCTCTTTTATCCCTAGAAATGTGGTGGAACGTGTAGAGATTTTTTAAATCAGTGGGAGCTGCGAAATAATTATCTAGAAGAAGCATTGTTTGAGAATGCAGTGGAGTTTAGGTTTCACTTGGCCTCTGAAACAGCCTGTTTATGCAAACCAAACAAAACTGGACCCGAAAGTCCAGAAAATGGACTTTTTCTAGTCTGTGCCTCTGCATTGGGAGTTTACAGCATCTTAGACACACCCAGAGGAAGGTCTTGCTTTGGCTCCTACACATGATTTTACAGCCTTGGAGAGAAGTAGTTGGATCACAGATGTTGGCTTTCCATATTTAGAAAGTTAAAGAGCATGTAGGGTTGGCAGGTTTTTAACTTGGCTGTTCATTTTTTAATAAGGTAGTGTAATTAAGGGATTTGTCTCAATATGCTCCGTGAAGAGGGGTAGTGCTGCATGAGTGGCTTGAGCATGAGGCTGAGATGCCTGAAAGCTAAAGCTAGTTTATATTCCATTATTGTTCCCTTATGATCTGAACTGCACTTATTTAAGTTGTGACTAATATACTGCTGAGAGACCACCATTTGTCTGCTCTGTGACTCCCCAGGCACAAATTATTAGCACTGCTGGCCCCCCTTGGCAGTTGTCTTGGCAGCAAAGCTGAGGACTCAACCCATCACTCCTTGTCCGTTAGTGCTATGGGGGGACCCTTGGGTGCTGATAAGCTGTTCTGTGACAAAATAGAGGAATTCCCAAATTCTTGATCAACACTGAGATGATGACTTCACATGTAACCTCCAATGTCCCTGGTCATTTCAAAATCTGTTCTCCAGTTGGTGTTCATCAGGCTCTAACCCTAGATTTTTGTGTGTGTGTGCGTGCTCACCTAAGTAATATGGTTAAACCATAACTGCAGCCACAGAAGAGACTGTCAGTTGGCTTTGTGTTGGACAGAGATTTGCACAAACATATTCAAAATGGAACTTAGTTAAGACTGTCTTGAAATGTGTCTTTTTCTGACAAAGAGCAGGCAAGGGGATGGAGGGAGAGGGATTCAGATTTCTCACCATGTAATAAAGTATAAACTAAATGAAAAAGGTAAGTGATTGACTCTGGTCAACGCAGACTGTGCACTCTAGAGATTTTAAGAGGATTTGTAGAAAATAGCAGTGATCTAATCATGACTGCTACAAAATAATTAATTTCCTGGGTTGCAGAATTTCCTGGGTCCTCTGAGGAAAAAAAATAAGATGATTATTTTTTCCTGGGTCCCCTTAAAAAATAATATTAAAATTAGTTCATTACTCCAGATTGGTTTACTTCTGTACTTTCTGGGTACCACACTGAACAAAGCAGCTACTTGCAGCAGCATAGGAAAAACAGGAACAATGCATGGAAATGTACCTTAATGGGAATTGTAGCCAAATGTGTTTATTTTTACTGGAATTTTAAATCAAACTGGCCAGATGTTCCACAGTCACATCCAATATGATGTCAGTTTTCATCCCAATTACCATTCTGCACTTGATAGTTCCTTCCTGAAAAAATCCTAACGGTGACTTGAATGCACGTGCCAAACATACATTGAGCTGGTTGCTGCAAGAACTAAGCTGTGCCCAGCTGGTGGTAAAACTTAGATTATTTTTTAAATAATCATCTGAAATTCGTGTTCAAGATATTTGTTTTAATTCTGTATCCTTGTTGGCGTGGGTTGCTTGAAGTTAAACGTTCAGGGACTAGTTTTCTTTCCCAGCCAGCAAATGCTTGTGGCCTTTTTTGCCTTTGTGTAAACATTTTTTAATACTACTCAAATATACCACCCATTTTTGTAAAAGCTTATGAGTGTAGTGGGTTTATTATGCTTGGATTTAAGGGGTAATTGACTTTAAAATTCATCTGAAAAAGAGCCTGATTGTTGTATCCATGCATGATTGTCAGCATATTGTTATAGAGAAACAAAAATTTGCCAAGTAATATGGTATTGTCTTATTTTTTTTGTCTTCCAGTGAGGATGAAATGGAGGAAACGAATGGAAATAACCCTATTGATATTGAAGTTGAACAAAACAAGGAGAGCAAAAAGGAGGTATATACATTTCTTTTTTTTCCTACTGCTATATAGAAGGCCAATGAAAGTGTTCACCGGTTACTGGGAGCAATTTTACTGTTTCTCATAAGCTGTCCGTGTCCAGTGTTTTATTTGTGCTTCGTGTAGTTGTCATTGCACAAGAGCAATACTGACACACAATTCTGATTACAGAAGCCAAGGGCCAGATCCAGATCTGTCTGCTAGGCACCTAAGAGACATTTGGTTGGAATCTAGGCACACAAGTCACGAAAAGCAGCCTAGGTCAGCCTTGCCTTAACAGCTGCAAAATCATGCATGCATGTGGGTTCATTAGGTACCTCTGCTTACGTGTGGAGTTTTTCCACACCCTGATTTGGCTTCTGGTTAACCCAGTCTAATTAATTTCATCCTCTTCCCCCTCCAAGTTCTGTTTCAGAACAGAGGTGGGGAGATGCTTAAACCCACTGATGTCCCCAATCTGTTACTTGCTTACAGAGCTCATTCACTTGCTTAGGGAGCATTCAGTTCACTACAGAGTGCTGTATCTGTGATCATTTTTGCTCCAAAGCTAGAGGGGGAGGAATAGTGGCGACCACATGCTGTGTAACCTGCTGCCAGGGTTATTTTTGTCTTTTATCTAATGAATGTCTAATAGAGGTATAAATAGTCTGAGTAGAGGGACTGGAACCCAGACCTCATGTGTAGACACCCTGCTCACCATAGTAATGCACTGGGTTTCTTGTCTGCTCTTCTCTTGGTCACATGAGTCTGCAACCTTCTCTGCTCAATAACTAAGCTTCAAAAAAAGGGATGGAGTGTGTCCCATCCAGCCAGTATGATAGCCTAGTACTTAAGGCACCTTCCAGGAAGGTGGGAGGTATGGTTTTCAATCCCCTTGGGTGGATGAGGGCCTAGAACAGGTAATTTTTTCAGGCAGAGGGCCACTTACTGAGTTTCAGCAAGCTATTGAGGGCTGTGTGACAGGCAGCCAGGGACAGATGTATTAATTTTCTAAATTTTTTTTAGGGGCCCTGCAGGCTAGATAGAATGGCCTGGTGGGCCACATCTGGCCTGTGGGCTGCACTTTGCCCACCCCTGTCCTGGAATCCCAGTCTTTCACTTCCTGGGTGACTAGCTAGTAAGCTATTAGGCAGAATGGGATACCACCTCTGCATGTATTTTTGAGTGAGGGTGGCTGGGGTGCAGTGCTTTGCATTGGATTTGGTGGTGCTAGTGTACCTTTGGGTGCTAGTGTAGGCTTTGGGTGCCTCAAGTGCAGCTGTGAGTAAGGCTCTGAGAGGGAGTAGGATTCAGCCAGCCATTTCCTACTAGCTTATAGGTGCCTTCCTCCTCAGCTCCTGGGCTGGCCTTTGGATTCCTGTTTCAGAGCTCCTGACTCTCTTCCTCACTGACTATGTGGAGATTCTAGGTGCTTAGCCTTGTGGTTTTGGGTTACTGCCAAGAGGCACCTTGCTTTAGGAGTGCTTAAAGCCTAAATATGAGTGTCTAGACTAGTCATCTGGATAGGGCCCTAAGAAGCTTGGATTTCACACAAAGCCATGAACTACAAATGAGAGAACCTTTTTCGGTGTCCCTCCCCCTGCTTCTGCATCACAGGGCCTTACTGGCCTTTCAAAGTTTTGTGCATGGAGTATATGGTGTGCATGTGAAATGGTCTTCCAGTTCCTTCCCCCTCAGTTTATGTTTGAAAATGGGCAGAGGAGGAGCATTTGAGAGTGGCTGTGTGCAAATGTAGGTGTCACTTGTGAAAACTTACCCTGTGGTGTTTAACAGACAATTGCAAGGAGGGAACACTTAGGAAGATTTAAACTATGAGCCTGTAATTGATGTTGGAACATACATTAACGACTGCAGGCCCATCTTTTTGAAGTTATCTGTTAAATTCACTGTTCATTGCTAAATAGCTTAATTCTTCCAAGATATATTTCTCTTTTTGTTAATCTTGAATCCTTGTTCTTCTATTGTTGCACCTTTTTACAGTTAAGACTAATCGGGTTGAAATTGGAAGAGTTCTCACACTGCATGCTTCCTCAGCCTGATGGGGTATTTGTACCCAAAGACTTGCAAAGAATTTTTCCAACTATTTGAGCTGGTCTAATAAAAGATTTACTCAAAGAACCTTGTCAGACTACTTAAGTGGGGTTTTGGATGGCCTTTGCAGAAGGAGCCCTCCTGCTCTTCCCACTGAAGAAACAAATGTGGTTCATGCTGTCTTCAGCAGGCACAGGCTGGGTGTGAAACAGCAAGTCAGCATTTACCTTCATAGAAAACCACATTCCAATAAGCCTTTGAACTCCCACAATGGAGGGTTCTTACTTGAGTAGAAACTAAGGCCCAGTTTACCATTGGTATGTGATGGGCTTAACTCCATTAGGATTAGTAGAAGAATACCTGCTGAATTTGGCATTATATATTGTCGTTGCCAGAGGAGATAAGTCAGCGAGATGTGTTAAGCCTGCAGTCAGTAAAGCAGGTACTGCAGTACATGAAACAACCTCATTGTTTTGGACCTTCAGTTGCAAGTGTGCCCAGGTGGGTGACCCCCAGCCCCTACCTGGAACTCTGAAGCCTGTGGAGCTGCATTTTCATGATCTGAACTTTCAGATGAAAAGGCATGGCTGAGATCTAAGAAATACCGTATTGACTACAGTGAAACACTAGCCAAGGGTTTAGTCCATTAGCTGTTAATGAGGTGCTAGTCAGTAGGCCCAACTTTTGACTGGTATCACACCTGCAAAGTCTGATCCTTTGGTGGCTTGTTTCCACCTGTGCCCCCAAACAAATGTGCCAGTCCTATACCCCAGTAAACTAATGTCACAGACTTGGCACTTCAGGGCAAGCATAATGTTAGAGATGAGTGTGAACAGTGAGCGAGAGATTTGAATGGTAGAAGGGATATCTTTCCTTACAGAAAGAGACCTGTCAGCATAACATTGAAAAGCATTTGGGAATGCCTTGACAGGGTCCTTGCAGTTTTGATTTTAGGACTTTTGCGACATGGCAGAGCCAACTAATTGGGGCTGAGAGCAATTAAAAGCTACCTTGGTGTTGAATGCTTCATAGTTTCATAGTTTCTAGGGTCGGAAGGGACCTGAGCAGATCATCTAGTCCGACCCCCTGCCATGGCAGGAAAGAATACCGGGGTCAAATGACCCCAGTATTTGCAATTCCTCCTTTTAAATGCCATCTCTCATAAAGGGTGAACACTAGTAATGGAACACTCTTACTCTTATAATAGTTCCTATGAATGCTGGGCACAGCATTACATTTTTAAAAAGGAAATAAATTGCTTAAGTGGACAGAAATCCCCTCATCCCTGCAAAAAACCTCTTGAAACCTTTTAAGTACAGTTAGTGCAATGCAGAGGACTGGTAGTTTGCTATGGTACTTCGAGATAAATAGACACCCAATGACATTTCATTTTATTTCATACCATTTGCAGTTGTATTGGTCTCTGAGTCTCTTCTGTATTGTCCGTCTCTCATAAATAATAAATAACAAGAAATTCAAGCTTTGTTCAAGACAACACAGCGACTTAAGATTTCAAACTGAGATTGCATTGAGATGCTATGCATTTGAGAACATGTATCCAGTCACTCTCCGTTACCACTCTCCCACGCCAAAGTGCTGGCTCATCATGGCTGTGCGGTACAAGAGAGAATGGTAGTGATCTGTAGATTTAGGAGTGCTTGGTGAAAGTCGCAGTTAATTTGTATCTGCATGCACTATAATAGGGAACAGATGGTTGCAATTTTTTTACTTCAAGACCCTTAGTAGTAAAGTTCTGTGTATAGGAATACATATTTCAACTATTTCCTGCTCCCTTAAATTTGCTGATCTATGCCATTGCTCTTTCCCTCTCCCCTCCCCAAACTTAAGCCACCCCAAGTCACTGACCACCTTCAGTCACTCAATGTTTGCAATGGCAGGATGCCTTCTGAGGGCTCTACTGGACAGTGATTGTACAGGAAAATTGAAGCTGGCAATCTGTGTAGCCTGTGCAGAGTTAATTAGGTTTGATATTGCAGTACTTGAGCCTGAGGCTGATTGAATCCCAAATTTCTCACGAGAGGAGAAGAATGCAGCAGGGGGGCACATTCTCACTGCAGCATTACAGTCCTCTTTAATGAATTGGTCTGGTTTTTCTAATTGCAGTGGTGCTTGGCTACCCTAAGTCTGTCCCTTTAATTAAACCTCAAACCCTCTCTCCTGCCTTGCCCCTTCCCTAATGATCTTTGTCATCTCTGAGACTCAGGGGATCACTGTGACCTGTTAGATAATACTGGGATTTCTCCATCATCAGTCAGCTCTTGACCTTGGAGTTTCCTCTTTTGGGGATCACTTGAGGGGTATCTTCCTTTTTTGTATTTTCAGTTTTAATGCAAATGTGCAATCATGACTTCATAGTACAGTACAGAGCAGCTTCCCTCCCCCTGAGTCGCTTGTTCTTGGAAATGTCCCTTTTATTGTTTTTCTTTGCTTTTTGCTGTGTCTGAGATGGTGTAATAGTTGTATTTAAATCCTCAGATCTAGGGTAGGGACCTTGTCATGTGCCTGAAGTGCCGTGTACACCAATGGCAACATGTAAATACAGAAATTGACAACACTATTTATACTCAAATTCTCTCTGGTTTTCTTGAGTTGATTTTAATTCCACTAAGAGATACCTGTGGCCACAAGGCAGCAGCTTTCCAGACAGGTTAGGTATTTTTTGTAAAGTTCTCAAAGCCTGCATAATATCTTAACTCCAAGTGCCTCAAGGCCCAGTCAAAAGCTATTCTGCTAGAACCCTGGCTCCCTGTCTGTACCATAGAATAGATGCTCCTTGAACGTGGTAAAATAACCATTTGAAGTTGTTTTCATTTACAAAGCAATACACACTTGCTATTTAGGCTGCTGGGATATTCACGCTGCAGGTGCTTGGTGTTGTCATCCTGCAGCTTGACTCGGTTTCACTGGATTATGGCCTAGGCCTGTGAATTTCTGTATATAGATGACGTGCTCACAAACCTGAAACCTCTAATCTACTCTGAATAATTTACCTGACTTGGTCATCAAAGCTCCAGCTGTGGGAGCAGAATATGAAATTTTCATTCCTACTTCCGTTGGTAAAACTTTGCTCGCAGTATGTTTCTGCTGTTCTTGCACTCCCCCTACCAAAGGGGCAATTGTTTGGGCTGGGGGGGCCACTTAAGGAGTTTTGCTGGGTCAGCACACCTTCCCCAGTCCCCAAAACCACTCTCGCCTCCCTATGTGGTTCTACTCCACACTTGACTGGATGGCTAGGATGGTGCTGTGGGCAGGGAGTGGCACCCAGTAGTGAGATGGGTGGGTAGGGCTGGAATCGTGGCCTGGGGCCAGGGCAGAGTCACGATCTGCTGCCCACACCCCTGCAATGGGTGTTGGTTCTGTGGGCAGGGGCACGCAGGGAGCAGATTGCAGCTCTGCTGTGGGCCCCAGCCCTCCACTGACACTGCCTGGTAATCCTGGGGTCTCCATGGAAACCTGCTGGGACCCATGTGAGCAGGGCATGTGGCTAGGTGGACGAGGTAGGGCCACAGGTAGTCGGGGACCTGCATCTGAGAGCTGGAAAGGCAGGTTTGGGAGTGTAGGGTAGTGACTTGCATAGGGCCTGCAGCAGATCTGCTCCCTGCATGCCCCTGCCCACAGAACCAGTGCCTGTTGCAGGGACATGTGAGCAGCAAATCGTGGTTCTGCCCTGGGCCTGAGCCCCATGTTGTTACTGTCCTGCAGTCCTGTCCCTGTCTGCCTACCCTGCTTCCAGGCACTGTTTCTCCACCATATGGCTGCACGTGTGCAGGTCCTGCCCCTGGCAGTGGGTGCAGGGTGGACAGGTATGAGTGCACAGGCAGCAGCAGCTGTAACTTGCTGCTACTACTGGGGCGGCTGGGAAGTGAGTTTGGCTGACACCCCACTTGTGTATAGCCAGACACCCCCAATGCAGCTCAGCCTGCCCACAGAACCTGGGCTGGCATGACTGAGGGACCTGTTACAGACCAGACAAAATTTTTTGGCAGGCCAAATTCGGCCCATGGGCTGTATTTTGTCCACCCTTGGCTTAGACATTGCCTTTGGGACATCGCATGCCAAGAGTAGGTAGGGGAACTCAGGAATAGACAACTTTTCAAATAGCAGGAGCAAATATCACTTTTCCTATAGCTGAAGCAGGCATTTGGTCTTCAGTCTTTTTCTACAAAGTTGTGAGCATCGCCAGCTTCTGTGCCTTTCACTGTGGGGGTGGGGAGGTTGGTTCTCAGCCCCTTGTTGGTTTAAGGCATAGCTGAATGCACGCGTGAATCTTAGGTTTAAAGATAATTGTTTGCTAGCAAGACACTGCAAATGACAGGGAAGTTACAAGTCATTGCAAGGTGAGAAAAAGATGTGGCACTAACTAGACTTGCAACTTTCACTTTTAACTTGGAAATGAGGAAATTCAGGAATTTCCAGTGTTGGAGCCTCTCTTATCGGTCTTCTCATTCTTTTGGTTTTATGTTCTTAGTAGTTTACAGATCACTATACAATAAATTGATCCTGCATACAGGGTTCTTGTTGAAAGTCAAGATTTAACCTCTTTTTGGCCACAGTGGTGGCAAGTTTAAAGGGATTTGGTTGTAGTCTGCTGAGAGGGGTTGTAAGGTAGCTTTGCATGTAATAAACAGCATAGGCAATTCTTTGTAGAAAAATGAGGTGGTGTGTGTTTTACTCCGTCCCCACAGATTCTTTCTAGTCTGAATTGACTACATGGGCAAAACCGTGTTGTTCTAATGAAACATCTGTTCATCAGCTTTCTACATGAAAATGAAACTAGTTCAAAAGGCCTTAAAACGACTTAAGAATTATTTTGCAGCCACTTCAGTTGTCTTTTAGCTTTAAAGCTGGCTGGCTGGCTCTCTTCTCCCCATCCCCAGTTACAGAGAGAATCAAAGCCTCCATAAGCCTTTCTGTTGTGTTTGTCCAACCCCAACAAGTTGAATTTCCTTTTTTTTTTCTGGTACTGAGTTAAATTGACATATTGGGCCTTGGTTCTGAAGTGGGGGAGTGTTTTATTTTGTTTTTCTACAAACGGCCAAAAACATTCAACTGATTGTAAGTGAGGCATCTGTGCCAGAAAAGGGAAGAGATTATGAAAGAAACCTGTATTCTTGTGTGTCTGGAAAGAACGATATGTATGCAGTGCCCTGTGTACTTGCTGCCCTCATCAGAACGCATGAACTTAGTATCTATTGTTCTGCGGCTCTCTTTGTGCTCACCGCAGAAAAATTGAGAGCAGAGGAAAAATTTGAAAGCACTTAAATGACTATGGGTTTAAGTCTCTTTTGAAAACAGGGTCTTAAATGCTACTGACTTAGACTCTTTGGTGACTAAGGCACCTTTTGGCAACTTCACCAGGAGCCTGCTGTGTGTTCTGTCAGTATACCACTTATGCACAAAATGTCTCCTACCTCCCAGGTGCCACCAGCTGAGACCCTCCCTCAGGTGAAGAAGGAGAAGCACAGTACACAGGCTAAAAACAGAGCCAAGAGGAAACCTCCCAAAGGAATGTTTCTTTCTCAAGAGGACGTGGAGGCAGTCTCTGCCAATGCAACTGCGGCTACTACTGTACTTAGACAACTGGATATGGAATTAGTCTCTATAAAGCGGCAGGTACAAATTAATCTGGTTACAACTCAGGGCTGTATTTATTTAAAATTATAACCTAAAAGGGGCTGCTGTCAGTCGCTACTTGCATTTGTTCTCGGGGATTTGATGCTCAACTGTGATAGTCCATATCATGGTGTGACTTTAATTACCATATTTACTCAAATCCAAGATGACATGATTTCGTGCAGTCTTGTCTCCCTCCTAAGGAGGTGTGGTGAGGGAGGAAGCCTTGTTTTGGATTTGAGTATTGGTCTGGGCCGTGTTTTGGCACCAGTTGGGGCTGAAGCTGTCACTGCTGGTATCACTGCATGGCTGGGGCTCAGTGGCTTTTATGCGGTAGATGAGGGGATGAGCAGCATGGAGGAGATTGCATGTTGCGGAAGAGGGGGGAGCATGAGGAAGATCCCTTGGGCTGTGCAGAGCATGGGGGAGACTACAGTGGCAGGGGAACTGCTGCAGGGCTGGCCAGGCCCAGGGCTAGGATCCAAAACACTGCTTCATGCCCAGGGCTGGAGCTGGAGCCAGAGCCAAAGCCAGAACTGCCACATTGCAGTAAGTGGCAGCATAGGATGGGGGAGCAGGCAGGGGGATTAAACAGTGGGGGTCAGAGTGCTTCTCCGCTCTCCCCACATCTGCAATTGGGGCAAATTTAAGATAACTCTCCAATAATTAGATTCTACGCATGGAAAATTACAACAAATGTATAATTAGGGAGTCTTATTATTAAGGGGTCATCTTAAATTTGAAATCATCTTTGATTCAGGTAAATACAGTAATCTGCTGCCACCCTTGGTGTGTGAATAACTACACAGCATTATCTGCTCTTATGGTTACAGAACAGCAAGAGAGGTTATAGCAAGTAGCTGCTGATTCTCATGACAACATTCATTAGCTCCTACTCTGCCTTGTAATCTTTTTTTTTTTAAAAAAAACAAAAGCAAAGCAGAACAGAAAACTCCACCTTTACTTTGAATAGCATTCTTCCCCTTCCCATGCCTTTCCCATACAATTCCTGTTTTACAGACTGACTTTTTATTTTCCCACGTTATCTTTGTGCTAGCCAGTCAGACCACAAAAGGATAGCATCATGCTTTCCTTCTCCCACCATCACTACCACTCACGCAGTAGCTATTAATTAGCTGTTGTGTCAATTCCTAAAGCTTTGTCCCATCAGCACAGAGCTTAGCTCAGGGGTTGGCAATTATTTTGGCTGGAGGGCCACTTAATGAGTTTTGGTGAGCTGTCAAGGGCTGGACACACAATCTTTTAGAAGATATAATTTTAACAAATTATGGGTAGAAAAAAATTGTATGCTAAAAATCAGGCATCTACTGCAACATTTTACTTTAAAAAATATTTTTTGTCCTGATTGGTTTTTAAGTAGTGTATACAGAGGTAATTGCATAATGGCTCAACAAAATCTTACTTGTTCATACTGTGGCGGGGGGGAGTGTACGTAGGGAGGGCTAGGTCCTGGGAGCCGGCCCAGGGTAAGGCAAGGGGTGGAGGCAGGAGACAAATGCAACAGAACTAACCCTGGCAGTGCAGGTGCAGATGCATTCTGCCCTTCCCCCATCCAGCCTGCAGCTGCCCCCACAGCATGCTGGATGGGGGTAAGGTCTGCCTGGGGCAGCCTGTGCACACTGGCCCTGGCCCCAGCTTTTCTGGCAGGGCTGCTCCCAGTGCAGCTGCCTGGGAACTGCTCAGCTCCTGCCACCTCCAGTGGATCCTTCTCCTCCTCTTCCTGCTGCATTGCTCCAGGCCCAAGGAAAGCTGCCGCCCATTGGCTCCTGCCTCAAAGGACAGAGCCCCAGCTCTTGGCCTCCTTCCACCCCTTTGGCCACCTGCAGGTGACTGCTCATTAGGTTGGGTGGGCAGAGTGAGTGGAAGATGGCCTGGACCTGGTGCCTTGCACCCTGGGGCAGCACTGCAGGAGCAGGAGGAGCTGAGCAGTACCAAGGCAGCTGCAGCAGCAGTAACATGGCTGGGAAGCTGTGTGCGCTGCCTGGGGCCAGCAGGTGCAGGTGGGAATGCAGCGCAGGTTGCCCCAGGTGGGCACAGGCAGGGCTCAGCCCCATGGGCTGTATTTCGCCCATTTCCTGGCTTGGCTTCTTGGGACAGGGAGATTGGGTGGGTGGGGTTTCATAGTAGGTAGGGTCAGAAGGGACCTGAGCAGATCATCAAGTCCGACTCCCCTGCCATGACAGGAAAGAGTACTGGGGTCAAATGACCCCGGCAAGGTGTTCATCCAGCCTCCTTTTGAAGACCCCCAGGGTAGGATCCAGCACCACTTCTCTTGGAAGTTGGTTCCAGATCCTAGCCACCCT
>NW_017728947.1:98943841-98963969 GCF_001723895.1 Crocodylus porosus
ATGTTGAACAGTGCGGGCCCGAGGACCGAGCCCTGGGGGACCTCACTGCCCACATCCCTCCAGGTCAAATAAGACCTGTACACCACCACTCTCTGGGTGTGGCCCTCCAGCCAATTAGTGACCCATCTGACTCTGTAGGTATCGATGCCACAGTCTCTAGTTTTTTAATGAGAATGGGGTGAGAGACTGTTTTAAAGGCCTTCCTAAAGTCCAGAAAGACTGTCTACCGCGACACCGCGTCCAAGGATTTTGTGACCTGGTCACAGAAGGCCACCAGGGTGGTCTGACGGGACCTGCTTCTA
The DNA here is from genome assembly GCF_001723895.1 of Crocodylus porosus. NCBI lineage: Eukaryota > Metazoa > Chordata > Crocodylia > Crocodylidae > Crocodylus > Crocodylus porosus. The sequence continues at coordinate 98,944,144 of NW_017728947.1, forward strand.
ATGAACCCATATTGGTTGCCCCTAAGCATAATCTCCCCTGCTGTCCCTTGCAGACATGAGCCAGGATAATTCTCTCAATCTTTTGTGGTGTGTTAAGCTCATTTTTTTAAGTTGATATTCTGCTGTATTTTTTAAGTTGATATACAGACATGTATTGTTTAAGCTTCCCTTGCATGCCTAGGATTGGCCTTAAACTACCCAGCTGCAAATGTCTCTTGACATTCTTCTTTCCCTGTCGGAACCAAGTGAGTCACTTCCCAGGTTTAGTCCTTTTGCCTGCATTTGCAATTTGAGCGTGTGGTCCCCTTCTCTAAACTTGATAGAAGTTCTGCTTTGGGCTGAACCTCTGTCAGCTTCTCAGGACTTTCATGAGAACTGTAGTCTTCAGGTTTGAGTCATCACTTACTGAGAACAGGGCCCTGTTTTTGTTTGGAGAAACATGGGATTTGGTCTGTTGCTTTTCCAGAATGCACAGAGTCAAAATAAAATAGTCTCTTTAGGTATAGGAACCTTCCCTGGTGTTTGTCTTTGTTAATGATACAAGTGATAAATCTTCAGGAAGATAGAGAATGCAGGGAGAGGTGCAGTTCTGAGCCTGTACAGTATTTGCAGCAGCTGCTGGAACAGGGTGGGTTGAAACCATTTTTATCTTCATTAAGGAGAGTAATTTCTTTTTCTCCCCCAGATTCAGAATATCAAGCAGACAAATAGTGCCCTCAAAGAGAAACTTGAAGGTGGAATAGATCAATACAGGCTTCCAGAGGTAGGCTTGGATGTCGGTTCCACATACAGCCATGTGTGTACATTTGTGTGTCTATTTCCTAATAACCAGTTTTACTCCATATTTGAATTTTAGAGCTCTCCCTGCTGTTAGTTAACCTAGGAACCCATAGGATGTTTGTTTGGCTTTTGAAAGAAGGGTGGATAGAATTGATGATTGTACCCTTCATTTTATTGGGTGGGTAGTAGATTTGTTCCCAATGTCAGCACTTAAACTGCTGATGGCGCTTTGCACCTGTCATGTATTCCTTTCATGGTGCTGTCATAATGCTCTTCTGAAAGGGCAGTTAGCCCATTGTGGGAGACTGAGCAAAGACGTTAATGGCCTAACTGTCTGGGTGCTCAGAGCTTCTGTTGGTCTCCCTCAAAATTCATAGGACCATAGAATTTTTGGTTCTTGGCATCTGTGGTAATTCGGTCATAAGTAACTTGACAGGGCCAGTGGAGGGAGCTGATAGTCAGAACCACTGAGTAGGACAAAAGAGTTCCTGGCTGTCCATTGTGTGTACAGGCCACTGGACCAAGCCTCGTTCTTGTTCAACAGTAGAATTTGGTTCCTTTTTACAGTTAACTGAATGGATTTCCCATACTGCTAAAAGGAGTATAGCTGATTACTTGTTTGCAGCAATAGCTGCTTATCCACAACACTTTCTGCGGGAATGCTTTCTGTACTGTGTAGTCAAAATGGCACTCCATAGCATAACAGTTACCTAGGAGCAACACAGCACCAATACACTGACGCATTGCTTACTGTAGTACAGTGTTTTTGACTGAAAGGAAGGTATTGTTTGGGTCTAGCAATTAGTTCCTTATTGCATTTGTACAAGACTGCCAGCTCAGATGTGAGTGAAAGTCCATTGCTCAGGTAAATGAATCACTTAATTTTTTATGACATCTAGGTCGTTCAGAAATTTAATGCACGTTGGACCACCGACGAGCAGCTTCTTGCTGTGCAAGGTATGAAACTAGATGTCCGTTCGTACATCAGCGGGTGAACAGTTAAAGCCCTTATGGTGTTTCATGGGGGGGTGGATTTTCCTTCAGTGGCTATTGAAGACTGTTGGTGTTGATTTATATCTTGTTGCCAAAGGCAGAATGACTGAAAAAAATCTGTTCCTCTGTGACATAAAGCTTGCAATGTGCATTTGGGCAAACAGAAGTCATTCACCAGCGTTTACATGATGATGCTCTGCAGCTGTCGCTGCCAAACTCCTTGTATATGTAACTTACAGAGCATTGCAGGGGTTTGATGCTTCCTAGCTTCTGAGCCTATGCAACTCATCTGTGTACAACTCTGTCCTGTTTCTGCCTTCACTTCCTGCTTTTTCTCTTAACCTGCTCTCAACAGTCTTTCCCACTCCCAACTTTGTGCCTTTGTTCCTGGTGTATTATCAGAGAGAGACCCTTAGCTTGCTTGGAAGTTCACTTTTGGGTTCTCACCTTGGGCTCGGGTCCATACTGTTGTCATTGTGTGCCTTATGCAATCCTCCTTTTATTGTTTTCAGCAATTAGGAAATATGGCCGAGACTTTCAGGCAATCTCTGATGTGATTGGAAACAAATCTGTGGTGCAAGTGAAAAACTTTTTTGTAAATTACCGGCGTCGTTTCAACATAGATGAAGTTCTACAGGAGTGGGAAGCAGAGCATGGCAAAGACGAGACAAATGGAACCAATAACCAGAAGCCTGTAAAATCCCCTGACAACTCCACTAAAATGTCAGAAGAGGAAGATGAGGTAAATCTTTGACTTTGAAAGCAGCTCACATTTTCCAGCTTGAAGGCAAAGTTCAGATGTACAAACTAATTCCTAAATAGCGGTGGCTATTTTTCACAGCATTCAACCAGCCTCTTCTATTTTGTTATACATGAATGCAATAAAACCAGTCATTTGGATGATTATATATAAACTCAGTTTTGAACTAGGAAAGTCATAGCTAGAGTTGACACGCATCTTTCTGGACTTTACAGTGTCCCTTGGCTAGGTCTTACCAGAGAACTTGGCATAAATAATTGAATCCTGTCCTAGGATGTGCATGTAACTAATGGCCATGATGGTTCCTGGTGAACTCAAGCCCTCCCTGTATGCAGATCTCTCTGCCTGTTGTCCTTGCATATCCTATTTGTTGCTGCTGCTCTTACTGTGCTTGAGTGACTTTTCTTTGCCGTACCAAATGCTCACTTCAGCCCCCTAGCAAATACTGCTTTGCTGTTATTTCAGTCTTAGTTACCCTTCTGGCATTTAGAGCTGCCTTTTGAATGAATTAATTGATGTCCAAAAATGCAAATATCCAGAGTTTGAAGACCATTCTTCTGGGTAACTTAACTCCCTTCCCCATACAGCTGTTGTTCCTTTGCTCCAGCTCTGTGTCAGATGCAATGTGTCTACAGTTTACCTTTTGAATGGCAGTGGCATTTCCATACTGGATTGAGGCTGAGGTGCTGACTGTTGAATCCTTTTTTTCCTGAGCCCTCAGGGAGTCATCCGGGCTTAAAGCACCTTTCCTCCTCTCGCCCTTTCTTAGCTAACTTTAAAAGACAAAATTCCATTGTCTCACTGGAGACTGGAAATGAGTTAGATGCAGCAGGAAATGGAACATGAGCTTACCCGGAGCTCCTGGCTGTCGCTTGCTAACGGGGGACATGAAATGGCAGCTCAGAGCTAGTGATGGTGATGACCATTTGAAACCCAGAAGCAGGGTGGTGTGAGGTGGCAGGGAGAATGACTGACTGTGTTAAACAGTGGCTTCCTGCTTACTTTTAAGAGGGTTGAGTGGATCAGCATGGTGTTGCCTGCCACTTTCCACTCCCCAGCTAGTGAGGAGGAATTGGAAGGGGATGTGTGGAGAGAGGTTGGAGCTGAGAGAGGAAGAATTGAACATGTCATGGGAGATTGAAGGTGTGACAGTCAGGAAGGGGACTAAGGGAGTTGTCACAGAACTCATTTGAAGCCAGGAGAGGAAGGTGGGAGGCAGCCACTGAGGTGAATGACTCCCAAGAAAGGACTGGTTTCTGAGTACGAGGTACAGTAAGACCAGGAGCAGCTTAGCTTGTGCTAGGTTCTGTGTAGCTCATTGACCAAAAGGACTTGCCATGTAGCCAACCCTGTCAGCAGTGGGGATAACATGGTGGGACAAGTGCATGAGAGGAGGTGGGGGAACAGAAACAACTGACCAGTAGATGCATGTCTTGCTGGCTGCTTTCATAAGGGCAGGTGGGTTGTAGTGCTTAATGAAGCCATTTCTGGGGGACAGGTGTTGACATACTGTTCAAGCGGTACATTGGGCCCCAAAGGGCTTATTTTAAAAAATGAGACCCTTCTGCTTGGTTCAACGTGGAAAGCACATTCCTGTGCTGGCACTCCATAACTGGCCACAAGCCCAATGCAAGTTAGTTTGGGATACTTATTGTATCCCTTTTTCTGAAGTAAAAAGGAAGTGATGGGGGCAGGAGGAAACCACACACTGGCTTTGGACTCCATTTTCTTCCTGCTTTTTAGTACCTGACCTTGCTACTTGCTTGCCAACCTAGCCTGCCTGTGTCAGACTGGAGGGGAGGAAGTGCTGACCTTCTGGAGAGGGTTTAGAAAACTGCTTTTCACAACATGCCTCAGTAGAAGGGGAAGGGACCCAAGGGTGTTGCACAATGAAACTTATGGGCCATAAACTCCCCAAACATTAGCCAGAAATGTTGCTTCACAAAACATCGAGTCAGTGGTGTTTCCTGCCTTCAAAGGCAATTGAATCCTGTGCCTGACTTCAGTCTGAAAAAGACCTGGAGCATTTTACTGTCTTTCTTGTATAGCTTTTGTGGGTTAACCTCAGAGGGGTCAGTTGTCATGCTTTCAAGCATGGGCTTTGTCCCTCCCTTCATAATTATGCCCCGTGGCCCTGGCCTCCAGGCCCAGCCTGTAGTGCCCAAAAGAAGGTTTAATTGGCCTTGTTCGGACCCCATCTACCGTTGCCCACATCCCTTCAGTCATGCCTGTCTGTCTGTTCTGCGTACTTGCCTAGTAGATTCCTGTTTCCCACCTATTATCCCTTCCTTATAGGTCTTGCAGTGCTCTGACTTCCAGGGCTTTCCCTGGGATCATGTTTTCATGGAGAACAGCTGCCCTCATGTTTTTGGGTTAGTCACTGATGCTGAGGCCATCGTGATGCCAAGCTTAGTGCTTTATGTGTTTACAGTCTGCTGACAAATCCCATTAAGTCTCAGAACTGGGAAGCTGCTGACTCCTTACTGTATGCTAGGGTCGCCTGGCTGCTTGCTTGTTTTGCTGTCAGTGTTCTAGATATGCGCCGTGTGCACGCATGGACCTTTAAGTTGAAATCCCTTTCTCTTTCTCTCCAGGCTACTTCGGTGCTTGATGTCAGATATGCATCTGCTTCATGAGAAGCTGTGGTGGCCTAGAACAATTTGTGTTGACTACTGTGTTATCCAGGATATCAGGTATTAGCAAACCTCAGACAGCCATCTGCATCATATCTGTGGACAAGCAGCTATTACCAAAAAAAGAAAAAAGAAAAAAAAAGGCAAACGCTTCCAGTCCTGTGCTACATTTGCCTTAATTTTTCCTGCATTTTTCCATACTGCCTCCACTTTGTTTCAAAGCTCCCAGGTAGCCCTCCATTTCATCGACATCCTGCTTATGCACGGGGACTCCTAGAATCAGTACCACCTGTCTGTAAATTTTGACCAGCCCACAGAGCAAGAAGCTCCTCTCTTAGCACCCCACAGTAACTCTACGCTGTAGGAGTTCTTTATAATACTTGATCTTCTCCATAGGGTATAAGTACATATTGCTGCATGGCCTTGTGATCTCCGCTTTCTGTGTAATGTAATCATTATTCTTATGATGACACTATTATTAGTGAGCCTTCTATAGAGAAGAGTCATGTGCACCTCCCAGTGGCATCCTATTCACCCTGAAATTACAGGGCATGTTAGCAACTGATTTGAGCAATGCAGAGTGGTTGGGGAAGGTTATTTCAGAGGTTGGGTCTGTCTGAGATTGGACATAGTAACTCATTATGCTGCTGGTTTGTACAGTACTTTCTGCTGTGTAAGTGTACTCTTCCTTCATAGAAGGCTCATTAAGGGGTTAAGCATTTATTCCTGTATATTTTAATGGCTTTTATTTAGTGTAAAAGGGAATACATAACCTGAAACAGTTTGATACAATGTATAACCCATGGCATTCAGCATTTGCATTGTAAATTTACAAGACTGCTACACAACTTTTATTTTTCCTGATTTTTTTTTTTTTTCCATGGGATTAAGTCAAAACAACTTTCTCTGGTGCTGCTCCTCTCAGGAATATGTGCCTTTTTACATCTGGCTACCATAAGATCACTTTCTGTTCCAATGTCTTGTTCTTCTTTGAGGCACTGTACTAAGCAAAGACACCAAGTCACTTTTCTTGGCAGGAGGGTATACGAGGATTGGAGTACAATATGGAGTCCTGAGCTCTAGATTTCAGTTGTGGAGTGCTGCAATGAAGGGGAGAAGCAGGACCATCTTACTAGCTTCTGTTGTTCTCCTTTCTTTCAGTCTTGCCTCTTTTCCAGCTAAAGTAACAATGCGGTTAATCCAAAACAAAACAAAAAAAAGTACAGAAAATACAGTTGACTTTGCAGTGACTCTCATTGGAAGCTGATTTCAGTCCTTCTAAAGCACACCTCACTGTCACTTTCTGAACCAAAATATGCAAATCTTCAGGACGCACAGATTCAGAATCTGCTAGTAATCTGCTCCTAAGAGCCATGCTTGTGGGCCTGGTGGGGAGCCAACACATGGGTTGAATGGGAGCTGTTCTCTGAAGCTCTGTCTCAGGGAATAAACCAATACTGGGGAGAAGAGAAAGAAACAGCCTCATGCTCTGAGCAGAGTGTTTTACTGTTCAGCCCTTGCACAGGGGCAACAAAAAAAGATGTAGCAACACCCAGGGCAAGGTGGGGCAATAACACTAGTCACAAAGCATTGTACAATGGTTAGCTTAATACTGGTTGGAGAAGTGGAAGGAGATAGCATGTAACCTTTTCCTTCACAACTTCAAAGGCGGATATGAGTCTTCTGTTAGCTATGGTTTGCATTCATCCAGGACATAGTGGTGTGGTAGGCCAGAATCTTTGAGGCTGCTTTCCTGGTTTATCTTTAAAAAAAATAATTCCAGCTTTTTGGGTTTTTTTTAAGTAATTGTCCACCAAGATTTCATGGTTAGGACTCACTCACCCAGTATGTGTCATCAGTTCCTTTTTAATAGCAGCACCTGGTAGGGCTGTGCTTGTGCCTTCTTGCTGCCCATCTGAGGCTTGACTCTTACCACACTCTCTGTGTACAAAAATGGCTTTTCCCAGTACAGACACTCAGGACATATAGCTGAACCTTCATCACTGGGCTTTAAGCTGTGCTTGTCCTGTTGCACAGCTCTGATGGGCATGCCCACTGCCTCCTGGGCCTCAGCTCTTTCACAGGTGCGTTCAACTGCTACTTTAGTTGTCCCACAACCTGTGCTTCAGGGAAATCCTTGTTTTGATGGGTATTGAGTCTGACTAGATCATCTGCTCATCCTTCTCCCTCCAGTTGAGCAAGATGTCATAAGTGACTATAGAGAAGCTGGAACAATGAACTGGAGAAGTTTGACTTGTCTTGGTCCAGAGGGTGTCACGGTCTACTCCTCCCTCTTATGTGAGACTTTGTCTGAACAAGAAAGTGGCACCAGTTCACAGGATTGATATTATTTTTTTTTTTTTTAAGGTGATCCAGGATATGGGCATGTGACCAAGTTTCCACAGGTTAGGTTTGTGGACTTGCCATATGACCACTGTCCCATGGTATCTACCTGTGGGCTTGTTCCTGTCCCAGGTAAATGCAAGGTAGCTAGTCCTCTTTCCACTGAGGAGCAAACTACCTTGTATTCATTAGGTGTTGTGGGGGAGCATGCACATGGGCAGCTAATGCAGACCAGCTGGTGCACTTTTAATATCACATCCTTGCCGACCTCCTGGGAACCTGCTCATGTGCCCATACCCATAGTCAAACTGGTACAAAGAGCTGTATGGGCACTATATTTGCCTTGAGAGAAGTATTTTGGTTTTGCTTCCGTTAGTTGGGAGCAAGCTTGAAGTAAACCACCACAACAGCAACTCCACAGCCTTTTAGTTCTGGCTTAATTTGGTCTTAGAAACCTGTTTAATTTAAACCAAGGCACGTTTCTCATGTAATAAAGGCCAAAGGACATATCTGGACTACAGTGCAAAGGCGTGACTGCAGCTCATGGAAAATGCACAGGGGCTAGCTAATTTACCTCATCTGAGTACCAGTAAGTGTTGGCAGGGCAGTACAGAGCTTGGCCCAGGCTACAGATCTGCCCCAGAATCCTGTATAAATGCACCAGCAACTTGCCCATACTGTGTGTTGTGCTACCACATACAGGTGCTGCTGTCACTACCCAGGCAGCTAGTTTCAGGCTAGCCAGAGGGTGTCTGCATGAGCTGCAGTCCCAACTCTGGAAATGGGAGAGAAGCTTGCAACACTTGCTGTCACCAACATCTTGTGTCAGTGCCTCCCATGGAGGCTGCTTGGAAGAACGTGACTGCTTATGCTCTTGGCAGAGGGAGGGAGGCAGAGTTGAAGAAGCACATGAGCCTAGTCAAGCACTGCAAAGGTGAGCCCAGAAATTGTGCATGTTGGAGTGTCTCTGCAGTCTTCTCCGAGCAGTGCTACTGAGGCAGCTCTCAGAGACTGAGGTCAGTAGGGAAAAGTATCTCCCCTTCCTTGCTTTGCTCCCCTTCCTCTGCATCCATTGAGCAACGTCATCTTTGTGGCAGCACAACCTCTGGGGCGCATGCAAACCCTCTGTGCTTTTGGAGAAGCTGCAGGCTTTGCTCTAAACACATAGGCAGCAAGTCGGGGGAGGTCCCTGTCCTGCCCAGGCTGGAAAAAAGCTCATAAATGCAGCTAGCAGCTTTGCAGGGACGGGGTGTGGAGGGTCAGGCCTAATCTAGACTAACACAGGTGTATCAGCAGGGCCATTGCGGGCATTACCTCAGTGGATATGTGGCTTGTTTCAGTAGAAACATCCTCTCTGCAGAGGTGGCTTAAATCAGTTCCTCTAACAACAAGAGCAGCTCAGCCAGTAACAGCACCTTCATGCTGGCAGGACTGCACTGACGCTAGGACTTTTTCCAGCATAGAAATGCCATTAAAAAATCACAGCCCTAACCAGTGTGTGTATTGCAGACCTGCCTTAATATCTTCTGTTTGAGTGGTCTGACCCTTTCATCCTCCCACATCTCTTTACCCAAATGTGGTAAACCTACAGTCAGAAAAGTTCTGTTTTGGCTTCATCCCCAGGGGAAAACAGTCTGTACAATTTGTATGATGCTGGGAAGAAAAAAGTTGTCTTAATTCCTTTTCAGTTGACTGCTGTCTTATTGTAGTCTTATCCGTACAATATAATAGCACTGTATTTTTAACTCTGTTGGTTCCTTTACATTCTCTTAATGATTGTTTTTAAATGCAAGAAATCCTTTTGGCTTTGGAAAGTAAATGGTTGGGTCTTGCTTACGTGAAGACCCTTTTTCTCTCTTAATGGATCAAGCTTTAGATACATCTACTGGTTGCATTCTGATTGGACGGGTCCACAAAGATTTAATGCATAACATACGAGTCACTTAAATTTTGTTTTCTTAAACTATCAATGTGAATGTCATAATTATATATATTTTGTGGAAAATGGGAAATTATTTCTCCTAAGTATAAGTTATTGTGCAAAATATGGTATCAGTAAAACAAATGATAGTTTAACTTTTAGTTGTAGAAATCTTAAAGATATAAAAGTGTATTGCATATGCATAAACAAATTACCTTTGTTCTATTTAATTTTTATGTAGTTGTGTAAAGTGCTAGCTAAGTCTTTCGCTTATCCATTAAAACACCTTGTTACTTGAATATTCGTGTTTTAACTGGTCTGAAACACAGTGATGATTTTTGTAATATAATCTTATAACCAAGGGAAAAGTACATGCCTCAGTTGTGCTTAATATTATAGCAACAACGTACAATCAGATGCTTAAGACCACAGTAGCCATAGCTGTTATGCAGCCAAAGTGGCTGTGTCTTGTTATATTTAATATAATACCAATGGAGATAACCGATTCTTAATGTATTTTTACAAGTTTGCAACCAGGAAGACCCCTTAATTTGTTGGCTAAAAAGCATTTTTTATAGCTAAGAAGAGTGAAACTCTTTCTCTTAAAGTGATTTCCTGACAAATATTATTCTTGTACAAACCATTCTGAAACATTTCTTATTAAAATATGCTCATTGTCACTTTAAATTTAAACTGTGCCCTTTTTCGTTGTCTTATTTTCCTAAATCTCTGGTATTCTTGCACACCAAATATGAGCCAAACAGTGCATTACACTAACTTGATCACTGGATTTGTTCAATGTAAGGACTTTGAAAAATCTTTAAAATCAGTGTACTGCAAAAGTGTTTTGAGAGAGGTTGCTTTTGTGACACACACATTTAAAAAAAATACCTGTATGAGATGAAACAGTCCACATTTAAAATGAGCAGCTTATCATACTTTTTTTTTTAAAAGAGAAATTGCATTTTCTTAGCTCCAGCTTGTCTTTAGCAAGTCCAAAATCTAGTGATCTTGTGCAATGCCCTAAAACAAATAACTTTTTTCTGCCACTCCCTGGATTAATGCAGCTTTTTCTGTTGATAGTAAAGCACAATTGCAGTGAAAGTTACAGTTCAGAAGATGGAAGGTCAGTATAGTCTATGCATGTTGTATAATAATGAGTGTTTACATTCATATTCTCCTAAAATTAAATTTATACTGGAGTGTATAGTATTCCATTATGTAGATTTTATCAATTTTGTTAACTGCTTATAGATTGCTTAAAAGAGGTTTTTCAAGATTTTAAAAGATGTATAAGGTTAAGTTTGCAAATATAATGGAAATGCTGTATAGCTTTTGAAGTGATAAAATACTCGTTGGGATTTTAAAGAAAGTATGTTGTAATAATGCTGTTGTAAGTAATATTTTAATGTCTTTTTTGCCTGTTTTCTATTATTCAGCACACTTACTGTGATGAATGTTCATAGCATTATGAAATTGCTTAGCCACTGAAAAGTAACATTTTGTTTTTGAATTATCATCTTACTGTAAGAAGAATTATAGTGAGGGTTAAATTCATTTGTGAAATTCTACATAACTCATTTTTCTATGATTTCCAATGTTTGCTGACATCAAATAAAATTTTTCAAGCCATTGATGTAATAAAAGATATAGTAAAAATGTTGTTGCTGTAAACCTTCTTGTGAAGTGTTGGAGACCTAGATGATTGCCAACCACCTGGTGTGGTGGTTATGCATCTAGTATTGTGCTGTGAAAGCTTGTGAGCGCATGTGCATCAGAGTATAATCCAGTGCCCATTAGAGTTGATGGGAGCCCTTCTGTGGACTGTAATGGGAACTGAATCATCCCTAAAAAGATGAGAAATGAGATGCTTTGTGCTAGTGGTCGGAGGTGTTTGGCTGTAGAAGCTCTATCAGGTTTCATATAAGGGTGAGGAGAAACTAAGGAGACTCTCACCCACTTTCTGAAGATATAGCATATTTCTTCTCTGTTACCCCTTTACTGTGCCCCTACCACCTGGCCTCCACAGTTCTCTTGATATGTGCATTTCCATTGGTGATCTGGCAGTGCGATTTTTACTTCTCAACTTCCTGAACGCAAGGAATGACAAATCAGGATTCAAGGTGTTCTTTGGGAAATCTCAAGTACTTGTGTGGCACGGGCAGGTTGGTATGTAAGACAGCGAGCTGTATGTTCTTTCACACTGAATCCTTGGAGGATAAAAATGGTTTCAGACTTGTGCCTTTTAAACAAAGGCTGGCAGTTTGGCCATGCATTTTAGCAAGATCAAATTTTCTTACTCTGTGAATAAAGTGAACCTTTCAGTGTAAAAATGCATATAATTTTTCTGCCTGCCACTGAAAGCCAACAATATAGCAATTACTAGGGAGTTGCTTCTATCTGAGGTGCTATGAATGGCACTTCAGTAAGATTTTAATTTGTATTTTGAAAATTGCAAAGCGAAGAAATGATGATATAACCTCAAAGGGGGATAGTGCAAGAAGGATTCACAATAGAGACAGAGCAAAATGCTGAGTGCAGAAAGCATAAGCATGAATTACAGGGCAATTAAGATAACCTATTTTCTCCATCAGCTGTGTTACATTTAACAAGTAGGTTACAGGCAGTCTGTACTGTGCTAGGTATCAGTGTTGGATAAACAGCAGGGAACTAGTTGTTTTGGTTGCATGTGTTAAATCCAGCAGAACTAACAGGGAACCACTGCCATATCTACCAGTGCTGGAGCATCTGCAGGGGGAGAATTTTTCTCCCTCTTCCCTCTACTTTACAAACTACAAACAGGTTGATGGCTTTCAAGTCTGGAGTTGGACAAAACATTTTAAATAAGTGCTTAATATTTTCTCTCAAGCAGCCTATTTGGTTTGCATGCTTGCTGAAGAAATGCTGGTGACTTCAGGTAAAGAAAATGGGGCATTCTCAACTTGGTGAATAATGTCAATTAGCACAGTACTTCACATGTAATGAAAGTAGTGGTAGGGTGCCAAATAAGGGATAAGATAGGCAGAGGTTTGCTTTGTTGTTCTGCCACTGACTAGATGAGTCTCCACAGAAGAGTTGCTTTTTGGTTTCAGTATAGGCAAAGTAGTGATGGTAACTCAGCAGGTAGTTAAAATTGGGATTGATAGACAAGTGCTGGATGGGTGTTGGGTGATTCTTCATTAATAATTAAAGGTATGCCTGATGTCTTGTCTTGTACAGAGATGCACTGGCCTTTCCCCTTGTCAGATGAGTTTGGAGAACATAGTTTTTACACGGGAGGCAGGTGGATTGGAATATTTAACGTGCTAATAGAAAAAGGTTGGGGGGGTTGTATTTTAAGACTTCAGACATGCAGCTAGTGCTGGCTCAACAAAATAAGTGCAGCTGGTATAAATTAGTTGGTGTGCAAAGCCTCTTTCACAAGTGGAAAGCACTGGAGGTATAAAACAGAAGTAGATAACATTGCAGCATGGAGAGTGAGTTTTTTATGGTCCGTGTTCAATGTTGGAATAACTCTGCCTGATTTCACATATGAACTGGATTTGCAAGACTGAAATTGCAGAATTCAGCAGTACTGCTGTTGAGGTATCACTAATCTGACTACATACTTTTTAACTCTTGGTAATAAAATATTCTTACCACTTAACAAAACAAACTCTAAAATGTTTGTCTTGTTGCTTCAGTGACCACTTGGTGAAAAAAAACAACAATTTTTGTCAGGGTAGTAAAGAATATTAATGCATTATTGCTGGACTTCTACAGAGCACTTTGAAGGTGGATGGAGACTTTATAGAATCAATTTAATTTCCCTCCAAACCCTGTCCTCCTAAACTTAAGGTCACAATTTCAATCACTTACGTGGGAAAGGATTGCCACAGACGTACTACTGAAGTAAGCTTCTACTGTAGACTCCCGTGGCCAGACGTAGATATGTGTAGAAATCTTAGAGTCGGATACTCCCAAGATATGTAATTATGGAAATTCAACTTTCCAGGTACAGACTAGAGAACAAATGCTACAGAAGAGATGATCATGGAAAATATGATCCTTGGCTAAAAATGATCATAAGTTGATTCAGTCTAAATGAAATTTAAAAAATAACTAAAATAGCATCTGAAGTGTCTTTCATTTCAAAGGATAAATGTTGAGAAATTTAAGGGAAGTGGTTTGTAAAGCCAACAGGATGGAAGGCTTCTGGGTGGGAGTTTTTGTCTAAGGTGGAAAAACTAGAAGAACCTTCTATCCCAAGTAAGGAGGTGGGGAGGAAATTGTAAGGGAGGGTTCCAGGCCAAACATCAAAGAGGGTAAGTGCGGACAGAGAATCTACAAGGAATGGAAACTGACTGATTCACAAAGAAAGTGTAAAGGTTAGGAACTGGATAGAGGGCAGGTAAAATCTATGGAATTTCCTTTGACAGGTTCTCCTACATCAGTTAACATTTGAAAAGTGGAAATGAGTGGTGCTGGAGCAGTGAAAGAATAATTCAGTAAGAAGAGCTTGTCCTCCCCTTTCCACTTTCCCTCTTCTGACCAAAAATAAAATAAAATATCCATGAGGACAGTGCGGGAAATGTGGAATTATATGGAAGATCAACAGTTGGGAACACTAACTGAGAGACTGGGCATCAGTACGTGCCCCCTTCTCTCTCCCCCACAGAGTAGTAGGCATAGAACATTTTGGAAACAAAGTGGGTCTGTAGTTGCATTGGTATTAGCAGGTTCAACAGAAAGTAATGTTAGTCACATGCACAAATTCAAACATTCACATCTCTCACAGGTTGCATTGGCAATTAATGGGGTGATGCTAATATCTGAGGAATTTCTAGACATTTGGAGCGAGAATTTCTGCAAGGCTGGCATATTCAAGCTACAGTCACTGGGTCAAGTGCACTGATATCACAGCAGAGTGGGGGGCATGTGAAATGTGTTGATAGCAAATGGTTTGTTAGACTACAGAGATAATGGAATAAGGAAAGAAGTGGGGCTGATAGGAAGTTACAATGGGGGTAGAAATTAAAGATAATCTAGGCATCTTCCAAATACTGCATTTTCAATAGGAACAATTTTGATTGGGGACAGGTTAGATGTTGCATGGTGAAAGGGTATACATGTAAAAATAGAAGTTGTATCTGCTGTGGAAGTAAGACATGATTTAATGAGCAGAAGTCAAAGGAAGCAGATAACCTCCCTCCCAAAGTACTGACAGAACAGAAACAGAAAACTGCAAGTCTGATATCAAGGAGTTTTAATGAGTTATTTTTTTTTTAATCAAATCAGAGTGGTGCTGCCTGACTGGAGAACATTATAAATGTAGTACCAAAATTTAAGAAATGGGGAAAAGTGACCCAGACAACTACAAAGCTTTTAGCAGACTTTGTTAGTATTCAAGCCTCCAAAGAAATTTTGAAGGAAGGGTTAAATAGACATAGAAGTGAACAAAAAAAAAAGGATAAAATACATCATTAGTTTTACCAAAGAAAGATCGTGTTGGAATAACCAGATCACTCTGACATTTTTTTCAAAGACAGAAAAGAGTTCTTATATATCTGGACTCAAGTAAGGAAGGCAAAACTCAGACTATTGGTTCAGAGATGATGCCTTTTATTAGACCAACTAACAAATTGCACAAAAATTTACTTTTTCTGCAGAAAAATTTTTATTTATTTTGCAGTTTCTTAGTTGGTCTAATAAAAGGTATCATCTCTGTACCAAGAGTTCTAGAGTTTTGCCTTTCTTTTCATCTCAGACCAACATGGCTGTCAAATACTTTACTTGATAAGGTGCCTGCCACACGGCAAATTATATTTAAATTGGGGATTACTGTAAGAATTGCAAGGTAAAGAATTGAAGATGGATTATGCAGCTCAAGGAGCAGTCTTGGGCCAAATCTTTGTTAATTTCTTTAGTGACCTTGTCACAAAAAAAAAAATTAGAGTGTACTAATGAACATTTATAAACACAAAGATGGGAGGCATTGTCCAGATGAAGGACTGGTATGTCACCTAGAAAAAAAAAACTAGATGACCTTGAAGATCAGACTAATAGAAAGGGGGTTAATTTTTAAGTTTTGCAAAGTGTTAGGCCATGTACTTGAGACTTACAGAATAAATTATTTTTCAACTGGGCTGGGGGAACAGACCTAGGAGTATTGGTTTGCGATGAAAGATGTGAAAAAGTCGGTGACAGCCTAGGATGCGTTGGCATTTCCAGTAGAAAAGGTAAATGCCATTGAACAAAGAGTAGTGCTAAGACCTGAACTGTTCTGGTCACCTGTGTTCAAGAAAAGTGCAGAGAAGGGTGAATAGGATAAGCTGGATTTAGAGTTGATGAGGTGACAAAAGAATTTGGTATGTTTAGTCCAGCAAGTCAAAGGCTGAGTTGGGGAGAAGGGGTTGTGACTGCTCTTTATATGGGTACATGTATTCTCTATAGACTGAGGTAAGCATTAGATTAAAAAAGCTGAAGGACAGTGTTGACATTGGAGCATATGGGTATAAAACGTGGCTGGAAATTGGAAGATTTCTAGTTCTCGGATGTGTAAAGAACTAGATCAGCTGTCTAATAAGTTATTTGACCTGACTACTACTGAATTTTCAGATGGAGCGTGATTAGTTTATGAAAAGAATTACTATATATTCTTGCATACCCCACATCCACAAATTAAGAAATGCACCTTGTTTTTGAGAAGGCAGAGTGAAGGGAAAAAAAGATTTTTCTAGAATTATGGCCAACAGAGCAGGGATGGAGCCTAATCTTCAACTCACTTATGCATCCTCTCCTGATTTAACTTTTTCAGAGCTGAAATGTCAGCATCTCTTGACTAAGCCAGAAGCTGAAACTAGTTGCTGCTGAAAACTGGATTCCATGAGAGGATCTAGGATTTTGAAAAAAAGCTAAAAACAGTCTGCAGGCTTGTAAAATAGGCAGAAAAAAACTAGGAGTAGCTAACAGACAGCAAAATTGCCAAATAAAGGATAGCTTGGATAGTATAATATCAAGATAGTTAAAAGGTGTGAGGTTCATTAACAGCTGTGGAGTGAAGAGCAATTAGCAGCAATTGGGTAGACCATAATGAGCCAGGATGTCAGTTGACTCCCTCAAGGCTGTATGAATAGAAATGCTATTGCTGCTGTTGGGGTAATTTGGTTTAAACTTTGGGTGGAACAGGAATCTCAGCCACTGCAGCCATACTGAATATGTCCCTGCTGAACTCTACCCCTCTCTCCCTGTGGCTGCTGGAAGAGAGGAGGAGGAGGAAAAAAACAAAACAAAAAAATCCTACGGCATCTCCATGCTTCTATTCTGGGCAGAAAATCAGCTTCTCCATTTTAAGACGGTTTTGAAAGATTCATTCTTGGGGAAAAGGTGAATGTGGTATGAGACCTAGCAGGATACTGGATACAGTACCTCAGGAGGTCCTTTATAGTTCCATGTTCCATGGTCTAGAAATTAATGTTTGGAGGTTTTCATTGATATATAATTTTTTTCCCTTCCCCTTATCTTTAGCTATAAAAACCCTGATAAGTAACCAAATGCTACTAGGGCCAGACTGATTCTTGAGCAGTAACTTCCTGATTTTCTTGGGGATCTAACTGGAATCCAGTCCCAGTTATAGAAATAATCAAGTTATTTACCACTGTTGAACTTGGGAGAGTGCTATTCATGTAGGTACCATAGCAATGGGTGAGAAATATCACCCTTTTCATATAAAAAGGCTTATGCCTAATGTGCGAGTAAGATTTGTTTCAAGAGGATTCTGTTACCTTTTAACTGGAGTGAATATGTGAAACTGAGACCTCTTAATTTCACAAAACATTGTGTTCCATGGGCTTGATTTGCTTCTATCGTTAATCTCTGGTGCATGTGCTCTCTTTTAGTCTCCTAGCAGCACTGTTCATTCTATTTTTCATTAAAAAGAGTCTTTAATTCTTTTGGTGTAGAAACAAGAAGCTAAAGATGGACCCAAATTCCACTCTCAGCTGTATGCATTTGGTGGATATTTGGAAGTTTTTTGAGTTTCTGAACAAAGCCATCCTATTTAACTGTCCAAGTCAGCCACCAGTCAGCATGCCAGAATTTGTGCTGATATGTCTCAAGGTATGTCTGCCCCATAGCAGCAGGGCCCCCCTTCACCTTCATCATGCCTATCCATCTCGGAAATGAGGCAGTGAGGGTGCCCCACCCCGCAGCAGTGCACTCAAGATCTTATTTTGTGGCATATTTAGGATCAGTGTTGCAGGATGCCCCTGTGCCATTAATACCACTTAGCTTCTGGGTGTGAGAGGGGTACCAGGTGAATGTGGAAATTAGGTTCAGTCTTTTTCCCTTTTTCCTTAGTCCTATGTTTTAGTTTCCTAGGAATGAGAGCTGATGCAAGTAAACGTATGTTCTTCCTTTAAAAGAGAAGCTCCTATTCCAGTCCATCAGCTAGGATGGTCTTCTGAGCCAAAACATTCTCTCCTCGTTGTGTTCAGTGCAGCTTGGATTGGGCTATTGAAGCTACAGGAAAATATACGCGTGTTACCCTTCTGGCCCTTTGATCCTTCTCTCTAATGGAACGGAGAAAACGCACATGTTTTTATTGACAAACCCTTCCTAGGCTAATGTGTGCCCTAATGTATTTGGGTGCCTTTGCATGTTCTTCCTTCAGAGGGGTTCTCAGTTCTATTATGGGTACATGTGTTCCCAGGTATTGAATTTGAAGCTTATCAAATATTCATAGGAGATAACTTCTTGATTTAAAAAAAAAAAGTTTCTGCAATTATTTGTGCTGGGCACTGCACTGAGAGTTGTTTTCTTTATTTGGAATATAAATAGTACCACATCACTTGTGACCCACAAGTGGTTGGAACTAAACAACACTGTTTGCCTTTCAAATAGCAAGCCAGAATTTCCGTTGAGTTTAGGAAGTAGAGGAAAGAATAAGTATTTGGAGTGGAGAGTGACCCACTCACAACTCATCAACAAATGAGGGAGGGGAAACTAGTAGAACTATTAATTAAGAACTATTCCTTCCATTCTCAGCAATGTCAAGATGAATTCTAGTCCATGTTTTATTTCATTTATTGCTAGTTATTCCTGGAGTCCTGCTTGGGTCTTTGGAGGCTGGACTCAATGATCTTCTGAGGTCCCTTCCAGCCCTAATGTCTATGAAAATCTGTTGTAATTGTTTAAATTCTTTCCTGCCATGGCAGGGGTTCAGACTAGATGATCTGCTCAGGTCCCTTCCGACCCTAGAAACTATGAAACTGAGATTCCCAGTAAAAAAAAAAAGCACATCACAATAAACAACATGTTTCTCTGTTCATACTTGTATGTCACCCTGTGATCCCATAACATGGAGTGCACTTGTTCTCTTTTCCTAGCTTCTCATTCATCTCTCGTACGATGCTCAGAAGTAGTAAACTGATTGTAATAAAAGGGAGAGGAATGCTATAACTCTTCTGAATTTCTCAAAACATCTCTGTCCATCAAGCTGCATGCTGTCCTTGTCCAAAACAAATTTTATTTTGTGTGTTATGCAGGGACATGTATGTTGTGTGCATTAAATGGAGAGATTACAGGTTCTAATCCAATACAGGTTCTAATCCAAGCCTTGTTGAATTCATTGTCTTTCTAGTGACTGTAGTGAGAGTTGGATTAGGCTGATGATAATGTTATAGCCAACACAATCTCAAACGATTACCAATCAGCCCCTTTCATTAGTGTCAAGGTACAAGCAGATACCTGGTAGCAAAAGATAAATTTGTGATTGGTAATGTTCTGTTCTCTTCTCTGCTCCTCTGCTGTCTAAAGAAGGAACATGTTAGCATATTGTGTGTAAGGCTGGCTTCATTTGACGGTACGTGCTCTCCAAAAAGCAAAGTTGTGCTGGAGACTCATGAGTAGAGAAATATGCTTACATTCAGAATGCACCTTTTGCATTGTATTTTGTCTTCTGTAATAGCCTTTCCTAGATCAAATTGTTTTATTCTCTAGCGTTTCAGTAGCGACATATCTAAGCAGAAGGGAAGCACCTTCTGTGCTGGATGTAGTACAGGTTTCCACCTCTGCAATATTTTTCTTTTACTGTGATATTGAAGGACCTTTAAAGGTAACCTGGACAATTAGAGTCCATGTCCTTTTTATTAGTGATCTTTCATGTATGAAGGCCCTGAAAAGCCATTCCTTTTTATGCTTTTTGTGTTTAGAAATTACATTTAGAAATTAAGTCATCTGTACCTTGATAGGCATTGGAAACAAAATTACGGCATTGCACAACAAAGCACTATATTTTCTCACATACGATATGCCCATGAAATATCATAGAAGTAGGGTTGGAAGGGACCTTGTAGATCTTCAAGTCCGACCCCCCGCCTGGGCGGGAGAAAAGACTGGACTCAAATGAGTCCAGCCA
>NW_017728947.1:98963980-98968358 GCF_001723895.1 Crocodylus porosus
CCGAGCCCCCTCCACAGACAGGAGGGCAAGGGGCCACCGACTCCACCATGAGCTCTGTCTGGGTGGAGGCCTCAGAAGAGCCCACGGTAGGCAGCAGCACCAGGGCGGGGCCCCTGGCAGCTGCGCTACGTGTCTGCATCACCATGCCTGCAGAGGTGCGCCTGCTGCTTTGCTCCCTGGGGGTGCTGCTCTGTGTAGCTACCTTGCGCCCGCCTTATGCGAATGCCGGCGCAAACGCCGGAACGCCTGTTTGCACGCATGGCCCGGGCGCGCGGCTCCCTGTCGGGCGAGCTAAGATGGCACCGAAGGGCTTCCCCTCTGGATCCGCCTCAGCTGTGCCGCGCCCTCTGCCCCACTTACCTTAGGGGGAATCAGCTGTTGCTGCCCCCACCGCTGTCTCCTCTGCTGCTGCTGCTACTTCTGCTGCCAAGGTAAGGGGGTGCTCGTGTGAGTGGCACACGTGCACCCTGCTCCCTCCGCTCCCGCTCCCTAACTGCCGTTGGAATTTCAAACCGCGGCTTTTAAAGTCCGTTGTTTTAAATTCCCGCGATTTTCTCTCAGCCAATCACACCTTCTGGCTAGCCTGGAAGCACCCGCTCCCTACCAACCCTCCCGCTAGACTCCCGGGGTCGAAGCCAAGGGAGTATCCGGGACTGTCCCCCTGCTTTGGGGAAAGGCCCCCCCCAGTTCCTCCTGGTTAAATCCCCCCCAACCCCTTATATGAATCTTATTTTTATGAATAAGATTCATTTTATTAATATGAATCTTATTTTTGAAAGGCAGAATGAAGAGAAAATTATTTTTCTAGAGTTATGGTCACACTGAAGTACAGCTCAAACCTTAACTTCTGAAGACTGGTTTCCATGGATGGAGTTATGATTTTGAAGAGTGCTAAAGAGCCCCCAGAGCTCTGAAATAGGAGAGAAACCAGGAGCAGCTAGCAGGCAGCAAAATTGCCCTTAAAAATTGGCTTGATTAGTGAAATATCAAGGCCATTTAAAAGAGAGATTATCAGTACCACCTAGAGTAAAGAACAATAATCCATTAAGTCAATAGACTCCCTCAGCTGCCTGAATAGTATAGGTTTCATAGACATTAGGGTTGGTAAGGACCTTGCGAGATCATTTGGTCCAGCCCCCTGCCCAAGGGGCAGGAAGTCAGCTGGGGTCAGATCACCCCAGCAAAATACGCATCCAAGTATTTCTTGAAGACATCTAGAATAGGTGCTTCTACCACTTCTCGGGGGAGTTCATTCCAGACTCTGGAGACTTGGATGGTAAAGAAGTTTTTCCTTATGTCCAGCCTAAAGCAGTCTTCTAGCAGTTTATGACCATTAGACCTCGTCTTCCCCTGGGGTGCCCTCGTGAACAGATGTTCTCCCAGTTCCTGATGCACACCGCTTACAGGTTGCCAGCAAGTCACCCCTGCGCCTTCCCTTCTCCAGGCTGAAAAGTCCCATGTCTCTCGGCCTGTCCTCATAAGGCTTGTTCTCTTGACCTTTGATCATGTCCTTGGCTCTCCTCTGGACTCTCTCAAGCTTCTCTACATCCTTTCTAAAGTGTGGAGCCCAGAATGGGATGCAGTACTCCAGCTTCAGCCTCACCAAGGCTGAGTAAAGTGGGAGGATGACTTCTTGGATCTTGCTTGAGATGCATTGGTAGATGCAAGACAGATTTTTATTTGCTTTGCTGGTTGGCATCACTTGGTGGCTCATATTCATCTTGTCATCAGTCATGATCCCCAAGTCTCTTTCGGTTGTGGTGCTGATGAGTGTAGCACTGCTGATACTATAAGTATGATGTGGGTTTTCTCCCTTGCATTTTTCCATGTTGAATCATGTTTTTATCTGCCCACCTTGCAATCCTGTCCAGGTTGACCTGAATTGCCAACATATCCTCTGGTGCAACCGTACTTGCCCATAATTGATGTTGTCTGCGAACTTAGCCAGTCTGCTTCTGACACCCAAATCCAGATAATTTATAAATATATTAAAGAGCACTGGTCCAAGTACAGAGCCCTGGGGGATGCCACTGGTCACTATGTGCCATGTTGACTTGGTTCCATCGACTTTTTCCAAGATTTTTCCAGGGATTGAGGTCAAACTGATTGGCCTGTAGTTCCCTGGATCTTCCTTTCTTGAAGATAGGCACCATGTTGGCCCTTCCAAACTTCAGGAACCTCTCCCAAGCACCATGAGTTCTCAAATATCGTTGCCATTATTCGTGCATGATGTCAGCCAATCTTTTAGCACTCTTGGGTGAGTTCTGTCTGGGCCAGCTGAGTTGCAGATGACCAGCCTCCCAAGTTGTTCCTTCACAAGATCTTTGCCAATTATAGGCCAATGATCTCCCTTACCCTGGTAGTCCTGCATCCTGTCAGGCAGGATGATCCCCTTGGGCTGGTGTAAAACCACCGCAAAGTAATCGTTGAGATCAGATCTTTTTCCTGGGTGTCAGTTGTCAGCTATCCCATTTGGTTCAGCAGGGATCTGGTGTTGCCCTTGTTTTTCCGACTCCCCACGTATTTGAAGAAGGACTTTTTGTCCTTGATTCCCATAGCCAGTTTGAGTTCGGTTTCAGTCTTGGCTTTTCTGGTCCACTCCCTACAGGTGCAGGCCAGTGCTGCATAATTCTCCTTAGGGGTAGTTCCTGACCTCCATCCCTTATAAGCAGGGATTCTTGTTTTCTCTGATTTAAAAAAAGTAACCTCAAATCCACATTTTTCCTGATTTAAATGAAACATCACTAATATGTAGATATATGTATAGTGGTGTTTCATTTTAATCACCAAAAATTGTGGATTTGAGGTTACTTTTTTTAACCGAAAAATGGGGACTTTTTTTTTAATCAAAGAAAACCAGGATCCCTGCTTTTCAGATTCTCTTCAGATTCAGGAGGTCCATGAGTTCCCTATTGAGCCAAGGGGGTCTTAGCCCTTTTGTTCCCTTTCCTATGGGCTGGAATGGACTTCCCTTGTGCTTTTAGCATCATGTCCTTAAGGAATGACCACTCATTGTGGACTCCCCCACCGTCAGATCATGGTCTTTCAGGGTCTCAACAACACATCCTGAGCTTGTGAAAGTCAGCTTTCCTAAAGTTGAGGATTTCTGCATTGCTGACTGATTTGCCAGCTTTGTAATGGATAGAGAAAGTGGTCAACTCATGATCAATGCCACCAAGCTTCCCTTCAATCCTCAGGTTCATCCCCTTTGGCCAGTACCAGATCCAACAGTGCCTGCCTCTTGTCAGCCTGTAGACTTCTTGAGTCAAATAGAGCTTATCAGTGCAAGTGAGGAAGGTTCACAACTGATCGGATTTGACTGAATGCCCTTCCCATGAGATATCAGGGTGGTTGAAGTCACCCATGACAACCATGCATCGAGAGCCTCTGCCAGTTCCCTAGCAAATTCGTGGTCAAGCACTTCCTCCTAGTTAAGAGGTCTGTAATGGACTCTTACGGTTATCCCCTCCACCACGTTCTCCCTGTATTCTAACCCAGAGGGTCTCAAGCTGCCCTCCTTGGGTGCCAATCTCTGCTTGTAGGGAAGCATACTGTTCCTTTACATAAAGAGCTACATCCCCGCCCTTCCATGCAACACAATCCCTTTGGTACAAGGTATAACAATGAATACCGGTGCTCCAGTCATAGGTGGAGTCCCACCATTATCCCTATGAGATGGTATTCATTTTTGCTTAGAAGAAGGGCCAGTTCCTCCTGTTTGTTCCCCATGCTCCTGGCATTTGTGTACAGGCAGCTAAGTCTGCCATCAGAAGCCCTTGGCTTCCCTGTCCTCTCAGAGCCCCGTCCTTGGGCTGCAGTAGGAGTGAGTTCCCTTGCGTTACCTGACCTGCTGATTTTGTGGTTGTCACTTCCAGGGCTTGCACTAGTGATTGTCCTCCCATCCCCCTGGCAAGCTTAGTTTAAAGCCCTGTCAAGCAGGTCAGCCATTCTGTAGGAATCAAAGCAGGGTGCTTCTATCCGAGTCAGAAAATCAGTTTCTCTGCTTAATATATGCACCCCAATTTTGGGAAGAGGTGGGGGGCTGATATTGAGGGGGAAAGTGTATGCTTGTCCACAAGAAGATATGATTTAACTGAGAAAGGAAGTAAATGGCTTTAAATGTTTAAATACAGCTTCATGTTTATTTAGTTCAAATGCCCTTTAGAGAAAGCGTTTTGTTCAAGGTGCAGAACCTCTGTCCTTTTTTTAACTAAAGGCTGCAGATGTGAAGCATCATGGGGATTCATGGTGCTATCAAGAGTCATTAATGTACTTATACCGCAGGAGGAAGCTATACCACCTGCCTGTTCAGTCCAGAACTGAAGACAAAGCTAGCTTGCATGTAAATTGAATGGCAAGACTGCTAGCGTTACTCAGT
>NW_017728947.1:98968458-98994726 GCF_001723895.1 Crocodylus porosus
GCGGGAAAGTATATCTATCTATATGTCTATATAGATCTATAGATAGATATACTTTTTTATATCAGTTCTGGACTAAACAGACAGGTGGTATAGCTTCCTCCTGTGGTATAAATACGTTAATGGCTCTTGGTAACACCATGAAGCTCCATGATGCTTCATGGGGATTGAGCAAATGTACTGCTGCCAGCAAACAATGCATGCATGTGGAGCGAAAAGCATTTCCTAGCGGTGACAATGCATGTTTTCTGTATTGTAGAAGCACACACATGCTGCCACACTATCAGGGTGCTGTTTCAGTACAGGCCCTGCCCAAGAGAATTTTTGGAGGAAAAAATGTGACTAACTGGTTAGTTTAGTGGGAATCTTTTCCCATGTATAAAAATGTAGCCTTTCATAGGAATCGGGGGAAGGGATGTGGGTTTTGCTCTATTAAGTTAATAGGATTTCTACTATTGACTTCTCTGGGCCAGATCCCCATGCCATGAGACTGTGAGCGCTTTGTGGTGTGGCTGACTATGTTGGCTATTGCTGTGTTAAATGGTGTGAAGACTGGTTACCTGCTTGACTCTTGCTAGAGGTGTTAGGCTGATAGTTAATAGAGCAATGGAGTAGGGCACTGGCTGACTGGGGAAAACTTTTGAGAAAAGACAGACAAAGTGTCATGCTGGGTCAGATCAACAGTTACCCAGCATCTTTTCTCCAACCATGGCAGGAGTGGAGGCTTCATAGTTTAATAGATATTAGAGGCTAGAAGGGACCTTACAGATCATTGGGTCTAGCCCCCCTGCACTTGGGCAGGAAAGATCGCTGGGATTAGATGACCCCAGCAGATGGGCATCAAGATACTTTTTGAAGATTGCCAGGGTAGGTGACTGTACCACCTCTGGGGGGAACCTGTTCCAAACCCTTGCTACTTGACTTGTAGAGAAGTTTTTCCTTATGTCTAGTCTGAAGCGATCTTCAGTTGGCTTGTGCCCATTATTTCTAGTCTTCCTCTGAGGGGCCTTGGTGAATAGTTGCTCCCCCAGGGCCTGATGTATGCCGCTGATATACTTAGGCTGAATTATAGATGGTTGTTGTAGATTGACTTCTGGAAACAAATTCTTCAGTGTACCTGTAGGGACAGGTCAGGTCCACTGGACTCTGCCACATGAGACCTGAAAGCCTCTTGTGTACATGCTGTGCAGTGTTATTAGTGGTGCTGACTAACAATGAATGTTGGGACCCTCTTGGCTTTGTTGTGGAGAGACAAATGTAAAAGTGTGTGACCTTCAGGTAGCAAACAGCTTTAGGCAAAGCAGGAGCATTCGCTGTGTTGGCAAGGATTGCATCAAGTCCCCCAAGACCTCTCTGCAGTATCAGCTGAGGAGGGGAGTCCACCTGTCAGCAACAGCAGAGCTTGAATCAGCTTTGAAAACAGCTGAAGAGCTAGTGTTGACAGGGAAGGGAGTGAATCAGCCTTCACCCAGCACTGCTTTGACCGAACCATCTTGGTGACCATTTCTGAATCTGTGCTGAAGTGCCTTGTTGTCTGCAGGCACTGACGGAGAACATTTTGGGAACTTCGTTCTTCCCAACAGTCTTAAGCAGCAGGTCATTTTCCTGCAATAGCCAGGGCTTTGGTGAGCAGTGTCCTAATTTCTTTAATGCATGACTATTTTGATTCTAAATGAGCTGTTTTTGTACATAATGCCCTAGGGCCCATTGCCTGCATGGCTCTGGCGTGGTTTGTTTTGTTTTTTGATATCCTAATTATTCCTCAGAGATGCAGTTGGCAATTTCTGCTCAGCTTTTAAGGTGTCTCGGTTTTGATGACAAAGTAATGTGTCATTTAAGTAAATTAGTATGTGAAAGCTGTGTGCCCTTAAGTGTTTGATTAATGCCTGCAGCCGTCTCTTGAAGGCACATGCTTGTGGCTGCAGGCCAGCAAACTGTGCGCCAGCTGTCTTGGGCTTCCATTCTGGAGAAGATTTAGGAGGCATTTGTGGAAACTGCTAGGAAAATGCAGAGATGGAATTTTCCCCCCTTTTTCAATCCATCAGTCTGCTTCTCAGAGAAGAAAGGTCTTTTGCGTGTGACAGTTGGTTAGCTCCCCAAAGCTGTCTCATCAAAAACTTCTGCTTTCGGAAGTTTCCCCAAATCAACTTCTGAGATGATTTTGAAATGGCTGATTCTAAGAGAAATCTATACTTTGTTCCATTCCAGGTCAGCGTTTCAAAAGAGTGAAATAATGGAGAGGGTCAGAGAAGAGCCATAAGAATGATTTGTGGACTGGAAAGTAGCCTCTCAGCAGGCTCAATCTCCATAGTTTATTAAAATAAAAGTGAAGAGACGGCTTGATCTATGATCTAGGAGTAGCCCACAAGGAGACTGCTCAGAGGCAAGGGGGAAGGGCTCTTCCATCTAGCAGACTGATATATAACAAGATCCAGTGGCTGGATGATGATTGACAAACTGAAGCTGAAAAAATTATGTACGTTTTGAATAGGGAGGGGAGCAGCATGTTGATCCTCCATCACTGGAAGTCTTCAAATTGAGGTTGGCCGTCTTCTGAAAGACCTGCTCTTGTATCAAGCAAGATACAATGATCATTTCTGTATCATTTGTGCTTGATACAAGGATTGCTGGGGGGAAATTCTTTTGCCTGCATTTTGCAAGAGGTGGGGATAGTGGATCTCAGTGGTCTCTCAAAGATGGGCATCTTCTCTAATGGGAGCATGGACTTGATATATCCGTGGGCTGGTTGAAGACTGCAGGTCTTGAAGAACCTAAACCAGGGCTTGATTGATTTTATTTATAGGGGAGATTTTAGCTGAATCAGGGAAAGGTGATTGATGTGGAGGACCCAGGAATAAGAAGCTGTTGTTTAGTCAAGTGCTAGACTTCCTAGATTTTTAAGACCCAAAAGCACCACTGTGGTCAGCACTGCTTATTTCCTGCCCAACACAGGCCAGAGAGCTTCACCCAGTGACCTCTTGCAGGAGACCTGTGGGCAGAGTGCAGGGGCTACCTGCATCTCTTGTCCCCTTGGGAGCCTCTTCACAGACATTCCCATAGGTCCCGGGCCTCTGGATGGCTTTCACTCACACTTCTGTTTGAGTCAGTGGTGCTTAACCTCTGGACTGCAGAGTTTCTCCCAGATCCAGAAATTTGGTGGAGGGGGAGTGGCAGCATTAATTGACTCAGCTTTCAGAGTTGGTTTGTGGCTAGATCTGGCATTGTGAGGCTGGGCCAGTGTGCCAGCTTGCACCCACAGACTGACACTCGTGCTGGATCTGGCCCTGAGGCCAGCCCTGCATCCCTCATCCAGTCCATAGGGCCAGAAAGTTGAGTACCGTTGGTCTGAGCTATCATATGTCTCTTTAGACATTACAGGACAAAGAATCCACAATACCCCTGAGGAAGTGACTAATTATATTAACTGTTTCACCCTTTCTACCCAATTTGCCCATCTTCAGCTTCCAATGACTTCTAGACCCTGACCGTGTCGCCTTTTAACTTTTCTTGGATAAACTTGGGAGTCTGAACTTCTAATGCCTCTCACTCTCAGGCATTTTTCCAGATGCTGAGCCATTCTTGCAGCTCTTCAGCCAAAGCTGGAATGGTGTTCACGGGGGTATTCTATCACTTCTTGGTGCTGGTGTCTCCCAGAGACATTCCCTGGAATATCTCTTCTGAGGGACTTCCCATACAATAATATCTTTAAAGATAACAGTTATCTTCTCACTTCCAGCCCAATGGGATTTTGCCTTTGATACCTCTCTCTTCTAACTGACTTTACACCTATTGTTCTGTGTGCTGGTCACCAACTGATTGAATAAGGCTGAAACATACATATGTAGATGCTCTGACCCTTTGCAGAATTTGATAGAAGCTGATATACCAGAGCATTGGAGCATTGTGAATACAGCAAGTGATTAAATGTATGCCTAGCAAGTACAGCAGTCTGGAAGAGGGAAGGCTGCTTTGTGGGACTCCATCTGAACTTGTTCACTTTCTGATCATTGAGCAAATCGAGCTGAAATATCAGTGTGATTCTGCAACTTTGCGCTATTGCCTAAGCTTTGCTATTGCCTAAGTTCTTTAAGAGAAGACTTGACGTCTACCTGGCTGGGGTCATTTGAGCCTGGTTTTCTCTCCTGCCCAGGGCAGGGGGTCAGACCTGATGATCTACAAGGTCCCTTCCAACCTTACATCTATGAATCTAAGTGAAGTCAAAGTGAAAGAATCTTCAGAAGTTCGGCCTGTCACTCAGCCATAGGGCTGCAGCACCCTGGGGTGCTTTGAGATCCTTTCAAGGGTGCTGCAGGGTGCTTCACAGTGTTAGTGCTGCTAAGCATGCAGCCATGTTTCAGAAAACAAACCCAGGCATTTTAAATGGGAATCCACAATGTTAAAATGAGTCTGCCCTGTTGTGGTCTTTCTGAGTTCTTTGCAACGGAAGAATTGTTCTATTATTCTTCTGCAGTCAAAAAAGGAGTAAAAGTGAAGAGCTGGCATTTCTGAGGGGTGCTTTGAGTCTAACAAAATTGAGAACCATTGAGTTCAGCAAAGTCTGTATGATAATCAGTTATTCTGGTGACACGGCAGCCTTGTGGGAGTAAAAGTCTCAGATTGCTATTACAGAACGGGGCAGTGAACTAGAATCAAAATCCTCAGGTAAAGAAGGGGACAGGGGGCTATCACCCAGTGTTCCTGGGCCAGGATATGAAAAGTATAAAACCAATGATGTAAACTTGCCTATGGGATAATTTGCTGCTACGGTTTAATTTGCTGCTGTTCCAGTTGCCTGTCAGTGTTGCTTCCTTTGCCAATTATTGACTTTTGGTAACTGGTCACCACTGAATATCTGACCATTATTTGTCTTCCCCTTGGTTTGCTGTATCAGGGAAGATGCTTCCCTTCAGCCCGTGACGCTAAAGGAGATTTTTAGGTGTAACAACGTAAGTAGGAGGTGACACTGGAAGATTTGTGCATCCTGTGCTGCTCTTTTGTGCTGGATATTTCTCGGCTTTAGGGAGAAATGCAGAAACAGTTTGATGGCTAGGAAGTTAGTATGCTGATGCAGCTCATTGGTATGCCAGTCAGGGTTGCCTCACTGTTTACCTAGTCTGCTTCCTTCTGCCCTTGCTATCGCTCTTTCCCACTGGCTGTGGTCTCGTATATAATGATTGTAAGCGCATAAGGGTAGGGACTGTTTAAGGCAAGGGCAGGATTGTGTGTGTGCGTGCATGTGCACATGTTTATGTGTATACAGTGCCTAGCAAACCAAGATCCTGAGGCACAGGTAGAGATTATCTGAGCAAAAACAATGCAAACAATTATTAACGTTAGATAGTGAACACCAACAGCAGAGGAAACACTGCGCTATAATATAACATTAGTATAGAGTAACTGACTGAATAAAAATAAGCATGTTCCAAACGTACAGCTAATTGGTTCATAAGTCTAGCCTAAATAATATGATTGATTTTGCTCTGATTGTAATGGAGCAAAATCAGATAAGATGGAGAGAGCACAGAAAAATGCTCAGATCCCTCAGAAGTAGATGATGATTTTGTATCAAATCTTCTTAAAGGTGCATTTCTCTCCAGGGTTGACCCATCACTCAAATCAGATGTGCACACAGAAGATTATTAATACATAAATTAATTAAAGCATTGCAAGGGTGCTGTAATAACTGGGAGGCTACTGGATCAGTGAGGCAAGCCTAAGGAAGGATAAATGGGACTCTTGTAGTTACTTCCTATTGATAAAGGCATGAATGTTGTACTGGCAACATTTTAGCTAGTAGATTAGAAAAGATGATGATGTAGATACTTGATTCTGACCAAGTGGGATTTATTGAAGTCGGCCTACTGCTCTCCAGAAGCAATGGACAAAAATTATGTTCTGCATTGGGAGAGAAATTTGCAAACCCTGGTACAAAGTGAGTAATATGGGTAAATCAATTTGAGATGGGCTGTGCATATTCTTGGAACAGCAGCATATACAAGTGCAGCATTTAGTTAGATTGCTGGCCCTGAAATAAGATGCTGCTGCCTACATTTCATGCATAAGAGGTACCAGTAAATGCCTATATTTATAGAAGCTGACTCTGGCTCATGTAATCATTCTGGTGCTACTACAATATTATCAGACTGTTCCAATTTACATATGACATGTTCCAGTCTCTTCCTTCTGTGGGATTCCCTTCATATTCTCCAAGGTATAGGTAGTCATTAAAACTCATTAAATGTCTGATACTGCAACTTTTTTGTATTACTTGAGTGCAAAATGTGTTGCTTGTGTTACTTGGCTCAGGTGGCTCACAACCATTTCCCTAGAGCTTTTCACCCACATGGTTATCAGAGCTCTTAGACTTTATAGCCCCTTCCATAGGGCTCACTGAAACTCTGACATTTCTACAGCCCCTCTGGTGGTGCCACCCTTTGTAACGCTAGGCCCCAATTTCTCTACTGTCAGTAAGAGGGAGCCTGGAGCACTTCTGTTCCAAGAGCAGGTATCTGGCTTTAGCACTTCTGTTTCTTGCCACGTCTCCCTCACAGTGAGTCCAGAAGAACCTGAGCTCTCCTCTGAGAGGTTCCCTCTTGTGAGCTATGTGGCCAGCAGATGTTCACCGCAGCAGCATGACAAGTGATTGGCGACAAGCCCCAGGCACCCACTCAAAGGAAGGACAAGAATGACAACTGCAGCGGCTGGGCAAGCAGCAGCAACAACCACCCCAGCCCCTATCTGGACAGATTCATGGAGGTTAGGCCTCCTAGTGCATATGAAACATGAGAGGGGGCAAGTGCAGAATAAGGATGTCATAAGCCTCTGAATAATGGAAACTAGGAAAAGGGTCAGGGGAAAGATCATTCTGGATATACCTTGCTTAAGTGTTTTTCTCTTTAGCATCCACACTCTGACACTGAGAGGCTGGGCTAGACGGACCTGTGATCTGTCTGAATATGGCTGCTGTGTTCTGCTAATATTTGGATAGTGGACTACTCCACCCTCCCCAGAAAAGTGCATGCTTTTACACACACACCACTGCAAACTCAGAACTGTGTGTTGGGGAGGGAAATGTGTGGGGCAAAGGAGAGGCATATTGACAGTCAATGTGGTCTTACACAATGAATTGTCATGGAATCAGTGGATACCTCTAATTCTTTGTACGTGGGTTAGTAAACTGCTGTCAAATAATGCGGACTTGTCCTCACTTCCATTCTTCTCTGGATTGAAGTCTGTGACCTGAAGATGAAGGGTGCTGTAACCCTGTGCCAGTGTCTTGAATAATTCATAGCCCCCTCCATCAGCAGCCTGCTCTTGCCACATACAGTCCTAAGGTCTTTCGTTGTTTCTTATCTTGTTGCGTGTTTGCCTTTGTCATTGTAAGCTACCCTCAGCCGGTCTGGATCGGGTGGGATATAAATATTAATACTCTGTTCGTTGGTTTTCCACTTTACCGCTGAGGTAATCCTGTTCAGTGACCCAGGTGCGCCCCTGTGACCAGCGCTCTTCCTTTCTTCACTCACAGAAGAGGAGTGAACTCTTTCAGACCTTGGGCTTCACAATGCAAGGGTGAGCAGGTAAGCAGTTGTGCATATTTTTTGTAAGAATGGGACAAAAATTCCCCCTATTCTCTGCATCTTGGAACTGCAAGATGAACTAAGGAAACTCCTGCTTTTGTCCACAGAAGACTGTAATTGTGTCCTTTTTACCTTGACATATTCTGTGATATCCTGCGGTAAAGGTAGGCTAGAGCATTCATTAGACTCACCTATTGCTGTTAAATACTACTGGTTCTGAAAATATCCTTTGAGTCAGGATCAGGTTCCATCCTCCTAGGTGCTATATTAATTTATGTGAAGGCCTGGTCCCTGCTCTAATAATTTTATGATCTGTAGATGTTTATTGCTTATGAACTCCCTAAAGAAGCCTTTTTCTATTCAACTCTCCTGTGAGACACAAGTTATAGAAAACAATAGGATTCTGCGTGCTTGGGTTTTTTTCATGAGAAACGCTGTGTTTGTGGTGATGTTAGGAATCCCTGGCTATCAATATTACTCTGCTAGTCCAGGTTTAAAGGATGGAAGGAAAACAACCCTGTCAAATTTTGTTCTGTAAAACCCCATAACTCAGTGAGCAGCAGTGTGTATAAACACGTAATAAAATAAAAGCAACAAAGCGTCAATAGGAAATTTCAGGCATCCAAGGGGAAATGTATTGCAGCTTCAAGATGAAAATGAAAGGATAATCAACATGCTCCAACATGCATCCTTCTGTCAGGACCTGAACCATTCATCCACTCACTATAAACAACTTCACTCAATTCAACACAAGTACTCCCATGTGTATGAACCCATGGGACTGCTTTTTTAAAATTTCCTGTTCACACAAATATCCTAATTCAGGCTGATTGCATTGGATGAGTCTGACAAAAGCACCGCCTCCCTGCACCTTGGATTGTGACGGTAAATATCAAGGGAAAAGGGCATTTGTTTCTAGTTGCTTTAGATGAAAGACGAATGATACAAAATCATATAATAAGTTTCCTCCACAGTGACTTGGAGCCATCAACCTATCACCAGCAAGTGCAAATGTACTTAGGAGTCCACATACAACCAATGTAAGAAGACTTGTAACTATCACAACTAGTAACAGAGTTACTCTTGTAAACTAGCTATTGTGATTTATTGTAAACTAACTGTGGTGTGAGTGTTTTTGCATGTGCAAATGCGCCTGCTCACGTATGTTCTCTCAACTGCAGCAACATCGTGTCTTTCCACTTCCTGCATGACTGTTAGAGTCCAAAGCAGCTCCTTGCTAGGGCTGTGTGAAATGCTCGTGTTTTGTTTCTGTTCTGGATTTAATGTTTCAATGGGGCAACAATTTGTTTTGGTGTTTCAAATCACTGTTTTGTTTCTGCCAGAACTGTTTTGAGTTTCAATGCTGTTTTGGGGTTTTGGCCGTGGGCTGTAATGGGGAATGACTATTATGTTTATAACTTTGTCATTCTTGTCTGATTCTGATGAAAATTGCAGGAATGGTAGTCCCTTCTAGGGGCATGAAGCCTGCCAGGTTTCAAGGAGATAGGTGCAGGGGTTTCTGGGAAACTACACTGCAAGCTGCTGACAAGCAAAACTCGTGATGTGACTTTGTGTGTGTGTGTTAAGGCAGAGTGGGGTGAAAACAGCAGGCATGGTAGCCCCTGCTGAGTCCATGAAGCCTGCCAAGTTTCAAAAAGATAGGTGTAGGGACTTCTGCGAAACTGCACTTTGTCATGGAGTAGGGTCCCAAGAGATGGCTGTAGTACCCCTAGGCCCCTGTGACTGTGCCAGCTCTGCCCTGCAGGTGCCTTCTCTTCTCACCTGCCACTGTGTCTTGTTGGAAAAGATAATAGATAGGGAAGCTGCCCTTGAGCTTCAGCTCAGTCATAGTCCTGATGGACCCTGCTGATCCCTGTTGGTTCTTGGACCCCCTGCTGGGACCTACTCTAAGCAGGTGCCTGAAGAGGACACCCTAAGCCTTATGGGCTAGAGGCGCAGCTCCAACCATCCCTTACCATGCCTCACAGATAGTATATCGATATCATCCCTGTAATGAGGTCTCAGTCTCACTCTACCTTCTATTGTCACTGGGCTCTCTATGCCTCTGTTGCTGCGCCCTCACTGGTGCTGGGGCCTCTACATGACACTGTAATCTGCCCCAATGAGGCCTCCTCCCCTACAGACTCAGTCTGGTCCACCACTTTAAATAACAGCAGGTAAGCAGCACAGTAGCACTAGCATCTCAGGCAGTCAAACTGTCACAGAGCCTTTCTTTCCTTTCCTGCAGGAGCTGCTTCTCCAGCAGCTTCCAGAGAACTCTCCCTGTCAGACCCAGCCCTGGGGCTTAGGTGTGCCCAGGGCCCTGCGTCCTTCTGGTCAGCTGACCAGGGACAGGTGCTATGGGTGTAGATGGTAGCCGTGTTGGTCTAAGGACATGGCAGACAAGGTTCTTTGGGTCAATCTGATATCTTTTAGTATGCCAACTGAATAGTTGGAAAAATATATCTTAGCAAGCTTTCGGGTTGAAAACCCTTCATCAGGCTGAGGAAGCTCCTGCAGTTGACGTGTGTGTGTTCTTCCTGGATGGAATGAATAGGAAAGAAGCCAGAGGCTGGTATGCATGCAAGAAGGCCAGTCAGTGAAGATGTAACATGCAAGATCTAATAAGATATCATATTTACCCAAAGAACCTTGTCTGCCTTTGTATAATTACAGTGCTTTGCCATGATGGCCAAAGGAGACCAACCCTTCAAGTAGAACAGCATAAGCATCCCCCATGTCACCCCAATGGTTGCTGCCCCTACAAGCCTGGTCATTGGCAAGTCACTTCACCTCTTTCTGCCTGTTTCTCTGGCTATGGAAATGGCCTAACACTTTTGAGTACCCTTTACAAAATGTTTTGACAAGTTATGATTAAGAAGGAGCCCAGAGGAGTAAGTCCCAGGCTGGAACTCAGGTGACCAACTTCTGGTTCTGACCTTGGCCTCAGCCAAGTCACTTCTCATTTCTGTCCCTCGGCTATCCTGTCTGTAAAATGGGATGATACTTTTGTAAAACACTTGGAAATTGCTATAATACCTAAGTGTTATTACACAAGTATCACAGCATAGGGCAGCTCTCCCCATCCAATCCTGTCCCTCACCCCCTGATGCCTCCATTTCCATTTTCACTGACTAGATTTCTTGCCTGCATTGCATGCCAACCTCTGTTTTCTTTACTATTCCTTCCATCCAGGAAGAGCGCACAAAGTGCACATGCTTCCTCAGCCTGACAAAGGGTTTTTCAACCCAAAAGCTTGCTAAGATATGTTTCTCCAACTATTCAGTTTGTCTACTAAAAGATATTGGATTGACCCAAAGAACCTTGTCTGCCTGGTGTGAGATTCCACAGCTCCATACCTTCCCTACACTGCAGCCCATACCGTACAGATGGCATCCCAGGCAGCTAAGCTGAGCTGGAGCCTCACAACTCCACTGAAAACAGCAAGCCTCAGGCCTTTCAAAGATTTTAGGGGTCTGGGTTTTCCCCAGACAGGACTTTGTGTATGTGTGTGTGATGGCTGTAGGTTATAAGATGCCTCCTACCTACCTTTTCACCAGGGAGGTCCTCGGTCCTGGCATTTTCTAGGGGCTGCTGGCAGTCCCACCAGGCCTCCCAACTCTGGCAGGCTGCAGTTTTAGGTCTTGCCCAGGACCTGGGGCCTCCTCCTTCCCCATAGTTCCATCCCATACCTCCAAGTTCATCCTGGCATGGGAGCTCAGCAGGGACACGTTCTTCCCCTGCTGGCTGGTGATGCAGTGAGTGCCACCCCCAAGTCTGAAAGCAGGTCATTAAATGGTTCAGAAACCAAAAGGAAATAGGGGTGGACGGAGTGAGGAGGGTGGAACTTGCTCCATCTGCACCTGGATCTTGGGGAACCCCAGCAGCAGGAGGTTCACCTTGAGGAACACCAGCTGCTTCACTAAACCAGGACTCAAAGAGGTGTGGTGGGGTGTCAGGACATCCCCAGCGATGCTGAACACCCTCTTGCTCAGAACACTGGTCTGTGGACAGGACAGGTGTTCCCTGGCAGCCGTGGCCAGATCCTGCCACATCTGGCTGCGGCTTGCCCAGTAGGCCAAGGGGTTGCACAGCAGTGCCACATCCTCAGTGAGACAGGAAGCCACCAAGGCCTAAGCGCTACCTGCCTGATGGTTGGGTCTGGTGCCTCTGGACCCCACCATGGAAGCTATGCCCTTGGCCCACATTGGCAGTGCCTGTGGTGGAGGAGGACACTGGCTGGTGGATGGCATGCTAGCATGGGACAGTGAACCCCGCCTCTTCCGCGTCCCCCCACCTCCGCTCTTCTGCCTCCATGACTGTTCACCAGCACCTCCATCCAGTGATCCACAGTTTTGCTGATGCACCCTCAGGTCACACATGGCGGGCAACACATGGACCGTACTGGACTGCAAGAGATCAAGCCATTTCCTGATCCTCTCCTTCAGCCACCTCACCAGTGCCTGCACATCTGGTGACAGCAGCTTGCCCCAGCCAGGAACATCGATCATCTGGAGCTTCTCCACATGGTTCTAAAGTTCCCTCACAACAGGGATCTCCTGGCTAAGGAGGGCATCGCCAGCGCTAAGGGTCTCGGTGGGCTCGAGGACCAGCAAGATCTGGGAGATGGTATCCCACTCAGTCTTGCTCACGGAGATTGGGATCAGCAGCCCCCTTAACAGAGCTATCTCAGGGATGGACTTCTGTTGCTCCACCACCTCTCGAGCATCAGGTATGTGGAGTTCCACTGAGTCTCCGAATCCTGCATAATTTTGTGCCATGGGATGTTCAGCTCTGCCTGTTTCTCCTCCAGCATCTTGCCCTGCTTGATGCTCCAGTGGAAGTAGCCTGTCACCTTCCTACATATGGAAATAATCTTGTTGGTGGTGGTGCCATCACCAGCAGTCCTGTTCCCTTCCAAGATGTCCCTGTCTACAAGGTAGAACTTGTGTGCCACACAATGGATGCCAACAAAGTTGGCATTACGGACTGCCTTAACCATATTGGCCCCATTGTCCGTGACCATGAACCCACAGGTGAGCTCACCCTGCTCAATGAGCCACCCCTGCACCAAGCATTTCATGGCCCCCATAAGCTCAGTTGCCATGTGGGAATCATCGATCACCTCATCTTGAAGGAGAGCCCACCGACAGCCTGACTGGTCACACCAGTGCCCTGTGAGGGAGAGGTAGGCATGATCTCCACCCTGGCTTCAGATGTCTGAGGTGAAGTGTGAGGCCACCTGCAAACCTGCTTTGTGCAGCTCCTCCCTCAAGTACTCCCTGCATGCCTCATACAGGGAGGGCACCAGCATCCTGCTGAAGGCAGTGCATATGGGCACTTTGTATGATGGGTCCATGAGCGCCATGAGCTGCCTGAACCCTGGCCACTCAGCAAAGGAGAAGGGCTGGCCATTGACAGCAAGCATCTCTCCAATGCTCTGGGTGACCTTGTTTGCCTTGTGAACGCTCCCCCCGCTTTTGTCTCTGCCTTTCCCCCACTGTTCCAGGGTGGCCTGCCCCTGCTTCGGGGGGATGGGGGCTTTTGAACAAGAGGGGGATTTCTTTTGGGGCATGCTCCCACTGGTGCCAGGCTCAGGAGGAGCAAGGGCAAGGGGGTGGTGCCTGTGAAGATGCATCAGCATCCCTGTGGGGCTCATGCATTTTGCTCCCTTGCCTCAGCTGGTTTTGGCTCAGCAGTGCAGGCAGGTAGCATATGCAGGATCATCTGCCACCTCAAAACGATCCCAGACCACACTACCCGCTCGCTTCTGGGGTGCTGGTGGGGCTCCTGCCTTATCCCCCTCCTCAGCAGGCAGAGCCACAACAACAGGAGGAGCTGAGCCAGCTGCCCCCATAGCCTCCTCCACAGTCCCTTCCAGGGAAGGGGACCTGGCTCTAGGGGAACTTTGAGGGGTGGAGCACAAACTCTGCTTCCCCCTCCTGCCCCAGAATTTCTTGTACTATCAAGCTGAGGTCCCCTTCTTCAAGACTGAGCTCCTCTAAGACTGGGAATGGGAGGCTCATGGTGGTACCTGCAATTGGGATGGAGGAGACTGTGCTGCTGGTGCTGGAGTTTATTATCCCAGCTGGTGTCAGGGGGTGCAGCTGCAGGCATTGCTGTGACCTCCTTGATTCCAGTACCAGAAGAAGCCTCATGGCTGGTTGAAAAGAGACAGCATCTCAGCTTGGGCAGTGCAGAACTGACACTTTTCCCTCTGCCTCCCCTCGCTCCCCTCCCAGACTTGGCAGCACTAGCCTTTCCAGTACGCTTCATGTTTTCCTGTACTGGAAAAGGTGTCTGACTGTGTGTAGTGTGTGATATTTTAGGTGTCTGTGTGTCCAATCTATCTAACCTCTGCTGTGCTTTCCTGAACAGTGCCCAACGATCACACTGTCAGGCAAAACATAGATTTCTTTTTCTTCAGATAAAGAATAAATTCAAAGGAACAGATATAGGGAAAAAAATGATATAGGAATAGCAAAATTAGTATTGAATTTAGGCTAGTATAGCTAAGCTGTCTGTGTAAGCTGTATCCTATCCAATTCTTTGCAAGTAGAAGACATGCTCCCTAGCTAGACAGTAGCATCTAGGAAGCAGTTGGAGTCAGTGCCTTCCAGATGCTGCTCTCTGACAAGAGACAGGCTGACAAAGGCTGACAGCTTAGGCACTCACAGGTTTATATGCTGTTTTTAAACTTTTAGGTCCCTCCCCCAGAGCACTGGGATTTGGAAGGGACCTCAGGGACAGTTGGCAGGCACTGGCCAGCTACAGATGTCAATCTGTTCCCTCCCCCCCCCCACTTCCCCCCACTTTCTCTGCAAGCCCAGTTTTGAAACACCGAAACATCTTTGAAACATTTTGACTTGTTTCAGTTCATTTAAAATGTTTTGACATATCTCCCATTTCGTTTTGGATTCAGAGTTTCAAGCATCGAAACTCTTGAAAAACCACTGAAACAAAATGGCGGTCAAAATTTTGCACAGCCCTACTCCCTGCTTCAGAAAGTGAATTTAATGCTTGTAGAAAGTCACAGAAAGTGAACAACAGGGGCCTGTAGGACTTCAGTTATGGCCTGGAGCCATAGGCGGATCCAGGATTTACCAAGAGGGGGGAGAGTGACTAGCACTGTAGGAGTGACCACATCCCCTGCTCCTGGCCTCCTTCCATCTTCCCACCAGGGTGGAAGACTGTGCCATGGAAGCAGCAGCTGCGGACTTAAAAAATTTAAGTCCCAAAGAATTTTTTCCCTCCCATTCCTCTCTCCCCCACTTGCTCCTGCTAGTGCCCCCCACTATCCTGGGGATGAGGGGAGATCCCGTCCCACTCCAACCAGGATGTACATCTCAGGATTGCAGCAGTGGCAGCAGCAGACAGGTGGGTTCCTCAGTGTTCCCTTGCCATTCCTCTGGATTTAAAGCCCCTGGCTGCTGCTCGTGCCATGTGGTCAGAAGGGAGGATGCAGTCATGCCACTGAATGCTCTCTGGATCTGCCTCTGCCTGGAGCTGTCAGATTGTAAAGATAAGTCTTCTCAAGCTCAGTGGTAGTCTGTCTCTCAGAGTATTCACTGACATCCCAGGCCTCCTGCTTCCCAGCAAGGACTACAATATTGGGTCAAGATATGGGGGGGGATGTGGTGAAAGGGACCTAACTGTAGGAATATGTTACAGACCTCCAAATCAAGACGAGGGACCTAGATCTGGAATTCCTCAGAGAACTGGAAGAGGCTGTGAGAGCACGGGGTATGGTTGTTGTGGGCGATTTTAACTATGCAGACATCTCCTTGGAAGAATGCTTGGCCAGATCTGGCTGGTTGCATAGATTCCTGACTTGTATCAACAAGCTTTACCTGTCTCAGGAAGTATACAGGCCGACTAGAGGAAACGCCCTCCTGGATTTAGTCTTTGCCACGGTGGGCAACCCAGTGAGTGATCTGAAGATAGAGGGTAACCTAGGCAATAGTGACCACAACACTGTCACTTTCACCATCCATTGTAGGGCTGGGAAATCTGTCAGTAAAGGTACAAATACTTAACTTTAAAAAAGCTGACTTCAATAAGGTAAGGGCTTTAGTGAGTAATGCCTTATGGGATCATGGACCACAGGGAAAGAGTGTGGACAAAGAGTGCTTGTTCCTCAAGGATCCGATCCTTGGTGCACAGAAGTTGTCCATACCACTACACAAAAAAGGTGGCACAAGGGCCAGGAGGCCATCTTGGCTCAGTAGGGAAGTAGCCGACCTTCTGAAAAAGAAAAGGCAGGCTTACCAACAATGGAAGCTAGGAATAGGCCCCAAAGAGAACTACATAAGATTGGCCCACACCTGTAGAGGGCAGATTATAGAAGATGGTGACTGAATTCAGGTTAGCAACTGAAATCAAGGACAATAAAAAGTCCTTCTATAAGTATGTAGGTGACAGGAAGAAAACCAGTGGAAATGTGGGACCACTGCTCAATGCATCTGGACATCTGATCACTCATGGGGCACAGGAGGGAAGCCCCAGGTACTGGAGCGGGCTGGGGCAGGGAAACATTCAGCTCTAGCACCTGGGGCCTCCCTCCTGTACCCCACACGTGCAGGGAGCACTGGGGAAATAAACAGCCCGGCGGGGGCTGCGTTCTTTGCTGTGATGTGCAGTGCTCACCAGAGCCAGGCACCAGCACCCCTGCCTACTGCTGTGACATGA
This sequence comes from Crocodylus porosus, assembly GCF_001723895.1. NCBI lineage: Eukaryota > Metazoa > Chordata > Crocodylia > Crocodylidae > Crocodylus > Crocodylus porosus. Next base: position 98,984,721 of record NW_017728947.1, read on the forward strand.
GGGAAGTGAGTGGGGAGTCCTCACCCTCCCTCCCTCCCCACAAACCACACACACACATCTTCCGATCTCCCCCGCAGTGTTGCCTTCATTGACTGCAGGAGAGGACAGTGTGTTCCAGAGCCAGACACCCACGGCCCACAAACGCCACACAACTCCCCTGCCTAACCACACATGGCCACTTCCCCTTGTAAACTCCCACCATACACCCCACCGTAAATACATACACACAACCAGAACCCCACACAATATACAAAACTAAGAATTTATTTCTGAGTTATGCAATCACCTCTATATACAGTACACAAACAAATCATGACAAAAATATATTTTGAAATAAAATTAAAATACATTATAGTAGGTGTTTTAGTGCATGATTTAGCTTTTTCTGGTTCTAAGATTGCAACCCTGCTCCCAAAAGGAGTATTTCTGGGGGGGCAAGGGGAGGGACTTCTGGTGGCAAAGGCCAAAGGTTAAGGATGGAACTTCTGGTCCTAAGATGGCAGCCAGGGGGCAGGGCACTATGTGGCCCTCAACAGCTCACAAAACCTCTTTAAGCAGCTCTCCACCTGAAATAATTGCCCACCCCTGTAATAGACGGACCTGTGTTGACCTGGTGGAAGGTAGCCAGTGGGGTCCCCCAGGGCTCAGTACTTGGACCAGTGCTTTTCAACATCTGCATCAATGATCTAGATGTGGAGGTGAAAAGCACACTGGCAAAGTTCACCAGTGACACTAAGCTGTGGAGAACTGCAGCCATGCATCAGGGTAGGTAGGCTGACAATCCAGGCAGACCTAGACAGATTAGTCAGATGAGCAGACCAGAACCAGGTGCTGTTCAACACTGAGAAGTGTAAAGTGCTCCATCTGGGGAGGAAAAATTCACAACAAACTTAGACTCAGTAGTGCTACACTAGCTAGTACCATATCCAAAAGGGATCCAGGGATCATAATTGATCATAAAATGAATATGAGCCACCAGTGTGATGCTGGAGTTACTACAGCAAACAATAAGATGGCATGCATCTCAAGCAAAATGAAGGAAGTTATTCTTCTGCCCTACTTGGCATTGGTGAGGCTGCAGCTGGAGTTACTGCATCCAGGTCTGGGCACTGCACTTTTAGAAGGATGTGGAGAAGCTTGAGAGTCCAGAAAAGAGCCACTTGTATGATTAGAGGCCTGAAGAGCAAGCCATAAGAGGAAAGACTGACAGATATGGGACTGTTCAGCCTGAAAAGAGAAGACTTCAGGGAGATTTGGTGGCACCTTACAAATATATCAGGGGAGAGCATCAGGGGCTAGGCAGAAAACTATTCACTAAAGCACCCCAGGGGAAAACCAGGAGCAACAGTCATAAACTCCTAGAAGGAGGTTTCAGGCTGGTTATAAGGAAAAGCTTCACGGTTCGTGTGACCAGACTCTGGAATAGACTCCCGGTGGGGGTGGTGCAGGCACCTACCCTGGAGATCTTCAAAAGGAGACTGGACGCACATCTTGCTGGGGTGATTTGACCCCCATAGTCTTTCCTTCCTAGAGCAGGGGGGCTGGACCAATGATCTCACGAGGTCCCTTCCAGCCCAAAACTTCTGTGAACTTCTGTGAATCCTACTTGTGACTAGTAATGTGACATGGATTTGCCCAGAGAAAACTGGCCTGAAATACTGAAAAACTATCAAATTATGGCAGGGTTTTGTTTTTTTTATCATTCCTGGTCTAGGTTAGATTCTAACCAGCCAGCAGGAGAGTGGAGAAACTCTAATCAGATTGACTTATGTGCACCCTGGTTCTCCTCCACCTTCTTCTTTCCTGCCTTACACCCACTATTCTCAGAAGCCTTGTGCCAGTGGCTCACCTTCAGAAAGCGAGAGAGAGTTTTGAGGAGGAAGTATTCCCGGTACTTTCTATCCCATGGCTCTGGCTTATGCTATCAAATGTCATAATTTATCCACGGCACAGCTTCCATAACTTCCAGGAACAGGCTACCATGTTTGATGCAAACATTTATTGCAGCTGAGAAGGAAAGAAGGATGGTTTCTAATATTGCTACTATGCAAAGTGCATTAAGATACTTGGATACTTTGGAAGTATACAGCAGTATTGTTTCAGTGTTATCACATTGGAAGTATTAACCCAAGACCTTGAAATACGAAAACTTAAGTTTCCAGAGCATCATGTATTTCACCTTTGTAAACTGCCTGTTTAAACTTTGACTTTGTAGTCTCAAAGTCTCCTCTGTTTGGCAAAGCAATTCTTATCTGACCTACTTAAAACAATATAACTTGCGATACAGGAGTACAATTTACTTCCGATATTATTTCCTTTCCTACATGCTGCTGTGGTGGGAACACAATGATTCAAGTCTGTAGCTATACTCTGTGGTTTATAAAATCCTGCAATGACAAATTAAGTTTTCAAAAATGGGCACAATATAATTCCAATCCAATTCCACAGCATTTCTGTGTACACAGTGTTCCTCTGGTTGATCACCCAACATGTTTTATGTGTGCCTTTTTCTTTTCTTCCCCATCCTGCCTTCAGTACAGTAAAAAATGGTCTTACTCTTGGTTTCTGAAAAGATGGTGAACACACACACACACACAACATGAAATTAAAGTAGGAAAATGCAGCCATTAAATAAATTATGTGCTCAAAAACTAGCACAGATGACTTGAAGTGAGGTGTCCAGTTTCTAAAATCAGATTGCTGCATCAGAGTATTGAATGAGTCTTTTTAACAGATGTTCTGGACTAACTTAACATAAGCCACATGTTGTCGTTATTTGAGCTGAGCATTTCTTTAAAGGTGTAGAACTTGCTTTGAAAAATGTTGCAAAGTTGGAAGACAAAATGGTCTGACAATTATTATTCACCTAACTCCAATTAGTGGTTTGAGTGGAAATCAAATGTATTTTCCTTTAAAATCATTTGGTACCAACAATCAGCTTTTATTCAGACTGAAGATTTTCTCTAACTCATTTCTTCACTTATCCTCTAACTTGGCAGAAGCAGCTTTAGTTTTTCCCTTTCACATCTTCTATGATTAATTGTTTCACATCCTGGAACATACAAAAACGAAGGCAGGTAAGGGGAAAACAGTAATTCATTATTATGCCTGGGACAAGGTCATCAATTCATAAATTCCAAAGCTTGTATATCATATATATTAATAATGGCAGTTATTAATATTGTTAGTGACTAGGATTACATATTATCTGTATAAAAGAACATCTGATCCAGCACTGTGCTGGTATGATACAGGGAATGTGAAGGAAGTCTATTATGAGTCAGAAAATTATGTCCGACTCAGTTTACCTAGTTGCTTTTGTATTGGGAAGTACAAGGGTTAACTTCTTTCCTGGGACAGGACTGAGAGGTATTGCTCAGGAAGGCATGTTTGAGTTACTGCCAAGGAGCCATTAAGAACGTTTGACCTATGACTGGACTGACTTCCTTTTACAGCATCTGATGACATGAATTTGGGTTCATGAAAATTTGTGCTCTCTGTATAGTTTAGTTTGTCTATGGAGCTGCATGTCTACCCTGCCTTCTTACTGACTTCAGACTCACATGGCTAACTTCTTCTCTCTGCTCATGGACTTATTTCAGCCATACAAAGGAAGACCAGTGTCTGCACATGAATTGGGCAACCAAGGAAGGCAGAGCACATGAAACCAGGCTCACAAGAGCTGAAAGACAAAGAACTGAGATGTTGAGACCTGCTGCCAGGAGAATGAGGCAATCTTGGACACTAGTGGACAGAGGCCGTGTGTGTGATTAGGTTAATCAGTGGGAATTAAAGCTGCACTGATCAAAAAAGAGCTGTGAATGTCTGACACAACTTCTGGACAGGACACAACTCCTTCAGTTGAGGTAGATTGACCTCTGGATGAATTGGGGCATTTTTTATTAAGCTTTCAAATGTCATTTGTATGGGTTGTTTCCTTTAAGTCAGCCAATTTGTCTGCTAACTACCATCTCACACTGCTTTGTGACCTCTTTCCAACCAAACAACACTGTTTACTCTCTAGACTTCTCCTGCTCTGCAGTTATGGTGGCCAGATGTCAACAGCTGTTGAACGGCATCAAGTGCTGTTATCAGACTGTTTCAGGGGTGTAGGTTGCAGCTGTGTTGATCTAAGGACATAAGCAGGCTGTTAGTGTTGTCCAGGGATTAGGTATTACCAGTCACATCAGGCTCCCTCAGTTTGGATGGTCAGTGTTTGGATGCCACCTGTGATACTGTATTCCTGTTCCTCAAAGCCTTGTTCATTATAATAAAGAAAGTTGGGTTTTTCCTAAGAAAAGCTCAGCCAAGTTTAAATGTCTAGACAAGCCTAGATGTTAGCATCCATTCAGTACACAGTGCTAGCTGGGTTATTTGCATACATAGTACTAACTGAAAACATAGCCCCTAGCTCAGGGCAAAATATTCCCCAATGCAAGCAACTTCATATTACAGCATCTGCATCCTAGTTCTCTCCAGTCACTAAAATAACTTTAGGTGGCATTCACACCCAATTCTCACCAGAGAGTGTGGCATTCCTACTAGACAGCTGTTTACTGGCTCACTCTGATCCTGTACTGGTGTCTTGTACCAGTCTCATCCTTTGTTTTCCCTCTGTTGGTCTTCAAAACATCTATGAAAATAAACAGTTCCAACTTTTTCCACTTAAACCATCTTAAGTATGCTTAGTTCTGGTTGCAGACCTACTTTGATTCATTCTGTACCTAGAACCATCTCTATGATTCATATACGCACTGATCAATTCATACTCCATCAAGGCCTACAGATACATACTCCCAGTTAGACACTGGACCATTGTTCACTACTCTTTGAGCATGATTAACCAACCAGTTATGCATCCACCTTATAGTAGTTTCACCTATATCTCTGCTTAGCTTAGTTATGTGAACCTTGGGGAAGACCACATCAAAAGCTGAAGTTGAAGTATATCATATATACGTCATATGAAGTATATCATATGCACTGAGTACTGCGTCCAGTTCTGGGCACTGCACTTTATCAAGGACCTGGTAAAGCTTGAGAGAGTCCAGAGAAGGGCCACCCGTATGATCAGAGACTTGCATGGCAAGCCAGATGAGGTAAGGCTCATGGATCTGGGACTCTTCAGCCTGAAAAAAAGAAGGCTGAGAGAGGACTTGGTAGCAGCTTACTGCTACACTAGAGGAGTACATCAAGGGCTCAGTGAACAACTGTTCATCAGGGCACCCTTGGGGAAAACTAGGAGTAATGGTTACAAACTCCTGGAAGACCGCTTCAGGCTCAACTTTAGGAAAAACTACTTCACAACATGGGTGTCCAGACTGTGGAATAAGCTCCCTCCAGAGGTAGTGCAATCACCCACCCTGGAAATCTTCAAGAGGAGACTAGACAGTCTCCTTGTTGGGGTCACCAGTTGTCTTTCCTGCTTGGTGCAGGGGGCTGGACCCAATAATCTTCCGAGGTCCCTTCCAGCCCCTCACAATCTATGAATCTATATATGCTTCTTCCGCTATTCTGAAAGCCTGTTACCTTCTCGTGGAAGTAACTTGGGTCAGAAAGAGATGATTTGCTCATTTTGGCTGCTAATCGCACTGCTATTCTCTGGGTGCTTATGACCTGGTTGTCTGATATGGTCTAGTATCTTTCCCAGGTATCAGCCTTAGACTGACTGCTGAGATCTCCTGGTTCTCTTTTTAATGATGAGCACTATGTTTGTCCTTTCCAGTCTTCTGGGACCTCACCTGATCTCCTTGAGTCCTAAAAGAGGAGAGCCAGTGGCTCTGCAGTTATTTCAAGCAAGTGCTTGAATCTAGGATTAATCTCATCAAACTCTGCTGATTTGGAAATATCTAGCTTATCTAAGTAACCTTTCACCACTTCTTAGTTTCTCTCCTTACAGTAGACTGAGTATCTATCCCCCTTGCCCTTAAAGCCATTAAGCTGTTTTTGCTAGTAATGTGACAGTTGACCTTTTTCATGAAGAGTGAAGTAAGAGAAGGCTCTGCACACTTCAGCTTCTCTGCATTGTTCATTATGAGTTTCCCCTCCCCATTCAGTATTAAACCTACACTTTCCTTGATCTTCCTTGCTTCAGATATATTTATAGAATGATTTTTGTTGCCTTTTATGTCTCCTTCAAGCTGTACTTCAGTTTGTGCCTTTGCCTTTGATTTGTGTCCCTACATGCTCCCACCATACTCTTATGCTCATTCATAGTAAAATGTCCAAGTTTTCATTTTTATAAGATTCCTTTTCAAGTTTTCATTAATGAGCTTCCGGTCTCTTGCCTGTGCTTCCAATCCTCTTTCACACAGAGATAACATGGTCTTCTACCCTTAATATTCTCTCTTTAGGAGCAATCTTCTGCACTTCTTTTTCCCCTTAGACCTGCTTCTCAGGGGATTTTATCTACCAGTCCTCCAAGTTTTAGTTTGCTTTCCTGAAACCTAATATTCTCCTTCCTTCATTTCCTACATGATCATGATATGATAAATCATCATCCTGTTACCCAAGTTGCCTTCCTTTTCAGATTCTCAGTGGATGCCTCCCTATTTGTTATCATCAAACTGAGGAGAGCCTCCCCCCATAGTTGGTTTCTCCACCATCCCTACCCAAAATTCATTTTAATCATTTTGATACTGGATCTCCATGTATGCGAGAGAAAGAGAGAGAGACTAAAGATGGAAGAGGAACAGATCTGGATGAAAAGAAGAGAAAAATCAGAAGGAGAGACAAGGAAATGCAGTGGCAAAGAGGAAGGGAGGATGAAGTGAGGAAAGGAGAAAAGGCAAATTATGAGATAGAATTGAAGGAAGAAAAGCACCGAACCCCATACACTCAGCATAGAGAAGAGTATCTGCATGCAATCTGCTGTTCTTAGTCCAAAATTGCTTTTTTAAAGCAATTTATTCTTCTTACCATTGCATTCACATTCATTAGGGGATTGTATCAGTAGTCTCATTCAAATTATTTTAGTACTTCTTTCCTGCTATGCTTTTGATTGGTGACTGCTGTTGAATTCAGCAAATGTCGAATTATGAGAGATGATCAAAGCCCAGGCAGGTGGTGCTGGGAAGAGGGCTTTTTCTGAGGCAATTTGTTGCCATAACAAGGAATGACTGAGGGTCAGCACTCGGGGCAAATATGAAACTCACTGTAATAGCTTGACACTTGAAAGGATATGAGGGTGACTATGAATATGGAGTTGCTCCTTCAGCTCAATAAATAGAGCTATTACTTGGAATTTGAACATCCCAAGTTCAAATTCCAGCTGGGGCAGATAATCCTTTGCTGGTATTTGGGACATTAGTCAGCTGGTGGAGAGCAAGAGAGCTTTGGCCTGATGCTATTAGTCTTTCCCCTGGCTGCCACACTTTGCACAAGGAAATGACGAGATCATACAACCTAAATTTGTTTTTAAATGGTGATCAGGGAATGGGAAATCCCAGGTGCCACCAGTAACTTGGAAACAAACAATGCCAGACAGTTTTAGGCCATGAAGTAGCCAACAACCTGAATCTCTCTTGCACGAGTGGCCCCATTTGGATGGATTACTTTGTTTGATTTGCATGTGCTGAGAATGCACAGGGCAGAGTTTGAAGGGTGTAATCCAGGGTGTCAAATATATGGCCTGCAGGCTGGATCTGGTGAGCTACCAGCATGGCCTGCTGCAGAAAACAGCTCTTGTGCTGTTGCAGCCTTTCTCACTCTGAATGCTTGGCTTGCTGCTGCTTGTCCACCAGCCACTGTTCCTGCCACCGTTGCCCCTGCCCTGGGCTCTGTACTGCAGCTAGATCTGTCCCACAATGAGCCCCATCATCTGGCTCTGGCTCTGGCTCTGGGGTATTGGGTGAGTTTACCCCCCGGTACAATCATTAGCAGTGTTGTGGTATGGTGGCAGTAAGATCTCCCTCTACTGCCTCTTAGGCAGCTCTGCAAACTGCAAACAAACCTTCTGCCAAGCCAGGATTCCTTATTTACCCCAGTTTTCATGGTGTGCAGACCTACTGGTGGTATCAGGCATTCAATCATTTGTAATTTGAGGATGGTATTTTAAAATGAATTTCCACACCTCTCTGCTGTCCATTCATGTCCCCTCACCTTGAGGAGGAAAATGGTTGCACCCTACAGAAGGGATTTGCTGGGTCCTTGTAACAGCATCTGTCTCATAACAGCATGTTGTTGGGGCTTTCTATAATGGCAGCACCTCTGCTTGAGGAGCTAGTTCTACAGCTGAAGCGTCATTGGTAACGTACCTCTACATGCATGTGTCACTCCTGGTTGGGCTTCTTAACATATTGTCGGTAGTTCAACGGAAGGCAGATACTACGCACTAAGCTCTTCTAATGCATGGTTATGGCTTTACCATCTGTGAGGCTGAAATGCATAGTTTGGGTGCAGCTACCCTTCGTCAGGCATAGGCAGGTGAAACCCTGATGAAGGGTGACTGCACCTGAAAACTTGCTAAGAACTTTTTTCCAACTACTCAGTTGGTCTAATAAAAGTTATCATATCTAGCCAAAGAACCTTGCCTGCCTAGTTGTATGCATTATTTTCCCCATGTAATTGCAGTGTATTTAGCTAAGGTCTTCCTGCTATTACCCTGGCATGCATCTCTAAAGCACCCATCATTTCTGGCTTGTTCTGCCCCCTCCCTCATGTAGCTTATATAATGTAAGCTGTCCATGATTTGAAGAGCAGCAGCCTCTCAGTGAAGTGATAAAGCTGTGGTTAACTTTACAGCATTTGACTTGGGATCGCCAGCCATTGCAATTCAAGCTCCAGATAAGAAGCAAAACACAACAAGCTATCCTCAGTAGCCTCTCCCCCACTCCTTCAGCACCGCTAGAAGCAGATGGTTTAAATACCAGAGTGTAATCATTTCTTTTACATTAGGGTTCATTGATCCAAAGAGCTCTGTTCTCTTCTCCGGACTGGCACCCCTTGTTTTCTATTAAAGTCTAAAACACTAGAAGCCGTGGTGTACATTTGTTACCATGGCTGGCTGTTAATAGTGCTTGCTACTGTTGCTAGGCAGTACTCATACAATCTTGTGAAATACATAGGCTCATACCTACTAAAGCAGTCTAACTCTTGTGTGTGATTGTTTTAAAATCTTAGATTTGGTTTGGTTTGGCAGTTTAGTTTTGATTTAAAGCCTTTAAACTGAAGCTTCAGATGCAAGCTGTTTGGGTGGCTTCATTTACTCTTGGACTTTAACATTATAATGCGACTTTATTTGTATGGGCTCTTTAGTATCTATTGTATCTCCCAGTATTTTACTTGTTATTTTCTGTTTGTCTCTGTAAGAATAGCCAAAGAGAGAGAGGGGTTTTCAGGTGGGCTATGAAGAGCTGATAAGGAGGGGATACGGGGGAATGCTCTTCCAGCTGACAAGAACGTCAGTCGGAGGCTCTTGGCTTGAGTGGGGAGTTTGCATAACGGGGCAAAGACAACGCCGGTGCTAGAAAAGTGGAGGGACCGGAAGAGGAGAAAGAGACCAAAGAGGTCTGTGAAGTTTGCAGGGAGGGTCTCTGAGAGATTTTCAACAGGCCTCTCAAGTGGAGATGTTTAAGGATGGTCCTTTATAGTCATGCTTGCCTGGATTTGAGAGATCAGAGAAGGAAATAGTCTCTCTTTCAGAGTGGGTTTCAGCAGAACTGGAGTTGCAGTACTGCTGGATGTGGGCAATGTTACAAAGGCTCCTGTTTGTATGGGACTATTGTGTACATCCAGTTACTTCTGTGCCTGGTGCGTGATAAATATGTGTGGTTTCTGCCCCACTGAGCTTCTGTCTGTCAATTTGAGTTAGTATTACAGACATAGATGAGCTGGGAAGAGGAAGCTGGTTCAGAGCTATGGATGGGTGACTTCAATTACCCGGACATCTCGTGGGAAGATCACTCAGCTAAATCTGAGCGGGCACAAAGCTTTCTCTCATGCGTGGATGACCTCTACCTGACTCAAGAAGTCTATGGGCCAACGAGAGGCAAAGCGCTGCTCGACC
>NW_017728947.1:98994737-98999796 GCF_001723895.1 Crocodylus porosus
CACCTTCAAGAGCAAATTGGATGCTTATCTTGCTGGGATCCTATGACCCCAGCTGACTTCCTGCCCTTTGGGCAGGGGGCTGGACTGGATGAGCTCCCGAGGTCCCTTCCAGCCCTGATGTCTATGAAATCTATGAAATGTTGAGATACAAGGAAAATGAGACAAAATGGAGGCTGAAGTCTAGGAGATGGGGCTGTTGCTTTGCCAGCTCTGCTTGTCCAGTAGAAGCACGTTCTGCTTTGAAACACTTAATTGAAAGAGGTAAGTATATGTTTTAATCGTATTTATTATCTGGGGGAGACTCCGATGAGGCTATTAGTTTCAGGCTGGACTGTGGGCCCTGAGAAGGAAAAACTCAGTTTTTAATTAAATGGAAAAAAAAGTTTCTGGTCCATTTTTATTTTTTTTATGAAGACGGGCTCCAGTATAAACCGATGCAAACATGTTGAAGGAATGTGGAGCAGGGCTTCTTATACAGCCATAGACCTGAGGAGCTCCTCCCTCCTGTCCTCCTCTCTTTCATTCTTGAGCTTCAATTTTTGCATAAAGGAAATCAGTTAGGTCTGTGATTTTTGTCCCACAGAATTGTCTCACTAATGCTTCCTGAAACCCTCTGGCTGGCCCCTTTCATGGCGCGACTCTCACTCGTGTATAGGAATCGGTTCTACCGTGGGGAGATGTAAGAACCATTCACAGCTCACCAAAATCTCATGCTGGCTCTGCTTGTTAAACCGTTCAGCCCTGTCTGTGCCAGTGCACATGAGCACAGCAGTTGTTGCTAGGAAGACAGGCTAGGGACATAGCAGTGTTGCTGTGCTGTATCAGACCAATGGCTCATCTAGTTCATGGTCCTGTCTCAGGCAGGAGCCGCCACCGGATGCTTCAGAGGCTGGCATAAGAAGCCTGTAGGACGATCTGCCCTTGCGCTAGGTCTCATCCTCTCTAACAATCAGAGATTGGCTTAAGTCCTGACTGCAGTGGTTTAGTCAAGGACAATCCTGCCTTGGGCAGGGGGCTGGACTAGATGACCTCCTGGGGTGTCCCTTCCAGCTCTGCTTTCCACAAGATTTAACTGTATAACCCTACCGGATGTTTTTGATAGTCATGTCAACTTTCAATCTCTTTTTGAATCTTGAAGGGTTCTTTTCTTGCACCCTGGTCACTGCTTGAATGGGGGATGTCCCACAGAGTCCTCCTCCCTCCTATCTGCCCTTTGCTCTGGCTGATGGCATCGAGCTGCTGCTGCAGGGTGGGGATCCTATGGGCCTACAGGTGCTTTCTGGTCTGATCCACACCTGGAGTCTGACAAGGCGATCCAGGGGAACACCTGTCAGCCCTCATCACCAGCCAAGAAACACAGCGCCAGCCCCACAAAGCCAGCAGGTTCCTGGAAATCCCCTGAAGGCCCTTGCTCCACTCAGCTAAAATCTCAGTCCAAAGAGAAGTTTGTCTCTTTAAAACTGGCATTGAAAACAGACCTCTTGGCACTTTCTCCTCCCCAGGGGTGAGCCTGCAGCTGCTGCTGCTTCCTTTTGGGGCCTGCACTATTGCAGAAAGCCTACAAATGGTGGCCCATCGCAAGAAGGAAGCTGCCTGTCCCTACAGCAGAGCAATTCAGTCCAGCTCTGTCCTCTTCAGGGGAATAACCCCCCCTGCCGTGGTCCTTCCACATGTAGGCAAATGGTGTTAAGGGAATGCCCTACCCCAACCCACACCACTGCCTGGGATAGGGCTGGGCTGCAGGAGTTCCCCTTCACACGGTTGGGAGGGAACCCTGAAGTGCTTCCGGTGCCCTGCATTAACCCTACAGCAGGAAGCAACTATTTGCAGCACACGTTTTATTGGCTCTCTACAGCATCCGTGCTCTCTACAGCATATTGTTCAGCCGTATTTGCTGGCCCCATATTTAGAACTATTTACGGCTATTCCAAATGCCCGATACCCGTGCATTTGCTCACCACAGGGATCTGCCTTCTGCTTGACCCACCGCTCCAGAGCCCACCAGCTAACTCACTAGCATCACTGCTGTTTCCATGAGGAATGGATACCGGGTCACAAAGCTCCCTTGAGGTGATGGGGAGTAGGAACCAGTGGGGCCAGTTGGGGGTGGAAGGATTTGTTACGATGACAGGTGTAGACAATGGAACTGAGTGACTGATGTGAAGGAGGGAAAGATTTTGCACAAAAAGAGAATTATTGCATACAATGGGAAGATTGCTTTACCCAGGAAAGTTGCAGGTATCACTGACCGGAGGTCTTAACTAAAATGTTGGCAGCAAATCATTGTTTGGTCAAGCCAAGTGAAGAGTGTGGTAAGTAAGGAGTTATTAAAGGTGTCAAGTGATTACAGTGAGCCCTGAGATATCACTGGGAGATTATCAACTCTGGCTATAAATACTCCTCTATATTGCCATAAACTGGAGGCAGTCAAAGTTTAGACACAGCAAACTAATGGTCATTCATTCCTGGCTGTTAAATTACCAATTAATGTACAAATGCTGCACCTCAGAGAGCCACAGTTTTATCCTTTCATTTTTCTACTTATAGAAATCTTTGAACCCTGGAATGTGCTTTGCTGGCTTTTTAGATATTGGGCATAACAAAGAGTAATAGTTCTTCAGCAAGTGCTAGAAAGAGTGTCTTATGAGCTGCACTGTTACTAGAGGAGCCTGAATACTGGAAAACTGTTATGTATTTGTGGTAACAGCTTAAGAATTGTAGGGCAGAATTTCAGACTCTGCTTGTTAGGAGGAGGAATCTGGAGAATTAGGGAGCTGCTACTTTATAACTTTGTCCTCTTTTTGTGTAGCGTAGGGGACAGCCATACTGGAATGTCCTGTAGAAGAGGAAAGTGCTATTACTACAGGCTCAGGTACTTCATTGCTTCCATAAACCAAGGCATAAATAAAATGCCTCAGTGAGAGAGAGCATTATGTTAAGCTGCCTCCTGTGAAATGTGTAGATAGCAACAGGGGACGCCAGAGATTCCTCTGTCAGCAGCATCAAATGGCCTCTATTGGCTTAATTTTCTTCTCACCCCGGTGGAAATCGATGGTTTTTCTAGATTTCTCCAAAGTCCATAGTTTGGTCCACTGATGCATAAAATAGTCCCTGAAATTTTGGAATGTGTTACAGAAAAGGAGAAAGGTCAAGTCACTTTGAAGTGCTTTGAGTTATGCATTGCCCTTTTTGCAACTACTGCCTTGCCGTCTGGCTGTTGCACAATACTGGTACCTGAAAGCACTTCAAACTCCATGAAAAGCAGGGATCCTGGTTTCCTCTGTTTAAAAAATGGTGGATTCTCTGATAAAAATACAACTTCTCTGATTAAAAACCCCCAAATCCGCATTTTTCCACAATTAAAATAAAATGCCACTATGTTTGTATGTATGTATGTAAGGCCTGTGCAAGTAGGCAGCTATTTGATCCGGCTTTGGATTCGGCCGCTTCGGAAGCCAGGGATCCGATCTGGAACTCTGGAGCCCTGGACTCTGGTTCCCACTTTGATCCAGCCGAAGCTTTGGAGCCACTTGGAGATCTGGCCATAGGGTATAATGGGTGATCAATTAAATATCTATAACTTTGTTTTTTGTCTGATGTGGATGAAAATTGATTTGGGTTGGTAGCCTCTGCTGAGAGCATGAAGCCTGCCAAGTTTCAAGAATATCAGTGCAGGGGTTTGGGGGGAACTGCACCCCAAATTCTTGAACACAAAACTCATGTCATGGGTATGTGTTATATCACATGGGGGTGAAAACTGCAGGGGTAGTGGCCTCTGTTCAGGCCATGAAGCTGGCCAAGTTTCAAGGACATAGGTGCAGAGGTTTGTGGGTAACTGCACCTCAAGCTGCGGACAAGCAAAACTCATGACATGGGTGACACAGTGTGTGTTAAGGCACAGCAGGCTGAAAACTGCAGGGGTAGTGGCCCCTGCTGTGGCCATGAAGCCTGCCAGCTGTCAAGGAGATAAATGCAGAGTTTCTGGGTTCTGGGGCCCTGCACCTCTAGCTGCTGACAGGAAAAATTTGTCATATGGGTACTTGTGCAACTGTGTCTGTCTTGGGGTGGGGGGGATGACACGCACAGTACTGCAGGCCTGGCTGCTAAGCTACTGTGTTACCAGTTACCAATCAATCATGATTCACTCAGCACCAGCTCAATACACAGTAGCTAGCTAATGTAGCCAGTTAACTAGCAACAATTAACACCTACAAAACCACAGACTAAGGAGAGGAAATAATCAATACAGATGATCAACTGCCCCAAGACAGGCACAGTCAGTTGCACAAGCACCCATGTCACAAGCTTGAGGTGCAGTTCCCACCAAACCCCTGCACTGATCTCCTTGAAACTTGGCAGGCTTTGTGGCCTCACAAGGGACTACCAGCCCTGCAGTTTTCACCCCACTGTGGTGTAACACTTACACATGACATGAGTTTTGCTTTCAAGAATTTGGGGTGTAGCTCCTCCTGAACCATTGCACCGATCTTCTTGAAACTTGGCAGGCTTCACGCTCTCAGCAGAGGCTACCATCCCTACAAGTTTCATCCAAAGCAGACAAAAAAACAACAAAGTTACAGATATTTCATTGATTCCCCATTATGCCCTATGGCTGGATCGCCAAGGTGGCTCCAACACTTTTCTGAAGTGCTTCGGAAGCTCTGAACCACTTCGGGAAGCCTAACAAATCCAGCGCTTCGATCCAGATATGCTGCTTCAGACGCCGAATTGTCCGAAGCTTCTCCAGATCCAAAGCATGGACCAAAGCCTTGCACAGCCCTAACGTATGTACGTATATATCTTTCAGCTGAACACAATGTTTTATTAATATATTTACAATTTTAAAGCAATTTGGAAGCCTACCAGTGCCGCCTGAATCATTATAATAAAATACATTCTAAATACCTATACATTTGGGTGTTTGATTTTGGGGTTTTTATCATGGAAAATCAGAACTCCCCCTGGCCCCTTCACTCACCAGGATGTGGGTCCAGCTGTGCTTCTTGCCCTTCCCTACTGCATTGTAGCACTGAGCAGCACTGATATGCCAGTGCCCATC
>NW_017728947.1:99000139-99019608 GCF_001723895.1 Crocodylus porosus
AGGCACCCCCTGCCCACCTAGCAGTGGTGAGAGACACAGCTCTGTGCCACCACCCCCACTGCTGTGTAGGCAGGGGTGCCTTGTCAGCCTGCAAGGGGAAACCCACTTTAACCCACATTTTTCTTCTTTAAAGGAAAAAATCCAGGTTTTTCTCCTCAAAATAAGAAAATGCAGGTTTTACTACATTTTTCTGGGGGGAACAGAAAACCTGGATCCCTGGTGATAACCTTCTCCAGTCATGTTCTTTCTAATGTAGCTTGTCTGCTGCATGTGTGCCTAAATAAATGAAGGACATAGTCCCCAGATGTCAGTGACTTCCACGGTGAATATTTTCTTCTTAAGTATCCCTTTCCCAAAAGAGACTGTCTGACATTTCCTTCAACAAGCTTCAGAACGCACCTGGCTACAAGGAGGTCGTGATTTGCATGCGTTTGCACTGTTGGTTAGCTGGCAGCATCCAAGGTAATGTCTATAAGAAGTATCTTCCAGAAAATGATGGTTTAAAGTTCATTCTCTTGCAAAAGGTAGAATGCAAGGCCTAATGGATGACAGAAAGATGTGGAATAATGACTATCCATTACACGTGTTATTGACTCTTTCTTTCGTAAGTCCATAAAACTGAATTTCCCCAACTTTCCTGCTTTATATATAATCATGTGTAATCACATGGGACACTGTACAAATGAAACAACTTCAAATGACAAAAGCATTTTGTATGTGAGATGTGTATTTTACATCATACATTGTTATTTTGACCTGCATCAGCCCTGGCATTGAAGAAGACATTGCCTCACTTCTCACAGGCAGCAGCTTCAGCATTTGCATGTTTGGACGGATGACAATCAGTGAGGTTTTTGTGGTCCTGTTGGCTGAGGGGGGTCTGCGTGTTGCAATAATTGCCTGTCGTTGAGGGTAGGTCTACGCTGCATCCCTGGTGCCGTGAGCCCTCCCCACCTGCTCCTAGTCCTCCGTGTCAAAGCTGGAGATGCCATGGAGAGCTGCCCTGTGGGTGCTCCCATGGCTGCTCTCAACCACCTTACTGGCAGACAACTCATGAGTAGCTGCAGGAAGCAGGTTTTACACTCCCAGGTCTGGTGCAAGCGAGCAGGAGCAGATGAGCAGGACTTGTTCAGAAACGGCTGCCCGCGCAGTGCTTCCTGCATCAGCTTTGTAACAGGCTCTTCCTAGTCCTGGCACTGGAGCCTGTCTCTGCCTCTGTTTCCCTAGACATTGGCAGGCCAAGTCAGTAACCAGCTGTGTGAATGAAGCTTCTGACTGTCCTTCCCTTTTCCCAGGGCTGTGTTTATTCTTCAAACACCTACACAACATGAATCAAACACATCAACCAGGTTGTGTTGCCTCACTCGTCCTGAGGTCTGTAACTCTTCCTGCTTCATAGCTGGCATCTCCAGCTACATCTCTTCACCTTGCTGCTCTGGCACAAACCCTTTCCCTGTAGGAGGCTCCCTCTCCCCTGCTGCTTCCTGGTCTGTCCTCTCATTTATGAGAGGCAGCTAGTCACATATGGGGCTATGCCCATCTCGCTTAAAATTGCTGCCCTATGCTGTGATACTTGTGTAATAACACTTAGGTATTATAGCAATTTCCAAGTGTTTTACAAACGTATCATTCCATTTTACAGACAGGATAGCCGAGGGACAGAAATGGGAAGTGACTTGGCTGAGGCCAAGGTCAGAACTAGAAGTCGGTCGCCTGAGTTCTGGCCTGGGGCTTACTCCTCTGGGCTACATCTTAACCATAACTTGTCAAAGCATTTTATAAAGGGTACTCAATAGTGTTAGGCCATTTCCACAGCCAGAGAAACAGGCATAAAGAGGTGAAGTGATTTGTCAATGACCATATGGTAAGTCAGTGGCATTCCTACAAATAAACAGAGCTCTGGCACTGCTAGACATCTCCCCTAAAAACCAGCACCAGTCCTATGTTCTCATACACTCCCTTCTTGAGTGTACAGACAACTTGCTCAAGGTGTAAGCCATGTTGTCCTACACCGTACCCCTGATTAACAGGGTTTATTTTCATGGCTGTCATGGCAGCAGCACCACTACTACATCTTCTCCAACAAGGATATGGTCAGACTTGTCACGCTGGGAATACCATCCCATGACTCTGATGCTGTAAGGCTTGTAGGGGCAGCAGCCATTGGGGTGATGTGGGGGCTGCTCATGCTGTTCTACTTGCAGGGTTGGTCTCCTTTGGTGATCACAGCAAAATACTATAATTGCACGCTATTTGCATACTATAAAAGGCAGACAAGGTTCTTTGGGTAAATTTGATATCTTATTAGATTTTGCATGTTATATCTTTACTGACTGGCCTTCTTGCATGCATACCAGCCTCTGGCTTCTTTTGTATTCATTTCATCCAGGAAGAGCACAGACTGACTGCAGATGCTTCCTCAGCCTGATGAAGGGTATTTGTACTCAAAAGCTCGCAAAGAAGATTTTTTCCAGCCATTTGAGTTGGTCTAATAAAAGATACTAGATTTACCCAAAGAACGTTGTCTGCCTATGTGCTTAGACCAACACAGCTACAACCTACATCCCTGAAATAATTGCACAAAAGCATCTTCAGGACTCTTAGAGAATGGCAAGTGGCATCACAGTAGATGGATGGAGAAATGTCTTCTGCCTGCTAAAGAGTCCTGAAGCAGTGACCAAAGGCAGTAGCCAGTATCCTTTAGCTTTGTTTTTATGAGAGGAGGCATGGCATGCCATATTTTGTCTCATGCTTACATTGCTTCTGCCCAACACTGCAGAGAACCAGGTGGCTGGAGTTCTCATCCCTCCACTAATAAGTGTTTGCTATAGCAGCTCATGCCCACTGGGACAGTACAGAACTCTCTCAAACAGTGGCAATTAGAGATGAGACTGAATTAGAGTTTGACCTGAGCAATTGTTGCTGATCTGTATAATAGTCTGAATGGCAGTCCCAAATCTGAACACCCTTTAACTTTGTGAAAGTTCAAAACATGGCTGAAATTGAATTTTGTGACTCAGACTCATCTCTAATAATGACAATGACAAATAACAGAACTTTGCACTTCCTAAACCATTTGCAAACATTAATTAAGCATGCAGCAACACACCTCAGTTATCTAACAGGAGTGACTATCATAATACACAGCTCCTCTCCTCCCTGTGGGCTGAGAATGACTAGAAAGTAAAAGACCTCTTGTTATTTTGATGCCATCATAATTCACGGGGCTGCACAACTCTGAAAGAAGATGCAGCTGCTGCCTCAAGGACATTTCAATAAAAACAGGCTGCATTGGGGTGCTGGAGGGGAATCCAATCCATTATGATGCAGAGTTTTGCTGTTTAATCTGATATTTTGTCTATGGAGTATCTGCCCTCCTCCTGATGGTCTAGTAGAACAAGTCACTGAGAACTGGTGGTGATGGAAGTAGTAGGAACTGCTCCCCTCTCCAAAAGCTGCTGTATATCAGATTGGGCACTTTTGCTGCCTGAGTGTGAATCAATTACAGCAGTGTGCCTTGTGTAACTGGGTCCCTGCTGCAGCTGATCCAAGCTGAACCACAGAGGTGCTTTATTTGCTAGGCATGCACAGCGCAAGGGCACAGACTGCAGTCCAGACCCCTGTGCTTCCTGGTGAACCAGCTGCTACATTTTTAAGTTACTGAAAAAAAAACAAACCCCAAACAAACCCATCCTGGCAGACAACTAACTAGCCATACAGCGCTGCTCTCGGGGTGAGATCTGGTGGCTAAGCAATATGCAGCTGTGCTTGGTAACCAGGCATCTGCCACCCTGAGCACAGGGTCATGGACAAGAGAGTCCAACTGGGGTCTGCTTTTTTTAAAACTAACTATGATAATACTATGTTTTTTGGCATCAGTGCCCCATGTATCCTTTGAATGCTGAGGTCCTAGATGTTAGAGAGGAAGAGACTAGCTCAAGTCCACCCCCTACAGGAGTATTCCCTAGTGAAAAACATTAGCAGTTATTACATTGAAATGTTACTTGATCTTAAAATGTGTGTGCAGCTGAATATGAGCTGCTAATTCACTTCTACAGATGTGAAGCAAAGCCCTTTGCAGTCCCTTTGTGGCCAGGTCTACACTACAAAATTATGTCACTGAGGAGTGGGATTAGATGTGGGCTAGGGACACACATTCAAAAAGCCTGAGCCTGAATTGATTCAATCTTTGCAGGTTAGTCTAACCTGGTTAGGCTGAACTGCTTTGTAACTGGACAGACATTCTCTCTGGACTGAGGAAATTCAGGTACAAGCCTGCAAGGGCTCAGGGTAGAAGCCAGGGAGTGCTAGAGCAGCCCTCCCTTCCCTTACACAGGGCTGCTGCTCAAGGGACAGGAGTGTTGCCAGACCCCAGGTCCCTGCTAGCACTCTGAGGGAAGGGGGTGCAGTGGGTGCATCTGTTGATGATGTGGAGCTTTTCAGCCTCCCTCTCCCTGCTTCTTTGCACTGCCTACAGCAAACTGATAGTCAAGCAAGCTAGCAGGGGGCTGATAACAGTGTTTATCACCCCATCAGCAAAACAATAGCCTCTTTCCATTAGCTCAAACTCTTTTTAAACAGCTTACCAGTTGACCTGTTGATTAGCTCCAAAAAACCCTAAGCAGTCACTGTTCAGCCCCAGTGAAACTGGAGACACACACACAGACACCTCTCAGCATTAGCTGGCATACCACATGCCTAGGGTCCGTGGGGCTGGGGTCTGTGCTCTGGGAGATGGGAGGGAGGGTGGGAGAGATTCCTGCTTAAGCAGTGAGCAGCGAGGGGTGGGGCGGAGTAGGGAAGGGGAAGTCAGACAGACCCTGCTGTGCCTGCAGTCTCTGTGGGAACTGCAGCCAGGGAGCAGAGGAAAGGGGCCATCCCTGCTGTGGAGCAGAGAGCCCTGCCCAGCTCAGAGACCATGCCAGGGTGCCGGGGGTATCTGGTTTATCTTAAACCAGCAAGGGGTCTTGGACAGACATTGCATAAACGGGTTTGACCCAAATCCATTAAGTCTGATACTACATGCAACCAGGTTTATCTCAAACCAGTTTCAGCCATTTTGAAACTGGTTTATGTGCACTGAACATCTACTGTTACAGGTTTGAATCAGCTTCTGATCACTTAAACTGGTTTATATGTGATGTCTGTCCCTAGCCATGATGTGTGAATGACTTAACTGTGCTGGCAAGAGCCCTCATGTAGACAGTTATATCAGGAAAATTATGCCATTCCCAGGATAACTTGTTTCATGTGGTTAGAATACACTATCCAGCAAAAGCCCAGTTTTGCTGACATAAGCTATATGCATACCAAGAGTACGCTCCTGGTATAGTATTCTGATATATTTATGTTGGCAAACTGCTCCTAATATAGACCTGGCCACAGTCTCAAACCATTTCATAGCTCTGGCTGGGTTTTGTTGGGATGCGTAACATGACTAAAGGGAGCACAAGTGCTATTTGTATGGAATTGGGCTGCTGCATCATTAAGGAAATCTCACGCCAGGTTAAGGTTTTGAAACTCATTCCCAGGTCATGCACTGTTGAATCAGGGCTCCTGATTGCAGATTCCAAGCAGTCACATGCTGGTAGTGCAGGACTGGAGGAGAATTAGTAAAATTTGCTGCAGAATTCTCCCATCCTTGCAGCAGAGATTGCCACTGCATTCCAGGGGCCTCTGATTCAGCTGTTTCTCCTATAGATCCAACCTACCAACAGTGCATTTTTATTAGAATATTATGGAATATAGAGCTGTTTTCCTAAAAGCTGCTCTTCTGAGTGATTTCCTGAAAGCTGTTAATGAAATCAATGCACAAAATTGTTAGATTATGTTGTTTGTGGGCTTGGATATCATACTAAACATTTTCAGTGTTATTTAAAGCCCTTTAAATTAGCCATGCCTGTCACCCCATATGTTGTTGATACTATTTGTGCAAAATACCATAATCCTATTAAACCATAGCAACAAATGTAGATGTGCTAACAAGAAGGAATCAGATTCTGTCTTTGGGACTTACCATGAAGTCAGCAGAAATGTCCCTATATAGTCTGTTTTTAAATACACTTTTTTTTGCACGCAAGAACAGCGACCAAACAACCTTTTTTTCCTGGCAGCCTTGTACTTTAAAAAAACGCTGTGTGCTGGAATGAAATTCAAGGTGTATGTCACCCAAAGCAATGAAAGCAGCATTAGTATTTGTGCCCAATCAACCTTCACTCTCTATGCGTGCCAAAATATTGCAATGATCTTATACTGTAAGAATACATTTTAAAAGTCCTTCCCTCTCCCCCTTACCCCCTCAAAAATCTACATTAGTGCAGCAGTGTGTGGGCCAAGAGTCTTAAATAAGGTTGCTGTTGAATCTCTAATACTCGCATCATTTTCCTTTCTGCCATCATTTCTACCTATGCAGACTAGCCATTGACTCAGCATATATTTTGGTATTTAACTCCATTCTTTTAAAAAATAAAAATAAAAGGGAGGGAAAAAGGAATGCAAACAGGCTTTGCATTGTATTGTTTTTGATCAAATGATCCCAGTTCATTTATGAAGCTTGCAGCTCATTAGAGTGAAGAGGCTGGTGGGGTGGTGGAAGGAGCCGGTTCTTTTCTTTGATGCTATTTTTTTGGCTGCAGGCTCCTTTCAGAAAGACTCTGCAGATAAAAGACCAGCGCATCAGTCATTGTAGCGGAAATGTTGCTTTTGCAATGTGAAAACAAAAAATCCCATCTACTTTATTTTTAAATGAAAGCTAGGCAGCAAAAATTGTGGTAAGATGGTGATTGTTGTTTATATTGGTACTACAGGAATACCCCAGGGACCAGATCCTCTTCAGGAGTGTTTACACTGGGCATTTGGGCCTTGTCGGTGCTGGGAAAGCATTGTGGCTTTAAGTCAAGCTGGGGAATTTGGGGTGTGATCAAGGGAGGGCTGATTTAAAGCCTGGGGTATGACTTAGTCACAAGGCTGACTTAAAACTCTGAGAAGCTTAAGGTGTACCTTGACCTACTGACTTGACTGAAGACTACACGCTGCCTTGTCCACCGTACAATTTTACTCCATGGTAGTGACACAAGGGTTTGTTAGGGTGATATCTTTTATAGGACCAACCAGGTAGTTGGGATAAAGTTAGATAAGCTTTCAAATGCAAGATGTTCTTCCTCAGGGCTCTGATCACATGGCAGTAAGTAGAAGATTTCAGTATCTTCCACATTACTGCAGTGTAAGAGTGACGTTGTAGTAGCTGTAATCACATCCTTGAGCAGATGCACAGTGGACTCTGTGAATCAGGATGGCTGTGCCCACTAAAGGCCCAATGTGGACACAGGTATACTGCCAAAAAAGGAGTCTTTTTGCTGCTCTAGTTTATTCTCTTTAGGGGGCTATTTTAAGCTACCCCAGCAGAATTACTTTTTTTGACACTTTAAGATGCATTTGCACTGTGGGGGGTTGCTGGATAGCTCAACTAAAGGGGACGAGCAGAGGGAATTCCAAAATCTACAGATAAAGCAAGGGTACACCTGGGGGTGGGTGCACCTGCACACCCGGGTGCACGTTTGCCTGTGTGTAAAAATGTCATAAATATCAAGATTCTTTGAAATCTCAGTCCTGATTTTTTTATTTTTTGAGATTGGCATTACTCTTACTGCCAGACTGACAAAGAGTGGGAGAAGGAAACCGTATCTCCATAAAAATTGCTTAGGCCCGATCCACATCAAAGCCAGATGTGCAAAGGTATTACGATGTTGCCCCACTCAGTGTTACAAGGTTGAAGAAAAGTAGATGGCCATTTTCCAAAGTGACTTGTGCATACAGAGGAGTGCACATCAGCACTCCTGAGAACACACATCTGGAGATGTGCCCTAAAGCCCACTGATGCCTGCAGCCTAGGTGATTTGTCCAAGGTCTCAAAGGATTTGCCATATCTATTTTCTCCTGTAATAAGGGCTTGGAAGGATTTTACTATGTGTTTTTCCCTCATGCAAATTGTCTTTTCAGCTCCAGGGACTGTATCTAGCAAGTGTAACTATACAGAAACCCACCTCAGGGCTTGTCAGCCTAAACAAGGAGAGTGTTTAACAGTGTCACAGAGGACATGGGCCTTCATTAAGTCATACTTGGGTTTTTAGTAGATGCCCACAAAGAGTGCAGCTTTGCACCAGATATACCATTGAGGAGCCCTGCATAGGTAAAACTCTTGTTTGTCAGCTGATCACGGCACAGATCCTAGCTGTTCCTCATGCAGAATTGGGGCTTAGATATCCCTGCAAGGCATGTTCAATTAGCATTTGTTTCCTTCTGAGTTTTTTCCCTTGAACATGGAAATGTACCAGTCTCCAGAGCTATCCTGGTCTTGTTCCCGTAAATACCACATGCTTAACACGAAGCATATGGATGGCCCTACTGACTTCAAAGGGCTCTTTCATGTTTTTAAGTTAAATGTGTATGGAGCAGTTTGGGATCAAGGCCACCTATATCCTGCCAAGTTCTGCTGCAGCCCTGTTCAGCATGTCATGCGGTGGGTAAGATGGCTTCTCACCCTCTTGTACACGTTGTTCTCTGGCATGTGTCTCATGTGCCTTTTCCACTGTGAGCGTGAGCAGGGCCAGCACCTGGGAGCAGGTGTGCTTTTTGCAACAGTACCTGCTGGGGCAGCGCACATGCACGCCATCCCATTGTGTCCCCTGGCAAGGCTGTAAAAGGTAAAGATGCCACAAACCCTCCTCAGCTCCTTGACACTGGAATCCATATGGATAAGGTTGTCACAGGAGAAGGGGAGTCCTGGAAGAGTTGCATGCAGTACATCTTGAAGAACAACAGTGCGAAAAGGGCAAATATTTTTTTTTCTTGTGGGATCACATCCATTTCTCTGTAGGTGAGTGCCAAGCATGTGTCCAATGATGGTGGGGCTCAGAATCACTTTAGAAAGGGTAGGGCATCCCTGCTAATCTCTTCACCTGCCATACAAATGGTTTGGGAGAGTGTATTTGGATGATCAAGTAGCTGCTCTGCAGATGTGCAGCATTGGTTCGATTTTTCAAGAAAGAAGCCTGCAGGTATTGCATGGGTTCTTCTACTGGTCTAATGAGGAAAGAGTCTTGTCGGGTATGTAAACCATTGTGTTCAGGTGGTGTCTGGCCGCCCTGAAATACACAGGTGTCAATCACCCCTGCAAGCACCTCAGGTGAAGTCCTGCAAGGTGTAAGATGCCATTATGTGGTGCTCTAGAAAGGCTAGTGTAGTCTGGAGCCTGCCCTGGGGCAAGCAAGGAATCGCTGTTTGTCAGGGACCCTGGCAGGCAGCCCGGCCTGGGCCAGTTGCCTAGGTAGGCGCGCCTGCCTTGGGTCTCTGGCCGACAAGCGCTGCCCCTCCTACACTCCCTGGTTTTCCTGATTCTTGACCCTGGTTTTGCCTTGCTCCTGACTTCAGCATTGGACTTCCCTGCTGATCCGTCTTCTGGATCCTGACCTCAGTTTCACTCTGCTCTTGGGCTTCAGCCTGTGAATTGTCCCTCAGATCTGGTAACTTGGCATCTACTCTGGCCTGTGCGATGGACTCTGCCTCTGGATTTCCCCCTCCACCTGGTAATTTGGCTCCTGGCTTCTGACCCAGCCCCTGGCTCCTGCCTTCCCCCAGTGGCCAACCCGTTAGGCCAAACTGCGGATGATCTGGTCCTTTAAAACGGCGAATCGAGGATTGCTCCACTGAACTTGCTTCTTTGAACTGGGAAGAGGCTTGGCTTTGTCTTGTTTCATATCAGCCCTGGATACGAGAGAAAATCTTGGATCTGCCTGACACGGCCTTCTGTCTGCTGTCTGGAACAGCTGTGGATTAAGCGGTGGTTCAGACACTGCAATGCCAGGCACTGCTGCTCCTGGGCTGAGCTGCTGCCACCGCTGTGCGCTGTGCAAACAGCTGAGGGGCACATGACAGACTGAAGTGAGGGACGGCGGGTTGCCACCGCAAACCGTAGGCACTTCCTGTGGCTGGAATGGGTTGCCACGTGGAAATAAACATCTTGTAATCTGAGTGTAGCACGCCAGTTCCCAGAACACAGAGGAGGTGTAACAGAGGTAATGTTTCATTTTCTTAAGGACATTGTTTAACTTAATAGCGCCAGGAATTGCCTCAAAGCCCATTTTCTTTTGGGTTTGTAGACTCCTTTGTTCCAGTTCTGGGCACCACTTCCTTTGTGGTCCCAAGCTATAAAAGAGCTTGTTGCTACTAGTGCAAGTGCAGACCTGTGAAAAAGATGGGGAAGGCAGGTGGAGTTACAGAGAGTAAAACTGTACAATATTCCCCATTCCCACAGGACCCACTGGTCTGATGTGGCCAAGGAAATGGCACAGATTGTCTCAGAAAGAAAGGAGGCTTGAGATGTCTGGATTGCCTTATTACAAAGGGTAAGCCAGTACAACTGCTGAGTAGATGGGAGTGTTACCAAAATGAAGCATTGACAGGAGAAGTTGGAGGAGGGCATCTTTCTCGCTGATTTGTTGTGTCTCTTAGGAGGCTCGGGATGCATCACGAGGTAGCAGGGCTATCTAGGCTGATGGTGCTGATGATGTTGTTGAGCTGGCTGAGGGAAATCAAAGCCTCACCAGTCATTTCAGAAAAGAGGTTGCCGTGCCTAAAGAGTAAATTCTCAGTGGGTTGTTAGACTTTGGTGGGGGGCCACTGATGCTTGGAGTCAAGGTGTGTGACATATAGTGATTACTGTAGCCACAGCTTTTGAAAATGAATCATAAGGATCCAATGCAGTACAGAAAGAGGTTTTACCACCAGAATCCCCTTGGTTTTTGTGGGCTAGTCCAGGTAGCCTTAAGGCATGGGAAACCAGTGGTGTGGGCTCTGGGAAGATCCATGTCTGGACCTGGATCCATATATCCTGTATCCTATATCCATCCACATATGCCTGGAGCAAGCAACCTAGACATCCTGAGTCTGTCTGGGGAACTACCTCTGCCACATTGTGAGTCAGAAGATGAAAATGAGTAATTTGTTGGTAGAAGTGGGTAGCACAAGGAAGAGCAGAAATAGTGAGCCCATCAGTTGTTTCATGGGCCTGTATAATGCTTAGTAATGAAGGCAGCTCTGCTGCTTGAAAGAGAGAGAGTAGGTGCAAGGGTTTTCTTATGTCCAGTACCGCTGTACTGAAAGGGCTCAGGTGGGTACTGGTATATCAGTGCTGACGTGGCTGCCAACGCTGCCCAGTGTTGGTGTCAGAAAAAGTGTCTCAGATTACAACGAAGAAGCAGGAGGCATCAAGAGGCTCAGTGAGACTTGAGCTGCCAGCGAGCTTCTGGCACGGGCAGTATAAAGAACGGAGGTGCTCTGATGACTGACTGCGGGGCTGAGAAAATGCTGAGGGATCTTCAGCCTCAATGCTACAAGCCCATCAGTACCATGGTCCACAGAACAGGATTATCTTGTCTGTGGCCAGGAAGCTTGAAGCTCTAGCAGGTTTTTCTGTATTGGTACCAAGATCAGGAACTGATTTCTCTACAGCATGATGGTGTCTAAAGTCTCTTTCTGAACTTGACAAGCTCTTTTTGGGCCTGGAAATTGATGCCGGACTTGGCTCAACTATCTCTATGATTCACTTGAGAGAAGCGCGTGGAAATGAAAACCACCTTATGTCTCCCAAAGACAGGGAAACTGCTAGCACTGGGGAAGCAGCCCTAACTGGCATCTGACTCCCTTTGTGCAAGCGGTCTGGATCATGTGAGGAAATGCATGGATTACTCAAGACAATATTCTCTCAAGCCTGTTTCCCTAGGGACGATCCTACCCTGAGTGGGGGATTGGATTGGATTGGATCTGTCTTTTTGGCAGGTGTGTGTCTCATTAGCCACGCATCCTCCGTGAGCCACACTGATCCCCTTCCCCTGCCTGATTTGCTGCTTTGCTTTCTGTTTTGTGCCTCATCTGGCACTGTGCTGCCTGTCTCCTCCCAATCTGCTATGTGCCATACATGGGGACTGCCCATGCCACTTGTGGCACACATGCCAAAGGTTGGCCACCTCTGGACTAGATGAACTGGTGAGGTCCTTCTCAGCCTTACTTCTCCATGATACCAGACTTCTGTGCCTTTTCCTAAAGGACTTGTTTCTCTCTGATTTGCCCCTCACCTAGGCTTATCAGGTGATAGACCTTGGGGGTTGCTGCTAGGCTTAGCTTCCCCCCAAGATAGGAGACATCTATATTTGAATGCCTTCAGTAAGTATGAGGTGCCCCCCTTCCAAACATTACAAAATGTAACGAAGAGAAGGGTACTACTCCTGGCTCTCTGTAGTAATATTTGCAAATTAGCAGTTTGGCAAGTGCAGGGGTGTTCCAGTCTCAGTTGCAGGTAGTGAATAAGGATTGATGGAGGGTTAGGTTGGGTGGCTGTGCCCTTCTAAGCTCACAGGGGGCACAAGAAGGTAGATGACATATGTTCACCCCCCAGGGGCACTGCTACAGACCGTTCTCTGGCTCTGGTGCACTTGTGGAATAGATACATGCAGTCACTCAAGTAAAAACATTGAATTTCTTGGGTTTTTTTCCCTACCCGACACTGAAAAACAATTTAAGAGATTTTGTTCCCAGTGATTAAAAAAACAAAACAAAACAAAATAACCTTTCTTCAAAGCCCAGGTTCAGATGCGAGACCCCAGGTGACTATTATTATGGAAAGTTATGAATGTATGAAAACTGGGAGTTACAGCAGAACTGTTTTGCAACCTTAACATTAAGTGCTGCAATTATCTTCAGCCTACTACAGTGTCACACTGAGGTGCAAAAAGATGAATTTCAGCCAGGAGTGCAACTTACTTTCTGAATTTCCTTGCTTTTAAATGAATCCATAAAATAAAGATATAAAAAAATCTTCTCTATTGCTTTATTTCTTTAGCAGAAGTGTAAAAATATTATACTTGGCAGCAAAGGAATATGTGCGTTCATAAAATAAGAAAAGCATTTTGCTTATGGATAGAGGGAGGACATCTTCCTTCAACACAGTCCATCTTGCAGTGTTTTCTGACATTCAAAGGACACCATTAACTAACTTCACCAACATAGCTCTGTTTAAAGATATGCCTAAAATGGCTGTAAATAAGGAATTAGAGAGTGAAGTCTATTGTTTGTTGTGTGCATTTGACAATACATTTATGTAATCTGCTTCACCCTTATCTCATATACAATTAGTTATTCAGTTTCCCCTGAAACTCTTGCTTTGTGTAGCCTTTTTTTTTTTAAGAGCCAAATGGAAGGTGAAATATGGAAATGTTATTGTGAACCCACAAGAACTGGCAGGGGAGGAAAGGGGAGGATGAAGAACATTTAAATTATGCTTACTTCATTTTCTGAAATTGCCTTGATATCAGGCTAATGATGTCTCATTAAATTTATTCTTCATGAGTGTTTAAAAATATGAGGAAACAAGCTCGGAGTGGGGATTTTCTTGGACAGACTTCTCAGCCTTTTTTACATCATACACCTGTGGACATGAACCTTTGCATGATTCTCCCTGCAAGGACATTTCCTCAAAAACAATGGTGGAAACAAATGTTGTGCTGTTAGCTTAACGTGTCTCCACGCAGCTCCTTTTCCCTTTCAGTTTCATGATTTTTCATAACTTCTACAAAATTCACTTTAAAAATGGTATAGAACCAGCTTCTATTTATTTTAGTAGAATTTTTCATTGGACAAATATTGGGCCCAGCTTTTCCATCAGTGCAATTCTGTGGGCATTTTTGAGCTGTCATATTAGCCCATTTCGATAATTATATAGTCACTAGTGAACATTGCTTTGAAATAGTCAATAAACTGCAGTGAAAACTTGAATTACCTTTGTTTTCACACATTTTTGGAGTGTCCCCAGAACACTTGAGTGGTAATGCAAAATGAAGTGAAGTGTGTGTACATATAGCCCTTATGAGAAATCTTTTTTGCTCACTTCAGTGGATCCTGTTATTTCCTTTGCTGTCACTGTGATGAGAACAGTGTTGTTCTCACCCTTGAGATGGTGCTGGCCTGATTTTGCTTTGGTTGAGGAAAATGCTAGATTTCATTTAGATATAAGACACTCTTCCTTATGTGAGTGTATGCTGTAATCATACATCTGAACATAATGAAGTACCATATGTGTACTCAGTGAAGCTATGGAAAAGGTTTTTGGAGTCTGAATTGTAAAGAAATCATGCAGGCAATAGACACAATTGCATCTGCACACATGAGTAGCTGGGATGAGGGGTAAAATGCTAGTCTCATTGAAATCAGTGGGAGTTCTGCCATTGACTTCAGTGAAGCCAGTATTTTACCCTGTAACTCTGGTTCATCGGTTCCAAAGACACATACTTTTATCATTTGAGCTAAAAGAGAGCTCCAGTAGCTGTTGGTAGTAATAGGCCCTGTATTCTCTCTCTGAGTCAGTCACTAGAAAGCAACTTCATTCATTCGCACACACAAAGCCAGTGTGGTACAGCATGTCAGAAAGCTACTAAGGCCCCCACCTGCAGACATGTTGTAAAAGCTGATTCTCTCGGACTTCAGTAAGGTAGTGAAGCGCTGACTTCCAAAGAGCTTTGCCTGCCTGAGAACGGTAGGGTTAAGCCTACCAAACGTTACAGCATGGGGAGGAAAAGTTATCACTAATGATGAAGGGGTTCCTCTCAATAGCATCGTTCTCTGTCTCCCTCCCCTGTAAAGAGGAGATGCTCCTGTTTGAACTATTTAGTGTAGTTAAGCACTGTTAGGGATTTACCGGCATCTATACCAAGAAGTGCATTTAAACTCAAAGCGCCTTTGAGTCATTGTAAATGTTTTGATTGGAGCTCGCACAGTTTTCTTAAAAGTGCTTTATGATGTATTTGAAACATGTTCACAGGGTAGTGAATTTTGGGGAGGGAAATTCTGGCTGAAAAATCCCTGCGTTTTTGGAACCACTCCAAACGAGAATTAGAATCCGAACTGGCATTGTGAAAAAACAGCTACCATTTCTGCTTATCCATATGGTATAAAGTCAGGTGTGGAAAAAAAATCCCATCACAGCAAAATAGCTAACTGCGGAATTTCCTTAATTTTTCCTAAAAGGTTCTAAAATACTGGTCCAATGGACTGGGTCACTGGATCTGTGGAGCCGGGGGGGGGCTGGGAACCCAGCACTGTATAAAAGCTGTGCTGGCATTAGGAAGGGAGTACACAGAACAGGATGATATGTTGCACTGATGGTGGTTGCACTGATGAATTTCCATGGGCGCTATTGTGACACTTAAAGTTGTGTCCTTTTAGCATATAATAATTAGACTGGGCCAATGATAGTGAGGGCATAGCATAAGGCTCTTCTGTCCAGAGTTCAAATTCATTAACCAGTCAGCCAACCCTCACTATAAGGGGGTTGTGTATAATTATGAGTCACCTGTTTGGTAACTGATATTTTCTTTATTTTTAGGCAGACTCTGAGGCACCCAGACACCATGGCAATGGGTCCCAGATAAGCACTTTAAATATATGAAATATACTGATGATTTGGACTTCACACTTGAGAGGGGTGTCTGCATTATCCACTCGTGATAGCTCCCTTTGTAGATGATGAAGTCAGACTCATCCCATGAAGACAAATTCCACATCCTAAGTATAGTGAAGATGCATTCCTGAAATATATATAAAGCATTATTTTTGGACTGACTGGTTTGGCTTGGCTCTGTATCTGCTCCTGCAGGACTCGATGGGCCTGAAAGTCATAAGAGAAAGAGTCAGTTCTATCAATGTAAGTGTATTTGAAATTAAAATTAAGCTAGGCAATGTTATTGCATGTGCTCCTATGTCTTTTGTCCTTTAGTACCAGGTTGTCAGGACCACTCAGGTCGTGGGACCACGGCAAGTGCTCGAGGGAGACGCAGAAAGGTCATTTGGAGTCTACTGGTAATACAGGAACATGGGCCTGGAAGACATGCTCTGAGTTATCCCCACCCCTGCTCTCTCAAGACAACAATGTCAAATACTGTTTTTACTCAAATACAAGATGAGGTTTTCCTTCTCCATTCAGTGTGGGGGGAAACCTCTCATCTTATACCTGAGCATGG
This sequence comes from Crocodylus porosus, assembly GCF_001723895.1. Lineage (NCBI taxonomy): Eukaryota > Metazoa > Chordata > Crocodylia > Crocodylidae > Crocodylus > Crocodylus porosus. The sequence goes on from NW_017728947.1 coordinate 99,016,207, forward strand.
GCCAGGCAAGCAGCTACTGTGCCTCTGGAGGGGCCGGGGGGCTCACGTAGCAGGCAGGGGGTGCGTGGCAGAGCATGGGGGAGGAGTGTGTGGTGTGGGGGGAGCACAGGGGAAAGGGTGGAGGGGGAATTGTGGGGGAAAGGATGAGCAGAGCAAGTGGGACACGAGGAAAGGGACATGTGGAGTCTGGGGAAACAGAGTGGGGGAAGGGACACATGGAGCACCCCTTCCCCTGCACCCTTTCCCCACATTACCCTCACTGTGCGGTGCCCCCCCATATGTTCCCCTGCAACATGTGCCCTTTGTCCCATGAAGGGGTGGGGCCCACAGTGCAGGGGGGAGTATGGGGCAAAAGTGGGCAATGCAGGAGAAGCAAGGGGAAAGGGTGTGGGGGGAGCATGGGGAAAGGGTGCTCGGTACAAAGGGGAGCATGGGTGAAGGGGCACGCAAAGTGCGGGGAGGAAGTGAAGATGATGTGCAGTGCAGGGGAGCATGGAGGAAAGGGCTCATAGTGCTGGGGAAGGCACAGGAAGGAGGGAGCAGGGGAGCATGGGTGAAGGGATGCATGGAGTGAGGGAGCCATTGCTTTCCCTGCTGCTGTTTTCCCTGTAGCAGTGATAGGAGGGAAGAATTGAAGACAGCCCTCCAGTAACTAGATTCTAGATGTGGAAAATTAAAATAAATGTATAATTTTGTGTACAATCTAATTATGGGGGAGGTCATCTTATTTACTCAAATCTAAGATGACACTGAATCTATGGTAATCCCTTCCATAAATGTATCTATAGTTCCACCCCAGTTAGGTCTCTTGCCCCTACTGGACAGTGATGTTCTTGCACTAGAGGCGGGTGCAGGACACTTCCTCACCTTCCTAGTTCTGCTGACCCAAGCAACAAAGAAACTAACCCGATGTGTCTGTTCTGGCACTAGACCATTATGATGCCTTTAACCCATGGCTCAGCTGTTCTGGGATGTTCCTCCCTCCAGGTTCTCACCTGACCTGTTCCTCTTGCTGCACATGTTTTTTTATGAAGCATGCCAGCAGGAGCAGAAGAATGACTAACACCGTCCCGGCTAGATCCACCCACCTGCTGGAGATTCACCTTGTACAGAACAGGTTAAACGTAACCCTCTGTTACTGCTGATGGGTGTGGGCAGCAAAGTAAAAGACAGAGGTGGGGAGGAAACACAAATGAAAGACCCCCAGTGTAACACATCATCATATCTTTTCTCTATCCAAGAGGAAAAGCGAAGTGAGATTAACAAAATCCTCCCTTTGTTATTTTTTATTCTTGCTTCTTGGGAGAGCAGGGGTCAGGAACATCAGAAGCACAAGAAAAAGGGTTGTGATCCTGTTTCCCTGCAGGTGAGTATGTGGGGAAGAGGAGGAGAAATATGAGGGAGGAGAGACTGAGTGTGATAAATGCAGTCCCACAGTGATTAGATGAACTAGCCAGTTCAAAACACTTGCTCATATTTAATTTATCTTAAAGTGAAACACATAATAACCAAGCAAACTGCAGTATGCATCTAGATTACTTATTTGTTTGTATACCTTGACTTATTGACACATAGGGAGCAAATATATCAAGGAATAAGGGATGTTTCTTTTTTCCTCTGTACAGTGACATTTTTTACAATTGTATTTAGCAAACAGCTGCGTTAACTCAGGTTTTCCCTCACTTTTGCGGAGTTACGGCTTAATGCTGTTACTTCACTCTTGTTTCTGTTTAGTTTAATTTGTGCTAAAAGTAATTTAATGTGCTTTGATTTTACTTCATTATTACCAAATTCATCTCCACATTTTCTCCTGTTTGCCTTAGAATTGTAATCATATCATCACAGTCTTTCCTAGACAGGAAATCTTACGTTTGTATGCACCCCCAAAAGAGGGCTTTTAAGACTCAGATTGAGATTGTTGGACAATGTCAATCTCACACTTGAACGTTCTGTGATAACATCAATATTGACTTGCATTAAAATAATTTCCTATTATAATTTCACACTAGCATTTCTCCCCAGGATTTGGAGACATATATTAGGGGTGTGCAAAATGGGCCATATTCGATTCGGATTCGGCCCAAATTGGGGACAGTGATTCAATTTGTTGATTCAGATCACTGTCCTGATTCAATTCAGCTGAATCTGAAGATTTGATGTTGATTTGGAGAATCAGCAATTTGGCCATAGACACAACTTTAAATGTCTTTTCTACATACCTCAGGGTACCAGGCATGGCTTATGAACACTGCGATAGTGGGGTGGATAGAGCATATATATACACACACTAGTGAATTGCCCGTCAAGAATGATGGGGGCGCGGGGGATGGAGCACCACTTCCCAGGAGCAAAATGGGGGGAAGCTTGCACACGGTGGCTGTCACTGCCACCCACCGCCCTGCACTGGTGCTGCTCCATGTCTGGCTGTGCAGCACCCCTCCCTCACCCCATGCTCCATATCTGGCCCCATGCCACTCCCCCCACTTTGTGTCTGGCCTGTGCCCCGCCAGTGCAGGGCAGTGGGTGTTCGCTGCCACTCACCACTCTGTGCTGCCGCTGCTCCACATCCAGCTGCCACACCTCCTCCCAGCTCCACATTTGGCGCCCCCCTGCTCCTCATTCAGTCCTCACCCTCTGCGCCCCGCTCCACGTCCGCCTGGCCTGCTGCACTGGAGCCACGTCCCACCCATCATTCTTGACACAGCACTGGCTGGAGCCACACCCCACCGGCCAGCCCCTCCCTCCCCCCTGCCCCCAAGAGCATTATGGACACACAGACAGACGGACTAAGCCCTTTATATATGAAGAATGGGGAGAAGAGAAAATTGTCAAACAGACTTTCTGTGTATCAAAATTGGGAAATGTTTTGGAAAACTTGTTCTAACAAGCAGTCAATGTAGCAGTGGACTGGCAGAGGAAGTAGTCTTTCTGGACTTTCGGAAGGACTTCAACACTGTCCCTCACCCCATTCTCATTAAAAAACTGGGGGGCAGTGGCATCGAGACCCACACAGTCAAATGGGTCGCCAACTGGCTGGAGGGCCGCACCCAGAGAGTGGTGGTGGATGGGTTGTTTTCAACCTGGAGGGATGTGGGCAGTGGGGTCCCCGCAGGGCTCGGTCCTCGGGCCTGCACTGTTCAACATCTTCATCAGTGACTTGGATGAGGGGGTAAAAAGCACCCTGTGCAAATTTGCAGATGACACTAAGATGTGGGGGGATGTGGGCATGCTAGAAGGGAGGAATAGGCTGCAATCGGACCTGGACAAGTTACGGGGTGGGGGAATGAGAACAGGATGGATTTCAACACTGACAAGTGCAAGGTGCTGCACCTGGGGAGGAAGAACCAGCAGCATACCTACAGGCTGGGAAACTCCCTTCTCATCAGGGCAGAGGCAGAAAAG
>NW_017728947.1:99019761-99042398 GCF_001723895.1 Crocodylus porosus
AGAGGAGGCCACTCGCATGATCAGGGGACAGCAGGGCAGGCCCTACGAGGAGAGGCTACGGGACCTGAACCTGTTCAGCCTCCACAAGAGAAGGCTGAGGGGGGAGCTCATGGCCTGTTACAAGCTAGTCAGGGGGGACCAGCAGGCACTGGGGGAGTCCCTGTTCCCCTGAGCACTGCCAGGAGTGACTAGAAATAACCATCACAAGCTGGCAGAAGGTAGATTTAGGCTAGGCACCAGGAGGCGCTACTTCACGGTCAGGGCAGCTAGGATCTGGAACCGACTTCCAAGAGAAGTGGTGCTGGCTCCCACCCTGGGAGTCTTCAAGAGGAGGTTAGATGAACACCTTGCTGGGGTCGTTTGACCCCAGTACTTTTTCCTGCCAAGGCAGGGGGTTGAACTTGATGATCTGCTCAGGTCCCTTCCGACCCTACCTACTATGAAACTATGAAAAAATGTGACATTCACAATCAGGGGTAGTTTGGCTGTTCTGTAACCTCAGTATTTAAAATGTATTCAGAATCTAGCCTGGATGCCCATGGTTATCCCATCTGAGTCCTACTTGCCCATTGTAGTGGTAAAGGAAGTGGGGGTTGTGAGTGGTTGTTGATCGGCACTGGCTGAAATGTGTGTGAAGGCTTTTCTCTAGAGTTTAATGACTCTTGGCTTAAGCCAGGAAGATGGCTCTCTTGCTTTTGCAAGCATTCAATTATTTTTCCAATTTAATTTTAAAAACAAGTTTAAAATGTCAGAGGTATTGAAACCAACATGGAAATGGCAGAATCAGTTTGGATTTTTGGAGTTGGGGCAGAAGAGAATGTCTCTTCCCAGAAAGCGCTGTTCATGGCTCATAGATTTTTTTTTCCCCTTCTTGAAACATATGTCTGTCTCAGACTTTCAAAGCTGTTCTGTTTCAAAATTTCATCTGGTGTCAGTCAACAAAGGAAAATATACACAAACGATTTGTAAGAGCTGGGGAGTGATTCTTTCAGCAGCTCCACTGATTTCAGTTTACTCGTACATGTAAGGCTTACTCTTGTAAATAAGGATAGCGAGATCAGCACAGAACTTAGAAAAATGAGTATCTGAAATAGTGACAAAAATACATTTCCCCCCCTCAATCTCAAAAATAATTTGTCCTCTTTGAAAAATGAGAAAATATTATGTCTGATCTCATGCTAGGTATGTTGTTCTCTGTCCTTTCTTCATAAGGAAAGGTCTTGTCATGGAATCTTTATTATTGAAAGCTAAAGAAGAAGAAGAAAAAGAAGAAAGAGGGCTGCTGTGCTTTCATTTCTCCCTATACAACCAAGTAGTTAAGTTGAACAGCTGCAGCGAGGGGCTGGATTTGTGAGAGAGATCCAGCTTAATCCTCAGATAGCAGGTTGTGAGTGCAGTGTTGACCGTTTGAAACATTTTTCCTACTTAAAAACTAAGCAAACCTCATCTCAAGTCACTGAAACTTAACAAATGTGGATCCCCACAAGGGAAGGTTCAGAGTGATGTTGTTTGATCTAGGAAATACGAGCTATGCAATGCCATGTCACAAAGTAGCACTTCAGTCTTAGGCTCTCTGGGGGTGTCAAAGCCCGTGTGCTCCTGGTACTCTAAAGGAATTACCTCGCTTGGAGGATTCTGCTGAGGGCCGGTGGGCTGGCTACCTTGTCCTCTGTGCTGTCTCCCAACAGCTCTGTTGCATGCAAATCTGTTGTTATGAAGAGTCAGTTTGAGTCTCTCTCGGTACAGGGACTGGAAGCTTGCTCTTCTGTTCCGTGGATGTGGAGGGGCTGGTGCAGCAATAGAGTTTAGCTTAGTCTTGAGAGCTGCCGTATTTTACACCTCAACTGCTGTGTCCCCTGTGGGTAGTGCAACAACTGAGGAATAACGAGGCCTTAGAAATGTCTAGTCATATTTCTTCTTGCTTTCTGTGCCAGGAGCTCTCATAGATCTGGCTATAACAGCTCTGCACCTGGTGGGAAAGGGGTTATTTTGCACAGAGGCTTTATGGCTGCTTTGCAGTCCTTTCATGCTAGCTTAGCCACAAAGGAGTCCTGGCAATGATGGGCAATCTAAGGAGAAGGCTTATGCACCTTTCCAATGTTCCTTGTCTTTGGGAGTGGGTAGAGGGGTTGCTTGAGACATGTAATCACATGATTATGTTGTGAATGAAGAACCCTCCTTGGTGAATGAAGGAGAAACTAATGTTTTGTTGTAAGAACTCAGAGTTAAAATCCCGAGATCTCTGTGTTTTCTGTGCTAGGTTGGGGAAAGCCTAAAGATGGCAATAAACCACATCTGTGGACCAATATTTGCTTAGGTCTGGAGCAGCAGACATATGGAACCTGCTTTATACCCTTCCCTCAGCTTCTGCTCCAGTTACAGCTGCTTTTCTCCCAGGGTCATTGATCCTGTTCTTGGGTCAGCCTGCTGTTTACTACTTATACCCTGTTTTTAAGGACACTGGTTTTCTCTAAAAGCAACAACCCACTGTTGTAAAGTACATCACAGGCGTAGTATATTGAAACAGGTCGGTCCAGGCTATATTTCAGAAGCTTTTAAATGTAACCATCTATCTTTATTTACTTTTTTCACTGACCTTTTTATGGTGGTGTCTGCAAATCTCTGGGTAAGCAGAATGTACAGTAAAGTATGTTTGCTGTAACTTTCAATTTTGTTTTACTGCAAGGAGCAATGTATGGCTCACTTTAGATCCAGATTTCCCATTGTCCCACACAAGTCAGATACTTGCTTACTGTAGTGCCTGTATATTTATGATTGAAGAGATGCTTTCATTCAGCTTCCATGGCCTAGAACAAGCCACTGAAACAAAAATCACTTCTAGGAAGAAATTTTCCTTGCTTCTATCCCAAAGACGATTCTTTCTTAAGTTATGGGAGCAAATATTTGTTCAGCTGCTTTTGAGGTTTTCTTTCATAAAACAAAATACATGAAGCCTACTGGAAAGCTTACCTTCTGAAACTGCAACTCTCCATTCGGCTTCACACGCCTGCCCAAGTAAAACCCCGCTGACTCCATCGCTAGGGGACGGGTCTGTCCGGCAGGACTGGGGTCTAGATAGGTACTGTACTCTTCTGAGTTTCAAAGTGCTGTTTTGAATACAGGTGGGGTTCAGCTGTGTCAGGCATCTCTTCTTAGCTTAGTAACTATTTCAAGGTAAACATTTTAACAACTTAGCCCATCCCATAATAGAATGAGCAACATTAGAAAAACACTGTATTTACACAACCTATTTTGGGGCTGTTTAGGAGAACACAGATGGCCATTAGGCAGTGTTTCATGTAGTGTTATCTTTATAATGGGGAACTGAGGCCCAGAGAAAGTAAAGCCCAGGTCCAAGAACTTAAAGGCCCAATTTCATCCAAGTCCCTCTTTAGGTACCTATGTGAGAAAAGGTGATCCTGCAAATCTCAGGTTGCCTGCTGCTTGACCCAAAAAACAACCTCAGTTTTCAACAGTGGAGTTACCCATGCACCAAACGCTCTGTTTTTGCACTTGCCAGGAAGTATCTCAGCCTGGCCCCTAGCTTACTCTCAAACCTGCTCAGGACCCAGAAGCTAGGGCTCTTCCACCTATTTCTCCAAAGGGGGCCAGTCTGGGAAATGTTTTCTGAAAACATCTGGTGCAGGATTTGGTTCTGCAAAGAATGAGCTAGCTGGCAGCTGCAGTTCCTTTTAGTGGCCCATGCTATTTACTTGCAGCAGTCACTGAATACAAGGAATCCCCCCCCCAAGTGAATGTCCTGATCACTGGGCTACAGAGTCCTGCTCCTTGGCAGTTCCTTGCTTGGTTCCCAGTGAGCCCTGAATGCTCTGCTTCTCAGGGGCACAGCATTAGTGACAAATGCTCCCACCTCTGAATAGCTTATTGCTTGGGGCCCAGCACTCCCCAGGGTGGTGGAAGTTGTGGGTTTTAACCCCTCTGGCATGGAAAGGAACTGAACCCTGGTTTATCCAACAACCTGTTGGGTAAAACAGATGCCTCTTTGTAGCCCTCAGTAGGGAGCTTAAGCCCTGGAGAGGATTTATAATATACCTCTATCCTCAGAGTCTCCATATAGATGCCAGAGACAAGGATTTGGGCAGTCATCCCCCATGGCTAACACCACAACCAGGAGCCAGTCAGGAAATAGGAGATTACCCAAGGGCAGAACCAGGCTTGTGTCTTATTCCAGGGTAAGCCAAAGGCCAGAAGCCAGACATGGATAAGATACCCAGCGCTCAGGACCACAGAACAAAAGAGGGGACCAGAATCAAGGTGAAATGGTGGGATCAGAGCAGTCGATAGGCTTATCAGGAGGATTGGGCCGAGGCTTCATCACTGTCTGCCCTGCTAGTTTGAAGGCTGTCTTTTGGGTGGGGTCTTCCTTCCCACACAGCCACCAATGACTGGCCACCAAAGGGCTGACTAATTTCCCCCAGGGGGCAGTGACTCAGTACAATTGCCTGCTTGGTGGTTTCCCTTCTGATCCTGTAAATCTGAGTGGCTCCTTGCCCAGTGTACTGACTTTTGGCATCTCCCCAGGTAGCATGCTGGCTTTTGTGAATCCCATTCTGAGCGGGTAGACGGCCATGGCATTCATATTGTTATTGGAGGTTACTCGTGCAATCTGGAACAATGCAATAGATCTCTTTACTGATTCTGCAGCTGTAGAAGTGAAGCAAACTGCCCCAGCTTTAACCCTGCCTCACCCAGGATCAAAGCTAGGGTGTTTAGCTCACTTGTATCACTCTAGGATCATGCAAACATAAGAATGAGCAACAGCTGCTGTGTACTCCCAAGCAGCAGCTCCTCCTCTCCTTCTAGAGCACTAAACTGTACATTGGTCCCTCTCCATGAGGTGTAGAGGGAGCCAAAGTGACTTCACAGAGCTCTGGATTCCTCTAGCAAAACAAGTGCCTGGAAATTGCTCAGCTTTGCAGCATCCAAGTCCCTTTTTGAGCCTAAGCCTAAGTGACTTCCCCAAGGCTGCAGAGCAAGTCTGTGGTATAATAAATGGTGTAGACATAAATGTTATAGATGTGCTCACCATTTTTCAAATCATGTTAACTGATTTGCATCACACAGTTCAAATCAAATTTCAACCAAATTAAGGTTAATAGACAATCAAGGGGTTGGCCCGCTTCTTCACAGACCAGTAGCCCTGTGCTTGGGCAGGGTTGGGGGTTTAGGATACAGATGCTTAGTCAGTGGTGATGTGTAGGGGGTGCATGTGCACCCTCTGAGAGCACTGGTGCACCCCCTGGCTGGCTGCACTCACCACTTGGGCAATGGGTGGGAAGGCAGGCGGGAGCCCCGGTGCCCCCCCTGCAAGCACCGGCTGATCACTGAAGCCACACCTTGCTGTGGCCACAGAAGCGGCTGCAGCAATTGGGATTGGCTGCGGGGGTCTCCCCAGGCAGTGAGATTGGCCGTGGGGCCAGCAGGACTGCTTGCAGGGAGGGGCACGTACCTCCGGCCGACTAAGGCGGCACCAACTGCCCATTTACTTAGGCTCTATAGGTGCTGTTGACACATTGACTTTGTAAAGGTGTTATTTTATGCCTGATAGACTCTGTTGTGTTGCAATAGCACAGCTGAGTTTCCCTTGAGGGGATTGATATTTGCAATGCTTAGCTAAGTTCCTAAGGACTGTTTTTCCTAAAAGAAACACCATATATATATGTTACTTACTATAGTCAAAATTGCCTAGTTTGGACTGCCCTAGTCGTCATTAACTTTAATTCTCATTCAGTGAGGATTAATTGATTTGGACTGGAGCCAATTTTAATTTGGACTACAAACATCCACACGTATATAGTGATGACTGTAGTCCAGATTAAACCTAGAAATATGGAAAATCTATAAACGGCCATAGGGAATTAAATCCAAATCTCCCAAGTCTCAGTGCAGTTCTTGATTATGTTGAGACCTAATCCCTAAGGGATAGGAAAAGAAGTTACACATAACTCAATTTAAGTCATCAGAAACTGGTTTAAACCTGTAACAGAACAGAAGCTCAGTGAACATAGATTTCAAAATGGCTAAAACTAGTTTAAGATAAACCTGGTTGAATGTAGTGTCAGACTTAACTGATTTGGGTCAAACCAGTTCATGAAACTTCTGTCCCAGATCCCTTCCTGGTTTAATTTAAATCACAGTCCCCCAGTATTCTGTCCAGCCCTGGTCTGGGGTGTGCTGTCTGCTCCAGAAAGCAGGGCTGGCCCTGCCCCTCTGCTCCCTAGCTGGAGCAATGAGGGCTGCCTGACAAGTGGATGAGGGAGGCAAGCCTGACTGGAGATGCAGCCCAGTCTACAGAGGGGGACTGTCCCCTTCCCCAGCAAACCCTGGCTGGGGTCTAGGGTGGGTGTTGGGGGGGGGGGTGTTAAACACCCCTTCCCCCACTTAGACTTATTGCTGGCTACAACTGTGGACTACAAATCCCAGAGGCACCTGGAAGCAGGAAAGGGAAGTGATCAGCAACCTGCAGAGTCCTGTTGTTGTGATTCTGGACTGCAAATCCCAGAGACCTCAGGGACAGCAGGAAGAGGAAGTGAACACACAACCAGAGAGCCATGCTCTAGCATCCCTGGCTGCTGGCCTGAGCCACTGCAGGCATGTGGCTGCATTACCTGAATCAAAAGGTAAATGTCTGTTCACTTCTGTTTCAATTTAATCTGTGCAGCTCAGACTTAACTTGGAAAGACTGAATCAATTCAGCCTTGGACTTTCTGACTTTTTGTTCAAGGTAACAGAAGTTCAACTCTGCCTGTTACATGTGATTGTTAAGGAAAGGCAGCAGAAGTTAGAGAGAGAAAAAACGAATTAGTTCATTGACGGGCTAGCTGGCAGTGACTTAGCCCAAAGGTTTTGAAAGGGCAAAAGATGATTAGAGGACTTGGGATTCCCTTTCCTCACCAATCTGGTAATGATTTGGCCCAGGGGTTTTGAAGGGGTAAAAGATGATTGGAGCACTTGGGATTCCCTTTTCTTACCAATCAGGCCCCAGAAACTCACCCTCCATGTCCCCTGATTGGCTCCTTGGGTCACCTGGAAGGGGATAAAAGGGGCAGCGTGACTGACTCAGGGGAGACCAGTGAGGGACCACAAGGGAGGAGATTCAAAGAGCTGGCAAGAGCTGAGCCAGTGGGGCGGGAGCAGTTGACCCAAAAGAGCCTGAAGGAGTGGGACCTGGAGGCAGCAGTTGGACCCTCAGCAGCACGGCATGCGGCCGGCAGGAGAGGCTCCCCAGCTCCAGCAAGCATCTGAGCAGAGACCTGAGGGGTTCCCCGCTCTGCTTCCAGCTCCTCCAATCAGTGGCCAGGCAGCTCAACATGAGGCTGGGGCTCTGGGAAGGTCAAGACCCCTAGTAGGTTAGACTAGTGCTACCAGTGGTGGCTGTGTGGTAGAGTTTATGCCTACCATGTGAGGGATCTGACTTCAAGTCCCAGCTGGGGTGATTTAGGGTGAGTGAGCTACCACAGACAAATTCTTCTTGCAGTGGAATGGCATCATTGTGTCTTCCCCTTTTCTCCCCTTCCAGGTACCTAGGCCCTATATTCCTTGTCATTTGACATTTTGTATTTTGTGCCTTTTATATTTCACCAACCAGTATTGTTTGTTCTGCTGTTTGTGTTTTATATTTTGGGTAACCCTGTCTTTTGTCAACTGGATGAATATGTCTATGACTGTAAGTGTCTGACCTTTGTTGAATCCTGTCCCTTCGGGGCATTGTATTCCTGTCCCCTATACCCTCTGGTTTATACTTGTTATGTTCCCAGTATTGTTTTCTCATTAAAAGTTATATGGTTAAGTCCCCATTGGTGGTCTGGCTCTGCTCTCTAGGGGGAGGAGAGTCCCTACACCTCCCACAGCGCTTGTGCACCTGCTCTGATCCCTTCAATTGGAGAGGGGGTACCTCTTGGAGTACCGCCTGGGTTACAGTTCAAACAAAAAGATCTATTGCTACAACCCAGGGACTGTGTTGACATCATGTGTGATAAACAAGAAGAGTGTGAGAGCAGAAATGAATTATTAGTTTGGGCATTAGACTTAATAATTGGATAAACATATGAGAGGCAAGGCTATTTTACTGATAACCCCCTTGGGATGCTCATTTTGACAATGAGGTAGGGACTGAAAGGAGTGAACTTTATAATCATAGCTGGATGCCCATCATGTCCTTACATTCTGGTATCTCTTGTGAAAACTTTGGACCTTCAGTGTCCTGATCCTGAGAGGCAACCTGGCCAGACCAGATCAGAGAGGGAACCAAACCATATTGCCATCTCCTCCAACTTCGACTAAGTTCTGAAAATGTGGAATGTAGCTATCTGTTTAACAAGGGTCTGGCTTCATAAGTCAATATTACATTTTTTGCAACAGTGCTATGTGTGGTGACCAGAAAGATGGGGACCTGAATAGCAGAGGGCTGGGACAAATTTGCCAGGACTCAGAGTGGTTGCTAAGACTATATGCCATGCCTGTTTTTCCCTAGCAGCGAAGGTACAAGTAAGAATTGGCACCAAAGCCGGAAGCTGCATTTTCTATCTTTCCTGTTCTTTTTTTCTCGTGTGTGTGTGCATATGTTGTTTTGTTTTGTCTTCAAGGATTCAGCACTGTTTCCAGCAACAAAAACAATGACATCTGCTTCAGCCCATGCTGACTAACTTTTTGTCTTTTTCCCAGAAAAGACTGTTATCATCACCTCCAAGTCCATCTAAAAGACTGTCAAACATTTGATGTTCCTTATATGATTCCTTTGCAGCTAAAGTGATATTGTTAAAATTAAAATCTTAATTGGTATTTCATATTTCAAATGTTTTTTCCTCCCCTTTCACCTTTTTTTCTGTATCTCTTAATAAAAGGTTAAAACGATTTTAATAGTAATTGTTTACTCTGGGGCTAATCAGTAGATGGCCCCTGTATTCCAAATGCTTTAATGCTTCACAGCGACAGGGTCATATTAACCCCTTTGACTTTCTTGACCTATTTATTCCATCAAGCTTAATATCTTATGTCCTGACTACTAGCATATTCCTTCCTCTGTTGCTATTGTACCGGCTGCTGCACAGACAGAGAGGAAAATGTGATCTCTTTCCTCAAGAGCTTACCAGCTAAAAAGACCAGGAGAAGGGTATGACAGACCAGCAAACTGAAAGGCAGAATCACAGGCAAGCATCTTGCATTTTTGTCATTTTTTTTCTGCATTTGCTTATTTAAATGGGGGCAGGATTGGGGTGAGAAGGACTGCTAGGAAGGGATAAGAATAGGAACAGAATAGGAGGAAGGAGTGGGAACGAGATATTAAGGGAGAGAAATAAGTGGATGGGAGAGAGGAAGTGGTAAATGAAAGGCAGAGAGACTGAGGTCAGCAGCAGCAAGGGAAAGATAGAGTACGAGGAGGAGATACTGGAGATGGTGGGGACAAAAATATAGTCTATGTTTCAAACTGGAAATGGGATCTGATGATATTGCCTGTTGGTTCTGAAGGTCTGGAGAGGCAACAGCTAGCTTTTGCCTGCCCTGACAGTGCTGTTGAGTCTAATTTAATAAAGATAAGCCTAAAATCCTCTTTGGGCCAGGCCTTGCAAACTACAGTGCATAATACTGACAATGAAGTCTTAGATAAAGGATGTGCCCTTTTAGGCATGTTAGAACATATAATTGTCTCTTGCCTAGTTTTTATGAACCTCTGCAAAAAGTTTGAAAGGAGAGGCGGTTGGGGGGAACTGCATTTATTGTAGTAAAAAAATATAGTTAAAAAATATAAAAAAATCGTCTGCCCCAATGACCATCAGTTCTGAGTGCCTCACAGTTATTAAAGTATTAACCCTCACAACATTCCTGTAAGAGAATTAAGGGCTGCTAGCTATCCCACAAAGGCTAAAGGTCTGATCTGCCCTGAGTTGGATGCCTGGGCTTCATATACAATTCCTGGGAACAGAAAGGCCTCTCTAAATGGGTTAACAAATGCCAATACAAGGAGTGAACAGCTACTAGTAGGAACGTTTGAGGGCAAAGGACTCAGGCACCCTGCTCTGGGTTACAAGGAGGAGCCTCCCTTCCCTTAGGCTTCACAGCCTGGAATGGTCTCCGGAGCTACTGACAGACATTCAAAAAGCTTGAGCCTAAATTGATTCAGTCTTTGCAGGTCAGTCTAGGCTGAACTGGTTTGAAATTGGACAGACATTCTCTCTGGACTGAGGAAATACAGGCACATGTCTGCAGTGGCTCAGGCTAGAAGCTGGGGGGTGCTAGTCTACAGTGCTGAGCTGAGGGGTGTGTGGCCAGGCCCTTGCAGGACTCTCTTATTTGGGATGTCTGCCTGCACTGTCCCAGGCTTTTCCATGCTGGCTACACAAGGGGTGGGAGTGTTGCCAGCCCCAGCCCCAGGCTTGTGCTCTGAGACAAGGGAATGTTTGCAGTGCATGCATCTGTTGATGATACGGAGCTTTTCAATCTCCCTCCCTGCTTCGTCATATTGTCTGTAGCAAACTGACAGGCAAGCAAGCCAGCTGGGAGCTGATAGTGATAACAGTCTTTATCACCCGATTAGCAAAACAATTGCCTTTCTCCACATTACTTCAAACTTTTTAAACAGCTTACCAGCTGACCTGTTGATTAGCTCCAAAAGCCCTAAGCGGTCACAGTTCTGTCTGCCTATCCCAGTGAAACTGGAGAGAGAGATGCACACAGACACCTCTTGGCATTAGCTAGCATACCACATGCTGGCTACAGTCCATGCTGTGGCAGAGAGGAAGAAGGGATCTCTGCTTAAGCAGTGAGTAGTGAGATGTGGGGAGAGGGGCACACGGGGAAGCCAGCAGACCCTGCTGTGCTTGCAAGTCTGTGCCGAGCTCTAGCCAGGGAGCAGTGGGGAGGGTCCAGCCATGCTCTGGAGCAGAGAGCCCTGCCCAGCCCAGAGAGCATGCTGGGATGCTGGGGGACTCTGATTTAACTTTAAACCAGCAAGTGGTTTGGGACAGACATTGCATAAATGGGTTTGGGCCAAATCAGTTAAGTCTGGAATTACATGCAACCAGGTTTATTTCAAACCGGTTTCAGCCATTTTCAAACTGGTTTATATGCACTGAACATCTGTTCTGTTAGCAATTTAAACCAGTTTCTAATCACTTAAACCAGTTTATGTGTAATGTCTGTCCCTAGCCCAGGAGTCAAGTGCCCAAAGTTTTTTTTCTTTACCCCCCACCCCCCCAAAAAAACACCCAGGGGCATTTCAGTCTTCTTCCACCTCCCCTCACAGCTGCTGATGGCAATGGTTTAAGCACTTGCCCAGGAAGTGGGAGACCTGGACTCAGTTCCCTCTTCTACCTGAGAATATTCAAATGTATGCCTCTCAACAACCCCAGGCTATATGTTATTCAAGGGTGAGGGCACTCTTAGTCCTACCAGTTGAACCTGCCACTTTCCATGGAATAATTGAAGCATGGAGCCACAGAGCAAATGTAAATGGAGCCTAGTAGTTAGAACACTTGTGGGAGGGATTCCAGTCCCTGCCATATTTCCTAGTCTGAAGAGTTACACTCATCTTTTGTCTTTCTTTGGCCCAGTGAATTTTTAAATATTCCATGAAAAGTGGAAGGATTTTAACACGTTTCTCTGAAATGGGGGAAAGTGACACAAGACCAAGACAAAAATCAGCTTTATTAAGCTTGTTCCAGGTTATTATTACTGGAAGACATCAATTGTGAAAGAGTTTGATACTAATATATTAAATACATTATTGCCATTTCTTTGAAAGGCATCAATGCACAGCATATTTATTCAGAATCATCCAAAGGCAGATGTGTACATCTTTAATGCTTCAGGGGGAAAAAAATCAGATCTGCTTTTCACTTGCTGAACTGCAAATGGATGAATTTTAGAACTCCATGCTGGCTGAGGACATTTTCCTCAACGTGATTGTGACCTCAGATATGTTTCAAGAGACACCATAAGTGATTTTTGCTTAATGTTTTAATGATGGAAGTAGAATTAACCTCCTGATAGCTGCATGCATAATTCAACTTTAACTACTCCATTTTCAACTTCCAGTGTTCTGATACATATCCTGAACAAGTCTTCCTTTCCTATTTATTTTAATTTAACTATGCAGTTATATAATCATGCTGTGTTTTGCTTGTCAAGGGACCGCAACCTTAAGGATACATGAAATGTGGAAGTTACCGCTTAGTAAAGGCAGGAGAAAGGCTGTCAAACATGCTGAGCTCCTTCAGCTGTCTTCAGGAGAATTTGGGGAAGGGGGTAGCATTACAATGCTTATTTCTTGATTCTGCCTTAAGAAGGGTTTTTGGAGGAGCTCAGGATGGCCTCTAATGTCTATGCTTACTTATTTGTTCTAAATCATAAGGCTCCACAGTGCATGAAATTTGAATTGAATGACAGTCACACGTGCTAGCCCTTCTATCCAGGTATTTTTAATGGCATTTCAGTACTTTACACTACATGTATCCTGGCACCAGAAGATGTCAAATATAGTTAATTAAATCCCACAATATTTTAATGAGGTATTAGAAGCCATATAGCAACCTGTCTTTCACATAACCTCATTTTGCCGCCCTTTCTTTTTGTCTCTGGTCATGCTGTGAATCAGTGACCCACTATGGAATAGAAACCAAGAATCACATGCTTTGTCTCCTAGATGCTGCACCAAATACCTGTACTTATCAATGTACCCATCAAGTTAAAATGTTGTTAATGGGATACTATGACTGAGATTTTAAATTAAAATGTTAATTAATTCAAAGTTATTGTTCCCTCAGCAACTGCCAGACGGCCAAGTTATACAAGTTTGTGAAGGCGTAAAATAAGGGTGAGACTAAGTGTTTGGGTTAACATTTTCCCTGGTGTCTGTCCCAGGTTGATTTTCCTTTTTTTTTCTGGAAAGTTTCAGCAAAATGGTTCAACCATTTCTGAGAACAGGGTCAGGGGAAAAAAATCCCATTATGTTGTGATGTTCAAAATCATTTGGGTGACCCTTTCTTTGAGATGCTTTACTGATCTCATGCTGTAAAGGACAGATTTCGTATCTGGGAGAGATGAGGCTTTATGTCAGGAATCTGTCATGTGCTGTCCTTGAGCAAGTCCACCCAAATTTGGCCCAGCTATAAGCCTTTGAAAAATCTCAGCTCACTCCTGTTGGGTAGCAACTCATTAGTGTTTACTAGCTAAAACCTCCAAACACTGGATAGACTCTATTCTCCACTTTGCTCACAACCTCTAGTGTTGGTTGGATTGTACATTTGCCATCCCAGCAGTGACTAAATATGTTCTGGGCTGCTCTGGGTGGATCTGGGCTCTGGAAATTAGAGCATAGAGCATATCTTTCCTGTGCTGTCCAGTGATCCCATACCGATACCCCACATAATAGTGGCTGTAGTCTGTGAGGTGAATCAGAAAATTCCTACCATGTTGATAAACCATGTGGATGGCAGTCTGGTGCCATATGATGAAATCTGCATTTTGTTTCAGCTTCCCTTTTTAAAAAAGCATGGAAAATTTACACATGTGCTATTTTATACACCCCCCCCCAGTCATTCTTTCCCCAACATATGTGCACACACACTCCCCCCTTCCTCCAAACTTAAAAGTAAATTAAGGTTGCAAAATGAAGCATTCACAAATGTGACAGTGTTGGGATTGAAGTGGTTGGTGCTTTATGGTACAGTCTTATCATGGAATCATAGGTCTGGAAGGGACTTTAATGGTCATTTATTCCAACTCCCTCTAACTACATGAGTACATGCAATTTTTTTCCAAGGGATCCTTGCCTCATTCAGTGCAGAGGATGGACAGAGCTCAAGTAATGAGCAGCTACTTATAATGTTATTCACATTATTCCATGTGTGTTTCCATGCCTTATTTCTTGAACAGTATTGTTTATTGAAACCCTTTTATGAAGACATGTGATGAATTTTCCTAGATGAGAAATCGAACCATGGAGAGATTAAGGCTGAAAGTGTCCACTAATTTTGGGTACCTAATTGGAGAGGTGTAGACCTCCTTTTCCAGAGCATTTAGCTTTAGAAAAGCAGTTTGAGGTTAGGGACAGACATTCAAAAAGTCTGAGCCTGAATTGATTCAACCTTTGCAGGTTAGTCTAACATGCCTAGATTGAACCAATTTGCAACTGTACAGACATTCCCTCTGGATCGAGAAAATGCAGGCACATGCCTGTAGTGGCTCAAGCTAGAAGCTGGGGGGGTAAAGCAGTCCTTCCTTCCCTTCCATAGTGCTGAGCTGAAGTAGGACATGTCTAACAGGATGCTCCAATTAAGGCAGGTTTAAACCCCCACCCTGTCTGCACAGTCCCAGGCTTTTCCCCACTTGCTGTTCAAGGGGCGGGAATATTGCCAGACCCCAGGCCCTGGCTAGCACCCTGAGGCAAAGGTGGGGTGTGCAGTACATGCATCTGATGATGATACTTGGCTTTTCAATTTCTCTCTCCCTGCTTTTTCATATTGTCTGCAAACCTGACAGGTGAGGGAGCCAGCAGGGAGCTGATAACACATTTAGCAGCCCATCGAGAAAACAAAAGCCTCTCTCATTAGTTCAAGCTGTTCTTAAACTACTTTTTCCAAGGAAGAAATGGAGGGACATTACCACCTGACCTGTTGATTAGCTCCAAAAGGCCCTAAGCAGACACTGTCCTGTCTGCCTTTGTCCTGTCCCAGTTAAACTGGAGACACACACATACAGACACCTCTCAGCATTAGCTAGCATACCACATGCCTAGGGTCTGTGGAGCTGGGGTCCATGCTGTGGGAGATGATATGGAGGGAGGTGGGGGGATCCCTCGAGCAACGAGTGGCAAGGGAGAGTGGGGCAGGTGGAAGCCAGGCTGACCCTGCTGTACCTGCAGTCTCCACTGGGACTCTGGCTAGGGAGTGGAAGGGCGGGGCCAGCTCTGTTCTCTGAAGCAGACAGCTCAGTCCAGGGTTGCAAAGCATCTGAGATGCTGAGGGATTCTGGTTTAACTTAAACCAGGAAGGGGTCTGGGGCAGACATTGCTTAAACTGTTTTGACCCACATCAGTTAAGTCTGATACTACATTCAACCAGCTTTATCTTAAGCCAGTTTCAGCCATTTTGAAACTGGTTTATGTGCACTGAATGTCTGTTCTGTTACAGGTTTAAACCAGCTTCTGATCATTTAAACTGGTTTATGTGTAATGTCTGTCCCCAGCCTGTATGTTCAAAGCACAGCTCTCCTTAATTTCAGTTTCATGGGCGTATGCTCAGCTCAATGGCTCCAAATTCTCAATGTCTCATGTCAGGAACCCAGAAAATGAGGAACATGCAGTTAGTAACAAACCTTGGAAAACTGCGATGTAAATGACCAGGTTAGCAAGTATCTCAATACAGTACAGAACTGGACAATATAGACATAATATGCTGTCTGTAGCAGGAGGGCAGTGATAGAATCTATCACTATATACAAGACAGACCTCTGCTCTGACATGTGCTAATTAATCAAGTCTGCTAATTAGCACACTTGAGCAGCTTCTGCATCGTGTATTCAGCATCCCTGTGTTTCAAAATGGTGGCGGAGGTGCTTCAACTAAAGCTCGTCACATTCAGCCTGATGGACATGTATACATTCAGCTTTTCTAAATAGTCCTTAATCTCTTCGTTTACCACTGTTGGCTCCTCTCCTCCTCCCCAAACTGTGCTGCCAGGTGCAGTAGTCTGGGAGCAGACCTTGCCTGTGAAGACTGAGGTGAAAAAGTCATTGAATACTTCAGCCTTTTCCACATCATCTATAGGTTGCCTCCCCCATTCAGTAAGGGACCCACACTTTCCCTGGTTTTCCTTTTGTTGCTGACATACTTGTAGAAACCCTTCTCATTTTCCTTCATGTCCTTTGCTAGTTGCAACTCCAAATCTGCATTGGCCTTCCTGATTTCATCCCGGCATGCCTGAGCAATACTCTTATACTCCTCCCTAGTCATTTCTCCAAGTTTCCATTTCAATAAAATAAATTAGATAAAATAATATACATGCCAAATCATTCATTTACTGGTATAAACCCATCCAGATTAATGTTTGTACAAATCTGGGGGTTTTGTTATTCAAAAATAGTTACTTGCCAACTTACCCTAACATGGTGCTTTCCAGATTAAATATAAAACACAGTCCTTGCTGCTACATTTTGTTACAGCATTATTTTTCTCAGATTCCATAGTTTGATTTGTATTTAAAAGATGCTAGATTGTGAAATGGAGGGACAAAGTTGCTCCATCAACTAGATAAATAGTTCTTTCCAGAGTATATCCACCATGGAAGTCAGCAGTCTATTGATCTGAGTGGTTTACTCTGGGTTTACTATTGTGTAGCAGAGAACAGAATGTGGCCCTGTGGAGACTGAAAAAGTTTTACATTACAGAAATAAATCCCACCTATTTCAAGCTTCATTAATTTCTTCTTTTTTTGTTGTCCTTCAGTTTTTATATTTGTCACACTGGGTCTTGGCAGGGATGAAAAGTATGATTTCCTAATAGTCTTGACTGCATTTTAGAAAGTCAGTTAACAGCAAATGATATTTTATATCAGCCAAGAGGGTACAGTAGATGTAGTTGTTTTTAGTGAGCTGACTTTTGGCTTTAATTTTTTACTGTGCTAAAGAGCCTCATCCAAGAGGAAAGATAATCTATACAGTGTTGTCAATCCAGAGCACTTAAAAATCATGAGTCAGGCCTCAAAACTTCATGAAATTGGCTTAAAATCAAAAGGTTTAGAACATAATATATGCTGATTTCTTTTTTCCTTGTCTTCTGATTCTGAGCCTTCAAGGCATGCTTGGGTCAGATTTGCAAGCATTTTTCTTCAACTATGATGGTGAGAGAGAGACTGATTTTTATTTTTCTTTCATTAAAAAGGGGAGCTTCTCACATAATCATATCAGTCTAGAAGGTGGGACTTCGAGGAAAAACATCAAATATTGCAAATCTCATAAGAAAATCGTGAGAATTGGCAACTTGCTCTATCTGTAGCTAAAGGTGTTCCAATCTTTAGATCTTTCCTTCTTGTTTCTTGAAAAAAATTCTTGAGGTATTAGAAAGGCGTTATTATTCCATTACAGTAACACTGGAAATTTTTTTATTCAGAAAAAACCTAAATGACTGTCATCTCTCTGCTATGATGAGAAGCCCAGCTAAAGGGAACAGCTAAAGGATCTCAGTGGTGATGTTGATTTCTTATTACCACCATATAAATTGGGAGTAACTCCATGAAAGTCACTGAAGCCACTACAACTTTCTTCTACTAGGTAACTGGGATGAGAATCTCAGAAGCCTCAGGGAGAGACTAGGGACACTGTTGTTGCTCTAGTGCTGTTTGCTCTCTCTTACAGGCTCGTCTAGTTTCAGGGTTCTAATTCTGCTCTTGAGTAAACTGGTTTAAATCTGGAGTGACCTCACCAAAGTCAGTGGACATGGCTGATTTCAAAACTAACTCTGGATAAATACTGGGAGAAAAAGCAGATTTTGTTTTGTGTGATGATGTGCTGGGTTCTGGTTGTTCAGCCTTCACAACTATTTGCAGGGCAGACCTGGTATCAGTGAAGGTATAATAATGGTGGCAGTGTTGTTGTGCTAGTGTCACAGGTGGTGCAATCTGACCTGCAGAATGTTTGTTACTGGTGATGAGGCATGAAAAGGAAGGAAGCTGGCCCGGCTCAGCCCCAAGGTTCAATTCGAAAGCCTGACAGATTTAAAAAAAATGCATCTTGCTTCTTGCAATCCGAGTGCATTTGACATAGCATTGAAACTAAATGAGGAATAATTATTAACCTGTAGCCCTGCTTCTCTGAAGACATCATTTGGCTGGATTCCTATTCTTAGGCCTGAGCTCCCTAATAAGGAACAGGCAAAAACTTTAGCTCGCTATAGTCTTTAGCCCTTAGAAACAGGGCGGCCACCAGGTTTGTTCTGAAACCAACTGTTAGTGCTCTCGAGAATACTGTTTCAGTTTCTCACTGTGCAGGAAGCTCCACAGACTCTGTCACAAAACATCTATATGGTAGGACGAAACTGTCCAAAAATATCAGTCAATGTAAATATTAACCTCCTTTTCCTGCAGTTGCTAAGGAAAAATAGCTGGGTTAGAACTCAGATAAAAGGTGTCTTCAGAGAAACTGAGTTACACCTGAGAAACGTAAACCTCCGTTGAAACATCTATGTGGTTGGGTGACTAAAAAACTCAAGTAATGTCTCTGCAAGAGACATGGATTCAATTTATAAAGCTGTCCAAGGCTCTTTTGAGAAGAACTGTGGAGCTTTCTGAATTGCAACCCACAGCAGGAAGTTACTGGGCATGCACAAACCCTGAAAAAGTAGTGAGCAGTTGGAGACAGGTGCCCCATAGTCCCCAAAAAGACAAAATAAGATTTATATTAATAAGCAGAGGTACAGAAGGAAATTTATTCCTTTGTATTAGCACAGATGGAAGTTTAGAATGAGATGCTGCAAAACGGCCCAGTGTGTGATGACTAGACATAGTAAAAGTTGTTAGGGTAAAGCTAGTTTTAATAAAGAGGCCTGAGACTAGTTTCTCTGCAAAACTAACCTAAAACCAGAAGGTCAACCCACAGGATGATAACCTCTAGATCAAGTTCTGTGCAATTCACAGGGGCAGTGTAGGTTTCACTGTGAAAAACATTCTGTCACTCTCAGGGCATTACACTGAGAAGAAAAGAGGAGCAGACAACTTTCATCCTGGCTATCTAGGAAAAACTCTTCCATGGAGGAGCATTGATAACAATGCTCTCAGTGCTGCATGCATACCCAGGTAGAACCACTTGTCTTTTTGTCTTTCTTCAGGGAAGAGTTGATAAAGCCTTGTCATTCCTGATTGACAGAAAATCTAAGGATTTGTTTTGGAATGGTTATTATCCATACAGTGAAGAAATTAGAATTAAGAGGACTATTAGATTCAGTCCAGCCTTTATCTCTTGCCACCTATTTACTTTAATAGTCATTGCAGTTGTTAGTTACACACTAGCATAACTACAGACAACATGTTACAGCTAGGGAGAGCTTTTGGACCAGATCCTGGTTCCTAATGAGGTTGTTTTGTGCTGGTTCAGTGACACAAAGCTGTCTTAATATTACCTTTATCAGGTACATACAGATTCAACTGCCAGTGGGAAATCTCCAGATGGCAGAAATTTGGTGTGGCTGGTTCTACATGTCTCAACCCAGTTTAGGAGATTGCTGAGAGACGGGAGGTATGTGGGGCTGGAGCATTGCTGTGGAATCCCTTGGTAGGGAACTGCATCATAAGGTTGCTGCATCATTTAACTCAGACTTGAGTTTCTTCCTGGGCCTGATCCAAAATCCATTGGAATAAGCTGAAATATGTCCTTTCACTTCAAAGGGCCTTGGATCAGATACTAACTTATGCTGGTAGCTGACCCGAGCCTGTCCACCCAGCTGACTGGGAGAGCTGGGGAGCTGACCAATTCTCTGTCACATAAGTCTCTTTCTTACTCAATACTCAATATTATTGCTTTAAGCAATTCAGGGGCTGAAGATGGCTGAGGTAGTCTCAATGTGCATTGTTTGCATCTTTGCAGGCTGGCAACTGTTATTCACAAAGGAGAACTATAAGGTTAATTCTGGAGTTAAGAATTAACTTCAAATAAGAGAAATCCTTGTGTAATATACCCCTCCAGCTACTTAAATAACTCACCTCCAGAAAACTATAGGAATGTTTCGTTTCCAATACTCTTGCCACCTAAAAAGCCATCACTTGCAAAGAATTCAAACCAGAATACACTGAAGTGTGGGAGATCTCTCTTTCACCTAGAAACCAGAGTATTATATAACAGGTAAATGAACCTGTATTTCCTATCTACAGAGAGAGGGGGTACACATAGGAAGCCCTTTATCATCCCTGGAATGCAATAAATGAATGCACGTACATTCCCAGTGCATAGGGAAGCAGGTTCCTCCCAGGCTCTCTCTCATTAAGGAATATAAGCTGCAACTTTGTAAGAGCTCAAAGAATATGGTGTTTACAGTGGGAGTCGTTCCTCAGAAAAGATATCAGGGAGGTGAAATAGAAAGTTATGAGGCTCCTAAAGTTGACTGCCTCAGAAACAATACTGCACTTCTGCCACAACCTTAGAAAAGAAGGTTTGTAGACACCATCTTCAATCAAAAATTATCCAGCTGGAGGGAAATGTACAATCCCTTAGTGTCAATTAGCATGAGGGACCCTGAGAGCAAGACAAGCCTTAAGTCTTTGTAGTAAGAAAAATGCAGGAACTGGATTGTCAGTTCCCTATCCAGATACCCAATAGGTAATAGGAATATAAACTTACACATTTTATTTGAGAGTATGTGCGAGAAACTGTGGAACAAGCATACTGAGTTCACTGAAACTATAATGGTTCTAGTAGCCTTGTATATAGAAGCAGGGCAGGAGTTCACCACTACAGCAGGAATAGCCTGAACCTAGTGCCTTGCTTGATGTTGCAACAGTGAGCTGAACTGCTGTAAAGTGCAACAATTCAATTTGTATGGGAGATGAGGTTTCCCTGCCTCTCTCTCACACGCTGCAGCCTACTGGGAACTTCTGAAAGCAGAATCATGTATTGTTGTTGCACTTGTACAGTGTTGTCTTGTGTTGATAAAGGGTAATTTCAGGCCTAGCAAGGGATGAGATGCTAATGAAAGCCGTGCTTGCTGTTTTAACAGTAAAAGTTGGTTTTAGGTTTATTGCCAAGTTCTTGCTAGCTTCTTTCCATCGTAACAACCACCATTCATTTTTTCTAAAGCCTTTACAAATGACAGAGAAAAAGGAAAAACATTTAAAGCATGTGAAATACTATATTGTTTATGTGTATTGTATTGTTTGGCTTTCATTTCAACAGTATCTTTTTCCCCTTTTCCTTTGACAGGCTTTCAGGCAGCATTACATGGGGGATTAGCTGTCCTTCTGAGGGCAAAGAGAAAAAGTTAGTGGGTTAAAGTTGGTGCGACTGGAACCCAATCCTGTTTTCTTTAAGACAAAACAAAGTATCCTACATGCAAAAGGAAAGGGAGAAGAGCAGATGGGATATAAAAAAAGGCAGGCTCTGCCTCTGGTGCTGGGTTACTTGCAACCTTGCTGCTGAAGAAACCCTGGCACCAGCCATGTTTTACCAGTCATTCCCAAACTTGGCAATCTTGTGCTAGTGTTGGGGCTGTGTAAGGTGCTGCTTTCAGCTTGCTTTTCTGAACACAGGCTTGCAGCAGTATTGCAAATGTATAGTTGTCTTGGCAGCTAAGCCAGACTCCTTCCTATCAGGCAGAAGTAAAAGGAGAAAGAAAAGAGGAGGAATGACATGGAAGGCAAATAAAAAGGAAGCTACAACAGGAACCAAGCTTCACATGTCAGGTGGCTATTAGGATTTAGCAGAAGGCAGAGGAGGGGGTGATGCCATATATTTCCGTCTCTAGCTTTGCCTGTGGAGACAAGATGTCTCTCAGGATCTGGATGGTTAAGACCCAAGCCTGTTATGGTGGATTTCAAGGTCCCAGGAAATGGTCTAAGAGGCTGCCATGGTGGTAAAACTTGCATGTTCTGCCTACCTGCTCTGTTGTTTCCATCTAAGGATCCCAAAGAGTGTCCAAGAAGGGGACATACCTTATGTCAATGAAATTAAACAAGCCCTACATCTTTTAGGGATTCAAATATAAAAACTTTCTCCTAGTTGTACATTCTCTCAGCTCACTCTCATGCTGATCCTTACTTTTACCTCAAAGGCCTCATAGCCCCCAAACCATCCAGGTTGTGCCAGTTTGTTTCCCCACTTTCATTGATCTCTGTCAACACTTCTATGGAACTGGCTGAATGGGATTGCAGTTGCCTTGGACAAAGTACAAATTACAGTTCACGGCATAACAGCTGCCCCTCCAATTAGTGGAGATAGACAACTGGCATTTTTACCTCTGGATCACCTAACCAAAGCTGAAGAGGCAAAACTGCCGGTGGCTGGTCTGCACCAGGATGCCCTTTGGAGCTGCTGCTAGCGAAGCAGCAAGGAAGCTCTCGCAGAGCCTGGGGTCACCTCAGGCCACACGCAACCTCCTTTCGCTTCTTCCCATACGTGATACGGCAGACTCGACCCAGGTAAAGAGGGAGTGCAAGAGCGATGTAGCTGGGATGCCTCGTTGAGGCGAGGACGTTTTGGGTGGTCTCTCCTATCAGACCGACTACGCAGTTGGGAGAAAAGTCAGACACGCGAGATGCTCTTCCTCGGGTGTCTGAACACGGGAAGCAGAGCAGGGGAATTGAAGCGCGGCGGAGGGGAGAGGCCGAGACGGTCTCGGCGGTAGCAGGCGGCTAGCTGTAAGATCCTGTCGCAAGGGGGGCTGCGGGAAACCTCAGGCAGCTGCCAAGAGAAAGGAGAAGGGGGCTTGAACACCATGCACGTATTTCTCCTCCGCGAGCAGTGACAGGTGTCTTGAATCCCGCCACGCTCTCGCTGCCATCTTCCCCCTGGCTCCCGCGTCCCCGCGCCCGAGGACAAAGCCCCCCACCCCCAGCCTTCCCCCGCCGCGCGGCTCCGCGTTGCTCCCTGTGGAGAGTCGGCCCCAGGCATTTCCAAGGGGCTTCAAGGGGGCAGGAAGA
>NW_017728947.1:99042729-99046590 GCF_001723895.1 Crocodylus porosus
GGGGGGAGCGGGGCCCCGGCAGCCGCGCGCCGCCCGCGGTTAAAAGTTGATCCTGAGTCATTCCTCTGCAGATGAACCCGCCACTGACTCATCCGCTGCCAGCCGCGGGGCCCGGCCACAGGCAAGGTAAGGGGTCCCCCCGCCCGGCCCCGCTCCGGGGAGCCGGGGGTCGAGGGGCTGGATGTGCCCCGCGGCTCCCCTCGCTTCCGTCGCCATCCTCGCGCCGCCGTGCTCCGACCCGGGGGAGGCGGGGGAGCCCGTGCCTGCTCTCGCCTGTCAAGATTTATCCGCATCCTGCCTTGTTTTGAAGCCACTCGGGCTGAGCACAGACAGCGAGCGAAGCCGGGCACGGTTGTCGGGTTTATTGTTTTTGTGTGTGTGTGTTTCTGGTCCCTTCAGCCTGAGCAGGCGCCGCTCTTGATTCATTCACGGTGCCGCGGACCAGACAGAGGAGCCCGCATGTGTCCCTTGGTTTGTTGTCGCCCAGGCTGGGATTGCACATTCGCAGCCTCCAGCTACATCTAGGGTTGGCAGCAGGCTGTCCCGTGTGCCACTGGGGGCTTTTGCTGGCCCTTGGGCAGGTGGCTAAGGTTTAGGAGCGATGCGCGCAATCTTGTTTTGTTGAAACGAGCCATTTTAAGTCGACAGGAGGCTGAACATGTCCAAAAGTGGCCGTTCATGTACCATGCTGTTTACTGCCGGTAATGCAGAAAAACGACAGCGTCTGCAAGCTAGAGATCAGGAGCGCGTTGAGAGAAACGGGTTTCTAGCTAGAGACCAAATGTGCCAGGTTTCAGGTTGAATTGGGATTTTTACGATTGGGTTAGGAAACCCCTGATAATACAGGTCTGTTATGGAAATGTTGATATATCAGGAGCTCAGATGCTGCACCCAGACATAGCCTGATGTTACAATAGGTACCTTGCTCAGATATTAAAATACAGGGTTTGCTACTTGAAAACAGGGGTTGCTGCTTGATGGGGAGCTTCAGATGGAACTGGATCTAGAACGTAGAATAGCAGCCGTGTGTGCAACAGCAAAGCAAATGAATCCTTATCAAAAGTGCATGCTGAAGGACCCTGTTCTTATGCTTCTCTGAAGCCCTCCTGAAATTGCTATTTAAACCAGTCTGAGAGAGCAAGCCTTCCAGAGCATCTAGACAGTGGAATAGCTCAACAGTTTGAATTGTCTTCTGAACATTTTTGCTAATGATCTCTTGGAATAATATAAACCTATTGAGTTCTTTTCACTGATGCTAAATTCTTTTTGAAATCTCACTAGCCCATGCTAATTAAAATAATTTCTTTGACTTTCCAAATAGCTTTTAAATCCTGCTGCATTATCTTTTCTCTTATTGGTGACTGTAGTCAGAAAGTTTCAGTCAGGGAAGAGGGACATTTTAGACACTGAAGTCACCAGACAATACAAAAAAAATGACCGTAGTTAATTGTGATTAAATTGCTGAAGCAGTGGAACATGCTGAAGCTGATCCTTTGTCCTTAACTGGTTCTGTTCTGAATAGCTATTGCAGGGTAGCAGGATGTTGTGATCTCTTACCTCTTGTGTGATGCAATAACTGAATTTCTCTGGTTTTGTTGATTTACTCAAGCTGTTCAGCTGTATGATATCTGAAGACTGCTCAGTACACATCAGTTTCAGATGCCAGCATTCCTCTGCACACTTCTTTTTAAGGATTGCATTTTTTTTTGATGCCTGTAGGTGGGTACTTCTTGAGCTTGGTACCCATACTTGTAACATTCCAGCAATTGTGGCCTGTGACCATGGTCCAAAAACTGGGGCAGATGGAAACTGGAAATATCAAGAGGTGAGAAGCAAGGAGATGGAAGTAAGAATATGTCTGCACAGAAGAATGATAGAGGGATTGTAGCATGGGAAACCTTATCCACTGTTAGGGTAAAGCTAGCACAGCTTTAATTGGTGTTGAAGTTGTGGTGGCATGGTCTAGCAACCACAGGATGTGCCCGTGGGTCTTTGTGAGCTTATACTTATGCCCTTGCCACACTGTGTTAGCTGCTATTGTTATCTGTGCTAGCTACTTCTGTGTTGCAATTCATCCTTTATTTTGCTATGTAGACAAAGCCCGAGAAAAAGCAAAGAAAGAAATGGGAATAGTGTGAACCGGAAAGGGAGCAACCATCAAAAATGAAGGTTGGGGGAGACTGTGAAATGTGAATAGGGTCTTGTGCTGACCTGCAGAACAGAGGAAAAAAGAAAATTAATGAAAATCATGGGGAATGCATCTAGAAAAGAAAGAAGGGATAGAGAGTCCCCAAAGGGAGAGTGTAGGGCAGAGAATGATACTAAAGAAGGCTTTAGTCTTGAAAACTGATTTTTTTTCCCCCCCCTTAAATTTCCTACATTCCTCCATATATTTTTCTATTCCCCTTTTCCTTTATACCTTTGAGGTTGAACACTGGTGGCAGAATATCTGTTGTGACTTGTGTTGAATTGCTGCTTACTAGTGGATTTGTAACTAGGTTAACGGAGCAAAAATCTTTTAAAATTATATACTGCAACTATAGGTCACTAATCCTCTCCACCCCCCAAAATGTTAAGCCTTTGATTTCCATGCTGTTGCTGTTCCCTGCTGCTCTTTTCTGTGTATGTGGAATAAAAGTATAATATGACTAGAATCCTATGCTCTGAAGCAGAAGGATGGAAGGGAATGCAGCAAGAGGCAGCAAAGGAATGGCAAAATGTTTAATACAGTGGTGGATCTGGAAATCCTGTATGGAAGGCAGATAGGTAATGTCCTCCTTCCACTTGCATTGTGATGCCCTAAGACATCTTGGGCTATGTTCTCAAGCTTTTGTGACTGGTTACTCTAGCATTTGAGGTGCAGTTGAAGGTCTTTAAGTTAAAATTTTAACTCCAGTGTTTTAAAAATTTCAGTATTAATATTAGATGATTGTTCAACAAACAGGTGTTTCTGCTGCATTAGGGTAGGAGATTCTCTAGGCTATGTGCAACAAGAACAAAACTTCGATTACAATTTTGTCACATGAACTCTGAATGGATGAGTCCATTGACGCAGAATCTGTATATCAGATGATCCAGACCAGACAGTTAAGAAAGAAACTCTGAAACCTCCATTTACATGCTATAGCATGGCCTGTGCTGAAATGCTGGCACAGCTGTACAAGTTCAGCATTCAAATACTGAACTGTGTCTTTTTAGAGTTTATTTTTTAATCTAAAAATCAGGGTGTAAATATTATAAGCAGAACATGCCTGACTGCTGTATAGGCATTCCAAGATTATCACTCGTGTCAATGGCATTTATGCATTTACTAAACTTATTTGCCTTTTTTGGTTCTGTCTAGATCAGAATTTGGAAGACATCGACACACAACCTCTTCCATGTTGCCACCTCATGCCTGCAGCAGATTGTAAAATGAACACACGCAAAGTGCCTTGATATGCATCATGAGAGGAAAGATGGTCCGTTTATAGTCCTCTCTTAGGCTTAAAAACTGGGAGACGTAGATCCAGTTCCATGCTCTGTCAGACTTCCTATTTGATTTTGAACAAGCCACTTAGTCCCCCATCCTCAAAGGGACTTAGGTGCTATCGTTCAGTGCCAGGGTGCCAATCTTTTAGTCTCCTGAGTAGGATTCAGTCCTGAGTTAGGCAGCTAAGTGATACACAGGGAAGGTTGGGAACCTGGGAATGGGAGCCACAAAATCAGCATGCTGAGTGAGAAGCTGCATAAGGTATTTGACAGGGTTGTGTTTTAGATGCCATCTGTTTCTAGGTCTTGGGCACCTTACTCGGCAGGTGCCTCTGTACTCTGAATATTCAGAGTCCAGGATCTTTCCTATGTTCTCCACCCCCCACCCCC
>NW_017728947.1:99046690-99082520 GCF_001723895.1 Crocodylus porosus
AAAAAAAAAAGAGGGGGAAGTTCATTCTATCTTTTGAAACTTGGCCAAAGGAAGAGGTGTTGCTGGTTGGTGGCACTTTTTATCCAGAAGCACGGTGGTTAAAGTAGTGTCCCAGTGTGTGGACAATCAATTTAGTGTCTCATAACTCGTGTTTTCTGCTTATTGTTAGTCTCTTGTTGAGGGCACTTTTTGCATTGTCTAACCTAAGTTTAATTGGAATGAGGGAGCAAGAGTGAGTTGATTTCTTTAGTTAAGTGGTTAGCGTAGGCCCATGAAAGGGGGAACACTTGTGCTTCAGTCCCACACCTCCAGTGACTGTTTATGCATTGTGTGGTGGATCTTAAGAGGGACGATTGGCTTTGGCATTGAGAGAGACTGAGATACTCCTGGACATGTGGAATTTTGGTGACTGGAAAAATGTAATGTTAAAAACTTGGGTCCTTTAGGGTTGGTTACCAGTTTAGTGGGAGTTTTACGGATCATAGCTTTGGATTTGGTTGCATAAATCCTGCCTAAGTTCTTTTGTAGGTCTTGACCTTGGTCTTCCTGTATCCTATTTCCTGTGTTGTAGGCAAGCTGAAGACATAAAAAAACTGTGAGGTGCTCCGATACTATGGGGGCTGTGTATATGCCTACCACAGAGGGAGCTTCTCTCTAATTCAGTTCATTCATAGAGACAGCCTGCCACTTTTTGTAATGGTACTATACCAGTCTACCTCTGAATTGTAAACCCTTTGGGACAGGAAACCTGATCTGTGCTTCGCACCTCTTTCATTGTTCATGGCGTGCTATGGAATGTTTAACTGTTTGTGTAATACCGTTTGCCAAAATGCTAGCTGTTTTGGTTCTTAAATTGCAGATCTTGACTCTTTGGGGGGAGAATGTTCTAGAGCCAGAACACATTTTCATTTCCTATTATGAAACATTCTGAAAATGCATAATAAAGTTTGGTCATTGTGCATGCGCATCCATTTGCATGAGGACTTGAGGTAGTTAAAATGCAATTATGTTATAATAGATTTTTTTAAACTTTAGCTTTTTAGATCATTTTCTGTCCCTTTGCCACTGAAGGAATTCCTGTAGGTTCTCTTGCATGATGGGACTTCTGAGCCTTCACCTCCTGTTCTGCAACCCTATGGTTAAGACTCGCTTTTAAGTCTATGTTTTAGTTAAAGGCTAATGAAATATTATTATTAGTTTTAATCCCTTTGAATGTAAAGGCATATCCCAGAATGTTGCCTAATTTCCAAACAAAGAAGATATGGCAGAAATTAAAGCATGCTGAGGACAACAAGATATGAGAACAAGATCAAAAGAAGACTGGATGCACACCTTTCTGGGGTTATTTGACCCCCCCCAGTCTTTCCTGCCTAGAGCAGGGGGGCTGGACCTGATAGTCTCACAAGGTGCCTTCCAGCCTAAAACTTCTGTGGATCTGTGAACTATTCTAAATAACGTCTCTTCAGCTCTTCAGATACAGTAGTATTCTACAAGTAGCTCCCTTATCTCACTCTCCTCCCTTAAATTTTAATTTGGTCAAACAATATAAATGCTGTTAACTTCCATCTTGGTTCCTACAGCTGTTTAAACAGCTTTTGCTACTTTTCTCAGAATTGCCTATAATCAATCAACCTCTCTTTTGGTTTTAACTGCTGAATGTAGCAATCTTGGAATGCCCTTATTTCTGCTGTCTAAAAAAGCGACTTACTTTCTAGAAAATGACTTTTTTTTTTTTTTTTTTTGCATTGTTGCCTTGCTGTGTTAACTGTTTATATATAGCACCAATTGCTTGCTGTCTGTTGTCATTTCTGTACGCTGTTTGTTTCTGTATGTTGGGTTATTTTTCTCCAGATACATATTTACTTTTTTTCTGCTGAGATCTCTAACCTTTAGGCCCTTTTTCCTCTGGTATTCTCTCTGTCTGTCTGTTGGGTGTCATTTTCAAAGTTAATTAATATGGTCCTAACTTCTTTAGATCATTAAAGATGTAAATACAGTCTGATCCAAATCAGGTCCTGCTCATCCATTGGTCCTCTCTCTCTAAACACACAATTCACTGTTTTTCCTATGCTTTCTTACCTGTCTTTTATCTTCCCTCCAAGCCCCCCCACTCTTTCTACATTTATTCCAAGGAGCAATATGTTTTTTGCTAATACTGGTGCTACATCTGCTTTGACTGAAACTAATTACAGTTACAAATCTTGGGAGTCTGTACACAAACTGGGAGCAGACTTGATTAATTGAGTCTGCTGAAGTGTGATAATTACTAGGGGTGTGTGAAGCGGGCCGTATTAGATTTGGATGCAGCCCGATTTGGGGGGACAGTGATTTGATTATTTGATTTGGATCACTGTTCGATTCGATTTGGCTGGTGCCGAATCTGAAGATTTGATGCTGATTCGGAGAATCATCATTTTGGACATAGCAAAAACATTTAAAGCTGTGTCTATGTACCTCAAGGTATCAGGTGTGGCTTGTGAGCGCTGAGATGATGGGGAGGATGGAGCGTTCCACAGGAATACTTCCGGGTCTACTGCTGAGCGTGTGGGAGCCTTCTCCCCACCCCCCCCCCGGCTCGGCGATTGACTGTGGGGGACCCTGGGTGCCCACCCAGCCCCAGGAGGCACAGTGTCAAGACACTTTTTGAAGGTTGGCAGGCTGGGTGACTGTACCGCTTTTGGGGAAAACTTTTCCAAGCCCTCGGTATTCAACTTGTAAAGTTTTTCCTTATGTCTAATCTGAAGTGATCTTCAGTTAGTTTGTGCCCATTGTTTCTTGTCTTCCCCTTGGGTGCCTTGGTGAACAGATGCTCCCTTGGGCCATGAGGTATGCCCCTAATATACTTACAGGCTGCCACCGAGTCCTCTCTGAGTCTTCTCCAGGCTGAATAATCCCAAGTCTTTCAGCCTTTCCTCATATGACCTGCTCTCCAGACCTTTAATCTTGCATGTGGCCCTCGTTTGGACTCTCTCAGGCTTCTCCACATCCTTCCTGAAGTGTGGCACCCAGAACTGGACGCAGTACTCCAGCTACACTCTCACCAAGGCCAAGTAGAGAGAGTACGACATGCTTAGTCTTGCCCAAGATGCATCAGTAGATGCATCCCAATGTTTGATTCTCTCTGCCAGCTATGGCATCGCGTTGGTGGCTCATGTTCATTTTGTGGTCTATCATGACACCTAGGTCTCTTTCAGTTGTACTGGCAAACATAGCATGTTTGCATTTGATTGATAGATTGGGGTGTGGAAAAGTAATCGGCTACCTAAGTAGCTGAAGGTGATAGCATCTTCCAGCTTGCATCTCTCAGTCTTGTAACTACATGTTGCAGCATCGGCATCCCACTAGTCTTGTATATGAGATGTGTTTTGTAGGGTTCCCTTAAGAAAAAAAATTCAGTTTGGTTTAAATAAAATGCCTTCCTCCAAAAAACCCCCAAAAAACCCAAAACCCCAAGGGTGTGATGCAGCTCCCATTGAAGTTACCAGCGGAAGAACTGTTGTTGACTTCAATGGGAGTTGGATCATGACTTTAGCTAGAGAATGTGAATATACTAAACTTCTGCTCAACAAGAATTTGAATGGTAAAAATCCCCTGGTTCTTACTGCAGATGCAGATTTACCATAGAAATGCCAGTAGATCCTTTACCATAATTCTGCTGGTGGCAGTTGCTGCCATGCTGCCGTTACCATTTGGCAGTTGTTTCATCTGTGCTATAGCAACATTTTGAGATATTTTGACATTTTCTTTTGGAACATATGCAGAAAAGTGCCCTTGGCAATCTCTATGATAAACTTGCTTTATTTTCCTAATCAGCTTCTTTAGTTAATCACACATTGTAATTTATGTCAGCTGTTCTGTGATATCTGGGACTTAGACCCATAAATTCCCCCTGTCTGGTTGTTTCCTTTTTGCAGATGTCTGAAACCTTCACTTTCATTTTGAAAAGATCTGTTGGTATCTTTAACTTCCAGTATTTTTGTTGAGAATTCCTGAGGAAGTTTCTAGGACTCTTATTCATCCTAAGGTGGGGTTTTTTATGTTTTTGTTTGCATTTTTCCGAAAAGGCATGTTATGTTCTTGCCAGTTTCTTTGAAGGAACAGTAGTTTAGAGAGCTATGAACAGTGGTTCTCAACCTTTTCAGGGTCATGGCACCCCATCGCCCCCTTCTTTTTTTAAATGCGGCTGCACCCCGGCTGAGATGCACTGTTAATGCCATCTCAGCTTACCTGGGTGCGTCTTAGCTGGGCTCTGCTGCCAGGAAGGGCTGTGCAAATGCAATGATACTGCCCCCACTGCACAGCCAAAGGGCGATAATGCAGGAGTGCACTTACATGATAGAGCTCTGATCAGCCTAAAGGAGGCAAGAGATGTCTTGTGCTGTGCAGCTGTTGTTGGTTAGGCATCCCCAGTGCTTCTCCTGGAAATAGAAGTGGACGAGACAGTTTTACTTCACCTGTTTCCAGGAGGAACATAGGGAGATGGCTGGTCCAGGAGCAGCTGCACAGCATGAGACATCCTTGCTGCCTGCTGCAGGCTGATTAGAGAATTGTAATGCAGGGAGGGCACACAGGGCAGTTTTACCTGGCTGCTGCCACTGAGACATTTTGAGCAATACCTGTGGCATCCCAAGTGAGAACCACTGCCTAGGAACTAAATTCCTATGAGAATTCCTAAGTGTATTGGTGACTGTACTGAAACCAAATTGGCAAACTACAGTTTGAAAGTAGGCTGAATTTAGCAATAACAAATTCTGGAATGTGTCCATGAATAGAGTTGTTCTTGATTAACTGTGGATGGAAGAACCCTCAAGCCACAATATTAGATATAACAAACAGTAGGGTGGGGAAAAAAGGAGGTAGAATGAAGGGAAAATGTAGTGTTATTGACATTATAATAGGTCAGCTGTGTGCAGTTACATGGTTCAGGTCAGATTTATTTTTAAAAAAAAAATAGCAAACAAATGAGAAGTATTGGAAGTCACAGTCAGCCATCTTATTAAAGGTTGCATTGCTGTTATTGATCTTGTGTGCTGCTGCTGGTCTTCTATTGTTTGTAATGTAGCTGGGGAGAGCAGTTCTAGGTTACAGCTATGAACCCTTTAAAAAAAAAAAAAGAGTGAAAATAAGGCTGCTGGTAAAGACCTCCGTTGCCATGGATAAGATCCAGGTTTGTTGCTGTCTAGATCTCCTGTTCTGATTGTTACTGCTTAAGAGAGAATTTATCCTTCCTGAATGCTTGTGGAAGGAAGGAAGTTTGCTGTATTTTTTAATTTAGGTTTTTCTACATTTTAGACATTGTAAAACAGCTCCAACCAGAACCATATTATTTACCTCTTAGCCAATTAAACTTCCTGTTGTATTTAATAAATCTGCACATGAATATAATGTTTATGAAATATAATCATCAGGTTGTATTCTACATTTCTCCATGGAGAAATGACCTGTCGGGTCTTGCAACTAATCTTTCTTTAATTCATGGTGCATTAAATAAGCTGTATTCAATTTTATCACTTGCTGACACCTCCAAAATATATTTGTCACATACAGAGGGAAAAAATGGTGAGCTCTCCATTAGATGGTGCTGCAGGGATTAAAATACTTGTACAGCATAATGGAAATGGGTCTCTGCTTGGGGTTTTTTTCATAGTGTGTGTTTTATTAAGGATTTTTATTTATTAAAATATTGTTAATAGGTAGACAGACTTGCAAACTATTTGTGTATTATGTTTTGAGAGAGCGTTTCAGTAAGTCAGATGTTGAAAAGATGGTCTGTCTAAAGGGAGGAAAAATATACCAGATGTTTCACACATGGATGATCTTGGGTCTTAGCAGCTGCCTTTCTACTTTGGATTTCATAAGTCAGGGGTGATCAAGGTACAGTCCATGAACCAAATTCAGTCTGTGTTCTGTCCCACAGAGCTCCCTCTGGGGCCAGAAATCAGGTAGTAGGAGATCAATGCTGCAGCTGCCAGATTCCAGTCTTCCTGTGTAGATAATGAGGTTCTGCACTCCACATCTGGCTTCAGCTATCAGCTAAAGTGACTGATGGCCAGTTAATGCTTTTAAAATCACTGTTGTCCTTGTTAGGGTAGAGTGGAGTTTGAAATGTGTTAGCTTGTTGGGAGACCTTTGAAAACATGCTAGGTTTTCAAAGGGTGCTTGTCAAGGAAAAGAGATAGAAATTTGTTGGGATTAGCTCACCCTGGTTGAACCACAGCCTTTCCCACAGTGCAGTTGCAGGTTTCATTCCTTTTCATGCCTTAATTTAGCTCATCAGTCCCCATGGCAAATTAACAGAAGTTTTTTAAAGGGGTAAGTAGAGCTGACACTATTTGTCTTGTAGCTTGGAAGTCTGTTTTAAGAGGTATCTTAAAATGAGCTGATAATACAGCAGTCAGCACAATGGATCTAGCAGCACATAAAGGTTTCCAAGAAGATATCTAACCCGGAGTCTGCCTCAGTTGGGTAACCTGCTAAAAAGTCTGTGTGCATATCTGGAGTTTAACCAGTACACTTCAGCTGATGAAAAACTCCCTGTCTACCTGCAAATCTCAGTCCTGCTTAGTCCAACTGAATTTATTAGCAATAGAGTGGAGCAGTTTCACTTCAACTAACTCCTCCTTTTGGATGGCAGTTGGGTAAAAGAACCAACATTTCTGGCAAACAGTTTCATTTTGAAGAAAGACAAGTACCAAAATCATCAGAGACTGAGGATTACTGTATAGATAGACTACCGTGATAGTAGCTTCCATTTTTGGGAGAGGATATTTGTTACGTAGAGTGAAAAAAGAGGGGTTTACTCAGATGAAAGCAATAAATCGAGAGTTTTTGTCAGTAACTCCAGGGAGGACTGCTGTCTACTTCTTAGAACTGCAGTTGTCCAGGTGGTATTCAGGAAATGATGCAGTCAACTTGTTGCATTACTACTCAGTCTGATTTTTCTGTTCTTGCGCAAACTCAGAAGCTAGATAAAGAAGTCAACAGAACTCTTGGTAGTAATTTCCTAGTTGAGTGGAATAAAGCCTAGGAAAAAAATCCTGGCACTAGTAGAGGGCTGCTTTCCAGCCACAGGCAGAGTTAGAATATTCACTTTT
Source organism: Crocodylus porosus (assembly GCF_001723895.1). Lineage (NCBI taxonomy): Eukaryota > Metazoa > Chordata > Crocodylia > Crocodylidae > Crocodylus > Crocodylus porosus. The sequence goes on from NW_017728947.1 coordinate 99,053,785, forward strand.
TGATCACAAGGTGCAGTTAATTCTTCGTGGAATTCAATCAGGTTTATGAAGCAAGGCGCTAGGGCAGGAGGTGGTTTTCTGCCTGACAGATCTGGTCATCTTTAGTGAAGAAGAATGAACTTAATTTACAATAAGTGCAAAAAGGAGCTTCTAGGCAAATTGGGTTAATAGAGAGCCTGCAAAAAAGAGGAGACTAAAAGAGCTTGCTTGGTTTGTTTATCTCTTGATTTATTTAGCAACATGCTTGGTTTGTTTAGCAAAATGAAGGCTGAGAGGTGATCCTATTTCTGCCTAGGTATATACTGTGGAGTAAACATCAGGGGACGTGAAAAACAATAGTAACCCAAGAATGAATGACTTTCAACCCCCCTTCAGTAAATTTAGCCTGGAAGTTAGGAAAAGTTTGCTGACCCTCAGAGGAGTGACATTTTGGAACAACTTCCCAATAGGTGGAGTGGAGCAAGAAAACCAACCAGTTTTGAGATGAAGTTTAAATCTCTATAAAAGGGGTATGTGGTGTCATTGTGTCTGACAGCAGGGAATTAGATGTGATGACTCAGGATCCCTTTGAGTCCTCACACTAAACTAAATGATCTGAAAGTGTAGTTGCTGCTTAACTTTAGATGGTTCGTATGCTTCTTTTTCTTGATCATCTTCCCTATTCAGATCTGCATCTTACCCGTAAAATTGTTTAAATGTCAGCTATATGTTGATGTCATCCTATTGTACCTCTTCATACCATCCTTCATTTATCAGAATCAGAATTGAGTTTCAAGGATAAAGACAAGATGTTTGCAATTCTACCGGGCAGGAAGGAATATTAGAAGTAATCGGTATGTGAGCATCTTAGACCTTTTTCAGTTGTGGACCATTAAAAAATTTCAAATGGAGATGTGGACCCCTTTGAATTGTAAGTGTGGGTAGTTACATACTTTTGATTGATCATGGTCATCTTTCACAGACTGCTTGCATATAGTCTATGGACCCCCAGGGTCCATAGACTACAGGTTGAAAACCACTGTTTTAGACAAAGAGCGTGGATCCTAGCACTGTCATGGTGGGCAGGCTGAGGTGCAGGAGCAGCAGTGCTTCTGGATTTTCTACTGCCAGGTGCTTGAAGACAAAAAGTAGCAAAAAGTGCTCATTTACTTCCCTCTAACTTTCATCTGGTTTAAGGCCTATTCCGATCTTGAGAGACTGAGACTTGGCCATAACACAAATGAACTTGTGATGTTCAGGATTTGTTATGGCATTGCACAGGACTTGAAGTTCCTTCAGTGTATTTCCAACTGGTACAACAGCTGATGGCATTCCTGTGCTCCACATGGAAACAGCATTTTTCCATTCAAGTGCTCCAGACTACTGGCTACTTGTCACATGCTGAATCCACTTCAAGCTCCCATTCTTGAACCTCTTGAACTTATTGGGCTTTTGAGTGTTGTAGAAGCAGTGTCACATTCCACAACCAAGAACAGAAAAAGACCAAGTACTAGTCCTGAGCGTCAGGGCCCAGTTGTGTTTGTGTCTCCTTTTTAGTCCGAGGGCACCTCTGAGGTATCAGACCTCATGCTCGTACCTGTGCTGGGGCAGCAGTCTGCCGTTCTCCCCTTCTCAGAGCAGGCTCATGGCTAAAATGCCCTGTGTATGAACAGAATTTATCTAGCAGGTTCAATTGGATTTGGCACATGCAGTGTGGTTCTCTTTGAAAGTCTGAGTCCCATAATGTATGCAACAGCAAGTAGCACAGGGGCGGGCAATTACTTCAGGCAGAAGGCCGCTTACTGAGTTTTGGCAAGCCATCGGGGGTCGCATGACAGGCAGCCAGGGGCAGATAATTTTTTACATTTTTTTAGGGGCCCCGCAGACTGGATGGAATGGCCTGGCAGGCTGCATCTGGCTCACGGGCTGCCTTTTGCCCACCCCTGAAGTAGCATCAGTCAGTCCCCCATAAAAAGCTCTAAGGAGCTAACTCTCTTCTCCCTGGGTAGATTTGCTCTTTAAACTGCTGCTGTTCTTTTGATCTTCTGGTTCCTAGGCCTTTTCCTGAAATGAGATTTTCTTTTTACACAGACATGCTTGTCTTGGATTACTTTGTTTCCTACCTGATGATTTATCTTCACTGGGGCTACAAGGAAAGCAAATACGATCATATAATAAGCACCTTTATAAGCAGGCTATCTTACAGACCATCTCAATGTCCATTACACTGAGATGATCAGGAATATTTTGGTAGTTCATGTAAGGCTCCTCAGATCTGGAGACCAGACTTCTCAGTGGCTGGTTCATGGCTTTGGAACATGCTTCTACAAAAACCAAAAATGAACAAAAGTCTTGGTGCTTTCAGGATACTATGCAATATGTGTCCATGGTGGTGATACTAAACAGCAATAACAACAACAAACAAAACAAAAAACCACCAAGAGCTGTTCCCCCTTCTTTTGGGAATTAACAGTGGATATAATCTACATTAGACTTGTTTATGTAAATTTGTAAGGCACTGCAAGATACTGTATGATATTATCAGGTACTACAAGTGGCAAAGGTGGCATGAATACATAAGCTAATGCTTGGTGCACTGAGAAAATAGCCCCAGGAATGTGATGCATCTTAAATTCCACAGCTGGGAATTGTAAGGTCAAGCTCTGCCATCAGATACATATACTGAAGTCCAAGTAGTTCTCCAAAGGATCTGGAAATGTTCACTTTAAATACGAATATTCCTACTGCTCATTTAAGTCTATCAGGTTTCAAGAATATTGCCTGCTCTATTATCCAGAAGTCTCAATGCAAGATTACATGCATACTCTCTGGGAATCCTGATGGACCACTGGATTTTCCTTCCTCAAGCACTAGTGTATCTGGATGCTGAAAGGGGTGGGGGAGCCTTCCTTCCCATTACAGGAGAACCAAACATTGTGACATTTTTGATTTCTTCCTTTCTCCACTCTCACTACATGGGCTAGATTGGGTGTTGAAATGTTGAGCGTGTTAACATCTTTGCTCTTCCCCATCTCTCAGCTTTCTGTTCCCAGATAGGGGGTTTGCTGTTCATCTTCCTTGCTTTTATTCATCCTGCCTTGCTTCCCTTTTCTGTCTTTGGCTTCTTGTTTCTCATAGTTTTCCAGAGCAGCTGAGGGATAAATCTGAACAGATCCTTGTGAGTTTAACTCCTGACTCAGGCTTCTGAGTAACAGCATTGAAAACTGATCAGATTGGATGGCACATTTTAACCATGCCTGCTCTTATTATAAAAGCACTAAGTTGCTTGGATTTATTTTGAATACAATTGTAAAGCAAAGAAGGCCAAACTGATGTCAATTTTTCATCCATTTTTACTCTTCACAAGTTCTTTATGTTTTATTAATAAGCTGCCTTCCTTTTCTAAAATTCCTTTCCCATTTTTGTTCTGTTAGCTGTTATTTCCTGTGTTTGTGATGTGCTTTTTCTACCCATGCTGTATTCTGGGGCAAGAACTACTGGCTTCACAAAACCAAAGATTTCCAGTTCCCACACTGACTTGGGAAGAACCAGGCTTGTATCTCGTAGCTGAAGGGCAGCTATTGCCTTCATGGGCACCCTTTGGTAACTAATAAACTACTGTTGTATTGACAACACATTTCTCAAAAGGCATAAGAGATGTATAGCCTGCTAGTTCACTGAAAAAAAAAATATCCTGGAAGCTCTGTAGATTGGTGCTGATATAGCAAGCAGAGACACAGTGAGGTATCTTAGAATTAAGAGGAAGTGTGCTTTATTGTGGGTAGTAAGTAATCTAGGTGGGGGCAGAGAGAGACGGTAATTGGTTATCCCCAGAGAAATGAGGAGAGCTACAGTCTATTTATACAACTGTTAGACAATTTGGGGTCTTACAGGAGAGGCAGTTTTGGTCCTGGTAGAGGAACGTTGAGTTCTAGTAATGCCTCCGTGATTTCCCAGCCAGGCCTGCTCTGTAGTTCTACCCCCAAATACCATCGCAAAGATAAAATGTTGCCTTCTTTATAGTGAGCAGGGAGGCATTCTTGGGTTTCTTCAGTTGAGAAAGCAGCTTAAGGTTTTCCTTCAGGTTACAGACCTACAAAATGGTGGGGGTCTCTGCTTTTTCAGAGCGGAGAAGACCCTGTGCGGAGGAACTCTTATCAGGTAGACCTGGGGTGACTCTTGGAGAAATTGAGTCTTTAGAGGTCCTTGTACAGGTTGCACCAAAGTGGCCTTCAAAGTGAATCTAATTGTGATGCACATGAATGCAATTTTCATTACGAAATAGAAATAAGTGGAGACAAGAAAATTCTCAGATTGGAAATTAACAGAGCAAATGGGGTAACTAAGCTCTTATAAAGGGTGAATGGTAGAAATGAGGGGTAAAGAGGAGGGGTAAGAAAGGAGGGGCAAACGAGGGGCACAACATGAAGTTCACTAGGTTCTACAGAACAGGTTTGCTACACCATATATGCAAATAGATGAAGACTAGGAGAACTTGATAAGGTTTAACATGGTTTTGAGGTTGGAACTTCTGAATCTGTTTGTCTAACACTTTCAGGAATCTCAGGAACCACAGGTGCTATTGTAATAGTGGTGGGACTATTTTCTAATTACGCAAACTTTTGGGGGGGTGTTTATGAAAGTATGCACAATAGAATTAAGCTTCATGTGCAAACTTTAGTGTTCAAATTTAGATTTTTGAGACATAATTTTAGATGCATGTTTAGCTGAACTAGTACTGCTTCCTAGTATTTGATCTGCAAAATTATGTCAAACTGTTTTTGCATTTTCTAGCTATGGGTACTGCTATTTAAAAAAAAAAAAAATGTTCACGCACAGGATTTACAAGATTGTATTTATTTTGGTGGCATTAATAAAATAGTGTTCTGAACCAGCAGAGTTCCAAAATGTATAATGTTTGTAGCAGAATAATTTGACATGGGAAGCATTTCTGCTTGTACAAAATTCCATAATGTGGGGTTATATATGAGAATTGAACTCCTAGGGTGCATCCGGATAAGTGCAGTCATGCAGTATGTAGTGCTGCAAACATGTTTGGAGCACCACATACCGCACAGTCCAGTGTTCTCCATGCTTCAAGGGTGTACTACCTGAGTGTGTGCTGTGCTATTTCCCCCCCGCCCCAGGTTTTTTGGACTCTAGATATCCAGGGGTCAAAACAATCTGCAGAAAAAAACAGTGCACGTTTGGGCAGCATGTGGTGCTGAAAAATGGAGCTGGGAAGCTCAGAGCTGTGCTGTGGCTCCTGGCCAGGCTTCGCATGGCGGAATCACTGTGGCTGCAGCCCTGGGAGGTCCCCAGACCCTAGGTAAGGCTGCTGGGGCCAGCAGTCCTTGGCCCAGGCTCTCTTACCCCATCCAGGGCAACTTGCCACGTGCCAAAGTACGTGTGGCTTGGGCATTCCCCAGGGACAAGTAGCTGTGGTGCAAGGTGTGCCGCTGCTATGTGTCCCCAGGGAACCAAATGTCCACACACATCTGGAGGTGCCCTTAGATTTTATTTCGGTACATTTCCATCTTTTTCCCTCTCCCTCTTCCTTGCTAAGTTAGAAATGTAATTGTAAAGATATGGTTGACTTTAAAAAGTATTGAGTACAGATTCCATTTTTCAGGTGGACTTGTTTAGTTTGAGCTATTTTTTTCTCTTTATAGGTATATATTAGTTTAGGTTGTGGGGTTTTTTGTTTTTTGGGGTGGCTGGGGAATAGCCTTTTCAATGTTACCAACTCTTTGTAGCAATTTGTGGCTCTTTTTGACTGCTGTTTATTTCACAGTAAAGTGCAAAGGGAAGAATTAAGATGGTATCACTATGCTATTTGATTATATTGGAAAATCCATTCCACTTGTTTCACTAATACTACTGTTTTACAAGAATAGAAGCGATCATTCACCTACTTCCATTTTCAGCATTTTATTCTGGAAATAGCTGCATCATGCTAGCCAGTATGTGCTGATAGTATTAAAATTACCTGTATTTTCAAAATTTGTATTTTAAGAGCAAATGGAGAAAACATGAATCTTTCCTACTCTGAGTAAGTTGAAGTACAGTTGCTGGTAAAATTAGATCTGCTGTGCTGTGAAATGGAGCATATATCTCAAATGGTTTCTTTTCTTGGTTTTGGTTCAGGTTAACAGAAGTATCTCTACATCTGCAGTTTCTGGAAACTTAACAAGAACATTTTGAACCTTTTGGCCAATACAAATTTTCCCATTATGTAAAACATCTTGCAGAGTAGTTTGACTCACTGAGCAGTGGCAAGCAGAAGTGCCTTCCTGCATGAAGTAGATTTTTACAATGAAGTTTCTAATGAATTGGTAAATTGCTGTATGACCTGTTATTTTGGTATATTTGGTCATGACTTAATACTATTTATCTTTTCTGCCTTTAGGCTTGTTAGAATTGTTTCTGCATATTAAAGGAAGATGCTTAAAACTGACTTTACTTGTTTGTTTCCCAGCAGGAAGACCTGAGTGCTTGTGCTTTAGCTGAATCAAGACCGGCGCTCAGCAGTGGGAGATAATGTATTAATCCATTGGAAGCACAGAGTGAAGTCTCACATATTACTTTGTGGTTTGTGTTGTGAATTGGCTTTTTCATGTAAAAAGGTAGGTACTAACAGAATTCTTTTGATGTGTGTGTGCTGTTTTCTTGTTGTGCATATTTAAGAATCTCATGACAGACAAAACATTTTTGGTAGCTATTGTATTTTGCTGTCTTATTGTTCCACGCACCTTTATGCAATAAAATTATGTTCAGCTTGTTCTGTTTCCTTTTGTATGCTAACTGAAAGCTTTTATCAAGAGTTAACTTAATGTTCATGTTCACACTTTGTTTACTAAGGACAGTGGTCTTAAAACTCAGTAAGCTTCATACTTCTTCCTATTGTTAAGTCATTTTGTAATCTGACCCTGTTTTATTCTCTACCCAAAAAGACCTGAGTATTTAGTAAGTGTATAATCTTCTGCTTGCCTGCATTAACAATTTAACGGTTGTAGGCTATTCCTTTCTGCAAATGAATGGAGATATAGTAGCTTATAAATAATTTCTGAATAAACTGTCTCTGTGTTCTCTCTGCAGCAAGGTAAGTAGGCATCTCATTAAGTAACTGAGGGGGGAAAAATAGATTTTGCAGACACCATTCAGCAGTTTGGTTGTTGGCATCTATGTAATAGCTTCTGTTACTTAAGTAAACTAAGTGGTGGCCAGATTAGAGAACTATGTAATATCCTAGCAAGACTGGAGGAAGAGGAGGTACTTTGAATTTTTGAAGGCAGAACTGTTAGTGACGCTTAGCTCTTTCTGGTCCCAGTTTACTTCTTAGGCAGTTTGAGCGGCCTTTCTTCTAGAGAATCACTGCTCCTATTTGTCTATTATGGCAGCTCTAAAATATGGTTTGACAATAGTAGTGAAACACATGTACCTCTCAACTTCAAATCAGCATCACAGGGAGATGCCTACACATGTTGTACATAGCTGAAAATTTTAGATTATTTGTATAGCCATATGGCACCAGCAGGTAGTGCCCTAGGATGGTGAAATAATTACCTTGCAGTTCCAAAGCATGAGACTTGAGAGCAGATAAGATGCTTAAAACTAGTGGAAGAGCAGAAACACCTTTGTGAAAGTTAAAATAAATACTTTTTCTAAAAAACAAATCTGGCTTGCACTATTTTAAAGTTGCTCTAGCAAAAAAGTGAATTTTTGAAGGGAGAACTTTTTTTTAACATAGAAGCTATTGTTATCTTAATACGCTCAAGGTCCTCCTTCCTGCAGTTAGGAGAGTCCTTTCTATAGACTCATAGGCTGAATGTTATTTAGAGTCCTTGGAAGGTCATGATCTAGATGTGCCACTGGAGGAGGTGGCGTGTGGGAGCAGCCGTGTTAGAACGGTCAGTTCCTTTTTTGCACTTTGTTTTCTAGAGAGTGGGCAGAGGATCCTGGGTTCTTTGCTTAGCAGAATGGAAAGGTATTTGAGAGGGAGTTGGGAATGAAGGTGAGGCCTCCTACAGAATCCTCAAGGTTTTCTTCTCACAATGCTGCTGTGTGCAGTCGGTCGTACATAGATCAGTTTGGAACCTGTTGGTCTCATGTTTTGCCTGGTTGTCTTCTCAATTGCCTATGAATGCCATTAATATAAATGGATTGAAGCATCTGAAGCACTCTCTTGTCTTACCAACTCCTCCTGATGCCAATTATTGGAAAGAATTTTGAACTTCTGTTCCTTCCCATTCATGCAGTTTACTTTTTTTGTTCTTGTTTACTCACCTTATACCATAGATATAGATCAGACGCTTGTAATTTTTTTGGCTGCTTCGCCAAACAGCCAGAAAGGTGTTTGGTTTCTAATTACTGCAGTAGTACCTAGAGCAGTGATTTTTCAACCAGGAGGCCATGCAATCACTGTTAGGTATGCAAACATAATTCACAAGATATACCTAGAGATCTCAAATAAGAATCCATAATGTTAAAAACTTTGTGACCTATTGTGGTCTTTTTGAGTTTCTTATAACAGAAGAATTGCTGTATTCTATAGTGGTAAAAAAAAAGTGAAAACTAACAGCTGTAATTTTCTGAGGGGTCCCTTGAATCTAAAAAGGTTGAGAACCACTGATCCAGAGGACCTGACCAAGACTGGGTCTGCTTTGTGCTAGGATGTATATATGCATGTTGGTTGAGAGGCATGTCTGCACCTTGATGAGCTTGTAGCATAAAGAGACAAGATAAAAGGTTGGAGCAAGAAAGTGTTATCCTCCTTTCACAGATGGGGAGAACGAAGGCATAACGCAGTGCCCAAGGACGTGTGGGAAGTCTGTAGTAGTGCTCATGAGACTCCTGTTCCTTAATCACAGGCCTTTGCTTCTTTTCCGAACGGCTTTCTCCTCTTGCATAACAAGGTGTTGCGGTGTTTGGGCTGCAACCCCTATGGCAGAATATTTGCTTCCAAACAAAATGGTGCTCTTCAGCATTAGACAAAGTTTTCTTTTACACCCTCCTCCCCCTCATCCCCACCTCTGGCACCACAAACCCTCAACTCCCATTTGGGGCCTAAACTGCCTGTAGGCTAGTTTAAATTGTTCTTTGAAAGACATTAAAACTTTAATATGAAAAAAAATTGCTACAGAAATGTTTAAAAAATGTTATTGTATTATTACTTGTTCAGATCTTAAAATAGTGTCTTGGTACTTGGGAATGCAGGCAGTACACAGGTAACATACAGTAGGGTTGTAAGTAGTCTTTTACTTTGGATTTCTTTTTCTTGTTTATATGGGTAAGAAAATGTTTAGTTACATTGGCCACCTTTTATCTGAATATGTGCCTATGCCAGTCCTGTTTCTTCTGTTAAACCCCCCCAAAACCTGCAGTGGTAGTGTAACGCACTGGCCAGGTGTCATATTTTCTTGCATGTGATTGACTAGAGGATAATAGTCTGCTGATTTTTTGCTAGCTAAAGGAGTTATTGCTTTAACTTCGTGCTACTCAGATGTGGCTCTCAAGCCACAAGTGGCTCTTCAACTTCTCACCTGCAGCTCTTTGCAGAAAATATGAGGAGTTGTTTTGTTTTGTTTGGTTGTTACTGCATGCATTAGGCTTGTATTTCCTGCAATCTCAAGTAATGTCAGACGTTAACTAAGATTGCTGTATTTTTTTTCTTTACAACTGCCACGTTTGCCACAAGTCATCTAGGGGTGCAGGAATTGTTATGGCCCTTTGGTTAACGCTGACTGTTCTTGTGGTTTTTCAGCCAGTCAGGACTGCGTGTCTCTTAACTCAAACAGCAGATGTCTGTGCTATGGTGCTGGAAGTTTTCCTTGAAATCTAGTTGACAAATAAGCTTGGGGCTAGTGGGGAGGGAGCATGTATTTGAGTAGTAATGGTAAGATAGACAAGTTGCCAGCTGATCTTATTAACACTCACTTGCTACTGACTTGACCTTGAAAAATCTTTGTTTTAATAGTCTGAAAGCTTGGTAGTAATAAGGACGGACTGCCTTTTTTCCTTGATTGCAGGTGGCTTGCATTATGCATGCTTTTAAAATAACTATCTTGTATGAAAACTGGTGCAAACACATGCACACATTACTTTCCCCTTCAAATTTGATTGCTATTTTGCCACTACAGTCAGTCCTCTGAGAAGTGGGGGGCGAAGGGTAGAGCCTGGAAGGATGAGTAGGAGGATCATGGAGATCCTACTGAGCTGCATGCCTTATTCCTTCCACTCTGTCATTTCTGTTCAGATGTGACTTGAACAAAATTTTCTGTAACTTTTTGTGTTTCTTTCCTGAGTGATTTGTGCTCACTCTCTCTTCCACGTGTAGTCTTCAGAAGGACTGCATTGCAGTAATTAGAAAGGGTTGTTATTAGGATAGAAAACCAAGCTGTGGTAAAACTCCCCTCTTACAATTGTGACCTGAACTCTGGGTTGTGGAGTAGGAGATAATGAATTGATGCCTCCAGGTTCAAAGTTTTGAGGTTTGGCTGTCGACCAAAAAGAACCTGAATACGTCTCTGAAGCATTGCTAATGTGTGCATGCCATGCAGAATATTTATTCAAGATATTGGTGCAACAGGTTTCCATTGATATGAAACTTTTATACTTTATGTTTAACAACACTTTGTTTTTTAATTCTCTGTGCTCAGACAGTGGATAACAAGGTAAAGTACTTCTTGTGTACAATTTTTATAATGGCGATGGAAGCTTTATTATAGCTTTTTATTATAGAACACTATATTTTACTTTTAATTGGTTTGTATTAGCAACAGAATGGATTGTAGCCCATTAAAGGAAGAAAATGTAGGGAACTTATGACGGTGAACTTAATCTTTGACAGTTGTTGCTAGTTATCTTGCATGTACCCTAAAATGTTTTATTTTAATCATTTTTATTTTCATTATCCAAGTGTATGTGGACTTCACAGTTGAATATAACATAATATTTTTGGTTATTTTACTAAGTACATGATAATGAAGAATTCTCAAAGTCTGGAAACATTTTTGGGGTTTTTTTTTTTTTTTTTTTTTTTTAAATCTTCAAAGTCAGTGAGCGGGTCTAAATTTTTCTAGCTAGATGGTTTTTTTTGTTTATTTGCTTTTATGTTTAAGTATGTATAGCTATCTGTGGGCACGTTTACACATCACCGTATGGCAGCGTTGCTCCAGCAGCATGCTTTTGGAAGTACTAAAGCTTGGCGCGGTACAGGTGTTTACTGTGCTGTGCATGTGGCGCACAGTTAAATTTTGCTGCTACATTGCCATAGCTGTGCACTATACCCAGAGAGAGTGTCGCTCTGGCTGTGTAGCTGCTCTGGCTGCGTAGCTGGTGGTCACATGTAGACACATGTGATTGCTATATTGCCATAGCATGCTGTACGGTGAAGTGTAGACGCGCCCTATGTGTCTGACAGCACTACCACAGAATGCTGCTACATAGCTCATTGCTGATAATGGGAGTGTTCAAACTTGGAGGGTTCAGTTTTTACATGAATAAATTGGGGAAAGAAACAAAAACCCTGTGTTAAATCTCTAGTGATACTCTTGAGAATTTAAATGTACAATAGGCACAAAATACGTCTGTGACTCAGAACTTGTCCATGGGATTAAACTGCTCAGAACTGGGATTTCCAGTTGAGATACTGAATTTTGTGTAGGAAAATTCTACCCTGGGCCTGGAAACAAAACTCACATAAGTGCATGTCATCTTACATTTACAGAATGTTGTTTTAAATCTCACTAAATTGGTGTGCTTGGCTATTTTAAAGACATTTTGCTCCCACTGTGAAACTGGTAATGTGTTTCAGATTATTATGCCATGTCTAAGCTAATACATTTATCTGAGTTTGTAATCAGTTACTGACATGGCTGGCAGCAAACAGTCCTGGTCCAAAGACAGGATCATTGATACTGTTTTAGTTGAGGTAACTGTGTATTTCAGTCTGCTGGGGTCCATGAGTGACTTATCCTGTATGACAAAGACCCAAGTTATGAAGGTCACTAATTATTCATATAAGACTCACAGAATGCTGTAGGATTCCTTCAGGCTAACTAATATTTCTTAAAACCTTAATTTCATACTCATTTTGATGAAATTGATTTTCAAACGCAGTGTGTGAAAGGATGCCACATTTCAGTGGGATGGAAAGGTGTTTGTGACTCGCATGAATGATGCCCTTGGGAATAGGAAGGCTTTGAGAAGTAGTGTGTGGCTGCTGATCATGCGCTGTCCTGACCAGCAGCCTTGGCTGCTACATGCCTGTCTTCTTGTAACACTATGTTAGGATGCTCTTTTCTGTGTGTGGCATCCCTTCATCAGTTCTGTGTAACTGCTGTGGTTGGTCCTTCTTCACAGCACTGTGCAGGATGACATCCTGGAATCCATTTCCTGGTAGGCTCTTGGTGCCAGCCTGTCTGTATGTCATCTGGGAACTTCGCTATGGTGGCACTCTGGGATAGCTGCTCAGATTTTCAGAATACACTGACACGTTTAGGCCCTGTAGTAGTAGTGGTAGGTGAAGACAAACACTGTTGACATGTCTGTTGGGGAGGCAGAGGATGCTGAAAGGACATGGCTTAATCATGTATGCTATAATAGTTCACATAGGATGATTACGGCATGGCCACAAAATGCAGCTATCTTTAAAATGTACATAGGTTTTAGGAGACTTCTCTGCTGGGACATGATTGGTATGGCAACTGGTAGTAAGCCTAGCTTGACCAAAGAGCTGGAGAGGTGGGTATGAAAAACAAAAACTAAATGGGAGAGTTACGATGTCAGAAACTTTCCTGTGGGCTTCCTTAACCTTGCACTTAGTGGTTGCAATAATCAAGAGTGGAGGGTGACCACACAGATCTCCATTAAATGAGCTTCCACAAGTTTGGATACTTCATCTGTGTGCTTTGACAGTTTTCTTGCAGGGAATTTTATAGGAAATAATCTGTAGACACAATTACTCTGGTTCCTGTAATCAAGAGCTGAGAATTCCAGATAGCTAGGGGCCAGTACAGGAAAAACATATTTCTTTGAAAATTTTATACCATCTGTATTGATAATAAACATTTTCACTTTTTTTAAATGGAAAGTAAGGGAAACATTCCTCATTTTTTACCTTGTGTGCATGACTGCTGTGTATATTCATCCTCTTTTTTTTCTTTTCTTCATCATTTTTGATTTTATTGAAAAGACATATTTAGCCATTAACAGGGAAACAGAAAACTAGTTTTTGAAGAGAATATGCAGTATCTGCTATTTAGAGTCTGCTTTATCTGATGCATGATGTTTGCTTTTGTTTTAGATTATCAGTTTAAAAAAAAATCTTGACTTCTATTATTTCTCCAGTTACGTTACCCTACCTTTCAAATATCCTGAAAAGCCATGTCAGATCTATGTAAATGAAAGTGATATTAATATTTTTGATATTATTAATGTAAAATGAAAAAAATAAAGGAAAGCTCTAATTATTGGTAAACTTAAAGGGAATGTTTAGAAAGGCTTCAGTGAGCAGTTAAGATCAAATTAAATTTAAATAAAAAAATGGAAATAAAAGCAATCGGGAAAATTTTTCAGATGGAGGGAGAGAAGGTACATGTCTTGAAGATCAATACCCCCATGCAAGTCTGTTTAAAAAATAACGTAAAAACTTTTAAATATAGAATGAATCATTGAATTCATTTTAAAATGGATTCTTTTTAAGGCTGAGTGGATTCTGCCCCAAGATCCGAGGTGGGTATGTGCTGATTTGAGGGAGGAATGAGATCATGAGGGACAGTGCTGAGGAGGAGACTCTCCCCGGGGAGTGGAGAAACTAGCAAGAATTAGAAAAGGATTGGCTGAGACCAATCCCATCAAAGATTGCAGCACTGAGGAGAGCACTGTAATAGTTTGACAGTTGCCATGATATTTCTACTAAGGATATTTAAGGTCAAATGGTTAAAAAGTCTTTTTTACAGTCTTGTTCTTAAGGGGACCCTATGCTGAAGAGAAGTCTTGCAGCTCTAAGCATATATGTAGACTCCCTGGAACTTTGTGTTCATATTACAGTAAAATACTCTGCTTTGAAAAAAAATAAAGGTAATGAGTTTGTGTGATTGGGTCTTGGGGATAACTCTTAGAACTAAGTGATCTTGAATACCGTGTGCAGTATTGGTCTCTACATCTCAAAAGGGGTTGTTAGAATTGGAAAAGGGACAAAGAAGGGCAACCAAAATGATCAGTGGTATGGAGCAGTCAACATACTAGGAGAGAGTATGATGGCCATGACTTGTCAGTTTCAAAAGGAGAAGGCTATGGGGGAGTATGATTGAGGTCTGCAAAATCATAGAACCCTAGAGAGCAGGACTGGAAGGAACTGCCAGAGGTCATTTAGTCCAACTTCCTGTCTGACAAAAGATCATCCCTATCTAAACCATCATATATAAATCAGTAATCTAAACTCTTAGTAAAACTACTGCCAGCTCTGACATGACATAAGACATAACACCCTAACGTGGCACAGACAAAGCAGGGGAACCACAGCGGCTGATGCCCTGGTTGTTAATATACGCTCAAGAGATCCCAGGCAGAGGGCCATGTCCCCCACTGCAGAGGTATGCAAAAATCCCCACAGTCTGTACCAGTCTGTCCATGGGGTAAAATTTCTTCCTGACCCCAAATATGGCGATTTGGTCTGACCTTGAGCAGAGGAGCAAGACCCTCTAGCCAGGAACCTCCAGGTTTAAGTCCCAGTTGGAGAACTGGTATACCCCAGTCAAAATCTCCATCCTTGGCTGCAGCCAACACCCAGTGCCTTCTGAAGGAGGCTTAAAAACAACCTGACACATATAGCAGAAAGTGGGGAGGGGACAACCAGCAAAGCCCAGAAGAATGGAAATACCCATAGTTAGGTTTGGCAGGATTTTTATTGGTAAACGTTGATAAATGTTGATTGTGCATCAAACTTGAAGACCAACAAAAGTATTGCTATTGTTAATGATCAAAATTTATTCAAAGGGGATGCAAAAAAAATGGTGATTGTTGGAGTGTGTGACGACAGGGAGAGCAGTCCTATAGAACTGTGCTGACTGTAGTTTGGACTGCAACTCCCCAAAGGAATAGGAAGTGACAAAGCGGACGAGAGAGCTACGGGTGAGCAGGGCTGGGACTGATGGTAGCTCTGCTGCTCAGCTGGTGGCAATCCTACAGTAGTTACGTTTGTTGTGGCAGATGGTTAAGCTTCACTGTAATAATAGTATACTGTCATTAATAAATTGTGTGGCCCCCACATCCCTAACTTCACACAATCCTGAAAATTTAAATTGATTAAAAAACCAAATAAATGCTTAAAAAAAATCTGTTGACACTTATATATTGAAAAAAGAAATTCTCCAAGCCTACCTGTAGTAGAACATAGGTATTACTATGCCTATATCATCCCCAAACAGGGGCTGTGCAACCTCTTCTTTGAACACCTGCAGTGATGAAGAGTCCAACTTCTCTAGGCAGTCTATTCCACTCTTTCACTTTCTAATGGTGAAGAAGTTTTTCCTGTTACCAAGTCTAAATCTACTATACTGCAACTTTTAGCCATTGGTCCGCATCCTAGTCTGCAGCAAGGTGACTTTCCTCTTCTTTACGGCAGACGTTCAAGTATTTGAAGACTGCTCTCATGTCCTGTCTTATGTCTTTTCTGCAAGCTGAACATGCCTGGCTCCGTTAGCCTCTCGTTGTATGACTTGCTTTCCCAGCCTGTCATCATCTTTGTTACCTGCCTCTGGACCCTCGCTAACTTCTCTACATCCTTTTCAAAATGTGGAGCCCAAAATTGCACACAATTCTTTAGAGGCCTAACCACTGCCAAATAGAGGGACTGTCACTTCCTGCATCGTGCACCTAATGTTTCTATTGATGCATTCTACTCTTCCAAAAAATGACATTTGCCTTTTGTGCAGCTGCATCTTGCTGCAGGCTCACATTGAGACCATGGGCTACCAAGACTTCCAGATTCTTCTCCATAAGCCTGCCATCCAGCCAGGTATCACCCATTTTGTATTTGTCTTTCTTCTTATTCTTCCCAAGGTGTATCACCTTGCACTTGTCTACACTGAATTTCATTCTGTTATCTTCAGCCCAGTTTTCCCACCTCTACAAGATCTTCTGAATTGTACTCCCATCCTCCAATGTATTCACAGTCCTTCCCAGTTTTAAGTCATCTACAAACTTGCTTTCTATGTCAGCATCCAAATAAATAATGAACTTGTTGAACAGCTCTGGGCCCAGGACAGACCCCTGGGGGCTCCACTCAAAACCTCCTGCCATTCTGACACGGACCTATTAATAATTATACTTTGCTTGAGGCTAGTGAGCCAATTGTCTGTCTGTCTTAGAGCATTTTTGTCCAGCCCACATTTCTTCAACTTGTTTATGAGAAGGTCATGCGGGACCGTACCAATAGCCTTGTTGAAGTCCAGATACGCTATATTCACAGCATTCTCTTCAACCGCCCCTTATGAAGGGTGTGGACCAAGTCAACAGGGAACTGTTGTTCACCATGTTCCAGAATACTAGATCTAGGGGACGCCTGCTGAAATTAGTAGGAGACAAGCATAAAACTAACTAGAGAAAGTTCTTTTTTTATATAATGTGTAGTAAACTTGTTGAATTCTTTGCCACAGGAGGTGGTAGAGGCAGATAGCTTAGCCAAGTCCAAAAAGGGCCTAGACAGGTTCGTGGATGATAGATCTATTAACATCTCTCTAACAGAATTATTTGAGATGCTTTCTTTGACATTTTCTAAACCAGTAATTGTGGATGCCGGGTAAAGTAATACATAGTGTTTAGATCACTCTCTATCTAGTTCCGTGCTCTCCCTTTAGCATCCACTTTTGTTACTGTTGTAGACACTGGTCTGATCCATTATGGCATGGCTTATGTTTTTTTAACCTCTGTTTTGTGTTGCGATAGGATGGAGTTCTCTGTTGTTGCTTTACCCCTTCTTTATGACAGACTCAGGCGTGTCCTGGTGATGAATTTAGGCATGTATTTAGGGTGTGGTAGCACCTGGAGTTATGGCATGTCCTGTCAGTCCTTGGGTGAATACTTGCCTTTCCGTTTATGTAAAGCTCTGTCCTGAAATGAACACTGCTTCCACCAGGGGGGTTTGGAGTTTGCCTGCTTTTTATGAGAATATATAGAATCAGTTGCTGGGAGTAGTGCGGACCTCTTGGGGTGGGCTTTTGATGGGATCGGATATGAAATAACCTGCAGGTTGTACTAGAGAAATCTTTTTACTGAACTTGAGTCAGTGGTTTGAACTTTTGGGGGACTTCTTCAAAGACCCAAATGTCAGTTAACTGCCTAGCACTAGTTAAAAGTTGCTTCCCTAAAAATGTTCCTGTTTTTTTTTTCTTTAGCAGCTAGTTGAACACATTTTGCTGTCTTTGGGCAAATCTCCCCTTTTGCCATAGTTTTGCAGTGTCAGTTGTTTACTGGGAGGCTACCTCTTACCTAAAAAGTTGTTGCATTACATTTGTGTCACATGTCTGCAGTTCTGTGAGGTGTTTTAGGAGAAGAACTCTGTATCCTGTTGGACAGTTTAATGGAAACATCTGGCCCAGGTGCAATGAGTTCAGATAAAGTAAACAAAATAGTTGGGGTTCATGAAGTTTAGAAGAGGAAATACTAATAAATAAAGAAATCATGTATATAAAGAGATGATGTCTAGTGTATGGCATGTGTAATACTGGAGCTTTGTTTTAAAGATGTAGTAGAAATGAAGGGAGTTCCAGAGATGAGTGATGGGAGTAACAAGAGGCAAGGGGAGGGAGTTTGGTATAAAGAGTTGAAAAGACCAGGGTTGCTTAGGTCAGGGTGGGGGTGAATAATTTTTGCCTACATTATGCATTTGCACTTATTACAGTACTTGTTGGTGTAACACCATGTGTAGCTGCTCTCTCTTTATGCTAAGAGAGCTTACCCCAAATTCAAACAGCAGGTGGGTGAGAGGCTGGCTCAGGTGCTACATGGGGATCTGGGAGAGACTGTTTGTTTCTATTCTCTGCCTGCCATCAGTATCCTCTGTGATTTTGAGCACTTCTCCCTCTGTCAGACCCAGGAAAGAAGCGAGTTTATCATGGGTTCCATCAGGTTATTTGTAATTTTCAATTTTCTTGGTACTGTTGGTGCAAAGGACACAAAGTAAAGACATTAACCAGGGTTTGTGTGGCAGAGCTATGTTGCTGGTGACAAGGTGAAACTGGTGTACTTCCATTGAATTGGTCACATTGTTTACAAGACAGGGGGGTATGGCTTGAAGAGAGAGATTGTAAAATCCTAAGGACAAGCTGTTTTATAGGATGCATGATTGCAGTATGGTAGGTTCCATATCTATTCCAAGATAGCATGGAGGGCAGTAGGATTTACAACAATTAGGCCCCTATGCAAATAGTAGAGCTGTTTAGATGATGCCAAACATGTTTCATGAGCATTTTTGTAAGTCTTCCCGCCTTCCCCCCAGTTTTTCATGCATTTCTTTTTGATACAACTTTCAAGGGGCTCTAATCCTTGCAAAGATTCAGTGTTTTATTAAACTGAATAAAACCATATGCGTGATGGTATTCTCTTGTGCTTTGGGCCATAAGGCAATCATTTAACTTGGAGGACAGCAGTCAGAAAGAAATGATGACGTCTTCTGAAGCATTTGGTGCCAGTTACTGTCGCACATGAAATTGGTCTTCTCCAGTATGGTAGTTATTATCAGACACTCTAAAGACATCACATCAGCACCATTTTGTGGAGGGAATGAGGGGCATCCTTCCAGAGCAGTCAAGGGTCATGGTGGAAAGATGCTTTTTCACAGGTATCCAGATTTGTCTGGTTAATGCTTCAGTATCACTCCAGTAACATTGAATGCTAGTGTGCATAGACTGTGGTCTCTACTATTTAAAGTGAACAAGTAAAACATTGTATATTATCTTGTGAATAAAAATTAGCAACCTGACCTATGAAGAACTGAGCTGGCCCTTCTAGGATTTTATTTTCAGGAACAAGGTCAGCGCGTGAGATATGGCAGTTTCTAGTACTTGTCATTACAAAGGCCTGTGCTTTCTCTGGGGTGGGCTTGCTCAGGGCTATAGGTGTTCCCAGTACTTAGTAATTTCTATGAAGTGGAATCCCAAACAGCTTGCAAAAAAATGGTTTTGGTTAAACGTTCTTCATTTGGGAGTTATATCATGGATTTTTGCTTTTAAACGATACTAAAAGAGATTCTAAACCAGGGAAACCAGCTGGGACCAAGGAGTTAAAAAAATATTTGTATGTGCATTCCCTTAAGCTTAAGACTTCCATTTTCATATCGTTCTCTTTCTCCCTCCCTACCATGAGAGGGAGGGAGAGGGAGAGAGATTTGTTTCTGATCTACCAGACCAGATTCATCCCATTGAAATACTGGCAAAAGCTGTGGTGCTACCACACTTGTATTGCTTCAGGATGCAGCCTTGTGTTCAGAAATAGTATGATGGAAGATTACTTATTTTCCTGAGAGGAGAAGGGCGGTGGGGGGCGGGAATCCTTATTATCCAAGTTTCAGTTCAAGAAGAATGTGGCTTTAGCTTGGAATTCCCAGATGAAGTCTCATGAGGAGAACAGGACAAAAATAATTTATAGCACTATGCGAGTGCAAATTCCATTTCAGATAAGAATATTATAAGAGGAGCATTATTGTTCCTGTTTTGCACATAGGGGCAAAATGAAGTACGGAAGACTGAAGGTCACATGATCAGTCAGTAAAATTGGTAATACTCCTGTGACACTGGACAGTGCTTCCGTCTAGGTTATAATGTAGATTATCTGGAGAAAATTGGGAGTCGTGGTTAGCTGTAGAATAAATGTGGCTGCATTCACATCTGCTAAATTCTCTGTTTTGGTAGATTCTAAAGTCTTGTTTTAAAGACCTAAAAGGTAAGAAATGGTGGGAGTCCTCTAAAGACCTTCTGATCTGGCCTTTGCTTGGTTGGAAACTAATCTCTATACATACCTGCAGCATGTTTCAGTGGATCTTTGCCATGCAAGCACACAATCCATGTCAGCATAAATCCCCAAGGAATCTCAAGATTATTCAAACTTAATTGCTAGTGCAGCATAGATGTTTCATAGACATTAGGGCTAGAAGGGACCCCACAGGATCATCGAGGCCAGCCCCCTGCCCCAGGGGCAGGAACTCAGCAGGGATCATAGAATCCCGGCAAGTTAAACATCCAAATGTCTCCTGAAGGTGTTCAGAGTAGGCGCTTGAACCACTGCCGGCAGCAGTCTATTCCAAACCTTGGGGGCTCAGACAGTAAAGAAGTTCTTCCTTATGTCCCCCCTGAAATGGTCAGGGAGGAGTTTGTGACCATTCAACCTTGTCATCCCTTGGTGTGCTCTGGTGAACAGATGTTCCTCTAGATCCTGGTGAGCACCCCTGATAAACTTGTAGGTGGCCACCAGATCGCCCCTGAGCCTGCGCTTTTCCAGGCTGAAGAGTCCCATGGCTCTCAGCCTGTCATCTTCCTGACCCTTGATCATGCGTCTGGCTCTCCTCTGCACTCTCTCAAGCTTCTCCACATCCTTTAGCACTTGTAGACTTTCAGGTTTCAGATTTTTAAAAATAATATGCATTATTAAATGTAAATTTGTCTTAATATATTTTAATGGCAATTTTATTCCATTCCATATGTATTTGGCAATGAATACCACTATCTCCTCAGTGTTAGCTAGATGAGCTGTCTGATTTTTAGGTGTGGACTAGGAATCCCGCAAATAAAATTATTGGCTTTACTTTCTAAAGTGCATTATGCTAGTTAGAACCATAGGAAAATAAGACTGGAAAGGATGTATTCTCTGAACTCTCCACTAGGTCTGTATCTTTGTTAGTATGTCTTAGTATGCTATTAACTTCTTTTGCAAAATGCTACACTGTTGAGATTATTATATTTAGTTTGTGATCCACCATAACTCCAAGTTATTTGAGTTCAATTGGCTGGTCTGTGATTCCCTAAATCATCCTTGTTCCTTTTTTTTTATGAAGGGCACTACATTTGGCCTTTTTCCAGTCTTCTGGCAAATCGTCTGACCAATATTACATTGGTCAAATTAAATCCTATAATAGTCACTGGCTCTATGGTTATTTCAGCCAAAAGCTCTACTGTTACGAGAAAATTTTGTTTATCTAGGTAATCCTTAACTTCTTGTTTTCTCCTACTTTTGGCTGTCTCCTGTCTGTGATGAAAATTGTTCCAGTTGTCTGAGAGTTGACCTTTTTTTTGAAGGCTGAAGCAAGGATTAAACTCATCAGCTGTCCCACCTCATTCATTATTATCTTCCCCTCTCAATTCAGTAAAGGGCCTATGCTTACCTTGCTCCTCTTCTTACTTCTAATTTATTTATAGAATGCTGCTTTAACATCCTTTATTATTTGTATCTTGATTTGTGCTTTTGACTTTCTCCTTTTTATTCCTACGGTATAAGAGTACCTATTCTGTACTCTTTTACACTCATATTACGGTTTAGTAATCTGGCCAAGTTTCCATTTTTTCCTTTTAAGTTTCAAGTCACTGAAGGGCCCTTGGTTAGCCTGCAAGTCTCTTGCCATACTTCTTATTCTTCCTTCACATCAAGATAGCATGCTCTTGTGGCCTTAATTGTGTCTCTGTAAGGAACAGCCAGCTTTCCTGCACTCCTTATTTTGCTTAGACTTGCCTTTGAGGGATCTTGCCTCTTGGCTATTTAAGTTCCATAAAGTCAAGTTATTATAATATCTGATGTTTTTAGCTTGCTCTTTGTTGTGAATACTGTCATTTCATTTCAGCTTTTGCCCAAGTTGTCTACCATCAGATGCTTAGCTTACTCCTCCCTATTAGTAAGAAACAAATCAAGAGGTTCCTCTCTCTAGCTGGCTGCTACTTTCCTTCCTGCTTTTCAAGGTAATTAAAATTTCCCCTATTGTTGCCAAATTCTGTGATTTCCTCAACTAGAACATAGTCGCATCAGAATGATTATTCTCTTATGCAAGCAGCCATCCACCAAAAGGACACTTGGCATTTATGTATGGAGGTGTACATTCCCACAATTCAAGATCAGTGTACATGTGTTGGGTCTCTCTCTCTTTTTAAACAACCATTCTTTTCCTTTTGGACTATGCAGCTATATAAAACTTAGTCTTAATGGTGATAGCAGCAGCTCTGGGAGGATATTTATGTAACCTTTTATGTGAACAACTAGCTCATAAGATCTAGAACCCGTGAGGAAACAACAAACCAATCTTAAGAGACAGAGTGATACTTCACTCAGTTCTTGGTAACTGGAAGAAGAAAAACTTCTCCGTAACATCCAGGGAGGTCTCCTATCTAATATGTTGGTAGACTTCCCGAAACGTCTTGTGAATCTGTCAGCATGTAGAATTTCAAGTGTAGTAAGACTGGTCTTGTGGTTAAATCTGAAGACAGGGATTCAACAGTCCTTTCCACGACTGTGTCAGCCTACACTAGTCACTTACCTGTTCTGTGCATTAGTTCCTCTCTACTGGAGCTATGTGTCTGGTTGGGAATATTGTGAGGTTTAAGTCATTTAAATTTGTAAAACACTTTTTGATGTTCAGATGTTAAGCCTTTAAGTACAGCCACTCCTTAGGGCTTAAAAGGCTAAGGAATATTATTTTGCAGATAACGCCCCAAATAGAATGAGACAGAGAACTTCAAAGATACCAGTTCTTGTGTCCCTAAAAATAATCTTTCAAAACTGGTAATATGAATGCAGCTGAATGTTGGAAATCCAGCAGTATCAGCTGGCCTTAAAATAATAGGTTGACAGTAGAGATGACCTGCCATTTTCATACCACACCTAGAAAATGCCATTTTGTGGATATGGCAGGAATGTCACTACAGCTTTGCCTCTTTCAAGGCTGAGAGCGTGCAGAAATAACACGGGCCTCAGACTAGGGAAACCACACAATAAAATGGTCAGTATCTGAGAAGGTAGGAAAACATGCATGCATAATCCAGGTAGAAGGCTCTTTTGACTGAAGCTTTACTTCCAGAAATGTGAATAAGATTAGCTTTCTTCTTTTTCTTGAAGAGTTTATCTCCACTAGTAATAAAAGTGTGTTTTCAAGTGAGTAAACCAAAAAATAATGCTTCTCTTTTTTGCTTCTAGTCAAAGCCATATTTTCTAAATTTAAACCTTACAGAAAAAATGGTCACTGAAAAATTTGACACGGGCAGCATGGAGTCTTCTGAAAGTTCTATTTATAATTCAGTGTTTAGAAAGATAAGGCATTGTTTGCTCTTGAAAATTTGAAATTCAATAACAGAATACTGTTACTACATCAAAGCAGTAGAAAAAGGTTTTCATTATTGATCTTTTTCAGACAGTTAAACTGAAAGTCATCTTGCTCATTCTTTTTCTGATCAAGACTAGGAGTCATGGCAGGCACCTTCAGAGCACTCTAGCAATTATTGTGGGTAAAGTTGAAAGTCCCCTTTATAATCTGTGGAACATAACATAGAACACCTGAAAGATCCTGCAAGTGGTACAAGAATTTCCTCAAACCAAGTTAATATGAAGAACATATTTCGGTAATTGTTTTTTTTCCTGCATTTGCTAGTTTGTGTGTGTGTGTGTAAGTAGTAAAATAAATAGTAAATAGTGTGATTATATTATATAATATTTGCATTAAAAATGACAGTTTTAACTTGTATATTTGTTTCTGCTGAACCTCTTATGGTGTTCAATAGTCAGCCATTTCTGTGAAAAGACCAGAGCCAAGTAAGAAAATCTTTCATGGGGGCAGTTATTCTCCCTTGCAGAACTTCATTGCCTTGCTTTTCTGATCACTGAATGTAGGTATAGAAAGCTTCTACTTATAACTGCTTATATTCTGCTTATAACTTTTGATGGTAATTAGTTGTGCAGGTCAGATGTCACTTCAGGTTTTTATGTGGGTGTTTCTAGCACATAGTACTTTATCTAACCTTTTGAATTTTTAAATAAGCAAAAATATGTAGTGAAAATGATATTTATTTTACTTTTCGACTTCCCCTGTATGGTATATTTCAGTTCTCCTAGAAGGACAAGTCTGTTAAACATCACCTGCTTTTTTAATAGAATTTATTAATTACTTGACAGGAAGAGTGTTTTCTTATAATTATTTAGAGAGTTGCATGGATGTCTGCAGTATGTTTTTATGCAGTGTTAATATATGACTTCACTCTTTCAAGTACTTTGTCTGTTATTTGCATTTCTAAAATCTCTGTAAGTACAAAGGTAAAGAGTTCAAAGATGTGCTGGACTAGGCTCTTAAGCTGGATTTTTCTGCTCTGCTGTCAGCGCTGATGCCTCCTTTTACAAACTGATGATGCAAAGAGAGCTGCCTGGGTTTACCATTAGGCCATACAGAAAGCAGGGCCTGATCAAGAAATCTCAGTTACCATTCAACTGTACAGATACATCATTTAATCAATTGTCTTCATTCTTAAAGACTGAGAACTTAAAAGCCAATTTGCTGAGTTAGAAAATCACTGCTTATGAGGAGTAAGATATACTCAGACTTATAACATCAGAACTGAGCAGGAATTTGTAACTACCCTGTCATGTGAAGATTTCATGGCAATGCAAGGATGTAGCTCCATGGACTTTGATGCCATTGGTTAATCTGGTTTAACGAGTGAGTTTCCTATAAATCCAGCACAAAATCTCTTTCTGGGGAGAATCTCCACCAGTGTAAGAGTTATTTTCCTCTTAACACTTGGATGAGAACTTCCCTGTTTGTTCTCCATTAAAGCCCATTAAGGGACAGATGCTTGGTTTTCTGGATCTCTAGCAAAGAAATTTTAAACCCCCCCCCATCCATGTTTTTCTACAATTAAAGTGAAACACCACATTATTTGTATATATATATAATGCTTCTGAATTGCTTTAGAACTTATAAATATATTTAACAAAACGTTTTTGTATATGTATGTGTGTGTATTTTATTGATATATTTATAACTTTAAAGCCATTCAGAATCCTACCAGTGCCTCAATCATTATAATAAAATAAATTCTAAACACCTATATATTTTGGCATTTGATTTTGGCATTTTCTTTATCAGAAAATCAGAGGTCCCACTGCCCTCTTTGCTCACTAGGATGCAGGTCCAGCTGTGATTTGCCCTGTGCCCCCCACCTTCTCCCCTCCCAGTTCCTCCCCTCCCCTGCTGTTTTGTGATGCTAAGCAGCCCTGACATGCTGGTGCCCTGCCCATGCCAGTGCCCGTCACTTCCAAGCCACAGCCCCCTGGTGTCACTCACTCCTGACCCACAGCCCTTTCCCACTCTCCACTGGGTCCCTCCCAGAAGCATTCCGCCCCCACCCCCAGCACCAGGATACAGGTCCAACTGCGGCTCCCCCCCCCCGTTTTGTGTCTCTGAGCAGTGCCAGCCCCTGCTGTTCTGCTCCCTGTGCCTGTGCCCAGGCCCCAGCAATCCCCATGGCCTTCCTGGGAAGCCCTTGACTGGGGCTCAGGGGCTGGGCTGAGCTTACTTCTGGCTGAGCAAACCCTTTCTCCTCCAGGCCAGCCTCCCCCTGCACAGGCTGTTCCAAGGGGGTAGCGGGGCTCCAGGTCTGGCTTTTGTGACACGCCCCCCCCGGCCCCCATCCCTGGACCATCACACACACACACCCTGAATCACCCCTGCTAACACCTCCAGTCTCCTTGCCCCACCCCCAGACCATCTCACCTTCTCTGAGTGGTTCCTAGGACCAGCATCCCCCTGCCACATGTCCTGGTGTGGGCTTGGGGCCAGGCTGCAGTGGAGCAGCTGTCCATGCTGCTGTGGTCCCCACTGGCAGGTCCTGTCCCGTCCAGTGGCTGGGCACACAGGAGCCATGCTCCTTTGGGGCTGGCGAGACTAGTGGGGTCCTGGACTGGGAAGAGCAGCATGTGGGCTGGCTGCATCGCACTGGTCCTCTTCTCCCCTCTCTGCTGCGCAGCCTGCTGTGCACCTTCAGTGATACCCCTGGCAGAGCCGTCAGCAGCTGCTGGTTGGCGGGATGTGGAGCGACAGCATGGTGAGCAGTGGGGCAGCAGCTATGGGGACAGAGGATGGGTAATGCTCACCCCCCTGTGCCCTGGCCCTGGCCCTGGCCCGCAGGCACTGCCCCTAAACCTACCCTGAGGGCACACAGCCTGGCGGATAGGAGTTCAGCGCACATTCCTTCTCTTCTTCGTTGAGCCACTGCCAGCACTACTTCTGCCCTGGCTGTGCAGTGCTCCCAGCCCCAACCCGGGGTGAGCCATAGCAGGAAGAGGCAGCATGGCCAGGGACGAGGCAACCTGTACCTGCCCTGGCCTGCAGTGTAGGACAGGGTGATCGCTATCCACGCACCCCTGCCCTGCCCCCACTGCTGGCTCGTTTACACAGGCCCTGGCCCCCTGGTAGTGTGGCTCTCACATGACCTAAAGGGCCTCCTCAGCGGCTCCTTATTGCCAGGCGCCAGAAGCCACATTTACCCCAAAGGCTGAAGAAGGGAGCGTGAGTCTGAGCCATCCCTGGCTGACTTGCCTTCTCAGGCCCTGCCTCTGCTCCTTCTGGACAGGGCTTAGGGTTTTCTGCTCTTTTGCAAGTAGCTCTAGCAGGCTGGAAGTCTTGCAGCTTGCAGAGAGCTGTTTGCAAATGGGCAAACCCATGGTTTCCCTCTTCAAAGGGAAACATCCATGTTTTTCTCCTTTAAAAGGGAAAATCTGCAGTTTTCTGTGGGAAATGGAAAACCCGGATCCCTGCTGGTCATCTTATTTCATCAATAGTCCAAATGTAAATACTGTCTCAGGCACAGTAGGCCAACTCCCTCCTCCCCCATGCAACTGCCACACAAACAATTTGTCAATCGGCTTTCTGTATTGTGTGTCATTTGAATCTGCCCTTCTCTGACACAGCATCTAATAACTTGTATTTTGTACAATAAAAATAGTGAAAACAAACTTGCTGTCTGATTAGGTTTGAAAGGATCTGGCAGAAAATTGATGGAGACTAAATTGCAGTAAGTTGTTTCCAGCAGAACTCAAGGACTATTTGTACTTTCCAGCAGTCACTAGATTTTTCTTCTTTTTGAAATGTTGCATTAATACTTCTGTAAAAGAGAAGTTTTCAGCTTGAAAGAGTCGTTGGATGTGATTACCATGTTTTTAAGGAAATCCAGAACACTGTTTCAAGTGAAGACAGAGCACGTGCGCTAGGCAGGTAGGTTGGCGGGCACTGCTGCTTCTGTGTGGGAGCAAGGCAGGCAGACTGGAGCAGTGTCCAGCCCTGCCTGCTTCCCACCTCCAGCCACTGCTCAGGAGGAGTCGGGCTCGGTACATGTTGGTGGGGTGGTACCTACTCCAGTCCACCTGCCTTGTTCCTGCATCACAGTGGTGGTGCCTGCCCACCTGCCTGCCTGGTCCATCATGCTGCTCCACCTCCATGCCTGACTGCTGCCTCTGCTTGCAGCAGTGCCACTGACTTGGGGGCACCAACATACAAGTTTGCCAAGGGTGCCATTTTCCCTAAGGCCGGCTCTGCTGTCATACACTCATATGCACCAGAGTCAGTAGAGAAAGAAGGGATCATGTTAGGTGCCTGATTCTGGAACTTTTGTTTCAATTTTCACCAACCAGCTGGGCACAGGGCTGGCCTACCAAATCTAGGACTGTCCCAGCCAAACCAGGATGTATGGTTACTAGGCCTGTGTGAAGCAGCAAGTATTCAGTTTGGCTTCAGATTTGGCCGATTCGGAGGGATAGCGACTAGATTTAGTGATTTTGAATCGCTGTCCTAATCCGATTTGGCTGATTTCGGATTCAGAGATTTCGCTGCCGAATCGGGACGAATCTCGTCTAAATCAGACAGACGGGGCAGCAGTGTCAGTGGCGGGGGCACGGTGAGCAAGGCCCGACCCCCTGTCTGCTCCCCCAGCCTCCCCCCATGGTTGGCCCCAGCATCCCAGCACTTTAAAGCAAAAAAGAAGCCCTGCACTCTCACCAGCTGATGCAGCAGTGTTTGGGGCATCTGGGGGCTCATGGCAGAGCTCCCACGGGGGGCAGTGGGATCGGCCCCCCCACCTGGCACCTGCGCAGCAGCTGTTGTATCATGTGGGTGCAGTGCAGCTTGGCAGAGCACTGTGGGGCTCAGCACACTGTTCGGGAGCTGGGGCTGCTTGGGCTGAGCGCTGCCAGGCTCTGGGTGACTGCTGAAGCCGCCCCAGTTCCGGGACAGCGTGTGGTGCCCTGTTAAGCCACACTGCACCTGTGCAATATGACAGTTGCCATGTGGGTGCCGGGGGGGCGGGAATCCCTGCTGCCCTGCGTTGTGGGGTGGGGCTCTGACACGAGCCCCTGGAGGCCCTGAATCAGCTACTGAAGCTTCGCACAGCCCTAACGGTCACTAGGGCTGTGCAAAGCTTCGGTCGCTGATTCAGTTCGGTGGAGTTTCGGTCCAATTCAATGGCTGAATCTCCGAATTGAATTGGGAGACCCTTTAATCTCTCTGAATCGAATTGGAACCCTCCAAATAGATTCGGAGACATTCGATAGATACAGGTTTAAATGTTTTTTCTACATGCCTCAAGGTACCAGACAGCTCGTGAATACTGAGATGGTGGGGCGGATGGAGCATCCCATGTGAGTGGGGGGTGGGGAGGGGTCACCAGTGCGATCAACGATGGACCTGGAAGTAGACCAGAAGCACTTCTGGGTCTGCCACAGAGTGCGTGGGGGAA
>NW_017728947.1:99082620-99088003 GCF_001723895.1 Crocodylus porosus
GCTTGGCAACTGGTGTCTCCTGGGCCTGGGGAGGCACCCAGGGTCCCCCTGTGGCTGATTACTGAGCTGGGCCGGTGCGGGGACCGGAAATACTTCTGGTCCACTTCTGTGTCCGCTGCCAGGCATGCGGGGAACCCCCCACACTCCTGTGGGACACTTCATGCATCTTGGCATTCATGAGCTGTGCCTGGTACCTCGAGGTATGTAGAAAAAACATTTAAACCTGTGTCTATGGCCGAATCGCTGATTCTCTGAACTGGCATTGAATCTTCAGATTTGGATTTGGCTGTATGAAATCAGGATAGTGATCTGAATCAACAAATTGTATCACTGTCCTCCGTATAGGGCTGAATCTGAATCTGAATCTAATACGGCCTGCTTCGCACACCCCTAATAGTCATCCTACCATTGGACTGTTCTGGTGTTCAAATATTTCAGGACTATCTTCATTTAAAAAAGAAAAAAAAAAAGATTAATCTTCCTCTTACAGTGATGAAATATTTCTCTTCGAGTGAAAGGCAAGAAGATTAGAAAACTAGATGCATTTGTCCTTTCCTCAGCGTGATACTGACAGACATGACTCAATCATAGATTTTCCCCCCAGGCAGCAGGGGAGAGATTAAAGTGCCCCGGTCCTGTTATCACCTGAACATCTTTTAATCTCTCCTCTCCTCTCCTGTTCTTTAGGCAAATGTTTCAGGTTAATGTCTTCCATAAGTATTCGGACAGATCTGGCTTAATTTTGTAGGTTGAATTGAAGTAACCTCACACATTGCCTCCTTTACTAATGAAAGTGTGGACCTGAAATACATAATAGTGGGCAAAACACTAGCTGCCAGCTATTTTTGCAAGAACAGGCTATTTTTTATCTGTTAGCATTTCTACTCTGACCAGGCTTTCAAAGCTTACATGATATAATTTTTAAAGTATGCTTTTATTTCTTGCATTTTATGTCGCATTTTATAGTGTGTTTTGGTAGCTCTTTGAGAGTGTGTATTTACAATGTAATTAATAAAATCTGTTGGTGGCAGGGATAACTTGAAATACAAACATTTTCTTTTTACTGTTGCCTCAGGCTGAATCTTTAAAACTATTGTGGCATTGAGTATGCAACAGTATAAAAGAAATGGAGACAGCTTTTTAAAAGCTGACAATATTTTAAAGTGATCCATCGTAAATCGTATTGAATTGCCTGTCCATCTACCATTGTTTACTTCACCCTTAAACTTCACCCTTAGAAAAGAGATAAGAAATTCTTTCAATTTGACATTGTTTCATTTACATTTTTAAGAGCCATTTGCTCTGATGTCGAGTTTAGCTCTCGTTCAGTGGATGATCCAGATCGAATGAATAGTACAGTGAATACAATGTATAGTATTCACTGTACTATACTATAAATGTATAGTACAAAATAGAAATATGATTTGTATTCTTCCTAATGCAACTATGTAATAATGGCTGAGTAGCCTGGTGCTATGTTTTTCTTTCCTGAGCAGTATGAAAATGATCAATTAACATGTTAGCTATAAATGCGTTTGGAAATGAGTTTCCATGATCAATGCACAATCCAGTTTAGTAAGCTTGCCCAACTTAGCTCCTCACAGTATGGTGCTGTTTTACTTAATACTACTTAAGCAGCTTAAGATCCTTTGCATACAGATTTATTGTGCAAAAACGAACCTCTTGTTAGCCAACAAAATTAAGCAAATGTATACCCAAAACAGTTCTCTGCCAAAGCTTAGCTCAACAAACTTTACTAGTCAGATTTCTGCATTACGGTAATCCTTTCATTTGCAGTATAGGAATGCTGTAATGTTTCAGCGTCTGGCATTTTTAACTTGGTTGGCATTTCCTTGCAAAAGCATTGAGCTGTCCGGAATTGCTTAGTTACAATTGTGGTTTTCAAGTCATCCAAAAAAATGAGGAAGAGCTTGTACCCTTCAAGCCAATAGAAATTTAGTAACTACTCAAGCTCAGGAGAAACCTTAAATATTGTAGTGAAGCAATCTGGTCACTTGAGAACATATAGGGCAATCACCAGTCTCAACAGTAACTGGTGCCAGTAAACCAGGGCCGTCAAACATGGCTTGTGGAGCCACTCTGTGGGAAGCCACTACTAGTGGGTCACCAAAAATGTTGTCCTGTTGGCCGTGGCTCTCTCTGGCAAGCTAGGCTTGCTGCTGCTGGACCCCTTCTGCTGCTGTAGGATTCCTGTTGCCACGCACCTCACTGCTTTTGGACCCGCCGCCACTGTGGTGGCCATGGTGGCTGCGCCCTCATCCTGAGCTGGATACAGTCTGTGAGGACTCCTCCAGTCCCAGGTTGAGTTTGCCACCCCTGCCGGAGGCCGCTGAGCAACCAGCAGGCAGTTATGTAATAACCTGCCCATAGAGGAAATATTTTTCTTACAAAAGACAGCTAATTCTCTATATCATAAGTTATCCTTCATGTTTGGTAATAGCAAAATATTATAGTTTAATATTGATTGGTTACTTTTCAGAAATTGTCAGACCTATTTCATAACCCTCTGATATTTGAGCTCTGTAAGGTATCAGTGGGATTTGGAAATCCATAGAAGTTTATAGGCTCTCCATAAAATAACACATTAAATTGTTTGTTGTGCAAGAACGCTCCCAAAACAGGGAATCCAATGATAAATGTTAGCATTCTTTTAATCTTTGTATAGGATTTTGAGTTAATGGTTTATGCACAGGAAGATAGAAATAGCCCAGCCTGTGTTTCAGTGTAAAATGAATTAATATCCAGTATTGATGGCTGGAAACCAGAGGCAAAATATGATTACTTCATGGAGGACTTGCTGCAGATGTATCAGTTTTGATTGCTTGCTTCCATAGATTTGATATAGCGAATGTGCTTCTGCAAGGCAAATAGGTTTTGAAGAATTCTCCCTTGGGAAGTTTTCCTTCCTTAGCTTAATCTTCTATCCTTTTCTTTAGAGTGGAAGTTGTGGAAAACTGTCAGTGTTTCTGGTTTTAAAACTGATCTCCTGTTTGCTTGGGGTTTTTTTCCCTAGTTTTCTCCCACCCCTTCACTAATATTGTGAAGGAGTGCTAACACTCTGAATATGAGCACTCTGAAGTCTGAGGCGTCAAAAATAGCTGAGGCTTTTTTCCAAAAGGATATTCTTAAGTTTATTTGTTTGAAGATGTTTTTACTGCACAGTAGACTTGCACTGACTTCTGTGACTCTTGGAAGAGTAATGAGGCATGTTTCTAAACTAAACAAAATTAAAAGGCTAAAAAGAGCTATCCCAACTCCCTCTGCTTATCTGATCCTCTGAAAACATCTTATCAATGTAAAAAACAAACAAACAAAATGCGCTGTAAACACCTCTTTTTGGACAAGGAGTTATGCTGGTGTGCATTTGGCCTCTTTCCTGGATAAAGAGATCAACAACCTTCATTGTTTGGAGAGGAATGGTTGAAACTGCTCCACTGCTCATTTTTCTATTGCAATCTTTTACTCCCTGTTCAAACTTAGATTTTGTTTTTGTTCTGACATATAGGTTTGCTACACAGCTCTGATAGAGAAGCGTGCATTGTGTTTCAAGCCCATATCTTAAGATTTTGATCAGATAACTTTCCTTTGCCTTAATCAATAAATACATAAAATGTGATGTCATCTTCAGATGAACACTCGGCTTTGGTTGCTTAAAATGATAATATATTGTGGCAGCTACTTGATTTTTTAAAAAATGCATTTGTTTATCTGAAACTAGATTTTGAACAGAAACCTGCCCTCTTCAGTAGTTGAAATATGTTCTTTCTGCGGTCCTCATGTAGAACGCATCTTCAGATCATGCAGTTGTTATGTAGTGATTTGGATGTTAGCTCACGAAGAGGTTACAGCATTTGCCTGCTGACTTGTAGTTTTGTTCTAAGATCAAAGTTCAGTTTTCTTATTTTAAGAACAGTTTTCATTGTGGAAATTTTGTTTTGTTTCTTTTAGTGGATGTTGATGATAACCACCCTCTCCCCTTGCAAATCACAAAAAAACCAAGTGAATTTATATTTATAAAACCTCGTCTCGTCAGCTTTAAGGTGAAAACTATTTTCCTTGTTTACATCATTGTTCCTCATCTGGGAATCCCCTGTGCTTTCCAGTTCTTGGAACCAACTTGTCAGCAGACTTGCTTTTGCTTCCAGTTTCTAACCCCGCGTGCTAATCTACTATTTGAATTACATTCCAAAACTTGCAATAGCAGGACACTGACAGGCCCCCATCCTCCATTTATCTGTGGCAAGTAAAAGGGTATTTTTAATGTTTTGGGTATTGTATATGGCAGTTGTGTGGGAGAGTTGTTCTCAGAGTTTTAAAAAATAGGTTAGACAAACACTTGCATGGAATGGTTTTTGATACGGATGATCCTAGGTTGAGCACGAGGCTGCAGTAAATGACCTACTGAGGGTCCTTCCAGCCCTACGTTTCTACAATTCTATGATTTAAATGTACTCAGGAGGATAATTTATTTCACATTGGAATTAAAAAAAAAAAAAAAAAAGAGAGAATATGATGGACAGAAGAATCTGCAGCGCAGCTCCTTGCTTAGAACAAGCAGTAAAATCTATACTATGTTCTTATTGAGCTAGATTCAAATTAGGGGTTGTGGTACCAGTCTTGTGAAGCAGAGTTTTGAGAAATATAATTATTTCAATTGGCAATTATCTTAGGAATAGAAACTTGCAAATTAGAGCATTAAATGATTAAAAGTTCTTATCTGAAAACTGCTGCTATTTCTCTTTTTTGGAAAGCTCCATAATTATGAATTTGCACATAGAAATCAAAGTGCTTTAGGGAATGTGTGGTTAATTCTTGCCCCCTTTCCCCCCTCAGAGTCTCTGCTATTTGTCAGCTCTTATCTACTCCTTAAAACTTGTTTTTTAAACCATGAAAACCAGTCTAAATTTAATCAGGAGGGTTCAACTTTTCACTACACTGAAGATGCTGTAGCTCAGGGGTGGCCAGCCTGCAGTGCTGCAAGTGGTATGGGCATCCTCTCTGTGACACATGGCAGATTGGGGAAGGGACAGGGAGTACCATCGCAGATGGGGATGGAAACATAAAGCAAAACAGTAAATCGGTCAGGGAGCCCGGAGAAGGGAGCAGAAAGCTGAGCAGTAAATTGGGGATGGGATCGGGGTTGCACTTGGTTGGGGGTGCAAGTTTGTGGCACACCAGCCAAAAAGTTTGTCCTGTACTGTGGTAGCTGATGTTTTATAATCTTTCCCAGTAGGTTCATCTCTGTTTCATAGATTTCATAGACATTAGGGCTGGAAGGGACCCCAGATGATCAAGTCCAGTCCCCCGCCCAAAGGGCAGGAAGTCAGCTGGGGTCATAGGACCCCAGCAAGATAAGCATCCA
>NW_017728947.1:99088343-99170690 GCF_001723895.1 Crocodylus porosus
GCGTGGCTCTTCTCTGGACTCTCTCAATCTTCTCCACATCCTTTTTGAATTGTGGAGCCCAGAACTGGATGCAGTAAGCAAGTTCTTCCTGTTGAGCAAGAGACAGGATGCAAACTAGTGTCTAGCACCCATAGGAATCGTTAAGCCAAAAGATCATTCTCTTCTGTTCTATGGCAGGAACAAATGGATAGCTATTTCCTTTGCCAGATTTTGCGGAGGTGCAAACTGATTTTGCTCTTCTTTTTATAATTGATACTATAAAAGGTGATTGAACAATGAAACCTAAGATAACAGAGACAGTAGATGTATCTGGTTCTGGAGACTGCTCCTCTTTCCAAACTTTGCCCTGACTTGATTGATTCACGTTAAAAGGAAAGCCTGTTTCTCTATGACTTTTCATTCTGATGACTGTTTCCCAGAAAAGTGAAGTCAGACTAGCAGATCTTAATGATGTATGTGTCAAGAGATGTTTTCTTGAATAGGGAACATAGTCCTTCATTTGTTGGCATCTTGTCCTCTTTTTCAGCAGATCCACTGATTTGTACCAGAACTCAGGCATGCAGTTACTCTAATTGAAGAGCAATAACTTTAACTGAACGTGTAAGATGGCAAATGTAAATGAAAACTGAAATAACATTTAGTACGTGGCTGTTCTTGACTTGAGGAAGTGTGTGTTTCTTGCACTGTTTATTGTAACACTATAGTGGAGTAATAACTTACATGTTTAACTGTGCCTTAAAATCACATCTCTTTGGCAGTTTCAAATTCACTTATGGGGGTGAAACCCAGCTTCTGCTTTTGAAGTTGGCTGCAATGAAAAAAGGGTGCTGCAGACAACAATCTGTGGTGAAATGTAAGCAAAAACTTAATGCTTGGACCTTCAATAGAGTGGAAACTGAGCTCTCTTATACTGCCCAGATTTGTGTTCCTGCTTAGTAGTACACATAGACATCTCACACATACGTATGGAAATGGACTCCTCATGCATGCATTTGGTTGGCTTGTGCATGCAGTCTGAAGTATACTTATGCATGGAGTTCTGTGCCTTTTTTGAAATATGGCCTTTAAGCTATAAGAAAATACTTTGCCAGTGTTGTGTTTTTTCATTTTACTGTGTTGCTTTGTGAATGGTATCAAATGTTTGGTTTGTAAGAACAGCCTAGTTCAGGGTGTTTATAAAAGAGAATTCCTCACCCAATTGGCTACAGGATGCTGGTCTTGAGCTTTTCTTATATGACAAACTTTCTTTAAAACAAAACACCATAATCTTGCTGTGAGGAATGTTACGTAGTTGGCTATTATTTACCAGTATGTTTCTGGCTGTTTTCTGTGAGTAGATGTCCAATATATGTCATTTCAAAAAGTGGAGTCCTGTGGAGCCTTGTGTAGCTACATCAGTATGAAATTTCATTTGCCAGCTGACAATCCAGCCCCCTAGCAGTTTCATATCTCTATGAAACTCTCACCTGCTGCTCATTCTGTATTCAGTACTTGTTCTCAGTTGAATCTTGAGTATTATCTTTTCTTCCAATTGTGACTAATTGTTTAGCTCTTGGAGAAAGAAAAAGTACTATTAAGAGGTTTTGAAGCATTTTCAGGAAGTTTAATGTCTTTCCATTCCTGTGGGGCGACATTTTGTCCATTAAAATCTGGTCACTTTTATTTTATTTTTTTTGCAGTAAGATTCTTCTTTTAATATTTATGTCCAGTTAACGGAACTCTGATCTCCTGATTTCTAGTTGCTTTTTAGTATCTCCTTTTGTGGCTACTCTTTCCAAGCTCTTTCATTTTCTTTTATGGATGCATTTCATGATCTCCAAGATAGAGCTGCTTTTACTCTATTCCTTTCTTGTCACTCCTTTGTACTTCTCTTCTACGTTTGTAATCAAAGTGTCATCCCAACTTCCTTCTTATTCTTCCCTCCTCAAAATAACCAAGATCAATAGGTTCTGGTACTCTTCCTCTTCTACTTTGCCATGACCTGTAAGCTCCTTTGTTAGGTGCAGTGCTGAGATTTTTAGGTCAGGCCTTGTTGATCTATTTGTTTATCACAGAGCTGGTGTATATCTCCTCACTTTCTCCTCTCTCCTGTTTGCTGTCTCTTCAGATTATGGTCTTCAAAGGTGTAGTAGACCCTCTGATTGCTGAAGAACACTTCAGTAGAGCGCACTTTGAGGGCGGGGGGGGGGTGCATAAACACAAATCTGTCTGCTTCATTTTTTTTCCTTTCTGATTTTATGTAGAAACTTGTATTCGAATAGAAGTATGCTCTCATGGGCTAGGAACAGAAGTTGCATGCAAACCGGCTAAAGTAATCAGAAACTGGTTTAAACCTGTAGTGGAACAGAAGCTCAGTGCACATAAATCAGTTTTAAAATGGCTGAAACAGGTTTAAGATAAACCTGGTTGAAAGTAGTATCAGACTTGCATGATTTGGGTCAAACTGGTTTATGGAACTTCTGTCCCAGACCCCTTCCTAGTTCAAATTAAATCAAAGTTCCCCAGCATCCCAGTATGCTTTCTACCGCTGGGCTGGGCTGTTTGCTCCAGCAGAGAAGGGCTGGGGGGTGAGTGGGGAAAGGCAGAGACTGTCCCCCCCCCCCCCCCAAGCAAATCCTGTTAAGGGCCAGGGAGGGGGGTTAAACCCACTTTCCCCTGAGTAGAGCTGCCCTGTTGCTAAACTTACTGAAAGTTACTGCTGACTGTGACTGGACTACAAATCCCAGGGGCACCTGGAAGCAGGAAGAAGAAATGATGAGCAGCCCTGAAGAATCCTGTTGTTGTGACTCTGGACTGCAAATCCCAGAGATGTCTTGGGCAGCAGGAAGAGGAAGTGAACACACAGCCCATGCTGGCTTCATGCCAGAATGGCATGCTGTAGCACCCCCTGGCATCTGGCCTGAGCCACTGCAGGCATGTGGCTGGCTGCATTTCCTGAATCAAAAGTAAATGCATATCCAGTTCTTTCTCAATTTAATTTCTGCAGCTTAGACTAACCTGCAAAGACTAAACTGATTCAGCCTCAGGCTCTTTGACTGCCCATACCTAGCCATGATGCACAATCTCCTGCTGAATTCTACAGTGAAGAATGTATTGGTGGCTGCTGCTCCATAGTATTGCAATATAAATTGTGAGGTTGCAACTGTAAATACAAAAAAGGGCTTTGAGGAACCTTTTTGCTGTTTGGAGCAAAGAAGATTGGATTCACAAGAAGACGCTAATCCAGTGCAAGAAGCATACGCAACACAAAAGTAGATCATGGTTGCATTTATGTTTAGCGTGCTGCATCTGGGCTGGTGTGTATGCGACTCCTACTGTAGTCAGTGGACAAGTTGGTGTGTGAGAAGTGACTGCTAAAAGCAGGGGTTACCTGGTACATGTGTACCTCAAACTGCACTACTTCAAACACCAGTTATATTGAAGAAAGCTGCTGTGTGATACCTCTAGAGATTATTTTTGTAAATAAGTGGGTGTTTCCCTTTTGTGTATCTATTTGATTCTGTCCTCCAGCTATGTAGGCTCCCGGATTCACATACATGCTCCATTATGAACTCTTGTTTTTTCACGCAGTAGGGAAACTTATTTACAGCCTTTTTATTAATTGAACTTTGGGTATCCTTTCTTCTGTGACTCTGCCATATCTTTGTCCATTGACCTGAAAGTAGTGTCAAGTCACCCATAATAGGGACTACAGTTCGATCTTCAACTACATTAATTCTTTCCTAACCACCTGTCAGTTGTGCTAGATCCTGCTGAATTAACCTTGAGTCATGTTATGTGGATTTACCTTCCCCAGGGACTAGAGTTGATGCAACCTGATCTTTGAAACTTGGAAGGTGTTTAATAGATGGAAAAAGGTCACAATGATGGCAAAAAAGGCAGGCAGTGGAGAAGTTGTATGGCTTTCATACAAGCTGTACCACCTACAGTAGAGTTCTGCAGTCGTTATGTTCAACTTGCTATGGAGGGGATGGAGTGTTTAATAGGCTTAGGGGTATGACCATGGTTCTGCACATACTGTGACTCTTCTGTACCTAAGCTGCTGCATAACGGGTAGCAGCAAGCTGTATCCATTGCTTCTGGCCTAAACTAAGAGTAGTACCTGAGGGCCAGTTGTGCCAGTACCAGTACGCTTCATTGTAGATTGAGGAGGAATATGCATCTTTTATCACTTCCTTCCTCCAACTTTATTGTGGTCTCCACATTTAATTAAGGTTTTACTTACTGGATCAGAATGTTTACAGCTCCCTTGCAAAAAGAAAAGGAGTTTTACAGATTTATCCCATTTTAACATATTATGCAAATATATTAACACTGCATACATATTATGGTGGTGTGAATTTTTTATTTATGTTTGTAAATGCATCAAGGGAAACTAATTTAATATGTTTATAGAAAGAGCAAGATGTGTGTGAGTGTACACAGAGTAATTTTTAGAGCAGTTTCTCATGCTTTTTTCTTTTTCCTTTCACAGATTTTTCTCTCTTAGAGCATGGACACCGGTAAAAAACCTGAACCCCCTATATCAGTAGAGATGGTCCAACAAAGGGCAAATCCCGATCGTAGCCCTGCAGCATCGATTTACGTTCCAGAACAAGGTGGTTACAAAGAGAAATTTGTAAATGTAGTGGAGGAGAAGTACAAATGTGAAAAGTGTCGCCTCATTTTGTGCAATCCCAAACAGACTGAATGTGGACACAGATACTGTGAAACCTGCATGAATGCCTTGTTAAGGTGCGTGCTGCTTTTTACATTAATATGCTTGAAAGTTACTGAAAGGGAAAGTAGTACGAGTGAGTGCCTGTATTGCCATCTTGTGAAGCATGGAAAAGAATTTTTAAGATGGAGAGTATAGTGTGAGGGAGTGAGGTAACAGTGAATGCTGTTGATTTTATTTTTATTTGAACGTTATGAGAGATGCAACTGAGAGATGCTCCTGGTACTACCAACAACAATAGAAAGCCAAAAAAATTCCAGCTTTTTAAGAAATATCTGAGGAATGGTTTAAAGATACTTACTTGCCTCCCAGAGCTGATTGTATTTGGTATTAACGTCTAACTTTATCTGATGCAAAGAATATGAATTATCCTACTCAGAGTACTGTATAAATTTTGATCCTGACCAAAGTCTTGTGAGAGAAAGTAAGCAGTGATACCTATCTTTTATTGATGGGAATGCTTTACAGAAGGAAAAGGGCTTGCTGAGGGCAATCTACAATAGCAGTAAGGGAGCTGAGATTTGATTTTTGGGAGTCCTGAACCTTCTGTTTGTTTCCAGTGATGATTCTGACTGTTTCATTTTGGGAATACAGCATTAGTTTAGACATTGTAAATCACATGCTGCTGCATTTAATTGCATATAAATGATCATTTTCCCCCCTCTCCCTCTGATTTTAGTGCATCAGATTTAAAATAAATAAGAAACAGGGTTTTTCATTGTCTGTATATTTTTTGATAAGTGCAGCATGTGCTGTAAAATCTAGTATTTCTTTCCAAACGTGCATTCATCTGCTGTGGTTAATAACTTAGCATAGAAAGAATAGAAAGGCAAATATGCAGTATGCTTGGATGTGTACAGATGGAAGAAGCAAACCCTAAGCAATTGAAGCAGTAATGATTCTGGCATGGCAGAGATCTAGCTGGGCAAATTTCCTTTCCCGCTGTGAAATGTGCACATATGTGCCTATTACAATGCAGTTATAATATATATGCAATTTTATCTTTCCAATCAAATTTGTAAAAACCTCTTTTTTGGGATGGATAAACCAAACATTGGCTTTTTTTATGCATTAATTTTCTATTTAGAAAATTATTCTGTTGTTCTATTATTTATTCTCAGTGTGCCTTTTCCTGAAGGTGGTTGTTTAAGTGGTCATTGGAGACTTTATTAAAATTCAGGTTTACATCCTCTTTTGAAATATATGAATGAAATACGTGTCATGAAATGGGTATTAAAATGTAATTTAAAATGTTGATAGGCATTTCTCATCCAGTGCTCGTGTATTGCTAAGTACACATTGATTATGTGCTAGCAGCTTCTGCACTGTCAGGTTCATCTGAGGACAAGGCACTGCGAGTCGTTGTAGATAACTCAATGAAGATGTCTGCTCAGTATGCAGCAGCAGTTAAAAGAGCAAGTCGAATGTCTGAGAGCATTCGGTAAAAGCTAGAGAATGATGACATTGTATTAAACGGTATATGCCGTCCAGTAGAATACAGTATCCACAGTTGCTTGCCTCTTCTTAAGAAAAATATCAAAGAGGTTGGAAGTTGCGAGACAGTGAAGATGTTCAGCAGTATGTTGAGATTTACATACAATAAAGAATTTCAATGAGTAGCATTGGTCAGGAAGGGGATTTGATTGAAGTAAAAGGCTGTGAATGGCAGTGTGACAGTTGGGCCTTTGCGCTGACCCACACCGGTAGTAATGAGTCATTTTACAAAAATAATTGATGGCTCTTATCCAGTACTCTGCCTCCATGCAGCTCAGAGCACTTGACAGGGGCTGCTGGTGTCATTGGCCCCATCTTATAGACTAAGAAACTGCAGCACAGAAGGAGAAGAATTTGCTCATGGACAGCCAGGGGAAAGCGCTGCCCTAGAACCAGGGACTTTTGTGTTCAGTTCTTTATTTACTGGGCTACTACGCCTCCCCATTTACCCAAGAGATTACAATTCAAAGAGCAGACCTATATAGCACAACAGTTCATCTAAGGGAAGGAATAGAGATTGATCCACCAGAAAAGTTTTATGTGGAGAAGTGAGGGGCAAAGGATAATGAGGTGAATTTAGATTTCTTTAAAATAAATATTTAATGCTGTTAATAATGTTGTAGAATTCACTGTCTTAGGAGATTTAGTGAAATTACATCTGGGTTAGAAAAAGTGTTGGATAATTTAATAGATGCCAATAATAATTTTGCATGCTGAGAAGTAACCAGAATGCTATAGATCAGGCACCTGATGCAGAAATTAGGCATTTCTCCATATAAAGCATTGCAGAGTTGGCTAGAGACATTTTGACATGGGTTTTTTTTCCCCCCTTCCCTTTCCTCTGCAACACCAGATAAAGGGGATGAATGGTTTTAGCAAACATAGCTGTTCATATTTCTTCGTGTCTTCTGGTAGATGAAGATATCTAAAAGTTTCAGCTAATTTTATGAAGAAAAAAGAGTCTTAAATATTTTGCATTCAAGACTATCACAACTGAATATGTGAACACATAATATTCATGCATAATACTTTTTTTGAAAGATTAGAACCCATGACAAAGGGAGAGTCTGTTCAGTTTCATGCAGCTGAAAGTTAATTGATTGTTAACAGGTAAAAATTAAACTTCCACAGTACGTTAAACTTGAATTAAACTGTTTCCTCAATTCTGAAATTCTCTTGAAAAAATGGTTATTTTCTGAATGTTAGCCCATTTTGTTCCATTTCATTCTATACTAAGTTCACTGTAGTGAACTGTGTATATATACTTAATCAAAACTTTTTTTTAAGTATTTGAATCATTTTATTTGAGAAGAGGGCCTTTCATTTTTGCAAAGGACTCGAATCCTGCTATAATCTGGGAATTCAAAATAGGATAAATATAACCCATTCATTCATTTATTTATTTTTACAGTTCTTCTACTCCAAAATGTGCAGCGTGTCAAGAAAACATAGCTAAAGACAAGGTATTATTATTTAAAATTTGATGTGTGTCATATTCAGTATTTCGGAATAATTCATTTTAATTGAACTTTTTTCCCCCTTAAGCTTAGTCATTTTTATTGTTTGATTTATTGAAAGTTTTTTTTTTTTTTGGGAAGACAATTTTATTGTACAACTGTTCATCATACAGCATTGGGTGCCAACCTTTTTAGCAGGCAAGCCACAACTTAAGCTCCACACTTTTCCTGGGTGCCACTCCAATGCCCTTCCCCTACCTCAGGCATATGCAGTTATTTTGGCTGGAGGGCTGCTTAACAAGCTTTGGTGAGCTGTCAAGCTACAGCTGCCAGGAGCCTGTGCCTAGCTCCCCTGAGTCTGTACTGCCATCACCGCTGCCTCTGGGCTGCCCTACGGGGTAGCACTGAAAGTGCAGAGGAGCCGCAGGGCAGCCCTATGTGGGCTCCGGGCAGCTGCAGCAGGAAGAGCCTGGCAGCAGCGAGGGGAAGGGCTTGCTTTCCCCTAGTGCTGAGCAAGAACTCAGCACTGGGCAGGCCAGTCTGGAGTAGGTACAGGGCAGGCCAGGTTGGGGCTATGCGTGTAGGTCCCCACTGGTATCACAGGGCTGGGGTCAGCAGTGGCAGCAGCTGGAAGATGCTGCTGCTGCCTGGACTGTCTAGAAAGGCAATCTAGCTACTCCAGCCCCACTATGTGCTGAGGGGTGGCAGGATGTGCCATGGGCAGACGGTGCATGGGCTAGGCAGGATTAAGGGACCTATTGCAGGCTGGACAAAGCCCCTCCCAGCCAGATGGCGCAGGGTTCTGTTTTGCCAACCCCTAGCCCTACCTGATGCACTGCTCTGCTTTCAGTTTCCTGCCCTGTGCTCCTTGTCCCATATGCCAGTCTGCTTTTTGCCCTGTCTGCCACCATGCCCCCTGCACTCTCCATGACCTGCCACATACCACACAAAAACAGCTTTAAGTGGTGGGTGTAGCTTCCCTTTTAGGATTTCCTTGTCTGTCTGTCCTTTTCCACTTAACACAAACTCTTTTGTTGTGTCATGGTTGCCTTCTACAGCTGCTTCCCTCTCTGCAGGACCTGGAGATCCATTTTCCTTAGTTCCCAAGACAACTTCTATTATAAAAATCACAGCTTCTGCCTCTGAATTAAACAGTTCATTTTGGTACCTCATCCTTCCAGTGATGCACGTCTTATGGAAAGGGTTTGGAGGACCCCAAAATAAGTTATTTGGTCAAAAAGATCTTGAAATGATCTGTCTAACACTGAGGTCAATGTTTACCTTGTTTCTTGCCAGAATTAGTTTTACAGATTTTGGTTGGCTTCCCTGAAAGCTCTTTTCTTATTTGCAATCCTTCACTTCTGCAGTGACAATTTCTGTGGATTGTACCTGTTTTAGGTAGTCATGTAGGAAGAAATGAATCTCACCAGGAACAATTTCATACAGGATTTTGAAGTACAGGGCAGAGACTATGAGGCAAACTCTAGTCATTGGTATGACAGTGCAGGAAGAAAAGCACCAAAGTAATATACTCACAGAGAAAGCTCCATTTATGAGAGGATTTTACATGTACCGCAGAATCTATTTAAAGGAAACAAATGAAAATGCAGGGCTTTATACCTTGGTAAGAACTGCACTCAAGATCTGGAGCTGCATGGATCTTTCTGACTAATTTTGAATCTAATAGAGAGGTGGAAACTTGTAGTCAGGTGTAGCTTGCCAAAGTGACTGTCTGGTTACTCATTATACCTGCAAACTCCAAAGGACTTTGCATCATACCCCTCTGACTGCTTCACTGTAAAGCAACATCTACAGTGCTGTGGGACTTTAAAAGAAACTTGTGATTTTTCTTGCTGAAAAGGTTTTCTGTTGTTTTGTGGTTTGTTTGTTTTTTTTAAAAAACTAAGCAATTAAAAATCTAGTTATCTCTAATTTTATATGAAGACTAGCTTAAGATGTGTGAGGCATTTACTTTGAGCTTT
This sequence comes from Crocodylus porosus, assembly GCF_001723895.1. Taxonomy (NCBI): domain Eukaryota; kingdom Metazoa; phylum Chordata; order Crocodylia; family Crocodylidae; genus Crocodylus; species Crocodylus porosus. Next base: position 99,097,994 of record NW_017728947.1, read on the forward strand.
TACTTGAAGATCTGGTGAATACATAAGTCTTTCATTCAGTCTCTTTCCACAGAATGTGAGTTAATCGTTGAAGTTTAGATAGGATGTTAAATGGTCAAAGGATCACCAGAATTGTGCACCTAATGACAGAAATATCGTCCCCTTCTGAATAGCTGACATTCTGCTCTTTTGTGTTTTATGGTGTCATTTCTGATGAGCTAGTTCTCTGTTTGTCATAGGCATTCCAGTTTGGTACAGGATCTCAGTTATCACTGGGACCAACAAGCAGAAAAGTCCTGTAAAATCCAAAGAGAGAGTGAAGGTGGTTTTCAGTTTTTTTTTTTTTTTTTTATATTCCAGAAAGACTTGAGAGAGGGACAAACCCAAGTGTTTCTCTTTCAGTGGGTTGCTTTAAATATGTTTCATGGCAGAAGTGTCTCCTTGCTGTGCATAATCAAGAAAGAAAGTTTGTTTTTCTGACTTACACATTCAATTGACTATTTTGCTTAAAGTCAGAATTTACCAGCATTAGTATTGTGGGGTTGTATGTCTTCCGCTTTTATATTTTTCTATGTTCTTAACAGTTTTAAATGTCTCTCTGGGGGAAAAAAAAAAAAGTGTTTTTCGATTTGCAGGTATTTAAGGATAATTGCTGTAGGAGGGAGCTTCTTGCCCTTCAGATATATTGCAGAAATGAAAACAAGGGCTGCAAAGAACAATTAACCCTGGGCCAGTTACTGGTAAGTAACGTGACATAATACACTTACTTTCAAGGTAGAGAATGAAAGAAAAATCAGAATTGAATCTAGGATTCAATTGCAATCTATTTACTTCCTGATTAAGTCATTGTTGTGAGGAAATTTGATTGGTTATAGGTATTACAGTGGAGTAGAATTTGTGATATTCTGCTTTTAATTGACATGTAAAGAATCAGTTTATGGTATCTACCCACTCAATAAAAGTTTCAGGCACTCCGGTCTATGTGAACATCAGACAACTTATCTAGGTGCCTAAAAGTTTTTGAACAGTTGTTCATAACGTTCAAACCTTGTAAGAGAGAATCTGAGCTGCCCATTTGAAGAATCTTTAATATGCCTTAATTTCCCAAATATCTCTAGGTAGTAAACATTTGTTTTGTGTTTTTTTTTAATTTACCATCCTGTTATCAGACACTTAAAATGCTTTTAAAAATTGCTTTTAAGAAGTTATTTTCGTATTTCATTATTGTAGGGTTTGAACTTCTGATACAAAAGTTCTTGAAAGTTTATTGTAAATTGTCAAGCTTCTGAAATCTCCAGATACCTAAGAAAACCTTTTAATCTTTGCTCTCTCAGGCATGAAGTACCAGAAATCTGAGAGTCAGAAGATATGTCTATGTGGCTGTCTGCTATATAATGTTAGATATAGCCAGGTTCATTTAGTACTGGCTGCACCTATGCAGATCTTCATGCTGACTAGTTTACGACAGTGAGGAGATAAATTAGCCCGTGGGGAAGTTTTAATCTGCTGCAGCTAGATTCCTGGTGTGTAGACTAGCTTGGGTACCTCTGCACTACCTTGCAGTTTGTTCTATAGACTTACCCTAATGTGAGAACATGCATCTCAGTAAATCTACTTCTGCGTAGTTATGCGTAGGTCTGAGGTATACTGGGATGTACATCCAAGGTTAATCTGGCTCTGAATTTGTTTAATGAGATGCAATAAGATATGATGAGAAGAAGCATAACATTTAACTCACTCAATTAATTTTATCTTACAGATGCATTTGAAAAATGACTGCCAGTTCGAAGAACTTTCGTGTCCTCGTGCTGATTGTAAAGAAAAAATACTGAGAAAAGACTTGCCAGACCACGTAGAAAAGACCTGTAAATATCGAGAGACAACATGTAAATACTGTAAAAGCCAAGTTGCAATGATTACATTACAGGTGCAGTGCTTTTTTTTTTCTATTCCTGAAACCAGTTATTGCATGTGATGTAGAATAACGACTAACTTTTTGCAGGCTTCTATTTTTGCAGGTATCAGAAATATCAGAGTAGTGGCCTTCCAATATTAATTAGACCAAATTTGCTTCTGCCTTTTTATTCAAGAGGGAAATTTACTGCTCGCTGTCAAAATAGACTTGCTGAGTAAGCTTTTACCTCTCATGGATTGAGTGGGAAATGTATTAATGTCAGAAATGCAAAGAATTATTGTTTTAAAAATATAGAATTTTCAGATCTTCCAGTGAAAAATCTGAATGCTGAACTTAAATATAAATGGAAAAAATGAATGCCAACATTTAAATTGGCACATTGCATAAAGTTACCATCTTACCAAAACATCCTTATGCTGGACTCGGTGTTTCTGAGGAAAAGTGTATTATCATTCATTTGTCTTTGGGATGGTCATAGCATTCCGAAACAGCTGTGTACCCTTCTGCATTCATGACAGAGAATTGTATACGCTGGTATGGGGGAAAAAGGGGGAAAATTAACATAGCATCAAAACCAACACTACCTATTATCTTTGCACATCATAGGTGACCCATTGGTTTTAGGTACTGACAGAGCATTATTATTTTTCACCTAATGATAAGATAACTGGTAAGCAGCATATTGTAAGTTGGATAAAACTATGGATTAGAAATGGGGGATTCAATTCTAGTTCCATATGGAAAAAAACATGGAATGTTTAGCTGTGGTTTATCTGAATCATCCCACATTGCATCACATGGTTTTGAAACCAGTCTCATATAATTTCTTGTTGTGTGTGGGGGTTTTTTTTGTTTTTTTTTAATCATACTTGTACAGTGTTTCTTTTTCTCTGACTTCCCAGATTTCTTGGAGTCTCTTGATCCGTATGTATATATGTGTGTGTGTGTGTGTGTGTGTGTATGTATGTATGTAGACGGAGATTCTCACATTTGTAAGACTAAGATTACATCCCAGTCCAAAGAGATTCTATATGTGCCTTTGTAGAGATACTAGAATCTGATATGCTGAGAGAGAATCCAGCACATTGGATCAGAATCGATTAATTGAGTCTGCTGGAGCACAGAAATGGATGTGCTCCAGCAGCCTTCTGTGTCACTTGTATCAGCGTCCCCGTACTGAAAAAATGGCAATGGGGTGCTTTGAAATAAAATGTGTTCAATGAGCTTTAGTTCAAAGCACCCTGTCACCATTTTTTCAGTGCAAGGCACTTTTAATTAGCATGGGTTGCTAATTAAAGCACCAAGCTCCGTGTCCCAGAGCACATGTGAAAATGCCCGTTGTGCTCAAACTGTGGGGGGAACACAATCTTCATCTCAGGATTCTGAAAGTTGCATGCAAGGTGACAGAGCAAGAATGTTTACATGGGTGATAGCAGAATAGCAAATGTGGTGCCTGCATTCGAAAGAAGGGAATAAGTCATCAGGGTGACTGTGGGCCTGTTAGTTTGGCAGTAGCCTTGATGACAAGCAGTGCCAGATTATAACATGCTGAGGCCCTAAACTATGCCCAGTTTAAGAGACCCCATATGATAAAAATAATCCATGAAAAATGTCCAGTTTTTTTCTTATTTAGAGACGCCTCATATTGTAAGGCCCTAAGCTGTAGCTTAAGTTAAATCTGGCACAGATGACAAGATTTTGGAACAGAATTTTGAAGGAAGGTATAGGCAAGCTTTGGAAGGTAAAAGAAAAATTAGATAAAATTTGGTATGAGTTTACCAAAGATAATTTGTGCTGGATCAAAACAGCCTCTTCCTTTAACAAGATAATCAACATTCAAGACAAAGAAAATGCAGTAGATCTAATCTATCTAAACTTCAGTACAGCACTATATGTGGAGCCACGTGTATTAGACAAGCTGGAGAAAATTGACTTTGCAGAAGAGTTGTTAGGGAAAGACCTGGTTAATGGGTAGAGGCTTTTTGCTGAAAGAGAAAATATCAGGCTGGACAGGGGTTACAACAGGAGCTTCTCAGAGGTTTCCTTGGGGCCAATATGTTTCCTTAATGACCTTGGAGCACAGAATAGGTATGAACTAATTTGTTATTGACACAAACTTGCTATTGATACAAAATTAGGAGGGGTCATCAGTACAGAGGAGGCAGAATATCCAGAGAGAGCTGGATGATCTTGAAAACTACAGGAACAGAAGTGGGATGAAGTTCAACTGTACAGCGTACAAAGTCATGCACTTAGACACTAATAGCAAGAATTTCTGCTATGAAACAATTGGAATTTCTGTTGGAAACAACTGGAAAAGAAAGACATGGTTTACTAATCAAACACAGGAAGACTCTGAGCCATAGGCGTGATGTGGCTCTGAAGAAAAGCAAATATGCATCAGGTGCAGTATTTCCACTAGACATGAGGCAGTGTCAGTGTCATCAGATAAGGCACTAGTGAGACTTTGTCTGGAATAGTGGGTACAATTCAGTTTGTTCCTGTTCAAGAAAAAGGAACTGAACTTACAGTGGAAGAAATGCAAAGAAGGGCTACTAAAATGATCAGGAAAATTGAGTGCCTGTTTTAGGAGAGTTTGATTTGCTTGACCAAGCAAAATAAACATATTAAAGGTTGAGCACCAGGGAAGAAAAATCATTGTTTAAGCAAAAAGGATAATACTGGCAGAAGAACAAATGAATAGACATTGGCCTTCAGTAAGGTCAATCTAAAAATTAGCAGAAAGTTACTAATATCAAGCAGTGAGGTTGCAAAGCAGCTTTTGAATTGGAAAACACTGGGTGGGGCTTAACTCAGTATTTAAAAACTTAAACGCTGATGGAGCTTGGTAAGCTATGAATTGCATTAAATGACCTGGTCACCTGTGATAACAAGGGAACGGGACTGGAAGCTTCTTCCCATTCTGTGTTCTTTATTCTACAGAATGAAAGGCTGTATAAGGGCTAAAGAGCAGCTGTAAGAGGTTCAGATGTAGCACGTGAGGTTATAGTCTCTAAGCAAATGTACTCAGTTTAGTAGGAGGGAAAGCAAAAAGTTTGAGTTCCGTCAGAAAGGGTTTTGTAATGAGTCACTTCAGCAAAAAATAAAGGAGAGAGCAACAGCCTGTGAAGACTTGCAGTAATGCCTGCTAATAGAAGTTAAGTAAATCAGAAACATTAGGTTTTCCTGCATTCAGAATATCAGTGAAAGAAGTTGTTCAGTCAGGATAGCTTCCTTCCAGTCGTGGTGATTTTGGATGTATCTAGGATCCTACAGTATTTGTTGTTAGAAGAGCTGAGAACAGTTGCTGATCAAATAGCTAATGCTTTTGTATCTACATTTTTTTTAAAAGCTGGAATGACTGTAATGGCTGAAATTACACAAATGCTGATGAAGAGACCTGATTGTATGCTATCAGTGGGAATTAAAGAGTCTGTAACTGGGCCACAAAACCAGATGAAAAGAGAGATTGTCTCTTTTGATTTGTACAATCCAGTTGCTTACATAGAGCTCAGATTCCTTTTTTGGCCTTTTGTAGTCATCAGTTTTTTCAGTGTGTGAATAAGCTGGGAAAGCTTTTCAGAGGCATGAACAGAAGATGGAGAGGGATGTGCAGATGTGTTACTAAATTGTACCAAGAAATAAGCCAAGGATATGCAAATAGAAATAAAAATAGTTGTATGGGTTCATGTCTTCATAGAGTGTTGCCTTACAAAGTAGGGAATCCCCTTTGCAGCAGACAGACTATTCAGTAATGTGGACTTGCATTTAAAGTTTTAAAAGAACATGGGTATTTTTAGCTTAGGCTATCCGACTAAGTAGGTTGTGGCCAATGAAAGCTTATGCCTCTCTGAAACAGTTAGTCTCTAAGGTGCCACCATGACCAACCTTCTGCCTCACTTCAAGCCAGCCTGGCTATCCACCTCTATTTGTCTACATTTGTGCAAAAAATTTACTTGAATTATGACAATTAAAGAATCAATTACACTATTATACCAAAAAATTGTAGATTATTCTGCAGAAGTGAGAGCAACCTCCTTGAAGAGTAGGTGGTCAGGGCCAAGGAGTGAGCCTTGCTGGTCAGTGTGGTAGATAGAAGCGTTCTGCTACTGGAATAGGGTCTAATCCAGTGTACAATGTCATTGGAAAAGCTCCTATTGATTTAATTGCAGATGAAGTAGACTTTGTACAAATAGCAGATCGCTCACCTTCTGAAGCAAGGGGGAGAATCGGAAAGAGAATTATTTCATTACTGTGAGCGAACTCTCAGCCCATCCCATCATCTTTCAGCCCTGTCTAGGCACTTTTTAAACTTAACAAGGTTTTGGACAGCATTTAAGTCTGGCACAGCCCCAGGCTATGACAACATCTCCCCTGAAGGATCTTGGCCCACGTGCTCGTTCTTGGTCAATTCTTTACAAGGGTCAAATGCGAGGGAAAGCTGTCAAAGATCTGGCTCACGTCAAGAGTCATTGGCCTCCCAAACCAGGAAAAGTTCTAAGCCAGGTGTCAAGCTACAGCCCAATATCACTGCTGTCAGTCTGCTTTAAAGTTCTGGACTGCCTGATTTTTACAGTGCATACTCCCAGAGGGAGAGGACATCCTGGGTATCAATCAAGCGGGCTTCCAACAAGGTTGAAGTATGTGTGACCAAGTACTTGCTCTAACAACATTTATTGAAAACACTTTTCAAAGGGCCCTCAAGACGGGCATTGTTTTCCTTGACTCTGCAGCAGGATACGATACCGGCACACTGGTCTGCTCAAAAAAATAGTAAGAATCCTACCTGTCCTACCTGCACGGTTGACTGACATTGTTGAACTGCTCTTTTACAATAGATGGTTCAGGGTGGACATGGGTGAGAAGACATGCACTTGGAGAAGACAGACTAAGAGACTGCCTCAGGGATTTGGGCTTGCTCCAACCTTGTACAACATCTGCACCAGTAACCTGCCACAAACCCGGTCACAGAAATTCATCTATATTCATGGCATCTGCTGTGAATTCCAGGCTCAGACTTTCTCTGAGCTAGAACACAGTCTGAAAAGTGATGTTGCAAAGCTGGCTGACTATGACAAGATTTGGTGCTTCCAGCCAAGCATCAGTAAGACAGTTTCCAGCCTTTTCCACCTACATAGTGCCAGTGCTGCCTCAGAGCTGAGCATCTACTTGAATGGTCAGAGGCTGTTGCATTTTAACTCTCATTGCTGTCTTTTTTCAAGCGTTTATGGTACCTCAATGTTCAGTCTAGCATCATGCCTAGGATAGATGGGTTATGCTTTGTGCCTCAATCTCCTTAAACTGGCTGAGTCACCTTGGGGTGCACCTAAGGATGTCAGCTCTTGCAATCTTGTACTCTGCTGCAGAGTACTGCGTACCAGTCTGGGACAAGTCATCACACACCAAACTTGTTGACGTGCAGCTACATTTGATGATGTGTATCATCCTGAACCCTTCAACTGACCCCTCTAACATGGCTCGCAGTCCTGAGCAACATTGTTCCACCTCATATCTGATGGGAAGTTGCAGCTAGCAAACTACTGGAGAAGATCTGTGCTAATCTAAGTCTGCTTCTGCACAACAATCTTTTAAATCCACCCGCTGCACATCTACCATCATGACACCCAGCATGGTCTAAACTGCCGCACCAGGACTGCATAGCAGACCCTCTGGTGTGAGGGATGGAGGTCAATATTATCAGCAAACATTCCTTATCACAGATCCTACAGTCTGTCCACCTGCCTTCATCTGCCACTCCATCAGTGGGCCTTGCTGAATAAGTTCTGGACAGAGCAAGGTCTGTGTGTGGCCAGCCCCCGCCACTGGGGTCTTCACAACAATCCAGACCGTAGCTGTGGAAAAACGCACACCATGTCTCATGGTTATTGACTGTCTGCTTACTAAGTTCAGTGGAGGTCTCCAGGAACTGTACATAGCTGTTGAGGATGCTATCACATGGCTCAGCAATTATGCACACACTGACCAACTGGGGAATGGCTGGACCCCAGTGCATCACCTTCCAAATGAGTCCCCTAGCTACCAGGCTAGACAGTCCTCTCTCCCTTGCTCTCTCGGTGAATCCTACTGTTTTATACAGAGTGAAACTGTCACCTGGAGGACCTGAGAGAGTGCCACCACAGAACACCTGTAGTGTGGTGTCTGGAAAGCTCACAGGAGAGGTCTCGGTGATATATGTACTCACTTATTCAGAGAAGGGATTTTAACCAAGGTCTCTCATATTCTGGGTAAGTGGCCTGACAATTGAGTTTTGTGTTTAAGGGAGACACTATTTCCCTATCCTTCTCTGGCAGTTTTATGAATAAATGTAGTCCTTTATTTCCTTCACTTTCTGTAAGTGCTCAAAATTGAACATTTTGCTTTGAGTTGAATGGTGTATTTGACATGCAATGAAAAGTTTCAGGTTTTTGTTGTGGTGGGAAGAATGGAAAAGAAAAAATTTAAAATTTAAACTCAGTTCAGTTTGAACAGAAGTGTTTCCCATTTATTTTTCTCGTGAATGCTTAGCTGAAAAATCAGTTGTTAGCTCAAATAATGTAAAAATGCATGGCAGTTTGATACAATTAAAGCTCCTCTTGCAGTAGCGTGATATAGAGTGCAAAAATTCAGTACCCAAAGTCTGAGGAGAATTAAAAGAGAGAATGCATGTACTGTATGTGGGAACGCAGGTTTCTTTGATTATCAGCAGCATAAATGCCTGTATAGCTTTCCTGTATACCCTGTACTGATAATGGAAAAAATGCTGTCTTGGATCGTTCTACTCACTCTTAATGATGTGCATCCTCTTGAATGATTCATGGGGATAAGTCTTTTATTTTATGATGATGTTTTCTTGTTATAAGTAAGAACATGATACAACTTGAGGCAAACTGATTTTCCTGCACAGGAAAGCACAATAGATTCCTTATTTTCTGAAACACAAACAATTGAGAAATACTTATCCAGTGAAAGCATGACTTTTATGTTCAACTCTTTCCAAATACTGCAGAAACAAAGTTTCATTATTTACTGTTTGTTATATATGTAATTTATTTTTTAATTGTAGCATGGCTGGATACCTTTTTTAGGCAGGTAAGTCTTCTCATCAAAGAATGGCTTATTTCACATGTGGATAGCTAATTGCAGTTTTTTGTCTCTTTAGAAACATGAAGATACAGACTGCCCATGTGTCATGGTTTCATGTCCTCATAAATGTAGTGTTAAGACACTCATGAGGAGCGAGGTAAGAAGTCATGCCTAGAACCTCACTAAAAAATTCAATAGCAGTCTATTTAATAGTGTTCAGTGTTGAGCTTTGTTATTAATAAGATCTTGCAAGAATTTTGCCAGAAGCCATTTCCTTATTAATATGTGAGATCTAAAGAAAAGCTTTTTCTCCCACACAGTTGTGTGATTACTCCTTCAGTAGTTTTAATGATTTCTTGGAAAATTATCTTGCAGAAATTAATTTCCTAATTTTCTATGTTTATTACACATGGCTTGTGAATGATTATCTTATCTTCCCTGCTTTCACTCTTCATAAAAATGGAGTTCTGTGCATTTTTTGAGGACAGTAGAGCAGTCTGTTGGGATAATGTTAGGTCATGAGTATTTTTGTCAGTATTCAATGAAGAAGTGTCAGTATAAATGAAGAAATCTCAAACAGTAGTAGCATATATTAACACTGGAGCTGACAAAGGGAGTAGAGAATTTGTTAAAAGAATAGTTGTCATGTAGACCCAGACCATGAAAAATATTTAAAATAAGGCTGCTAAACTTGGAAAGAAGGGAGAGATGCTGTCCGATATTCAGATACCACGCAAGTGTTGGACCTTTTGGCAGTATTTTACATAAACAATAACTAAGCCAATACACAATGGTGAATAGTATGTAGAAGGCTGTTCAAATTATAATGAACTTGATAGGCCTTTATTATAAATTGCAAAAAGAAAATATGTATGCAGTAGATAATTAACTTATGAAATGTACTGCCACAGGATAAATACTAAGTATATAACTTAAATGTTGGATCCTTTTTATAAATAGTATTATCTTGTGTATTTCATATTACTGGGATAAAATTTCAAAAGCTATCAATCTCCATGTTTCAGTTGATGGTAACTGTTTACCCCAAAACAAAGAAGAAACTTGCTCCTAGTATTGCTTGTGGTATAGAAAGTTGTAACCTTTCCTTGAAACCTCCAGAGTTGATTGCTTTCAGAGAACGAATGGCTGGGCCATTGGTCTTTTCCAGTGTGGCATCACCCTGTGATCAGGTGTGATGAGGTACTAAAATGGATTTAACTTGTGTAAAAGCTTCAGTTAGTACTTTGAGCAGATAGATTTCTTTTGTACCATGCGGTCTCTGTGTGAATATTCCTGTGTTTTATATGAACCTGAACAACAGCTGCACATGTGCATATTCTTCCTTAACAAAAAAACAGTTAGTCTTATGTCCTCTGAGATGGAGGAGAGCATATTTGTCCCCAGCACTTGTTTCTGCTTTTAGATTCATTACTTTGAAGCATCTGAGTGAACTTTCCTTTTTCATAGGTAATCCATTAGATTTTCTGGGTTAGACTCTCTTCTTCATGTATGCACAAATCCTTTTAATATTATGGTATGATTTATAATTGATACTGCCCAAAGTGTGCTAGGCACCTTCCAACCATAGAAGGTCATCTCTACCCTAAGGAACATGTAGTCTAAAAAGTACAAGAAGCATTGCACATAATAATATACATTGTCCTTCTGTAATTGAAACATAGGTACTGTCGATAATGACATACAGAAAAGCCAGCCTTGGGGGCCCATCCTGCCAACACTGACTACTGAGATTAGCCCCTGATCCCTGTAAGAGCAGTACTTCTTCATGTTCCCAAGTCCTGACTTCAGTGCCACTCTGAGTAGGGATGGACCATAAGTACATCCTTTACTTAGCCCTTACTTTTTGGTTGTTCTCTCCATTAAAGACAATAGCTCAACTTACATTAGTAAGCATTGAACTTAATAGTAAGTGTTGGCAGAATTGAGTTCTGAAATTGTTGGTAGAGTTGGTACTTAACCAACCACCATCTTGCCCTGCATCATCATCTTGTTATTTGTTTGTTTAATTTTGCTTCTAATGTTGTGGAAATTATAATTGAAGCATAATTGCATGATTAGGGACAGCCATTATAATATGACATAGGAAAATGCCTGCCTAACAGTTTGAGGAAAATTCTATAGTATAGAAATGAAGAAAATGCAATATCTTATTGTAGGAGAACAACAGCTCTTAATATGTGGAAATTGTGACTGTTTAGCATTGAGAAGGTGGAAGGATTAGTGCCCTAGTGAAGCCCTCCTATGATACATGTACTGTTCCTGACTTGCTGCTGTTTGTATTTTTTTCAAATGACATGTTCCTGCTGAGATAAAACAAAGTAGGTATATATCAGAAGTAGATGATTTTAATCACCTCAACATTAAACTTAGAAAATCCTGTGTTTCGTTAGAGCCTTCGATTCCATTGTTGCCCGTTTTGTAGAGATGGATGAATTGAGGACCTTGGGGCTTCTTTTGCTTGGGGGAGTGTCTTTTAAATGACACATTAAATATTTTTAACTTGATATGAGTATGTATTTGTCAGCTGAAGGTCGGCCCCTAGGTCCTGCCTGCTCTGTGTGAAAATAGACTAAGGTACTTTTCAGAAGAAATGAGGCTTGTCGTCATGTCCTTTCCAAGAACGTCCCTTCACTCCAGTTCTTAAGCAGTTTGCATCTTGCTCCTACTCTTTATACCAAAGATGGCTGAATGTCAGTAGGGCTGTGTGTATATACTTCTGTGGCTTTTTTTTTAGAGAGACACTCCTGTGGTCATCATAATCCAGAATATTGGAGAAAACATACATCTCAATCTGTACAAAATGCAGGCATTTTACTACTTAAACATTTAATTGTGCGCTGCATAATAAATGTGACTCAACTGCACCCTATTATAAACTATTTGTCTGTTTCACTCACTATTTGTGTATAGTCTTGGTTGTGTAGTTTAATTTTAAATTTTGGCATTGAGAATTGCATGCTGTGTTTTGAACGATCTGTTCCCAACGAAATGAGAGTCAGAAAAGATGTATGTTACTACAGTGAAACTGGTCTTGAGTGACCACCCAGGGGACCAGCGAAAATAATTGCCCACGGAAAAAATAGCTTTTAATTAAAGTCAGCTGAAAACGTACAGTGACACTTAAGTTTCTTCTAAGTGTTTTGTCCCCAGTTAGACTGCTTATTGAAATGGTCTTTATTGGAAGTTTCACTGTATATTAAATGTGTCATTCTGTATATTGTACTGGCATGTGTGTGTGGTTACATGTGTGTATATACAGTATATGGACTCTGGGTCAGATTGTAGAAAATATACACGCATATTGTATGTTCTACAAATTGCACAGATAATAGAAATTCGATAATATGTGCTCTTTATGTTTTGAGCATTATCATGCAAACGTTTTTGCCAAAACTCATATTTTTTTCCTATTGCAGTTGAATGCACATTTGTCAGAATGTATTAATGCCCCAAGTACCTGTAGTTTTAAGCGTTATGGCTGCACTTTTCAGGTCAGTATATAACAATTATGGTTCCCAGTTGATGAAAGTCTGCAATAAATAAAACTTAAATAAACTTTGACTTGAAAGTTTTTGACTTTTCTAGTCTTGGTTAAGAAACATTCATCTAGTTGCATGAGTGATTATGCAGCAGGTGTTCATTTTTGCATTTATTAAATATAATATTAAAAAAACACCCCCTAGCAGTGTTTGGGGATGTCAGTTGGCCAGATACATCTCTGTGAAATCTGAATATATTATGTCAAGAACTTTAACTTGTTCTTAGAAATAAAAGAAAATGTCACTTTTTGCTCTCCAAAATGGTAGACTAGTAATGTCAGTAGTGTCTATGAAAGTATTCATTTATGTTCCTGAATGAAACTTGTTTATACTTTCTCATGTCTGTGTATCTATCATATGATTTAAAAATAGGCTGGCCCATTTTAAATGTGTATTTTATGTGCATTCGGATACATGTGTGTGCAGAGAGGTGTAGAGTCAAACTACAGTGCCACATTCAATAGAAGAATAGCTATTTAAATCTGAAAGGTCACCCCAGCACTAAAAAAAATCCCTTGAGGATAGTTTTAATGGTATTATTGCTGTATTTTGCACTATTATATTTTTCTTACTGAGACTGTCAATGTATTTTTGACAGCTTTCCAGTAAAGGGGTATCTTGGAGAATTAAAAAAACTGCTGACAGGAAAAAAGGGAGTTACATCAAATAAAACATCATAGATCCGTAAATCCATGATGACCTAAGAGATCAGGTTTATAAGAAACAACACTTTTAAATAAACTTTTCCCCCCTGGAGTTTTGGGGCCTGATCTTCTTAACCCAGAAATCAGAAGTCTTTCCGGTTGTCCCTAAGTGACCTAGACAAGGCCCTTAATGTTCTGCCCATAAAAATAAGGAAAGCATTCAACAGTTTAAACCAAAAAAACAATTTTGCTCTTACGTGTAAAGTAATCAATGATCTAGCACTGCCCATTGTTATGTCTTATGTATGCCATTCATTCTTTTTTGTATGTATATGTGTGCATATATGTACATATATTCACATATATATTTTGAATATTTTATATAGAGTGCATACATTGAAGATCATTGAAACTTTTTCAGTTGCTTTGCAGCATGTCTAACATTAAAACTAATGTAATCTGCATTGCAAAACATTTACAAAAATAACTCTTGCAGTATATTATGAATGATGAATGAGGTAATTATGGTCTGCATCTTATGTACTCTATATAATATCTATGTGTGTTTGTAAATTTATCTAGTGGTTATTTGTAACAACATTTGCAGATTGTGCAGGGGCAGCTAATCTGAACATCATAAAGCAGATATGGAAGTATCTTGCTAATTTCTTATAATGGCAAATTAGCCTCTGCAAACCCCTTTGACAGATATAACAAAGCTGGCAGTTTTTCGTTATGAGAACTTAACCATTTCCCTTACTATTCTCACTATATTCTCACCAAGGGGAATTTCATAATAATCCATAAAATGCAACATATGTTTAAATTACTCTTTGGGGAATTGGACGTTAGTGATTGTACAATTTGAGTGTGTTATTTTGCTTTCCTTAGCCTAAAGGCTATACAGATAATTCTAAAATACAATTCATTTGTGTAAATTACTTCCGCTTTATTTCCTCTGATATATCAAGTTGCACTGGTTGATCAATATGGAAATGTACAGCAGTTGCATAGAACACTTGCTGTTAAATTAATTTCTGACTTTTATAGGTTCCCAGCTAGATTTCCCTCTCTCCACATTCTTGCAACATGCATCCATGTACCAACATGCATAATGCTGGTTTTATGTTCTTGTTGTATTCTTTCTTTATAGGTTTTTTTTTTAAAGCAAAATTGGCTAAAATGTATAAATTCTTTGTTGTCACAGGGAACAAATCAGCAAATTAAAGCACATGAAGCCAGCTCGGCAGTGCAGCATGTTAACTTATTGAAAGAGTGGAGTAATGCTCTAGAAAATAAGGTATATCTTCTACTCGCTTTAATTTCATTCATTTCTTTAAATTCTGAGATTTTTTTTTCCCCCATAGCTGTTTGGAAATACAGCTAAAATACCCAAGGCTCAAAAATTAATCAAATCGGTGTGCTCTCCTCTTCATTGTAGTAGAACGCCATAAGAAACTTGGCTTCACAATTAAATACATAATTTTTTTTCATTGGTTGTTGTGAGAGGGTATGTTAATATTTAAGCTGTCAAGCAGACAAACAATAAGTTTTTCAAGTCCCTCTTTTTAGGCAAGAGATTTAGGCAAGTCCTGCAATGTTGGAAGCTGCACCAACCTCTGTTTTTCTGGAAATAAGATCCTGCAAAACTCCACGTAATGACCCAGCTTTATTTTTTAAAATTTTAATTATCCAAAGCTCTCCAATCTTTTTTGATTTGAAGAGAGTGTAACTAAATGAACATACTGTTACTCTGAAGCCCTCTACTTTCTGCCTTGGTGCTGGATCTAACTGAAGTTGGCTCTGCAATGCTCCCCTGGGACTCCTGTGTTTTGCAGAATGTATTTTTGGAATTTGGGAGAATTTACTGAGAACCTAGGTACTGAAGATGACCTTAATAAAGTCCTTTGTTTAATTTAAATTAAAGCCCTTTGTTTTTATTTAGAGAGTAGATCCTTTAGAAGCTTTGGCTTTACGATATTGCATCCAGTCTTTTTTTTTGAAAAGATTCAACATATTTTAAACCATTTTATGAGAGTCTGTATGCATTTTAATGTGAATACAATTTTAGATGGCTTAATTAAATACTTTGTTTCTCAACAAATTGCCCTAAATCTAAAAGCAGAGAAGTCAGGAGCCCTTTTAAGTTGTATTGTAGGATGTTCAAGCAGGGGTGTAATATTAGTGTAGCAGCAAAATAAAACAATGTAGATGGTAGCCTACTGACAAACAGAGAAGTAACTTTGTGGTTTCAGTCTTTGTACAGAAGTTTATTTGTTGGAGCTTAGAGCACAGTCTGGAAAGTAAGTTCCCCATTATGCCAGTGTTTTAGCTCAGGACCCAATAAGAAAATATTTTTTTAATATGTGGGAGAATTCTTCCAGCAAAATTCGCTTACAAATCTATTAATTATATCTTATAGTTTCACTGTAGACAAACAGTGCTGCTCTTTATGCTCACATGCCAAGCTAGCAAAAATTGTCATAAGATAGTGACCGTGTAGGTAGATGAAATATTTCAGCTTTAAAGAATCCAACTTCATATTCTTGATTCCTTTTTCAATAGTCTATTGATGCAAATTACAGCATATTGTTTGAACTAAGGAACACCTGTTATCTTCTTTTCCAGTTTTCTTTAGTGTGCTTAAGAGCAGAGTTAAAATCATCCTGAGAGGTGCTCAGCAGTTCTGAAATTCTCTCTTAATGCTAAAAGAATAAACCCCTTAGTACAGTTTTCCTTGTTTTAGAGCTTATCATTGTCTCTCTTTTCAACTTTTTTGCTTTGTAGACTTCTTCCAATTCATAATAGAGTTGAATTACCGGAAATCCCAGGAAAGTGCCAAGTTACCAGAATAATTAACCAGACATCATATGTCAGTAATTATATTCTAGAGAGATGTGATAAAATTATATGCAACTTAGTAGGTAACCTTTTCTAGGCATTAAAGTGAAATATGCCCTATGAATTAGATTATTGCAGAGACGTTGCTTCTACTTAAATATGTAGGAGAAATCCTGATATCATTGAGGGCAATAAGTGTCATCTTAATGCACCCTGTATATTCAAGTTGATTTGTATAGAAGGGAAAAAGAGAAGTTAATTCTCCCCCCATCACTTTGGGTCTATAATACAGCACTCAAAGGTTGTGAAAACTAAGTCTTCAGATTAGGTCTGTATTAATTTATTACATTACAGAAAACAGACTGAAGAGTCCCAGTCTTAATATTTAAGCTGAAGGTTATTTTGAGGTTGGAGAGTTAATTTTTTTTTTTTTTTTTAAATCATGATTTTGAGAGCATCTTCCTGCTGGGCCAGACTAAGCACCTGAATCTGAACATTTGGAATTTGGGGTTTTGGCAACTGTGACTCAATCCAAACTTTCATGGCTTGGTCTTATCTCCTGAAACCTACCATGTATGTTTCAAAACAAAAGTAATTGACATGAGTTAAACAGGTAAATGTCTGTTCTGTCTGGGATGAAAGGGCATTTTTACACATGGGTGACTGGTACCTCCCGAGTCTTGGGGGGGGGGCACCTGCAGAAGCTGGCAGTGGCGTTGGTGGCGGGGACAGGGCTGGCGAGCACCTGCAGAAGCTGCCAGCAGTGGCAGCAGCAGGGATGGCCCTGTCAGAGGAGGCACATGTCCCCCTGTGCTCCCCCCCTTACCAGTCACCTATGCTTTTTACATGTGCTTTGGGAGGGGTGGAGGGAAGGTGGGGAGAATGGGACTGTGCTTTAATTAGAGCCACTCCAAAAGCAACATTAATTAAAGTGCTGCAGCATCTTGTGTATCAGCATCCTGGAGCCTCTGTGCTCATGTACAAGCACCCAAATAATTTTTCACTCTTAATTTGGTTTGTGATAATTTTCAAATGGTAAAATAACAATTACAATTAGTACTATTGGAAAACAGCTAAAAAGATTGCACTTGAATATTTGAAATATGACTTAACGTGCTTTTTTTCATGGACTCTTGAATTGAGGTACATTATGCAAAATACAGGTAGTCTTTTGTCCTAATTGGAAAACTAGTTTAGTTAAATTTAAAATGAGTACACCAAATAAAATTATAATCTTGTATATTTATTTTATTAGGGTCCTTGCCTTGTGCCTGTTGTTTTCAGATTGAGTGGTGTGTTATCAATGAGAGTTTTGTCTGATCGGGGATTACAGCATGTAGCCCTCTTTTGTATTTTGTAAACTTGGTGGAAAATCTCAGCACAAGACAGGCCCCACTGACTGCAATGTCCACAAACACAGGACACTAACATCAACAACTCAGAGCAAGGTTGGCTTGTGATCAGGTCCTGATCAGGAAATAGCAAGAGGGGAAAAAAGGAAAGAAGGAATGTAAACGTCACAATTAAGTAAAAAACTCCAATTCGTTAAAGAAAAGATTGATACACATGTTAAGAGTAGCTACTTGGCAGAACTGATATATGTGGGAGGCAAGAGTAGAACTAGGAGACTGTCAGGCTAACTCTGTACTTCAAAATTATCTCCAGTACATCAGGCATGCATTGTTTCAGTGACAGGCACAGCTCTCTCTATAATGCAAGGGGCGGGGGGGAAAAGAACATTGTGTTATTTCCACCAGCTCTTTTTTAAGGCCCTTGTCTATACAGTTATATAGGTGTTTCAATATCTATGTCTTTCTGTTGGGCTCTTGCCCCATTGAGCATCGTCAACCTGTTTGGGTCTTCAGCAACTATTGTTTCATTTTGGGGGAGACGGAAAACAAACTTTATCTTGGCATGTAAAGGTTGCTTTGGGTGCCTTTTTATTGTTTGAATGTGATGTAGAATAATTAGCGCAAATTATCAATTATCACTTTTAATTGGTCAAAAGTAGGGTCTTGTCCATGTAAGAGGTGAGAGACTTAGATCAGTTGGGCTCTTTCTAGAGTCTTGCCAAATATCACATAGTTAATGCATAAGTTTTGCTAGGAAGAAATTGTGTAAAATGTGATATGTATAAAGATTGCTTGCACTGTTATATACAGTGATGGGAATGCTGAGTCTATCTTCATGGCTCCAAATAGAGGTTGCATGTAATACTGTAATAGCATGATTGGTATTTTTAAATTAAAAACAGTCACTGATGTGTAATGATAAAAAGATGGGTCCAGAGAGGGAGAAAATAGTGATTGATGTTCAGTGCATCACACATTGGGGGGCTGGTAGTCTTTTAGATTTTCTAGAATGCACAGACTTCATCTGCAGTTATATCAACTGAGCTGCTTTGACAACCTTTCTTAGTATGAGGCCATTTCAATCCCATGCAATTGCCTTGTTAAATTCTTTTTAATTAGAGCATACATGGAGGAGCAGTTTTCACTAATTTCTGTCTTTCCTACCTAGGCCTTTCAATGCTCCCTGTCTCTGGCATTCCTCTTTGCAGTTCTATCCCTCCTGTCAGCACTTGGGAACTAAATAGGCTGCTCTTGAACTATATGCCACACTTAAGTTAGTGAGTTGAATCTTGGAAGCTAACCGGCTAAACAGCAACCAAGTAAAAAAGCCACTGTGTTTAGAATTAAGGTTAATTGCTGCTCTTGTATACCATTTTCTCAATTACCTAGGCTAAGTACAACACATGGGAATGGGAATCGAAAAATGGGTATTAGAACTTTCACGTTTTCTTGCAATGTGATAGATATGTTACAGGTATGGAGAGGGATGTTGCTAGGATCTCACTTCTGGTTCTCTAAGGTAGTTTAAGAAAATGAAGTTTCAGATATTTTTCATAAACTCTGGCGGGAGTAATTGTAACATTTTTTCCAGGTGGCCATGCTCCAGAATGAAAGTTTGGAAAAGAACAAGAGTATACAAACTTTACATAATCAGATTTGTAGCTTTGAAATAGAAATTGAAAGACAGAAGGAAATGCTGCGGAATAATGAATCTAAAATACTTCATTTACAGGTAAGAAATTTACTCCCCCCATTAAAACAAAGATGACAATCACTTCTGTACCTTTACACTTGCCAAATAAGATTTTTTTTTTGTTATTAATGTCAGTTTCATTCAAATGGAGGCATTCACAACATTATAAAATTTTGAAGTAAAGCATTTTGTTTTGCTCAGTATCTGGTTTTTCATATGGAAATGTCTTGGATGGTTATTAACTAATTTTCATTAAAATATTAAAATGGACTAACCCACCATAAGACCATGATGCCTGCAATTCTGCATTTTAAAGAAGAAAGTTCAAAGCTAAAATACACCTTTAATCCTAAGCCTATAATTATTTTTTGCTGCTCCAGAAAACAAAAAATCTGCTTGACCAACCACTGCTACACTGGAGGAAAAATCTATTGTCAAAACTCATTAAATTGTTCTGTACTCATTCTGTGTTTCCTTATTGGTATTTGGGAAGGTTTTCATCATGGGTAAAATTCAGCAGGTCAGCATGGGTTCTCTGCAGTACATTTGAATATTTTTTTTTCTCCAACATATTCAGCATTCTTGTCCCTGAACCTTTCAGAGAAAATCTCTCTGAAGCACCTTTCATCCCCAATAATATCTTTCCAGACTGTTACAATACCATTCTTTTAAGCATTGTTCTGATGCATCCACCTGTAGGAGAGCTGTTTCAACAGTACAGAACAATTGTTTATATTTATTTTAAGAAGGCTGCATGTAGAAACACCATATTGAATCAACATTGCCAAATAAATGTAGGTGTTTTAGGCAGAATGTAAACGTACAGACTAGAATGCAACTGGCATTAGGTTTGTTTTCCCTGGCGGCGGGGGGGGGGGTGTCATGACTAGCAGCACTGTCCTCCCACACTCCCCTGCTAGAACCCTTGCTGACTTGAGAAGAATACTTACTTGGAACAGCAGCACCATATCCTTCAGAACTGTTTCCTGGCACCTCCTTTCCAAGTGACCCAGCCTTCCCTTGCGTAGCTTTTAGAATTTGGTACAATTGTGTTCTAAACTTTGGCTGCAACACCTGCAATGTTGAATTTCACCGTTGCAGAAGCAATTCAGGGTAAAGGCATTGCTCCCTAAATCTAGCATAAGGTAAGTTAACTTGGAAGAGTAACTTCTTGCATGTGGTTCTGTCTCCAATATGTAATGATAGGAAAGGAAATACAGAAAAGGTATGGCAGTGTTTCATGAAGTTTTGATAAATTACTGTAAGTTTTCAAACTTCCCTAAACTGTGGCAGTGGTTCCAGAGTGTATTTAAAAGTGGTTTGTATTTTTAAATCCATGTTAACAGAATCAAATGAATTATTCTTTGGAATTAGAAAGGTATTGGACATTGTTTCCTTCCTTCCTTGTCCATACCTATGCCACATGTGTCCATTCCACTGTTTTGCTGTGTTTTTTCCCAATTGCTAATGCCCCTTTCTCAATCACAATTGGTAAGAACATTCAGTAAATGTATCCTTTGAACTTGGTCTCCTACTTTGGTCTCCTTTGAGTTGGCCAGTCTGTGGTTCAGTAGGAGCTGAAGAAGTTAATTCCCGGTTGTGAGCTATTCTTTTTCCCCAAGTGTTGAGCAGCCATTGTACCAAAGCCATAAATACTTCCAGCATAGTCCTAGATCGTTTGTGTCTGGCTGGGCATTAAATGCTTGGGCCTCCAAGCCCTATAAATGCTGATTTAATTTCTGATACAGTTCCATTATCAGCTGCCATACAACCTTCCTTAGCCTGGGAACAGCTGTGTCATTGATCATAATGGATGTTGTCTGCACTGGAAGGCACATTAGCAATATCAATCTCAACCCTAATTCTGAGCATGAAATCATCAAAGGCATTTAAGCAGTAACAAGAACCTTGGCTTCCAGGACCTCTTGGTTCAAACTAATTTTCTGAACAATTACCTGGCCTCCCAGGTAATTTTTAGTGCTTCCTCAAGTTCAGTTTCATCAGCTAGCTGAGGTGGGCATAAAAGAATTTGTCAGCTACTTCTTCCTAGAAAGAAGGCTGTACATATGGTGTCAAGTCTCCATTATCAGTACATGGTAGTGACCTAAAGCCTCTCCAGAGCTTTAGGCCTAGTTGGGTAACAAAATACTACTTTTCTTGAAGTTTTTCCTACACTGAGTTATTTACCTACCTAATACAGTAGCTTTCTTTTGCCTAGAGAAATTCTTCTCCCTTAGAGTGGAGAGCAAATTTGTGTACCATATGGCTGTGTTAAAATAGCTAGAGAACAAGAAAAATCTTCATTGGGATACTGATCAATGTTATTTGCCTCCTGTAATACTTTTTAGGAAACACTAAATCCCACTTGTGTGGTATATAGTCACTTGTCTGTTGACTTACCCTTTCCTTCCTGTGTTGGGGAATTCTTTATATATCTTTCAATCCAACAGTACCATATTTAGAAGAGGAAAAAAAATTAGTCATAACGGCAAAGTGAGTTATTGCTTCTTGATGTCATAAATTGAAAACATATGTCTTTCCATCCTTATGAAATATTAAGAACCTTTGGAATCCTGCTTTCAAAGTTTTGGAGAATGTTTTAGTTTTAGAGCTAGGAATGGGGCTGGCCCAAAAATAATATATAATTGTTTGGTTTTTTTTAATATAACAGAAAGCATAGCAAATGAGTATCAACAACACAATAACCACCAGACAAAAATCAGTATCTGGAAGCAACATGTATGGTTTACTGCACACACATAGCTGTGTGGGTTAATAACCTAGAGAGGTCAGTTGCTGGAATAGAAAGTCCCATACAGAAAATTGATACCTACTTGAAAATTTATGAGTACAATGTGAGACATCTGCGTGCTTTTAATAGCGTAATTAGAGAGAATAAAATTCTCCACTGCTGCATTAAATTCAGATTTAGTATGTCAGTATTTCCCAGTGTGAGATGCCTCTGCCTCCCTGTAAATGAAAAATATATAGATCCCAGTGCCTTTTTTAGTGGAATATAGACTGATTGCTGATGACTCCTTGTGTCTGGTATTCTCAGGAACAATTTTGGGAGATAAAATATAATCCACTGTCTGACAACAAACAAAGCTGTAGTTCTTTTTTTAAACCTGAGCATATTTTGGGCAAGAATAGGGTATTAAAAATAGCTTAGTAAGGGAAAAAAGTTGCTTCTAAAGAGCAATATTAAAAAGTTCTTCCATTTTGTCCCCTTTCTTCTAGGAAAAAACCCTTGCTTGTAGCTTTTTGGTATTTTTGCTCTTTTGGCACTTAATTCATCTGACAGTTGCTCTTTGTTTTGCCTGTTGGTTGATATAACGTTTACTGCCAACTGGTGTCGGTCAGAGATTGAGGCTGCCTGCCACAGGTCACTGTACAAACACTAACAAAAAGATAGGTCCTGCAAATGATAGTGTGTGCAAGTATAAAAAGGGGACGCTTCTATGGCCCCCTCTACATCTTACAGGTATTGTGCAATTAACTGGTTAATTGTGCAGTTACCTGGAGACCAGCTATTTGTGCAAAGTAGTCATCACACATTAAAAAGCTCCAGCTAGCTGTAATGTTAGACCTCAACAAGTGTACTAACTTTATAACTGGTTTCTATAGACCTTTAGTTTGCATGTGTAGGTGGGTCTCCCCTGTGGCTAGGAGCCCCATCAGCTGACCAGGCTTCCAGCAGCAGGAGTGCACCATGTCCAGTATGGAACCCCTGAGCCCTAGGAATCGTGGCAGCTGCAATCCCTAGGGTCTAGGGGTTTTCTGTGCCCCCAAGCCCTAAAGATCATGGCAGCCATGGTCCCCCGGGTCTGGGGGTTTCACCTCCTCCCCCAGCCCTAAGAATCCTCTGGCCCTGGTGGTTCCCGCACCACTGGGCTAAGGGATCATTGCTGAAATGATCCTCTGGGCCCTGGGGGTTTCATGCACTCCTGGGTCAAGGAAAATGTCCAGCCCTGGGTGTGTTAGAGGTACCCCCACAGCTGGAAGCCCCTCCATCAGGGTGCATGTGTTTCCCAGCTGTGGGAGCTTGGTTTTTGCTGGTGCAGGGAGAGCTTGGGATCAGGCTCCCCCTGCACTGGCAATAAGGCTTAATGGGATCCCACAATCGTACCTCCTGCCATGAACGTGCAGCATGTCAGGAGGTGTGATTGTGTGAATTGTGCCTTAGATCCCATGGTGCTTTTACCTGCATGTGTGCAGGGGACCTAGGTACCCTTTACATCTCTCAGTCTGCAAACTCCTGGCCACAGCCTATTGGTTGTTCTTATAAAATGAATGCAAGCTATCTGGCTTGTGCTCCTTTTTACACTCATTGCTGATGACTGGTCCATACTTTACTCCCGTACTACCTTCATCCTAGAACAGAGGATGAAATAAAGCTGGGTATTTGTGGTTTGTGATTAGCATCCCCAGGCACCCTAATATCAGTCTGTTTGATGCGATCACAGTGCATGCATTCTTGATTCAGGACATAGCTTTGCTTCACAGAATCATAATTTCAAGGTTGATGCATGCCTGTTTTGAAGCATTGGTTTAAAAAAAAAAGGTTATTCTAGAAAACTTGGAGCAGGAAAAAAACCCACACTTATAAAATGTGATAGTTCTGTTAGCAGGCTGTCGAACTTAGAAACTTTGCTTAATCTTTACAGATTTGCAGTCTGTAACAAAAGTGAATAATTAAAAACAAATCCTAAAGGAGGAGTGAAGGCAATCTGAGGTGGAAGGGTTTTTCCTATAAAGAATATTGAATTAATGATGAAGTTATCTAGAAAGCAAACAAAAATTAAATTGAGCCAACTTGGTCATTTTTTTTTTGTCATCTTCCTAAATGAAATTTTTTTTTAGAAGTGAAAAAATATTTTTAAATTTGCTGGAGCTGATAAACTGGAAAGTCACTATGGAAATTTGAACTGTAGCTGGTAGCAAGAGTAGTTTCTTGTCTCAGATACTTTTGCTGTCAATTAAACTTGCTGATTAAATATGGGGTTCTGGCTAAAATTCCTGGTGCTTTAAATTTAGCTTGCCCAGTATAAACTATTTTGCTATTCTTGCACTGGATTTAAATCCATGTAGTAGAGATTTTATAGACATTAGGGCTGGAAGGGACCTCGGGAGATCATTGAGTCCAGCCCCCCGCCCACAGGGCAGGAAGTCAGCTGGGGTTATCAGATCCCAGCAAGATAAGCATCCCATTTACTCTGGAAGGTGTTCAATGTAGGTGCTTGAACCACCTCCGATGGCAGGCTGTTCCAGACCTTGGGGGCTCGGACAGTAAAGAAATTCTTCCTTATGTCCAGCCTGAAATGGTCTTGCAGTAGTTTATAACGATTCAACCTAGTCATCCCTTGGGGTGCTCTGGTGAACAAACTTTCCCCCAGATCCTGGTGGTCACCCCTGATAAACTTAGAGGTGGCCATCAGCTCACCCCTGAGCCTGCGCTTTTCCAGGCTGACGAGCCCCATGGCTCTCAGCCTGTTGTCGTAAGGTCTGTTTTCCTGACCTCTGATCATGTGTGTGTCTCTTCTCTGGACTCTCTTAAGCTTCTCCACATCCTTTTTGAATTGTGGAGTGCAAAACTGGATGCAGTACTCCAGCTGCGGCCTCACCAAGGCTGACTGTAAGGGGAGAATGATGTCCTGGGATTTGCTTGAGAAGCATCTATGGATGCAAGCCAGCATTCACTAAGTTTGTTTCTTTCCCAGTTTTTTCCATTAACCTATTTACCAAGGTATTAAGAATCAGATGAAGTACCTACCGAGGCATAGAATACTTTTTTGCATTTCTTAAGCATAACTTAAGAAAAAAGTCGTTGAACCAGTGGGCACCTTCAGGATGCCTGGACTCTTTACATTTAGGAAGAAAGGGTGGGATTTTCAAAGAGCCTAAGGGAGTAGGAGCATGAGTTCTGACATAACAGGCCTTGGGCACCTAAGCTTAAAGCACTTGTGAAGCTCTCGCCCAAATCAAACTTGACAGACTTTCTTTGTGAGGCCTCTAATATCCTTGCATATTACACTTAAGTTAAAATGAGCGTCTGTAGCCAGGGGCCAAAATAAAGAAATTTGCTTTTTTCTTAAAATGATTTTTTCTTTGGAGATCCTTACAGTGCTCTCATAAGAATTCTTAGCACTTCCATCATGTGTTTGGTTTCTAAAGCAGTGTACAAACATTGAGGCTTACTTCTTGTGAAGCTGTTATCTCCATTTCACAAGTTGTGAAAACCTGAGAGGTTAAGTGACTTACCAAATCTGTACAGCTGCTCAGTATGGCAGAACCAATAGTAAAAGTTGAGTTCTTATTTTAATCCTGTTCTTCTAGATTATAGACCAAGGTTTATTTTGGTTTATTTTATAATGCTTGACCCACAAGTGAGTGTGAGTGCAAGTAAGTCACGGTTCTCTGGATAGATGCAAGATCTTTTATTAGACCAACTAAATAGTTGGAAAAATGTTATTTGCAAGCTTTTACCCAACAGCTTGCAAAGAACTTTTTTCCAACTATTTAGTTGGTCTAATAAAAGATCTCGCATCTACCCAAAGAACCTTGCTTGCCTATGTCCTTAGACCAACATGGCTACAACCTGTGTAAGTGACTTTTGTCGTCCATACATAACCTCGTATAACTTTCATTCTTTTGAGCTTTTCATGGTAGTTGTCTTTTCTTTTGATTCTAATTTACTGTTTCTTCATAAAGCGAGTGATTGACAGTCAAGCAGAGAAATTGAAAGAACTGGACAAAGAAATCCGTCCCTTCCGACAGAACTGGGAAGAGGCTGACAGCATGAAGAGCAGCGTGGAGTCCCTTCAGAACAGAGTGACAGAGCTGGAGAGTGTTGATAAAACCACAGGGCAAGGAGCACGAAATACTAGTAAGTATAAGGATGATGGAGTGAAGGATGACCCAGCAGCTTTTACTTTTGCCTAAAAGAAAGGCAAATGAGCAATTTTTGTTGCTCTTGTGATTTCTCTGTTGAAAATATCAATAATGTTGACCCTTCAGTATCTTGAAAGGGCATTATGTGCCTAATTTTTTTTGTTAATGGCACAACCCTACTTTACAGGCTGTTTCTTAGACTTGACTCCCATCTTACTTGCTTGTGACTATAACCTTGATTACAGTTGGAACTTAATTGCAAGTATTTTCTCAGCTGATTTTAAAGTATTGACAAGTCTTTTTTTGGTTAATGTTCTGCCCGTAATAGATCATTACTATATTTATTCACTTGAAAATGTGTTTCTAGGGATAGGCTGACACACTTTTATGTCCCAAGAAAGGTGAATGTTTGATTCAAGAAGCTGAATGAGATCTGTTTGAGTAATAAGGTCAATTGCTACTTTTTGAACAGGGTGGTGAAAACCAGAAGTTAGCAGTAGAGTGTGGATGGCTCTTAAGAGTTCAAACTATATTGTTTGGGTCAAAGGGAAATTATTTTCTAAAGATAATTTTAATAAAAAGTCTGCCACTTGTGAGTACATTTACTTCTGTATACTCCCTGCTTTCGTTAACTTTGACAGAGTAGGAAAATACAAAGGAAAAAAGTGACAAATACTATTTTCCATGAGAAGAGAACAAAAGTGCCATTAAAAAGAACCTGCAAATAAAAAAGCACTCAGCCACAGTTGCAGAAGAATATTTATTCACAATAGAGCAAGATGTGGGGCGAGGTGGACATGCTGTGTGGGGGGACAGAATCCAGCTAGATTTAGACTGGTTACAGAGGTGGGTGGATGAAAATAGGATGGAGTTAAACACAGACAAGTGCAGGATGCTGCATCTAGGGAGAAGAAACCAGCAACACATCTATAGGCTGGAGAACACTCTTCTCAACAACACAGTGGTAGAAAAGGACCTTGGAGTCATTGTTGACTCCAGGATGAACATGAGCTGCCAATGCAAGGAAGCGGTCAGTAAGGCTTAACCGCACCTTGTCCTGCATCTATGGATGCATCACAAGCAGGTCCAGGGAGGTGATACTCCCCCTCTATGCGGCACTTGTCAGGTCGCAGTTGGAGTACTGTATCCAGTTCTGGGTGCCACCCTTCAAGAGGGATGTGGCTAACTTTGAGAGGATCCAGAGGACAGCCACTTGCATGGTCCAGGGGCAGCAGGTCAAGCCCTACGAAGAGAGGCTAAATGGCCTGAATCTATTCAGCCTCCACAAGAGAAGGCTGAGAGGGGACCTGGTGGCTGTTTACAAACTCACCAGGGGGACCAGCGGAAATTAGTTAAAGCTCTGTTCCCCCAGGCACCACTGGGGTTACTAAGAATAACGACCACAAATTGTTAAAGAGAAGGTTCAGGCTGGACATCAGGAGGCATTACTTTGTGGTTAGGGCTGCCAGGCTCTGGAATGGGCTCCCAAGGAAGGTAGTGCTCTCTCCTACCTCTGGGGTCTTCAAGAGGAGGCTGGATAGATATTTGGCTGGGGTGTTATGACCTCAGCACTTGTTCCTGCCCAGGCAGGGGGTCAGACCTGATGATCTGTTTAGGTCCCTTCTGACCCTAAGCATTATGAAACTGAGCATAGCCTGAATTTTCACTTTTAGTTTGTAATATAACATTGTCTGATCTTTCATCCAGGATTAATAGCAACAACAAAAAAAAGTAAAAAGAGAAAAAAGATTCTGTGCAATTCAGGATGTTCCTACATTAAGATGGGATCACATGTTTAATAGTCATTTCTGAAGGCTTCTGTAGGAGCAATCTTTGCTAGTAAACATTGATAAAAACTGATTAGGCAGCAATATCTATGACTATAGCACAGTGCTTTGAACAGTGTTTGTACTGGATTATTTGAATTCTTGAAATTTTTACTGGGTGTGTGACCTCAATTTCCTCTGTTACGTTAAAGACCCAAATAATACCATTACTTTATGGCAGAATTATCAGTGGAAATTGTCACAAAGGTGACTAACCATGATTTGGTTCTTAAAACAAGATTTTACTATATGCAATAAGAGCGCTGATGATACTGATTTATAAATCTATGTATTTTTCTTTTTTCCCCTCTTTACGCACATTTCCCATGTTCTGTTAGGTCTGCTGGAGACGCAGCTAACTCGACACGATCAAATGCTGAGTGTTCATGATATTCGGCTGGCTGACATGGACCTTCGATTCCAAGTTTTAGAAACTGCCAGTTACAATGGAGTATTAATTTGGAAAATTCGAGATTATAAACGTCGAAAGCAAGAAGCCGTGATGGGAAAGACACTGTCCTTGTACAGCCAGCCCTTTTATACTGGATACTTTGGCTATAAAATGTGTGCCAGAGTTTACCTTAATGGTGATGGCATGGGAAAAGGGACGCACTTGTCATTGTTTTTTGTCATAATGCGTGGAGAATATGATGCATTGCTTCCTTGGCCATTCAAACAAAAAGTGACTCTCATGCTAATGGATCAAGGAGCATCTCGCCGTCACTTAGGAGATGCTTTCAAGCCAGACCCAAACAGCAGTAGTTTCAAGAAGCCTACTGGAGAAATGAACATTGCATCTGGTTGCCCAGTCTTTGTGGCTCAAACTGTTCTAGAAAATGGAACGTATATTAAAGATGATACTATTTTTATTAAAGTCATAGTGGATACATCGGATCTACCAGACCCCTGACATATAGCCAGGGAGACAGATTAAAGAGAAGACAACTCCATTTGGGGGTTTTATATCAGTTTGTCTTCAATCAACCGTCCTAAAGCTCAGAGAACCACTTTGTGGAACAGAAGGAAGAGTTTGAAGGCATAACTGCTTAGGGTCCAATGGCGAAAGTAGCAACACATTAAGAAATCATACCATGGTATATTTTTTAATAGAACTAGCAACACTTAAACTCTGAAGAATCGTTTATTCCTCGTGAGGATAATGATTGCGGTCAGAGAGGCTTTTTTTTTAAATTATTAATGATCTAGTCATTTGGAAGTGAAAAGACACATACAATATATGCTGAATAAATTACTTGACTTTTCTTCCTTTAAGCTAGAATACAAAAAAAGTTCACATGTGGGCTAGAGGGGAACTGTCAGCATGTTAAGTAAAAGAAGAAATGATGAAGTAATGTTTCAATTATGATATTATCACTTTGAAAAACTAAGTGCAATCTTGTCTGAAATATAGTATATTGTCTTTTTAAGGCCTCACCTGGTCTCTGTTTTAATAATTACTTTGTCAGAAGACCTTGACAAATATCCATGTCTTCTTAAAATATCTAAATCAGAATCATATTTTTATTTAAAGTTCTATTGTTACAGAAAACATTTTATTTTACAACTGTTGATAGACTGATATTTCTTGGAAGAAAAATAGAAGATATCAAAACACTGGTTATCACTTGTGATAGGAAACGAAACTATTCAACTATTGCTGTTATTTCTCTTTAGAAATGTAAACCTACAATATATGTCGTAGTTAATGACACTATTTCAAAATTAAGGAAAAATCACTCATGGATGCTGTGCATCATTATCAGATTTATAATTGTTTTCACCCTAAACTAGGGCATTTGTTGAACTTTGGAGTTCTAAACGGAATCCTGTACATTTTTTAAAGTTCTGCCCCATGCTTTCCAATCAAGCTATATATATTGCTGACAGCATAAATGTGCAACACATAGTATTTGCAGTATTGGGGAGGAGGTGTAATGTTTAAAAAAGAAAAAAAAAGCCACTCATGATCCTGTATGTTCATTTTGTACTAGGAGTCATTGCTTCTTACTGAGGATGTAATTAGCAATGTCTTAATGGAGAGATGGTGGCTTGCATGCATACATGTGCCTTAGGTGTGATGTGCTGCTTATAAACCATAGCTTTTTATTCAGATTAATTCTAATATCTGAAATGGTAGCTTAACTGGACTTCAGACATAATGTGTACCCTTGTCTTCAGAGCCCTTACAATTTGCAACATGTAAAATAGAAGCCAAAGTCCATTTTTGGCTACCGGAGCTTCTATGGCTTGACCATGGTGGAATCCATCTTACTCAGGTGCCAAAACTTTACGCACAATGCTCCTATGGAGCTTGGACTTTGAGAACGCCCCTCCAGGCTAACGTGAAGGAAGGAGTCATGCTTCCTCCCATGCCTATGTATGAAAGGTGGCTGTACTTTGAAATGGCCTGTCTGAGAATGCTAAGAGGCTGTTATTGAAAACACTCACAGATGGTAGTGCTGACAAGTGTCTTAGCACAGGTTCCTTCATCATAACTGCCTGAGCTTTAGTGGAAAGCATTTCCCAGCCCTGAATCATGCTGGCTGATTCTTCCTTTTTTAATAGTCTGAGACAAGTTAACCTAGTGGCATAACCTGACTATATATCAGCCATTTGGTGCTTCTTAATATCCGAGGTATGCCTCAGTGGAGAGAACTGGTACAAATATGTTCTCTTTTCCCTTTTGTGAACCTTTGAAAGGGAATTGCACGCCTCATTCTTGGCTGTTGGGTTGTGTCCATTCAGTTTTCCACTTCTGGGGGCATAGCCACAATTTTCATTGAGGGCTCAGTTGAATTCATGCCTTTGTAGTTCAGCTTTGTCTTTGTTGCCATTGTCTTTTATGGCTGTGCCTTCACACGCAGTGCCTGCAAGAAGTTCTTACAAATATACAGTGCATGCTGAATGGTCTTCATGGGTTTTCCAGGCACCTGCCACAATACTGCCTGCTTCTTGGCAGCCAAAACATTCAGTAGCAACTCGTCTTCCTTTTCTTGCCTTCCATTGTCCAGGTACTGTATTCCCTTTATGGTACAAAGGTGTCAATAGGTGCAACCTAATATATGGAGGCATGTGCTAGTATTTAATTTCTGGCACAGAAGGAGGACTTCTGCAGAAAAAAAACCCATATATGGCACTTGCAGTTTCACGCAGGCTGCATATGTAAACCCATCACTTATGCTTTAGGGTAAGGATTTACTTGACTTGTGTATCATTCAGTAGCGGCGAATGTAGGCAGCCGAGCTTTTGTGTATGTGCATCACAGAATTTTACTGAAAACAGGATTCCCAAGTGGAAATGTCCAAAGGACTCTTCTCCCATTGCGAATGCATGTACTGCAAAATTTAAATGAGATCGTATGGCCATGTGAAGACAGTTTATATCCTGTTTTGAATCTGGGACTGGAGAGATGGGTATTATAATCTGGGCCCAGTGTGTTCTGCATATCTGTGGTTGCAGACTCCCACTTTTTGCAATAGAATTGTGCTCCTGAATCCAGGCTTGTATTTTTAATGGCTTCTAACCCTTGTGGTTGATAAGAGAATTTGAAAATATGAGCAAAGTGCAAAATAATAACGTAGTCTTCCTGAGTCTGCAGAAAGCCTAAAACAGTAGCTCTAAAAGGTCTGAATAGCATATCGTAGTGGGATATTCACTTGGAATCTTCTGATGAAGATTAAATGTCAACATGGTTAATATTTGACTGCTGATCACTGCAGTCGAAACATCAGCCAGCATTGGTAAACTGCAGATCTCAAACTGCTTTTCATGCCTCCCCAAGTGCCAAAAGCCCCACCTGCCAAAACAGCTAGGTTCACTTGCACAGCTTCTATAATGCTGTAACCTGCTTTCAGTACAAATGTATTTTGGCATGTGCATTGTTTGATATCAAAATAAATAAAATGGAGGCCTACTAGGGTTTATTAAAAACTCTGTGAAGCTGGCAGAAGATCTTCAGGCCTCCTGCATACTGCAGAACCCAGGAATCTTAGTTCAATTTTCCATGTAGCCTCTTGTGGAATATGCAAGGCCTTGACTAAAATCTTT
Source organism: Crocodylus porosus (assembly GCF_001723895.1). Taxonomy (NCBI): domain Eukaryota; kingdom Metazoa; phylum Chordata; order Crocodylia; family Crocodylidae; genus Crocodylus; species Crocodylus porosus. Next base: position 99,129,825 of record NW_017728947.1, read on the forward strand.
CATTGCAAAACCCACTGAATATCCCTAAGCTGCGAGACTTATATTGCATATGCAGAAATGCATTCCCTCAGCTTTCCAGTAATGAGTATGTAGCATTTAGTGAAGATAAGACCATTCTCTATAGTTTAAATAGAGGTGAAAAGATGCATTGTGCTTCACTCCTGGGGACTGGGTAAAATTATTCAATGTTTTTTCCCCAAATATACCTTTTAAAAATATATTTCTGTCCCAAGTATTTAGAAATCTTTTGGGGACCTTGTATAATCTGTCCTCAGGTACACTCATGAAACCCCATTAACTTCTGGAGTTGCATGAGTGCTCTAGAGGGGTGTCATAGCATTCGTGTGGCAGTGTTTATAATAACCACAGAGAAGGATTCTTCAGTAGCATCCTGTCATTATCCACAGTTTAGTTCTCCTTAGCAATGCACAGCCAAGTGCAGTTGCTGTTTTTTGTTTTTTTTATTCTAGTGACTCTCCAACTTGATGTATAAGCATCTCCCATGGCTGTCTTTACATCTAGTGAAAGGGTCTTATATACCATAAGTTGGAGGTTGCCTTTGTGGCTCTATATTACCAATAATACACATACATTATTTACAGTCTCAAACTTTAAACAGGATGAAACTATTTCAATGTTTAAGGACTAATCTGAGATCCTTGTGCATGACCATGCCTGCATTGCTTCTTTAATCTTAGTAAAGGAATCTTGTTTCAGCTGTTGTTGACATGGTACACCTTCACAACTTTTAAGTCAAAGCTGACTTAAATATGCAATGTTGATTTCAGCCTTGTACTGTAACTTTGTTGTTCTTCTCAAAGAGAATGTGCAATAGGAAAACAGAAAAGAATGGCATAAATTTAACAATAGTGACATTTAATGGGTGACATGCTAGTTATCTTATACATATGAGATGCAGTTTAATTCCTTTTCCAAATTGATTTTTCTGTTTGGAAAAAGGAAAGATGAAGATAGGAAATGTGCCTGTTTCTGTGCCTGGTGAATCTCTCAAATAAAGGATAACGGAGATTTCTGTCAGTTGTAGCAGGTACTGAACCCCATGCATGTTAGGTTATGATTATAGTGCTCCAGGTGCTCAACCTGCCCTGATTATGGCATGTTGGGACGGAGTTTAAAACCCACCTATTTGTATCTATATCCCATCATGTGGAATAGGCGTTTCACAAACAATGCAGTTTCTAGGAGTATTGGTTCTGTCCAATGCTAGACAGAAGTTTGCAGGGAATTATCAGAAAAGTAGCAGTCTGTACCTCGTGATAGTATAAAACGTTACTGCAATCTTGATGCCTTGATCTGTGTTAACTATGCAAATATATAAATAGGTGGAAAGAAAAAGATATTCATTATAAACCTAATCTCTTAGTTTTCACTGTTTTAAAAATGTTTATATATATATAAATATATATTCCAGGTTTGTCCATCAGGCAAAGAATCATTTCTTTATGTAGAAATTATTAAAATAACTCCAGCCCTCCAATTATTCCTGGTCTAGCGGTGCCAAATATATTTTGCTGCTGTTACGGGAGAATTGTGGATAATTGCAAACCTTGGATTCTCTTTCCAAGTTTGTAGACCCAGCTAGCCCACTGCCCATCACAGCTGCCTCGTCTCACCAAGGGAGCTTATTGAGTCCTCCTGAAAACCTTATTGGAAAGTTCTGTGGAGTGACAACTAAGTCACATGTCTTTCACTTGGTTCATTCTCCTTTAAAGAAAAATTGGTGGTGGACACCTTGTTGGAAAGGATTTGTTTTATGATTTGAAAGCCTAAAACAGTGGTAAAGCAGCTGGACCTGTTCCTGGCTTTCTTATAGCTACTTCAGCCAATACCTCTTGGCTCTGATTGATTTAAATTCCTGGTTACTTTGGTAAAAGTCAGCCTCAATTTTTGATTCTTAGTGCTTTGTCCAGTACAGTGAGCACTGTTCATCTACAAGGCTCTTTACAACAGTAACTAATCCTTACTTATATTCTACAGATGGATAATTGAGGATGAGAGAGTTTAAATCACTTGTTCAGAGCCATAAACTGGGTTTCTGTTGGAGCCAGGATGACATCAGAGGTTCCAGTTTCCTAGTGCTGTGCTCAAACCACTGGACTGCATGTAATCTCTAAATGGAGCTGAGAGAAGTGAAGTGACACATCTTGAAAACCCATAGTCAAGACTGAAAGGGCTAGACTTAAACACACAATCCGTCATGACTTGGGGGCATACGTATGGAACAGCCCACTTGTCCACACCGTACCAATTCTCTGCTTCACAGGACTAACAACTGGTGGACTGAAGGGATAGTACAGCACTCGTGTACGTAATAGCAGACAAACTCAACTTCCGGTTTCTGTTTGTGGGATGACCCAGTAGAGTAAGTCGAGTCTTTCTTTTGATGTTGCTCACATCTGGGCAACTTTGTAAAGTGAATTAATTTTGGTTCTCTTGGCCTATACTGTGACCCTTTCTAAATCTGTTTTGTTCAGCCAAAAAAACAGAGGGCTTAACTATTCTTATTTCCTGCCTTCTAATCCAAGTTTCAACTGAGAAGAGCCAGATGGAGGAGGGTTAGGGAGAATTTTTGGATGCAAGTTTAGGAGCATCCTATAAGATTTAGAAGAGTTGAGAGATACAGCACACAAGGGGTCTGTTTATTCCTATTTTTCTTTTAATTTATCGGCAAGAATGCAGCTTTTGTCTTCCATTTCATGATCTTAGTGTTGATACTAGGCTGTGTTTTTTCCAAGTTAGGATTAGTTCCTTAGGGTTCAGATAAGATCTAAATTTTCATGGAGATGCACCTGACTCGAAATCCCAGATCAAAACATTTCAAAACGTTTGTGAAGTTTAGGTCTGGATTCCAACTCTGTGGCTTACTTATCCACCCTTTCAGGGAAGGGTTTACTGTTCTTGTTGTTTGCTGTTCATGTTTTGGTCCTTTGGAACTAAACTTTTAATTTGGTTGCCAGTTCTGCAAGGACTTTTTAACTTCTTTAACAATGCCAGTGTCTACACGCACCGTTGCTGGCAATGTGATGCGTAGTGATAAAATTTGACTCTGTCTAAGGGTTACTGAGATTAAACCAGCATATTACCATCAGTAAAGGTCATCCTCCTGCATAGTGTTCTGAGCTTTGAATTCAGGTATAGCTCTTGTATGAAGGGACACATTTTCCAACTATGACCTGCGTCACTGGCAGAGAGTTGTATAGTCTGTACTTGTGGAATGGGGAAAAAAAAATCCAGCTTTTATCATTGCTGATGTACCATATGATCCACGTTTTCCTTGTAGGCATTGTGTTTATATTACATAACTTTTGGGTTTTATAGAGTAAAAAGGGAAAGTTCAGGATTTCTTATAGATGATATAAAAACTCCAATGACTTAGTGTTAACTAGAGAATGTGAAGAACATCCCATTTGGAGATGATGGGCTACAGGATAAGTCCATTTATCTTAGACAAGTAGGATAACCTTAAGATGCACAAAATAGCATACTAATTGGAAAATTAAAAGCTGATATTGTTTCCAAGAAATTTATTTTTAAAAAACCTATAGGAAATACATCAGAAGTCAAGAATAATGTATAAATTAATGTTTTAAAAACTTGTGTAACTACTTTTCGTCTCATACTCTTCAGTGAATGGTACACCTCTTGTGTTCAGTTTTATGATCCAAAAACAAAGACCAAAGAAGGCCAACTTCATTTGATTGTGTATATTCTGCCTGTCTTAATTATCAATAGCTGTACGGATACAGTGCAAGTGATCTGGTAACCAGTGGTTCTCATACTTTTTTTTTTTAGGGGAAAAAAAGACCTTTAAAATGTAATTTATTGCTCAGCAATAACCATGTTGCTAATGAGAAAAAAAAATTAGCGACGTCTTAATTTTCCAATAGCATTATTATATGTTGTATTTCAGTTTATTGTATATTGTGTTTTGGTATTTATTTGTGTTTGGAGGTCTTGCTATGTCTCTTTTGTGTTTTAAATGCTAATAAACAAGGACAGCATTTAAGAGTGTAGAATGCAAAACTTTGAAATGCTAAACTGTGTTATTAAAGGAAAATAAATCAAAGTAGGAAATCATATTTTTTAAAAAGTGCGTTGGAATTTGAATGTCTTCAGTTTACTTATAAACAGAGAAACATCTACTATTTCACCTTTGTGTGTTCATTTGTATAACAACACTTTAGTGTTCTGTTCATACTTGCAGCTGATGGACATGTATCACATTCCTCTCTCACAAGTAGCTTGCTTTGGATTTTAATGGAATCCCAATTTCCACATGATGAATCACATTTAGAATAAATGGCATGAGTAAATGGCATAGTCCCTAGGCAGGTAGAGTCAAAGTAACTAAGATGTTTTTTCATGCATTTGTGCGATACTGCTTTGCAGAATATATGAACGGGGGAGAGCGTGGCTTGAATTTCCAAAAAACATAGCTTTCTTTTTTTTCCAACAGGTAAATTGAATCTCAGAACAAAAGCAAAAATAACCATGGGTAATTTGTGAATGCTGAAACCAATTTGCATAGTCTGTGCAAAGTCACTCATCCTCTTGAAACCACTTTAAATTATGTTGTTGCTCAGCCACATTTCATTTTCGGTGTAACGGTCAAGTGAAATACCATGATTATCAACAGTGGGGTATAAAGCATGTGAGTTTTTTTTTCTTTTTTGTCAAGCAGGACAAAGGTACTGGCTCTCATCTGTCTCCCAGTTTCCAGTTCTGTCCACCACCCTCTCCCTTCTCTCTCTCAAATGCTTTTATTTTTGCCCCCTTCCTTGTTCTTCTGTCTTTAATACACTCTTCATTATGGACCTCAGGAACATGTTTTCTGTACTTACAAATACATTGATAGAACCACCCCAGACCACACTAGCTGTTTGCCTCTTTAGCTATGTCTTGTAAGCAAAATTTCTATGTTTAGTCCTTCAGTGATAGGAGGATTTCTACTTGGAGCACACTTTATATATAGAGGTACAGGTCTTGAGAGCTTCTTCCTTGGACCTGGTTTCTTCAATCAAGAGTACAAAAGCAGATCTAGCTTGGTAGTCAAGGAAGCAACACCTGAAGCAAAGGGTGGTCCAGCCATTCAAGGGACTTAACAGGTCAGCAAGATGCATAACATGGCATTTAAAGGCATTGGGCTTTACCAGAAATGTGAGCAGGGGCTATCTGTGGGTGTGGGTAAGGTTAAATGCTAGCTACATCCCTCTGCACTGTGGGGTGAGCTCTTTTTAATGAAAAAAGCATGGTTGAAAAGGCAGGATGTTTGGAGGGGGAGATAGAAACATAATACTTGTTTTTCTCCAACACACTTAACCTAGATATTTCCTCCTTTGTTAGACATATAGAGTGATTTGTTAGTTGCAAATGCAGCTCTGGGCACTCTCATGTGCCCAATCCCACATGTCACCTTTTCTCTTTGTATTTCTGTGTCTGGCAGTTAGTACAAATGCTGCATGGGATCAAGCCCCAAGTGTGTTGGTTTACAGGACAGAAAATGGGAAGGAAAGTTAATGCTTTTGTTTCTTGTTCTTCAGTGGAACAAAGTACCTTGGAGCTGAGTCTTCATTGTCTAAGGGTAGTCTTCTAGCCTCTGGACCCCCTCTAGACCTGGCCTCTTCTGGGTGTTTTGTATTTAGCACTGCTCAAAGAATTAACTTTCTACCACTTCCATATATTGGAATGGGTGGAGAAAAGACTCTTAAATGTGAAAATTAACATGGATTTTTCCCCTAACAGCAGGTCACACTTGGAATGATGCATTATTTTGGTCCAGGTGAGAAGTGAGTTTTTATACCAGAAAGTACTTCTGCAAGACCAGTCAGAGAAGGTAATTTAGTTTTATATAGTCTCTTCCCCCAGAAGGTTTATAGGTAATTTCACCTGGCAGAAGTAGAATGCTCTCTAATAGAGAACATAGCAGCAGCTTAGAATGGGGAGTGAAGAAAACTTTGCTTCAGTGTGCGGGGTATTTGTTGACTACAAGAATTTATCTCAGGTTAGAATTGGGCCAGGACACTGGGCCCCCTTGCAAGAGTTACAGGATCATGTTTGGAGCCTGCCAGCAGACGGGACCCTCAGCTTTGTCCTGACTGGAAGATGCAAGGCAAGATTTTCAAAAACTAATGCATCTTGTTGACTTTTAGTGAAGATACAGGCTTCTGAGACACTTGAGTATTTTTTTTTTGAAATATTATGTAAGAATATGTTGCCCCTGCATCTCTAAAATCACAGCAGTGAGAAATCGGAGGTGATTTCTGCTGGTCAAACACGAGAAATGACATCCTGGTTCGTCTGGAGTAGTTGATTCACTTCTGCACTTCCCTTCTACCCCACTGGGTGGTGCTCTCATGGTTGTCATTGAATACAGTTGTGTTGTTTCATTTTGTACATACCTGACACCTTTGACTGTTCAGCTAAACAAATGAGGTTTTGCCTTCCCCAGGTAGCCAACTTTCCCCTGTCTTACCAGTCTTCGAAAAGCTTACTTTTGACTTAAAACTCAGTCTTTTTTTTTTTAGAGACTAACTTGTGACAGTTGGCTAGTTTTAATTCTACCCTAACAACTGCCTTTTGAAAAACACTCCATGGTGCAAGGGGGAAAGAGAGCAAGGTAGCATTTTAAATTCAGTAGACCATATTCATTATAAGAGCAATTATGCTCATTCCCTGGAGGTTGGTTCTGCTGAAGAAATGTGAGGCATTCACATGCTTCATGTAAAAGGTACATTATCAGAGAATTACCACAAGTGGATAGCTAACATCTGCTACATCAATTGCTCCTGTGTCTGTTTCTAGTGCCTGTTGTTGAGATATTGGTGAAACAACTAAAAGCCAGCCAGGATAAAAGATGGGGCTGGATGGTGTGAATGCTCAATTGATGCCTTGGAGATTGCAGATGCTATGTGTTCAAACATAGCCTTCAAGATGGAAGAAGGGGCCTGACCTGACTAGTTTTGTTCTGTCAGAGAAGTCACCAGTGCCTTGGTTAATCTCTTAAATCAGGCCACTTAGGCACCTACTTTTGGATTTAGGAGCTTAACATTGATCCAGTTCTGTTACTACTGCTTTTGCTGTGTCTGTGTTCAGCCCCTCAGGAAACTGCTTGTTCTACTATTTAATCTTTTCCCAGTTTTTTTACTAGTTTTTCCTTTTTTACCATTTACCACTTTTTTTCTAGTAAATACATTAAGTTCAACCTTTACTAAATCTAAGCTAAATTGTTTTGTGGGTCCTTCCTTCTAAAACATTCCTCCAGAGGGCTGCCTTGAAGTCACCCAAATTAAAGTTTTACCTCTCCAATAGTGAGACCATCAGTTAATATTGAGCACTGTCTTCACTGCTTGCAAGTCTTCTGTGTGCTGGGAGAATGCTCTTTGATCAAGGATCCAGAACAACCTGGATAAATTGGAGACATGGTCCAAAATCAATCAGGTGAAATTTAGCAAAGGCAAGTGAAAAGTCCTGCTCTTGGGATGGAATAATTGCATGCACAAATATAGACTTTATCTCAAATAGATTTACTTAGTCTACGGAACTGGAGAGAAGGACCTGGGGGATACAGTGGACCATAAGCTCAATATAAGAAGCAGTGTGCTCTTGTTGCAAAAAAAAGCCAACAATATACATATTAACAGGAGTGTCACTTGCCGATCCAGGGAAGTGATTCTTCCACTCTACTTGGCATTGGTAAGGCCTCATTTGGAGTAGTGTGCCAGTTTTTGGTCTCAGACTTCAAGAAAGATTTGGACAGATCAGAAAGAGTCCAGCAGAGTGACAAAAATGATTAGAAGTGTGGAAAGTATGACTTACGAGGAAAGGCTGAAAGAACTACGGTTATTTTGTCTGGAAAAGAGAATACTAATGGGGGATTTAAGAGTCTTCGAATACCTGAAGGTTGATTTACAAAGAGGATCAAAAGATACTTTTATCCATGGCTGTAGAGGACAGGACTAGGAGCAATGGCCTCAATTTGCAGCGGAGGAAATAAAGTTTAGAGATTAGGAAGAATTTAATGACTATGAGGGGGATGAAGCATTAGAACAAGCTGCCTAGAGAAACTGTGGACTCTTCTGAAAACTCCTGGAAATTTTCAAAAGCATGTTGGATAGACCCTTGGCTGGGATGGCTTAATCAGAGATGATCCTGCCTTGAGCAGGGGGCTGGACTTTATGGCCTCATGAAGTCCTTTCTAACTAAACAGCCATACAGACTCGCCTCCTTGTAAAATCCAATGGGCCAGCCTCAGGCATAGGATTCCCTGAGGGAATAAAAGTGCAAGCACAGGTTCCTTCTGCAAATTTCTGTATCTGCTCAGACCAGAGTGGGCAAAGAAGTTTTTGTTTGCCTGGATGAGGTATTGGATGGCGGGGGGAAGTCTGAAGGGCAGATGCTCAAAGAATCATAGGGCTGGAAGGGACCCCAAAGGATCATTGGGTCCAGTGCCCTGCATGAGCAGGAAAGACATCTGGGGTCAGACCACCCCAGCCAGGTGACTGTCCAGTCTTCTCTTGAAGACCTCTAGAGTAGATGATTGCACCACCTCTGGGGGGAACTTGTTCCATAGTCTGGATACCCCAGTTGTAAAGAAGTTTTTCCTAATGTTCAGCCTGAAACTATCTTCCAGGAGTTTGTGGCCATTGTTTCTAGTTTTCCCCCAAGGCGCCCTGGTGAACAGTTGTTCACCGAGCCCCGATGTACGCCTCTGATATAGCAGTAAGCCATAATCAGATCCCCTCTCAGCCTTCTTTTCTTTAGGCTGAAGGGTCCGAGATCCCTCAGCCTCTCCTCCATATGGCTTGCCTGATCATACAGGTGGCCCCTCTCTGGACCCTCTCAAGCTTTAGCACGTCCTTGTTGAAGTGCGGTAGCCAGAACTGGATGCAGTACTCCAGATGCAGCCGCACCAATGTTGAGTGAAGTGGGAGAATCGCTTCTTTGGATTTACTGGAGATGCATCGATTGATGCATGCCAGAGTTTTATTGGCCCTAGTGGCTACAGCATCTTACTGCCAGCTCATATTCATGCTGGGGTGTGTTATTACCCCCAGATCCCTTTCATTTGGAGTGCTGGTCAGGTTAACAATGCCCAGCCTGTAGATGTGCTGGGGGTTCTTCCTTCCCAGATACTCCACAAGTAGCTCCTCTAAACAAGACCCATCCTGCATTATTCTTCCTCTGACACTACCATTTGGAGTGGTTCCCAACACAGCTTGAAAATAACAATAGCTTTTCACCAGTGTTGTGCTGCTGAAAGCACCCTCTATCATCCTGGGGCTTGTTTCCATGGCACTAACCACTTTGGAAGGCCCCTTATCATTTCCTGTAGTACTGACTCTTAAGCTGGCACAGGCTCATTGCAAGACTGTGGCATCTCTCTTGTATGCACAGCTCTGGCAGGCCTACCTTATCTTGTGGAAACTTGATTGACCATGGTTCTGGTTTCATCAATAGTCTTTCTCTTAACACTGAAACCAACTGTAGCTCCTGCTTTTCCCCCCCCACTCAGGGCCTTGCGTTCTCCCTTTTGTCCCTTTCTTTAGCAAAATTGGGCAAAAGCCAGCTTTGGGAGCACTTGCTTGAATACTCTTTGGGCTTCTCTATACTGCATCAGATGCAAGTCTGTGGGAAAATGGGGCTAGACCACACCAGTCAGAGTCCCATGATGTGCTTTAGAGCCAGAATTTTGCCCCTGAAGTAGTTCTGGAGTATTTGCAAACCCTATAATGCTGGCTCTTCCTTGTTTCCAGCTGCTAAATTTCATTAAAGGAAACTAAAAGCATATCAATACCTTCCTAATTACCTTCTGTGTATGAAATTGCTTTAATTTCAACAGTGATATTATCCAAGTATGCATGGGGTAGAAGATATTTATAAGACCATCTCTAGTCTGCGAGTGGTTTCTAGTAGCCTGAGTAGTTGCAGCTGAGGCTAGCTGTTTGTGCAGTTGCTGAATGTTTCTTGATCAATCTACCTCTTGGATGTTGCCTAATTGCTACACAGCAAATTTCCATGCATATTTTTTGGATGGGGTGAAATATTTCCCATGTTGTAAGTGTTCCTCTTCAGAGATGTCATTAGCTCCTGCAGATATAATTTGGCAATGGCCAGAAAGGAAGAACTGCTCCAGTTGAATTCCCAGGGAAATTCTCCCCTTGTATCCCAATGGGTTTGGATTTTAATCACACATAGCATAACTAGAGCCAAGAATTTCTCTGTCTCCATTTTGCTTAACTGTGAAAGGAGTTGGGAGCTGTGGAAACCTCCCGGAACATACGTTGTCTATTGGGAAAAGTGGAATCTTTAATTACTGAAGATCCAGGCCTGACAGTCTTTACTTCAAAGAATAATATAGAGCTTTTAGACCACAGCTTCGAGGCAAACCTGAAAACAGTAGTTTCAGCTACTCAGTAAGTAATTCACCAGGCAAAGAATTCCTAGTGAATAGTTTTACTCAGTGAGTTTAGCCTTTTGTTTAGGGTTATGAAATGCCTGCAAGCAGAGGGGCTGAGTTCCTTGAGCTGTTTTTTTTTTGTATTCGGTGAATCCCGTGGATTAGTTATGAATGTGAAAAATGCATGCTCTTTTGCTCTTCTGATTGGCCAAAAGCATTGCATTGGATTGATCGATGGGATGAGTGTGCAATGACTTTTGACCCAATGCCTTGAATATGTAACTATAAAATAGTATTTGCAACTTCAAAATTCACTTATACACAAATATTTTGTACTGGATTAGAGCAGAGGACTATTTAGTCTAGGATCCAGTCACTGTTGGTGGCTAGCTGCTTCAGAGGAAGATGCAACAAACTCTGTATTAAGTAGCTGTAGGGGTTACTGATGCTGCTATGCAGGAGCAAGGCAGGTGGACTGGAGCAGGGTGGTGGCTGCTCCAGTCTGCCCACCTTGCTCCTACACATGAGCAGTGGTGCCTACCTAGCTGCTGGTCTGGTGCACTGTGCTGCTTCACCTCCTTGCCAGAGTCTGCTCTGGGACTTTCGACCAACTGGCTGAGGGCAGAATATGGAAGCTGGGTCTGTCCTGGTTTGCCTGGGACATATTGTCACCCTATCTATTAAGTAAACTGTTCCCAGTCTTTTTATCAGATAAGTATTTTTTCCACGCTTTTACGTCCTTTCTGGATGTATTGTAGGATTCAGTTGCTTGAATATTCCCAGAGGGAGTGCAAAAGAGTGTTATTGTGTCTGAAATGGGTTACAAATGCTTGCCAAGAATCATGGACTTGTGTCCATTGCTGCCCCAGACCTGCTTGTAGTGCTGTGTACCACCAGCCAGGAGACATGTCTTCAGCCCTCAAGGCCTACAGGGCAGGTAATTCCTTTGTGTTGCTGAACAGTGACCCTTGTTAATGGGTCCATTAAAGGGAGCTCTGCTAAGTTTTTGTAGCTGGAATGATCATTGTGATCCTGTAAGATCTCAAGGAGGTGAAGCAGAAAAACTTTCTTGATTTATTTTATTTATTTTAAAGATAATTTCTAACGCACCTCATCTCCAAATGAATTGATGCAGTTACATAAACAGTTGACCACTGCTGCACCAGCCTCTGGTGGCATCAACTCAGATCTCTCCATTGTGCTTTGGTTTTAAGAATGTGCTGTGGCCACCAACCAATGGTACATTGCAATTGCAATGTAGTGATTTTTGCATGCGATTGTTTTAAACAGAAGGGAAATACACTTGCATCAACAGAAGAGTGGCAGTTTTAGCCAACAGTGTTCAGCTGTCACTGATCCTTGAGGTGATGTTGGACAAGTTGCAACCCCTGTGTTTAATTCCTAGGCTATAAAGCAGGGATAAACTCATCTTAAATAATCACCAGTCCACACATTCATGCAATTAATGGTGCAATAAAACAAGGATTAACAACTTTGTGGCTGGTTCCCATCGTGCCTTAAATTGAATACATGGCCTTGAAGGGTTCTGATGGGCTCCTGAGTCTTGGATCGCCAATCAGCTGCCTAGCACTTCAACCCACAGTAGTACTGGGCACCTAGCTTGCTACTTGCCGGTGCGGCAGAGAGTCCAAGATGATGATCTGGGGCTTTCCCTCCACCAGCACTAGGATACCACTGAGATATGATCCCCAATCCCACAATCACATGTCTTACCATGTAGGTGTGGGATCATGGATCAGATCCCATTGTGCCTTTAACTGAATGTCCATCAGTGGTCTGTCTGGATCCTAACTTCTGTCTCAATCAGATGCCTCAAAGTTCTCAGGTATGCATCAAAGGGACACCTAGGAGATGTGTAGCAGGTCAGTAGGGGGTGCTCCTGTGCTAAGCCACCCACCACACTGCGCCCAACCACCTACCAAACTCCGAGTGCCTTCCTCAGGGTGCCTTGTGTTTGGCCAACCCCCTTCCTGGAGCACATCCACAAGCCTGGGGGTAACACTGCTACCATTCATGAGTCTCGGTCTGTTAGTGGCTCTGCGCCTCATGAAGTGCACAGGCTTTATAGACCTGAAGGGTGCTTGACCCATTGTAAGAATTTGGGGTGCTTTTTCCTTCAGTCTGAAGCACAAATCAAGGTCTCTTTTAGTCAACTGGACCAAGGGGACCCCAAGGCATAATCTAGACCCCCTCCCAATAAGTCTCCCATGCTGGGTACAAAGGAGAACTTTATTGATTACAAGGAGTAGGTTTGGAAGAGGGTACAAGGTACAGCAATATTAGAGAAATACCTTGGAGCAAACAGTGGTATGGTAGCCTTTGATCACACATTTCAGTTACTACAGGCTATATATCTAGTTAGATTTCAAGTAGCTTACTCACAAGTATCATCCAGAGGCTGATCGAGCTTTCCACTGGAGGCAGGCAGTTCGTAGTGTATCCATGTGTTTCTAGAGAGATGACCTGCTTTCTTTGTCTAAATCATGGCTGCCACTCCTGGACATTTTTTAACTTGTATAGACCTTATGACCTCATTTACCTGATCCAATGAAGGCCAGCAGTTGCTGGCTGCCAGGCAACCAATTTGAAATGCATCACTGGTTGCCGGGTAGATTGGCAGGGTCTCTAGCCCCTCACCCAGGTGTGGGGCCAGTAATATAGGCAAAGGGAGCAGGTTCCCCCCTCCCTCTGGAATATATCTAGCTCAGGTTACAGCTCAGGGTTATCTGCAGCAGATGGGGGCAGGGGTGCCTGCCCTCTGCAGTGACCATGGTAATCGCATTTAATAAACCTGATAGCAGAGTTTGGGGAGAGACTGGGATGGCATTCTGCCACAATATGTATGTCAGTAAGAGCTTCTGTCCTTCTGCCAGAGGACCTGTATCTCCAACAGTCTTTGAATTTATGCTGCATTCCCACAAAAAGAACTGCTGTCTTGATCATCCACCCGTGACATGCAGTGAGAAAGGGGTGGTCTCTGAAACACCTAGGGCCCAGACTTGTGAGGTGTTAGAGCTGAGAGCTCACCTATAGAATAAGGCTGGGTTGTTTCTTCTGTGCGAAGGGTTCGATTGCAGCATTCCCAAGCGGTTCTTTGGCAAAGGCAGTGGAATAATACAGCATGGGCTTGATTTAACACATTACATTTGAAAGTGAAATCCCGACCCACTGGAATCTATGGGAGAACTTGAGTGGGGACCCAATTTCACCATCTTGTCTCTGGACAGTGACTCCTGCCGGGGGTGACCAAACCTACCAGCCCAGTGACTGGATTAAAGGTGGGGGCAGGGGAGGAACCCCTATGTTGGCCATCTCTCTCAGGTGATGGCTGAGGTCACTTCTATGAACTGTGAACATGGGAGGGGGTGCACAGACCTGTGGGGTATATGTCTCTGGTTCCATCATTCTCTCCTCTTCTGTGTTAACATTTGAGCCAGGAGCTCCTCCTTCTTCCCTGTGTACCAGCGACCATCATTGCTTTTGAATAGGCTGCTGTGTGTGTGAGCAGCTGGGCAGAAGCTTATCCTGGCTTATAGGTGATGTGTCTATATGCTGCTGTCTGTGCTCCCCCAAGCATGCACAGAGCTGGCCTGTATTGATGGGTTGGATAGTTGAGTTGCTTGGGCAGAATGTTTAGGAAACTGCCTTGTGCAGCGGCTTGGATCTCATCTGCTGAAACCCAGGATATGCTTGTACCCCTGCGTGACCATGGCATTTTGCCTTTGTGCAAAGCCATCCTTCTTTCCTGAAGCTTTTATGGCTGAATGCTCCTGTTATCCCAGCCTGCCCATTTCTGTGCTCAGTAAAAGAGAAATGGTTTTCAGTCAGGGCAACTTTAATCAAAAGATTCCACTCGGTAGGGTGTGTGATGGGCAGTGAGAGAAGGGGGCCTTTCACCTCTAGGACATTTTTTTTTTTTTTTTTCATGCAGCCCTTGGCACAGAAAACACTGTTATGACCTTTGCCAGCATCCAGCCAGAAAGCGATAGTTTTGCAAGATTTTTTACCAGGCAAGTTGGCAAGTGTTGTTCTTTGCTGTCCCTAACTCAGAAGAGATGGGAACATGGGGCTTATCTTTTTCCTTTTGTCTCTAGAAGAAGAGGAGTAGGGATATCCCTGCGGTGCAGAGATCCTCACTTTTTTTTTTTCAATCCATGTCCTTAGATACAAGTGTTTAAAAATGCTGATAAGGCCAACCACGCGGGCTGGAGGCAGGGAGATGGTCTCTGAGAAGTGACTGCAGTGGAGTTGCCCATGACTGCCACCAGCTTTAGAAAGTCCCTTTGTGGTGTTCTCTCACCAAGGCTTTGCCTCCCTCTCTGTCTCTGTGCAGCTGTCTCTTTAAACAGCATCAGTCCCTTACATGGTTTCTGCAGAATGTGTCATATCTGTCTCTGCCCCAGGTCTTCCCAGTGTCCCTCGGGCTCTGTGGGAAATGAGCTGATGGTCACAGCCCAGGTGCTGGTGGGTGGGTGCCCACAGCACACAGTCTGCCTCGGCAGGAACCCAACGGCTTGTGGACTTACGTGGTCTCTATTTCCTGACGAGGCAATGGTGCCTCCAGTTCCGGTCTGAGATATAAGGGCCTTGTAGGGAGGCTTGTGCTGCTGCTTTCTGTACAGTGCTTATCCTATGGATTAAGATGGATTCCAGAGCAGCCAAACTCCATTTCTCACCATCCCTGACTGACAGAAAAGCATTACCTGGTGCAGCGCTGTTTGTTACCCACTGGTGAATGTATGTTGTGTGTCCCCACCCCTGTGACAATCCAAAGAGAATGGGAATTTTTATAGCCTTGGCTCTGGCTGTAACATCTTTTTAAACTAAAGAGGCTCCTGCTTCAGTCCCTGATGTTACAGCAAAGGCTGAACAGCTTGCTTATTACAGCCTGAGACCCCAGAGGAGCCTGCTCCTGAGACCCTAGAGGAGCCTGCAAAGACTCCTGAGGGGGAAGAGGTGATAACCGTGTCATCTGGGCCTCTGCCAACACACCTGACATAACTGTCATGCTCAGGCGCTTATGTGAAAGCTGCATGTGAGTCCTTGGAAATAAATGGCAACTGCTGCTGGTTGGCTTTGTGCCAGCCCTTCAGAAACCAAAATGTGGATTTAGAAGTCTAGCTCTGGGTACCTGTTAGAAAATGTTGGCCATGGGGCACAGAGGCCTTTTCTCAGGGTGCCTTCTGCCTGGATTTCTCCTGTATCCCAGACAGAGCGAGCAGATGCGTGGAGCACCACCTGCCCATCCATCCCACTGGGTAGTTGACCAGAGCTGGTGTGGGATCCCTTCCTTGAGTGGCCGATCCTCACAAGTTCTGGCCTCATGGAGAGGACTTTAACAGCCAGCTGTTGTTTCAACCTCCATATGGAGAGATGTTTTGATATATTTTACATTATTCCCAGTTTCTGTCACCATTTTGGGCAGCCCCTTGCAACGGAGAAGTCATGTCTCCTGAGAACACTGCTTGGTTGATGTTGGGGACTCTGTGAATCCTTTCTGTAGTGAGAGGGTGGCCTGGGGACAAAATGCTATTCCTTACCATTTTATAGTGTTGTGAGCTGTCATCTGCTCTGGAGCTGGGAAGGGAGGGTGCCCAGGAACAGACTGTGGGATGCAGAGTTGATCTGCCCTAGCTTGCAGCAAAGGTGATTGAGAAACAACATGAGTAGCTATGCCTAAAGTGCTCTGGAAAGAGCAACAGCTGGAAGCCCAGGAGCCCCCTGTCTCCGAGATCAGTGGGGAATAAGATGAGCTGTGCAATCCAGATTCGGCAGCTGTTAAAGATGACCAAGCTCAGGAGCAAAAGCATGAAGCAGAGCTCCACAATTGACTTAAAGATGATTAAAAGAACGGAGATAAGTTTTATGGGGGAAATACAGAAAGGGGCATTCTGGCTGTCCAGTAAGAGGGTGTGATGTGTGGAGTTATGCTGGTTGTCCCCAGGTTGCAAAGCTGAATGGAGTGTGTTTGGTTTTCTCAAGCTTCTGGGCTTTGCTGCATGGGCCCAGGAAGGATTTCCCCCTCCTGCTGTTGCTAGATGTGTGAGGGGATTTGTTTTGCCTTCCTTAGAGGTGTTGGGTATTGGTTTCAGCCAAAGCTGGTCTGTACCAGTGCTCCTGCTGGGATTAAAGTCTAGAGATTCCTGGCTAGGGGGTCTTGCCCTTCCTTGTGTCGGCAGACTGATTTGCCACAGTTAGGATCAGGAAGTCTTACATTGTGGTCAGGTTGGTATGGATTGTGGGGGGATTTTGCCTTTCTTTGTAGTGAGGGGCATGGCCCACTTCTCTGGATCTCTCAAGTGCATTTTAAGAACACATGCAGCAGCAGGACACCGACTGCTGTTGTCTCCTTGCTTTACCTATGGCAGGTCAGGGTGCTTTTGGTGTCTTTAGGCAATATGCCTCATAGTTGTAGGACAAGGTTAATTGTGTACTTTTATTAGTAAAAGTAGATAAGAATTTGTATGGGATGGTTTGGACGGGGATGATTCTGCCTCAGGCAGTGGGTTGGATGACCTCCAGAGATCCTTCCCAGCCCTACTTTTCTATGATTCTAAACCACCTCTGTCTTTAGACACTGGCCCATCAACTCCCTGTTCTTTAGCTTGTCTGCATCTTAGGGGGCATTCCCTTAGTTTCCTACCCAGTGCCAGAGGCAGTTTCTTCTGCAAAGTAGTGGGCCAATTTGCTTGGCTGCTTATTCACTGAGTGGTCCCAAGAGGGTCCTACAGCCATGGACGGGCTCTGCCTGTGGTGCTAGGACCACTGAGAAGCCAGCACTGCCCATACGTTTCAGAGAGAAGTTGCAAAGCACCAGTACTTGAACTGCACCCTGCAATGCCAGAGAATTACTCATGTATATAAGACTCCCTATAGATGCAGTCATGCAGTGCTTCTGTGGGGCTATGGTGGGTGGTTTGTGTGAGGTTTTCCCCTTGATGAATACTGATACAAAAACATTTGTGATCAACTTTAGCTGTCCCTTTCTATGCTTCTCCACACTTTATTAAATCAGCCCTGTTCCCTCCAGTTCTTAGTGCCCCAGACTTGAGGGGGGTGGGGAATAATCATCTCGCTCTTTCAATATTTTAGAAGGTCTTTCCACAGTGACCTCCTGATGGTGGTATGAAAGGAGTCAATACTTGCCAATAGCCCCTGGATGCTCAGATGCCATGTGCTGCAGGAGTCCTTCTCCCCACCAAATAGGAAGCTTTTCCTCTTAAATCCAAAATCTGCCTCCATTCAGGCACCCAGAAGCACTGAGTTACCCTTGATAGGTGGCCTTTTTTTTTCTTTTTTTTTTCAGTCATCACTTGCTTGGTTTAGTCTCAACAATTTTCAAAATTCTTCCAAAAAAAAAGAAGAAGAATGGGCAGGGCCCTGGATGTGTGGTGAGAGGCTGAGAGAATATTCACGTTGTGCCACTAAGCTGGATGTGCATTGTTAGAGGCAGAGTGGGTGGCACAGGGACCGATCTGCATGCGTCTCTGAGCAGGGGATGTCCTGGGACACAGGGGCCATGGTCACATGGATTCCTGCCACTAGAGCAAAGCTAGTCATGAAACAGTTGAAAGGGAAGTTTCAGCAGCAGCTGATGGCAAGATATTTTAAATAAGCAAATGTGGGAAGTCCCAGGGAAAACCTGTGCTGCTGACCGGTTAGAACCCCTTTCATCACAGGCAGCAGTGGAGACAGCTGGGGAACATGACAGTGTCCCCCAGCAAAGTCCTGTCTTTAGGCAGGAGGGGAACAGGCCTGCTTACCCATGAGGGCAGGGAGAATGGAGTATGTTTCCCTGGAGTTGCAGTATGGCAGAGAGTCCCTCTGGACTGTGAGGTCGGCAGGAAAATAATATATTGGGAAGGGTTTTGGCTGTAACGAGAAGAGAGGGGTTCAGTGGCGGAGTGTTAAAACCTTTAGCTATCTTTGGCAGTTGGGCACCACCTGGCTTGAGATGAGAGGGTGGCTGTGTGGTCCCACACACTGTCTATAGTGGCTTATGGAAGAGGAGGTGTTTTCCAAGGATGCAAAGAAATTCTGGGTGGTCTTGAATGATGAAGGCCTTTCAAATGAGGGGTTAAAAACCCAGAGCCACTAACCACCATTTCCTGAGGAAGGACGCAATTGGTGGGTGCAGGGAACTCTATTGTTATGGATCCTTATTTCTTCCTTCAGAGTGATTGTTGCATGTAACTAGTGGGTTGCTGCCTCAGGTCCTCTTTAACCTCCACAAGAAGCTCTTGGGAAGCCCCAGTAATAAACAGTCTTTTAAACTGGCTGACCTTTGCTCCCTGGGTATTTCTCAACATACCCCAGTCACATACAGACTTTTAACAAATAAAGCAAGTAAACAAAAAATCCTTGTCCTGAGCCTACAAGGAGCCCCTGCGCCTCCTTCCCAGTACTGGCTTGCCCTCTTCAGAGCCCAGCAGTCTCCTGTCCCTGGTGCTTCTCCTCCACACCTCCCTCTGGTTCTGCTTCCTGGGCCTTATCACAGCTGCACCCCTCCACCCGGCTGGCTGCCTCCTCTTAAGGGTACAGGCCACCTTGTTACAGTAATATACCAAGCTGTGTTTTGGCCTTGGATATCATAGGTGACATCAGCTCTGCAGAAGTGGAAGTTAGAGGTGTCCTCTGCTCCTTGGGATAACAAATCCTGCTCCTGACTATCATAGAGAAGAAGCCCCATTGATAGCCCCACTCTTGCTCTGAATTTCATCTGCTCTACCAAAAACTCAGGATGGCTTGGCCTTTGGAGAGACAAGACTATAGCCTGTATGTTCAGAACCTCCCTTCAAGCTTGGGCGCAGAATTAAGGTACAGTTGCAATTCCCTTAATTATTCCCACCCAATCAGAAAAGAGGCAAGGGGCAAATAGCCTGATTTATTTATTTATTTATTTATTTTTTTAAAATTTTTTTTACGCCACAGCCCCAAACCACAAGGACAAAAAATTATTCCAGTACCTATAGCTACTAACAACAGCATAATACAGATTCTAACCTATACCTGTTGGGGAGACTTAGGAGGGAGGTAGTATTCAGACTAGCAGTCTAGACCCTAAGGTTATAAATGGCTTGGCCTAATATTCTCAGTTTTATTCATATATCTTTATTTCACTGAAACTTTGGGAAGTTAACTGAATCAGTTCTCTTATGGACTTGGATGGTCTCAATTAGTAGGGACTTAGGTTCCTGTGAAAGTTAGTTTTGGAAAGGAGGATTTCTTATGTTTTTTCCTCACCATCATGGAGTTTTGCTTACCACCATCCTGTTTTCTTTTAATCTTACTTTATGGTCATCGCTGACAAGGCTAATACTTATAATAGTATAATAATATACTAATAATTATTAATATTATACTAATATTACTATTATACTTACCTAATAATCTTAACACACATATATCTATTATAGCAAAACTATATCCAATACATTCGGTTACCTCAATTGTTGCTACTAACATGTTTAAGTTAAAGCTATGACACACTTTTATTTGGATAATCCAATTTAAGACCTTTTGTAACTTTTTCAGGCCTTTTGCTCTGTTTTATTTGATCTGATTTAGCTGGATGCGTCATTTGTTTTCTTTCCTTTCCTGACCAGGCTACTTGTCACTTAGAAACAGGTTTTTGGGGTCTCATCTGTAACACAACAGAAGTTCAGTGCACATAAACCACTTTCAAAATGGCTGAAACTGGCTTAAGATAAAGTTGGATGGAGGTAGTATCAGACTTAACTGATTTAGCTTAAATCACTGTATTGACTTTCTGTCCCAGATCGCCTCCAGATTCAAGTTACCCCACCGTCCCCGATCATCCTGGGATGTTTTGTACCTCCCCTCACAGGATGGGCAGTCTAGCCTTGGCCCAAGGTGTCTGCTCCAGACAAGTAGGGATGCATGCTGTAGTGCCCCTGGCCATGTGGCTGCATTGCCGGAATCAAAAGTGAGCATCTGCTCACTTGCTTATTAGCTCAATCTACACAATTTAGACTAACCTGTGAAGATTTAATCGAGTCAGCCTCAGGCTTTTTGATTGTTTTACTTAGCCAAGAAGCCCAATTCCCTCAGCTTCTCCTTATAAGTCATGTGCTTTAGCTCCCTTACCATATTTGTTGCCTTTCACTGGACTCTCTCCAATTTGGCCACATCCTTTCTGTAGTGGGGGCCCCCAAAACTTGGAACAGTATTCCAGATGTGGCCTCACCAGTGTCGAATAGAGGGGAATAATTCCTTCCGTTGATCTGCTGCCAACACTCTGATGCTGTTAGCCTTCTCCTTAACAAGGGCGCACTCTTGTCTCATATTCAATTTATTGCCCACTGTAACCCCCAGGTCCTTTTCTGCAGAGCTGCTACCTAGCTAGTTAGTCCTCAGCCAGTTGTGGTGCATGGGATTGTTCCATCCTAAGTGCAGGACTTTGCACTTGTCCTTGTTGAACCTCATGAGATTTCTTTTGGTCCAATCCTCCAGTTTGTCAAGGTCTCTCTGAATCCTAGCCCTACCCTTCTACTTATCTACTACTCCCCCCGCAGCTTGATGTCATCTGCAGACTTTCTGAGGGTGTGCTGCATCCCATATTTCAGGTCACTGATGAAGATATTGAACAAAGCCTGCCTCAGGACGGACCCCTGGAGCACTCCACTTGAGATTAGCTGCCAACAAGGGAGAGAGCCATTGACTACTACCCTCTGATGATCCAGACAGTTTTCTATCCACCTTACAGACTATTCATCCAACCTGCATTTCCTTAGCTTACTTGCAAGAATGTTATGGGAAACTGTATCAAAAGCCTTGCTAAAGTCATGGTGTATCACGTCCACTGGTTTCTTGCATCCATAGATCCAGTTATCTCATCATACAAGGCAATCAGGTTGGTCATCCATGACCTGCCCTTGGTGAATGCATGCTGACTGTTCTTAATCACCTTCTTCTCCAACAGCTTAGAAATGGATTCCTTGAAGATCTGCTCCATGATTTTTCCAGGGAATGAGGTGAGGCTGGCTGGTTTGTAGTTCCCTGGATCCTCCTTTATTTATTTTTTTTAAAGATGGGCACTATGTTTGTCCTTTTCCAATCATCTGGGGCCTCTCCTGTTCACCACGAGTTTTCAAGGATAATGGCCCTCAGCTCTGCAATTACATCAGCCAACTACCTTAGTACCCTCATGTGCATCCCATCCAGCCCCATGGGCTTGTACACATCCAGCTTTTCTAAATAGTCCCGAACCTGTTCTTTCTGTTGGCTGCTCACCTCCTCCTCAAACTGCTGCCCGGTGCAGTAGTCTGAGAGCTGACCTTTCCTGTGAAGACTGAGGTGAAAAAGGCATTGAGTACTTCAGCCTTATCTGCATCGTCTGTCACTAGGTCACCTCCCTCACTTTCCCTGATCTTCCTCTTGTTGCTGATATACATGTAGAAACCCTTCTTGTTACCTTTTACATCCCTTGTTAACTGCAATTTCAATTGTGTGTTGGCTTTCCTAACTTCATCCCGGCATGCCTAAGCAATACGCATATATTCCCTTTTCAATCCTTTAGTTTTCCTCCTGGCTCTTCTCTGAACCCTCTCCACTTCCACAACACCTTTCTTGAAGTGTACACATCAAAACTGTATACAGGGTTTTGGTAGTGATTCCAGCTGTGTCGCATACAGAGGTAATGTGACTTCTGCTTACTTTAGAATTTCTTTGCTTATGCATCAAAGGAGACATTAGCCCTGGCTTGTCACAGTGACACTGACTGGATGTTGTGCTGATTATCAACCATGGTGTCCACATCCCTTCCAGAGTTGCTGGTCCCCAGGGTAAGATTTACTGGTATCAGCTGCAGATGACACAGACTGGAGGAATGGTATATCTTGAAGAGGGTAGGCTACTGATAGCAGAGCAGTCAGGAATGCCTGTCTATTGTGTTCTAATGGAAGCACATGTAAAGTCCAGCATGTGCAACCAAATACAGTAGATCATACGTAGATGGAAAAAAATCTCTTTTCTGGAAACCAGCATCTCTGGAAACAACTTGGCCTGTCCATCTAGGGGAAGGGGATGAGGGCTACAAGCCCTGTGCTCCAGACCCTCAGTTGCCTATTTGTTTTTCTTAGGGCTTTGCCCCTTTTTGAGTGGCCAGTTAGAAGACTTTGATCAGATGACACTGCACGGGTACTAGGGGGTTAGATCAATCAAAATGTTCCTCCCAAGTTTTTATGGCAGTGAAATGTGACCTAATTAACTCCTTTTATCCCCCCAGTTCTTCTACTCCCAGTCCTTGGGCTGCCAAAGCAAGTGCTGGGTGAGTGGAGTCAGCAAGTGGGATTTTGGTACTGCACATGTCTGAAGCTCTGAAATAGTTTGTGTGCTTAAGGGACTGAAAGAAAAGAAAGGAGGCAGAGATGAGGAAGGCAGAGGTTTGCCTTGACACAGACCTCCCCCTACAAACAGTTAAGAGCTCTTCACCTGCCCTCTCTTTGGTAGGGGAAGGAGGGGGAGGGAGACTAGAATGGGCTACACCAGGGCCAGTCTGGGTGCACATACACCCTTGTGCAGATGAGTGGGAGTGTGTGGGCCGAATTATACCTATGTTCTTCCCCACACCCTGACACCACAGCTAGACATATGGATTCACACCCTGACATGGATTAGTGTGCACCCCCAGGTGGCCTAAACATACCTCACACCCACAGCTGGACACACTGACTTCCTTTACCCCTTACCCTGCACAGACTGAAGCAAGTTTTGGTAAAAAGATTTATGCACCAGTGTACGGTCTGACAGACCTCTGGCACCTAGAGCTGGGTACACTGATACTTTTCCTGGCACAGAACTACATCCTAGCTTTAGCTGGACATGCACGCCTGCTCTGGCACAGGCCTCTCCCCACCCACAGCCAGGCTTGGTGACAAGTACTGTACCACAGGCTTTCTCTATATACAGTCAGGCATGCTGACATTTCTCCTGAGGCAGACATGCCCTTCTGCCTACAGCTGACATGGATTTCCCCCACCTGTAAGTGGAAACACCTGCTCACCCTGACACAAACCTCCCACCACCCACAACTGGACACGCAGATGCTCACCCATACAAAGTACCTATTTCCACCCCCAGCCGGACACAAGCACTCCTCCTTCCACAAACTTCCCCCACCCACATCTGGTTCACCGAGGGCCCTGCTACACGTTCCAGTTAAAGCTGGCTAGAAACCAGCTATAGATTTATTATACGTTTTCAAGGGCTAACTATAGCAGGTTGGCTTTTTTATATCTGGATAGTCATTTTTATCATGTGATAATTACTTTGCATGTGTGGCTGGTCGAAATTGATTGCATGATTAACTGGTTAATTGTGTGATGATTACTTTGCACTAATAGCCAGTCTATATTTATTGTGTGATTAGCCAGCTTATTGTGTTATATATGTAATGTGTAGCAGGGGCCTGAGGATAAACCCTGACACAGATGGTTTTCCCTTCCCAACAGATATGCCCTCTGTCCTGTATACCCACAGACTGACAGAAGTCCCCTACCACTGCCTTCCTGTCATAGACCCACTGACAGAGACACTTAGACTGTCCTCTGCACACCCTTCTGCAGTCCCAGTACCATACCCTTGTCAACAGTTCAGTACAACTACACACCAACTGAAGATCTCCAGACACGTACAGGATACTGCACACACTTTACTGCAGACACTTGACTGTACACATCTTACAACAGACATGGGCACGGATGCACATCCACACCCCTTGTGATAGACCCTTGCTCCTAGCCAGAGGAAGACCAAGTGTGAGAGGGGAAGTCCTTTCGGAAGTGGGTGGTGACTGGCAAAGCTGGGAGTGTAGATGCAGGAGAAATTGAGAAGAAAATGTGTCAGGAAGCTTCCTTCCATCTTTCTGGCAGTGTATGTGCTTTTTGCCTTCTGGTGGATTCAGAGAGACACAGCTTGCTCTGAGAACACATTTTCCTTCCTCCCAGCCTCCATTTGCTCACATTGCTGCTTCTGCCCACCTTTGACCCCCGACAGTTTCCAAAGCGACTGCGCTAGGATAGAGCCTCCACTGCACTCTCCAGATAATGAGCAAATCAGCTGGTGTCCAAAGTACAATAACCGATCATTTCTGCGAGCTGCTTTCTTCCAAGCAAGCTAATTGAAAATGCATTGACACTATTATTACTAATTATAAGATAACAAGCATTTTGAAGTGGAGACTAGCAGGCAGTAATAACGCTTAACACTTATGTGGTGACTTGTCCACAAAGAGCTTTGAAGAACTAAGCCCTATGCATGCACCCCCAAATCAGTTGAGCAAATGCAGGTGGGGAAACTGAGGCCCAGAGGGAGAAAATGCCATGTATGGTGAGTCAGGGCAGACTGGAGAAGAGACTGTGGGTGTCTTGGCTTCCTGTCCCCTACTGCTGCAGGTTAAAAGAAATAACCATAAGAAAATCAGTGAGTTCAGACCAGAAGTTGGGCAAAACCAGTCTGCTTAATGGCAATCCCCTGGTTAAAGTGTTTATCATCTGCTCCCCACTCTTCTGTTCCCTTGCAGACACTCAAGTACAGGAGCCATCATGTGATACTTGCCAGTCTAAAGTTCATTTAAGGGCTGGGAAGGAAAGTGCAAGCAGCAGGCTGCAAAATGAAGAGTCTCTCTTTTCTGCTCCTTTCCTCACAGTTCCTCGGTGAGTAGCAACAGGGATCGTCTGTGAGTGAGGGCAAAATGGCTTTCTCTGCTTCCAGCTTCAGGCAATAGCATGGAAGGGAGCCGCAGACTCAGTGGTTTGTGATGAATTTATAACACGGCGGGAGAAACTAATTTTGAAATGGACAAAGAGCGAGATTGCGCTGTGATTTGCATATCATGTTAACTGTGGCTCTGTTGCTGGGGTGTCTCTGCTCTTTTTTAAAGCCTGTAGCAATCACCGAAGCAGCCATCTTATGTTGAACATGCATGTATCTTTAATATTTGAAACCCATGATTCCTCTGCAGAAAGGGTGATTCCATAGTACAGTGGTGTTTATGCTCGTGCAAAAAGGGCCTGTCTGCCACAATGATGGCCACTCTGTTCAAGTCAGGGATTGCACAAGCTAAGGTTGCAATAGCTGGAGTAACTTGGCTGTATTGTACTACTCGGGACCAGATCCTCTAGAGCCCAATTCTGTTGAAGCCAAACTAGGTTCTACTGATTTGCACAGGGTGGGGATAGAGGTATGGATGTACACTATGCACTGTACATTATACAACATGTGTTAACCCCCAGAGAGGATTTGAAAGTAACACATACATGCAGTGGGACCAAGTTACACTTTCTGCTGGAGCCTGTACTTCTCATTTCCTGATATGGGGATTTAAAGTATGCAGTACTCTTAGTGCATTAAGAAGTGCACATCTTATTTTCGTGTAGGTTCCTAGCTTTTGTTCTTTATTAAAGAAAAAGATGGGCGAGAGCAATACCTGTGTCTAAGCTGAGGCTCCAATTCAGTAAGATCCTTACTCGCATGCCTTATATTAAGCATGTAAGTATTCATGGGTCTGATTCTCCTTTATAGCAGGGCCCCTTCACACAACCCTGGAAGTGACAAGGGTCTTTAAAGAGGGCATAAAGATTTTCCCAGCTTAAGGGCCTTGGATGCACCAGAATGATGATAAAGGGCCTTATTGAAACCAATCCAAGTCCAATTTTCAATGTTTCAACAAGCTGAAAGTCAGGTATGTCTAAGTTCCTTGCTGAATTGAGCCTTTGAAGCCCTCGTCAGACAGCAGGGCCATGTCGGGATGAAAATTCCTGCTTTTCTGAAGAGGGATGATGTCTCAGCATGGCTCCTGTTGTCAGGTGACTAGGCACCGACTGTCTGGGCTCATGTGGCACCAGCAGATCTGGTGGCAGGTACATGTCCAAAAACAGAATCTTTTTTTAAAGAAACAGAAGTGTGAAATTTATAGAAAGAAGCAGCCATTATGTATAGAGCCTACAACCAGCTCCATTTCAATCCCTAATAAAAAAGGAGTGATGTATAGCCAGTAAGTTGATGGTACACTTACCCCAGAGACTCCCTCTCTGGACTGCCCCCTCTAGTGTTTCACTCTGATTAACTGACACCTGATAATGCTGTATCTGCCTTGGCTGTGTTATCATTTTTTGCTTATGTTAAAAATGTGCCTTTTTTCCCCCCCGTTGTCTGGATGCAGCCAGATGCAATGAATTGGAGAACCGCTGGCTGAGGTAGGCAGTGAGAAGGTGCAGCTCTGTTATAAAGGGGATTATTAGGTGCTGATAAGAGCTCAGCAGACCTGACTTAGCATGCACAATATGTCTTCTCCCCATAATTTATAGCATTCATGTTTAACACATGCACCCCTCAACTGTCACTCAGTGGCAGAGTCCACTTCAGCCTTTAGTGGAGGAGAGGAATGATATTTTAACTGTGAAGATAAAGCATTTTTTTTTTTTCTTTCCTGTAGCTCACGTGACTGAAGATATTTTACTCAGGCGGCTGAGTAACATTCATCTTCAGAATGTTTCATTTCCCAAGACCAAGCCTGGGAAATGTCAGCCCCAACAGTAAATATTTTAGAAAATACTGTTCAAGAATAGAGGGTTAGAATGGAAACTATTTTGAAACCTTAACTATGGCAGAAGTTCCCATGGATTCATGCTAGCTACTGGAGTCAGGTTAAAAAGTATGGTTATGGGTTCAGGAAGGAGGGGGATACAGTTGTGAATTTAAACCATCTCTTCTCAACTCAGTCTTTCAGTTAAGAAAAGACAGAGAGAGGGGGACCTAGGCATGTTGCTATTCTAATGCCCATTCTGGCTAACTGGTTTGGGTACACTGATGGTTCGTCAGAGCCATTTTTTGCAGTCTGGTGCCTGTCTACAACAGACAAATTTAGGGGAAGGGCTGAAATGAGGGCTGGTAAAAATCTCAGTAATCCACCAGCCCATATATAGGATCAGACAGTGTGAGATAACGCCCGCCCACTCTTAGAAGAGAAGACTGACTCAATGCTATACATACCTGTGTATACTGTATACACCCATAACTAATGTGAAAAATACATCAGTCTTTTCTGCACATCCTGGCCCTTCACTTTCCTCACTGGGGACAAGGGATCATCTTCATGTTTCATACAGTGCCTTATACATTGAGGCTCTGATCCAAATACAAATAGATCAGTGGTTCCCAAATGTTTTTGGACCAGCAGACCACTGGCCTCCCTCAGAACTTCTCCTGGTCCACCATGCACCTTAATGATCACATGTTTGATTGAAAACATCATGAGGGTGCCTGAGGCCACTTACTCAGGCTCTGTGGACCATCTGTGCTTTGCAAGGCACTCTGAAATCTGTAATCATTAATCTTAATACACACACGTGCACGTAGTAGTGCATCATTCTTGTTTGCCATATACAAGCCTTAATTCCCTTGAACATGAGCTTTCTGAATTCCTCCCTAATGCATCAGGGAACTTTCTGACAACTTGATGTAAATTGTATCACTGAAAACATCCCTTTAGATCAGGGCTGGGCAAAATCTGGCCTGTGGGCCAAATCTGGCCTGCCAAGAGATTTTATCTGGCCTTGGGCAGGTCCCTTGGCCCCCATTGTCATGTGCAGCTGGTCCCACTGCCTCCAGTGAGAAGGTGCAGTTCTGTTATAAACGGGATTATTAGGTGCTGATAAGATCTCCCGC
The DNA here is from genome assembly GCF_001723895.1 of Crocodylus porosus. Taxonomy (NCBI): domain Eukaryota; kingdom Metazoa; phylum Chordata; order Crocodylia; family Crocodylidae; genus Crocodylus; species Crocodylus porosus. Next base: position 99,157,951 of record NW_017728947.1, read on the forward strand.
TCCCAGGCACTGCTGCTGACCTGCCTGTGGTCCCATCTCATCTATCTGGCTGAGCGTGCCCTGTCTGTGGTGGTCCGGTTTGGTCTCCATAGAGACCTTGGCTACCTGGTGCTCCTAGTGGTGAGTACAGGGCAGATGGACCCGGGCCTGATGGGATCAATTGCTCCCGTGGTGCTGTACCAGGTCAGCACCACTCCTCTGGCCTGCAGCAGCTCACCAAAATTCCTCAAATGGCTCTCCAGCCCAAATAATTGCCCACCCCTGCTTTACATCCACTGACTACCGAGAAGGGAGGATGCTGACATTGCTTCATTTAAAGTGTAAACACACACACACACACACACACACACACACACACACACGTGTGCTCACTATAGTGCTTTATTGTTCAGATGCAGAACATCCACACTGTGGTACATAATAGAGGTTGAATGATTTTGAATCCCTCCCCACAGACTAAAGCAGACTGAATCCAGCTTCATCAGACCTGGAAAGCGCTGCTTGAATACCTAAGAAATGCTAACATGGGTATTTGTTCTCCCAGTAGCTGTTGTGGTTTAAGCAGGGTCACACTCCTTTGTATTAGCTCTTCACAATCATTAATGCACATGGACTTTTGTCTGTACAGGTGTTTAGTGAATGGCTTTTCCTCTTATAAGTCTGGTGTTTGTTTGCAAGCCAGCAAAATGAGTGCATTTGCCATTCTCTTATATGAGAAGTTTAATTTATTCAGTTGAAGAGTAGAAACCATGTGACTCAGCAGACCATATGACTCAGCAGACCATGAGTAATGACTAGTAGTGAACTGGCCAAGAAAACAGCTGGCAAACAGACCATAGGCAATGGTTCATTTAGTCTATTGGGTGAATCTTTAGGAACAACAGGTGCATCAGAAGACGAGAGAGTCCATTAACAAAAGGCCAGAAACAGCTCCATTTGTCAGATGGCTTGTTCTCAATGAGTGATCAGGCTCACTTCCTCATTTCTTTCTGTGGCATTTTGGCAGCTAGTTTGGGTGATGGACTGTTCCCATGTTCTGAGTCATCATGAGATCCAGATGCTAAATTAAATAGGGCTTATCTATGCAGAATTATTGTCCTTCCATGGTATATTTCTGTAAAGGAAAGGGAGTAAACCATGCCAGTAAAGGGCATCACTATATATTTACAAAAAACAAGGAGTGTAGATCAGTAAAAACCAATGTCCCGAAACAACAAAATTCTTCTGGTAAAAGATCCCTGGATAGCTCCCACGTTTATTCACTATCTTTGTTTACAACCATCAAATTGTTTTTTCCTCTTCTTTTTTCCTTGCTCTCCACTTAGTCCCAACTTGTCCAGTTGTTGCTTGACCTAGGCAAATGCCTGTCAGCTTCAATCAGCAGGACTGATTCAAGTGCAGAGATAAATATGAGCAGAGAGGGAGAGAAGAGAAGGAACAGGCTGGCTGACTTTTGAGGTTACAAGGAAGTGCTTGTTAGAGCAGGAGGGATGCTGCTGGCTCTCAGTGGTTTTTGCTGAGTGTTATGATTTGGGGGCTTCCTTTTAAGCCTTGACACCAAAAGTCACATTATTAATTGAGAAGCTCAGTGGTGATGATGATGATGCTAACAATAATAATTATAATAATAATACTTATTATTATTATATTCCTGGCAGAAAAAAAAGTCCACAGACAAGACCTGTAAAGACTTAATGAACAGAAGGGAAATGGAAAGGAACCCCCAAATGCATCGTTTCAAAAATCTCATCCTGCCAATTTAATCATGCTTGGGCTCTGAATCTGATTTTAACCCCAGCAGTTGGCAATGCTGAAGAGCATTGGAGGAGAAGGTACAGATTGTTGTTGTTCAGATCGCAAAGTGCCCGTGTCAATAAATTGATGGGAGTTTTGCGTGACTAAGATCTGAGGAACAGCTGAATTGCTTTGGCCCTGGGTTTGTCTGTGCTGCTGGCAGCTTGTTTCTCTGCTGTGCATTGGTTTTGTTTCCATAACACTGCACTATTTTAATTAAGGGAAGAATTTTGGTGTTACACAAGGCTGATCCTTGTTGTGTATAAATGCCTGCAGCTCTACTGACCTCTCCGGAGCTGAAGTAATTTACAGTATCTGAGGATCTGACCCAGAGGGTGCCTGAAAGTTGCAGTACAGAAATAGAATGGTATTGAACCACATTTTTTTTCTTTGCTTCTCCTAGCTGTTTCGATTGCTGTGTACAAACAATGGATTCCCAACACCAATTTTGAAAATGCTTCCAACTGGGACAAAGACAGAATCCCCTGTGCCAATGATGTGGTCCTTTTTAAGGATAACAAGGTACTGGATGTTCAAAATAGCATTTATTTGGAGCAATTCTTCAGCTGCTTGTAGACAATACACTGAGCTTCTTGCATTTCTTACAGGTCATCTCGGTCTTTGTTCAGTCAACCCATTCTCTGAAAGACGTGGTAAGTGCACATACTGCGAAGGGGCTTGTCAACGTTTTTTGGAATATGGAACTGGGCTAGTTAAATGACACAGGGACAGTGTTGTAGTTCAGGACACTCTGTTACACCTCTTCACTAGAAATTACTATATGAACAGCGTGGCTGGGTGCCCAGGGCAGCTGCCACACACAGAGACAACAGCAACTTCCATTTGCCACCATTCTGCTGGTGCAGTTGTGTGGCTTTAGTAGTAGACTTTTCTTTCACTCCCCGCTCTGCCCCAAGTCAGCACCCAGGGCAGCTGTTCTGATTGCCCCACCTTAGTTATGCCACTGCTTGAGTGCTCCGGGTATTTGTACAGGCTGAGAGTGCCGTGGTGATGTGTGGGGAAGGAAGAAAGAATGTCACAACTTTATATCATATTTACCCAAATCTAAGACGACCCCCCAATAATTAGATTCTGTACATAGAAAATTTATAAAATTGTTATAATTTTCCACATATACAATCTAATTATTGAAGGGTTGTCTTTAATTCACACCCCTCTACCAGTACAGTGGAGCAGGCAGGGGGGTGGGGGGGAGGGCATGTGTTATGGGGAGTTCGAGAAGCTTGCTTCCTGCTTGTGCGTGCTCCCCTGCCACCTCTGCCTCCTGCCTTCCCCCTCTGCCTCTGGTCCCCTTCTTCCCTTTTCCTCCCCAACCTCTTCTCCCATCTTACCCTTGCTCCATGCTGTCAGGCTGTGTCCCCATTCTAGCCTGTGGCGCTGAATATGGCCCCAGCCCAACCCAGCCCCCATAACAGCCATGCAGGCTATGCATGGATATTATGGGGCTGGACTGGGGCCATGCTCAGTGCCCCAGGCTGCAGTGCAAGTTTAAAAGGGTAAGGGAAAAAGGCAGGGGAGCAGAGGCTCTGTGTGGGGGGAGATGGCGGTGGGGGGGCAGGCCCTGGCCCTGGCCTTGGATAGGAGCTAAAGCCCAAGCCACAGAAACTACTTGGCCCCCACCCCCCACCCTGTACTAGATTCTAACATGAGAGGCTTTGCCCCCCCATGTTAAATGGGGAAAAGAATGTAATTTTAGAATTGGGTAAATACAGTATATAGCTTTTTTACTCCAATCAGAAAAGTGGGGGCGAAAAACCGTAATTTATCTTAAAAGGATGCTTGATGAGGGGATTTCTGAAGAGGAGTATAGGATGTCACCTACGGCATCAAAGGTGACTCAAAAAGTCCCTGTCAGTTCCTGCGTATTTCATGGCATTGTCTTTGGAGCTGGTCAGGAAATCAACACTCTCATTTTGCGGCAAAATGCTCATTCTAGATGCTAATGAAAAAAGGCAAAGACTCGACACCTGCAAAATATACTGCATTAGAAAGCTTGTCTAACTTTACCCGAACTATGCAGTTGGTCCAGTAAAAAATATGACCCACAGAAATCCATAACTACGATTTCTTCCCAGAGGGTCAGAAGAAGGTGTTTCTGAAATAAAATAACATTCCACAAGTTCCTAGGCAGCTGTTGACTAGAATTGACACAACTCTGGTTTCACTGCTACTCAGGACTGAATAACTATGAAACTGATCCTGGTAATGTGCTAAGTGTAATAAAAAAAAATCCCTGAAAAATCCTTTGGCTTCATCTAAACAATCTTTTTTCCCCAGAAAAACAATTTCATGAAATGGTTTCAGTTTCAACAAACAGTCTTGTGGGGTGAATATTTAAAATGAATTTCTTTCTTCCTTTTTTTGGTTTGGGAAAGATTGTAATGTTGTGTTGGAAACGTCATTTCCAGTCCTTTTAAAATTTGTTTCTCATTTTTGCATTGCTTTTTCATTTGTTAGTAGCAGTGTGCCATACATTGACACGGTGCAGGCAAAAATTATGTTTGTTGCATCATTGGCCCCCTGAAAATGCTCTGCAACCACACCATGAGACACATGCGTGGCTACAGAGCACTTTTAAAGTGGTTGATTGCGTGACAAATTAACCCTTATCAAATGAGGGATCAGACAAAGGTGCTCCAAGCACCTTAGGTAATTTGCGCTCCCTAGAATTAATTTGTGGGAGTAATTACTTGCGTTCTGCTTGCAAACTGCACTGTTTGATGTCCCTGGGCACTCGTTCCTTGTTTGCTTGGGAAGTCTCCTTTCTATACCCTCCTGGGCCTGGACTGGCTCCACTCCCTTGTTAGGGTTTTTGTCAGACACAGGCAGCAGTCACCCAGTTAGCAGCTCTCTCAGCTGCTCAGAGCACGTGCCCAAGCACACAGCACCAAATAAACACTCAGCAAGCCAAACACATTGACAGTCCTGGCTTACTTACCTTCCCAGAGCAGTATCTGGTGCTTGGTGCTGGCTCCTCTTCCCCTTCCTCCTCCTTCTCTTGCTCCCATTTTGCAAGGTTTTGCTTGCAAAATGCCCTGTTTGCTATTCGTGTTCACTTGCTCGTCTTGCCTGATTCTGAAAGGTATAACTGTAGAGTGTGTATGTACCATCATTGGGGCAGTATTAGCCTTGCTCTTGCACACACCAAACCTAGATGCGAAGCAGTGCAGCTGCAAAGATGACTTTCCTGCCTCATTTTTGGGTTAGGTGCGTGCAGGGCAGACATAGCTGGGCAGGGATGTGCTTCTTGGTGACATGCCCCCAAAACAGTCTAGACATCCCCCATGTGTCCTGGTATTACATTAAACAAAGAAGATTCTAAGACAACCCCTGGGAAAGCAATCCTAATGACAAAATAACATGAGCAGATAGCAGCCCTGTGTTGCTAAGGCTTCTCATGCACCTAAGCTTTATAGCTCGTAATGCAAGCTACCAAGTGCAAACAGCATCATGTCCTCAAATGAACTCTTGCCTAAAGGAAGTAGTGGAAACCCTATCAGTTGAATCGGCTCTCTATAGCTGTCTGAGTACTGATATCAGCATGACTGTGTATGAACAGGAAGCTAAACGTGTGTCTAAACAGGTAAATATGGTTTATAGGTTTGGGGGCATGACCATGACTTGCATAACAACTGTACACCAGAGCCTCTGGCTCCCATTCCTGTCCTTGGCTGGACTCCATTTTAGAAGGTGACAAAACAGATGGCGTCAAGACAGGGAGCAGTTTTGCAGGAGGGGGATGAAAGGGCTGATTGGGTCGTCCCCATCTTTTATGTCTCCTGGGCCTGTCAGAGGGCCCACGAGTCTGTGCTCCCATGTGTCCATTTTCCACTCCTTCACAAGCGCCATGCTTACTTAGTGACCCAGAGCTCCCCATCCCACCCTCCCCAAGACTCCCTGAAAAGTGACCTTTCCTAAAGTGGTTTCAAAATGTATGGTTTGCAAGGGGGCAACGGGAGTGTGCGCTGCCCTGTCAGGCAGCCAGAGGTTCCTGTGAACAGTAATCGTATCAGACCTAAGTCTGCCTGTCTTCATTTCTGTGAAAAGAACATTTGTTCATGGAAATGGCAGCTGAGGTTGCCATGGTGACCTGATTTGTCTAGCTATCTGGGTAGCTAATGTAATGTAATTGGTTCTGGTTTGGGCTTTTTAAGGTAGCTGTCAGCTCAGTACCCAGGCCCCAAGATTTTCACCCAAATGTGACTTATTTGTGACAGAATTTTTGCCATTGGTTTTTTAGTTTCTATAAGCAGATAAGCTGATGTTGGCTACTTTCCCTTTTGACTGGTCACTGTATCCAAACGGTTTGTATAAATTTATGTGCCACTATAATTTGTACAAGCTGTCTTAGCCACTAATAGCTTTGATGCTTTAATAATGCGCTCTGTCACATTTAACTCCTCGACAAACACTTGAAACGATTATTTTATTCAGATGGAATAGTTAAGTGTGCCAGTTAGCATGGCAATAAAGACACACAACTATAATTTCTGAATGAAGTGACATTTACCAGAAAGTATATGAGATCAAGCTCACAGTTCAGTAGATTTGATTTTGTTTATGGATTCCTGTGTATTTCTAAAGTGCCTTCATCAGTGTGGAACTGCGAAGTATTATTCATTATGGCATTAGCCTCTCGAACGCAAGCTAAATAGGTGAGATTAAACAGACCTCCAATCAACCATGTTTCTTCAAAAAAGAATAGCAGGGTGTAACGAAAGCTTAAGATAGGCTTTGTTATTCTACCTTTATTCACTGATCTTACATGGGACATTTTGTATCTAAGGATCCTATAGGAGTTAACAGGGGGGTCAAATTATTAACTCAGCCTGAAGAAACTGTTGCCTCATCCATATACTGACCACAGACCTTGCTAAAGCAAAATTTCCCATTTTGAAATGCATGTTGTGGTTCTGCTCAAAAACGAATGGACTAAAGCAGCCCTTCTGTAACAGGTTCATGTCTAAGAGGCAGGTGCAAGGAATTGTTCTCTTTGACATGCAGGAGTCAGTGGGTGAGGATTCACAGTGGGGAGTGTATCTCGTCTCACAGCCACAGCTACCTGAAATTCATGACTGCTTTATACATCTAAGCTGTAGGAGTGTGGATGTTGCATGTGCTGAGCACTCTACTCGCTGAAGGCAATGGGAGTTCAGGATCCTGAGCATCTCACAGGATCAGGCCTTTCCCTAGCTGCTGCTTTCCTGCAGTGATGTCAGGCCCTCAGTTCCAGCTGGACTCCTGGACCTCCTCCCTTAGCCCCTACTGTGCACATGAGAGGATGTAGGAGCTGCACTGTGAGCAGCTCCACTGAAGAGTTTACTCTTCCCGTGCTCAGGGGTATTTTGTGTCTAATTACAGCTCCAAGCCTCTCCAGCTTTAGACAATTACTTTGCAGCATATTCTGTTGCCAGACTCAGAATCTATTTATTGGGATCACTACGAGATTGGAGTATAAAATAGCAACCCTCAGCCTGTGCAGCAATGGGGACACCAAATTAGATCCAAAATCTCCCTGCCTAGGCCTTTCTTTGTAAAATGTACCCCTTCTGAAATAGCTGTCTCTGAAATTTGCCGGTGTATAGAAGATGGAACCAGACCCAAACTCTGTATCTAAACCATGAAGAGAGTTAAAATAAAGCAGGTGAAATCAGAGGCCTGAGTTATTACTTATTAACATTTACATGAGATTGTAGATGTGCAAGGTACTTTACAAGATTATAGCATATGCCCCCAGCCTTGACCTGAAGTACTTACAGCCATACGGTAGCCTCACCCGCTATAAACATGTTGGGTAGTGTCAAATGTCATAGATGTTCTGATTTCAAGGCAGTTCTGACAATATACATTGACCAAGGATCTGCTCAGCCTTTTGTACTTTGACCTAGCTACTGCTGAACAACTAGCAATGAAATGAGTAGCAAGTCTCCAGACCAGCTTCAGCTTGTAATTTGTGGTTTGTCCATTTCTTCTGAGGGGGGAAAAAAAAGGGAGCCACATACTTAAAGGTTTACAATATATAGATTGGATCGAGTTTTCTTGTTTTTTGCTTCATCTTGGCTGTATGCCTGTAACCTCATAGCTGCATCTGCCTCCCTTCAGATGGTAAGAATAATACCAAGCTTCAGATTTGTTTAAAAAAAAACCCCAACAGCAGCAGCAACCCAACAATGACTCTGCTCCTTTCCTTGTGAAGAAGGCATACCATTTGGTGACTGGCATTCAATGTAGAGAAATGCAGTGTACATCACGCTGGGAGAAAAAAAACAGCATCATACTTATAGGCTTGGCAGTCCTATGCTCACTAGAGATGTAAAGAGACTTGGGGGTCTTGATTGAACACAAGATGAACATGAGCCCCCAGTGTGATGACATAGCTGGCACAGAGAACCAAACTCTGGCATGCATCCACCAATGCATCTCAGGCAAAACCAGGGATGTCATCCTCCCACTTTACTCGGCCTTAGTGAGGCCTCAGCTGGAATACTGCATCCAGTTTTGGGCCCCCCACTTCAGGAGGCATGTGGATAAGCTTGAGAGAGTCCAGGGGAAAGCCACCCGTATGACCAAAGGGCAAGAGTGCAAGCCTTACGAGGACAGGCTGAGGGACATGGAACCCTTCGGCCTGGCGAACAGAAGGCTCAGGAGGGACTTGGTGGCTGCCTGTAAGTGTACAAGGGGCGTGCATCAGGATCTGGGAGAACACTTGTTGACCAACGCTCCCCGAGGGATAACTAGGTCTAATGGCCACAAACTTCTAAAAGGCCGATTCAGACTTGATATAAGGAAAAACTTCTTTACAGTCTGAGTGTCCAAGTATGGAACAGACTCTCCCCCAGAGGTGGTACAAGCACCTACTCTGGACTCACGAGCACCGCATGCCCCCAGAGGCTGAGGGGGGAGGGCACAGTGAGCTCCCACAGGTGGTGGAGGCACTGTTGGTGGCCGGAGCGTGGCGGTGGTAAGTAGGGAGCTCCTGCAGGCAGCTGTGGGGAGGGGGTGGTGAGCACCAACCAGCAGTTGGCAACCACCTGCGGACACCGCCGGCAGCTTTGGCGGTGGTCAGCGATGATCACAGACTGCCCACAGACACTGCTGGTAGTGTCAGTGGGGGTGGGGGGGCAACCACTTGCAGCTTTTCGCAGGGGTGCACCGCCACGCTTAGGGGGTGCATGTTCACACGTGTGCACCCCCTATGTGTCGCCAATGTCTGGACTCATTCAAAAGGCATTTGAGTATCTTGCTGGGATCATTTGATCCCTGTAGATTTTCAGCATCTGGCAGTGGGGCCGGACTCTATGATCTCCTAAGGTCCCTTCCGGGCCCTAATGTCTATGAAATCAGAAAACAAATCCTGGTTGTCAGGATTTTACAGAAATGTGCCTATTTAGAGAGCAGCTTCAGTATTTCAGTGAAATTAATCACTTAAATCAGCAGGAATACATTAAGCTTTTGAAGTCTCCATGGAGAACCTTGGCAGCCTTTGGCCAAGTGACAGCCATGTGACTGTCACATATGAGAGGATCACTAGGTGAAATTCAAACCCCGGATGAGAAGATTAATCTTGAAGGCAGGATCCTGCCTGTTGGCATAAAGCTGGAGGTGAAGATATTTTTGTGAAGAAGGCACTGAACTGGCAAGCACTAGATGGGGCTTCGGTTCTTTGCTTTCCTGCAAGGTGTTTGAGGGCTGATGAGAAAATGCCTTTAATTCTCTGGTGTCTTGGGACTTGCCTAGACCACTAGTCTCCAGAGTGGGGTTCACGCACCCCAGGGGGTGCATAAGATGATTCATTGGGGTGTGGGAAGAAAATATTAGAACTTCTATTTATATATATTTATATAAATATACATATATTGGGGGGGTGTGCTCAATTTTTTTACTGATGGGGTGCGCGAATATAAATATACATATATTGGGAGTGTGTGCTCCAAAATATTTTACTGATAGGGATGCACGATCAAAAAAGTTTGGAGACCGCTGGCCTAGACCATGGCAGCTGGGTGTCCCACCCAGGCTGTTGCCAGGCACACCCTACCCACCAGACTTACTCCAAACACGGACATACACCAATGCAGACACGGCATGTCTTTCTGTGGCTGCTCTTGAGACCTCTGTCTACAGCTTGCTTGAGAGTGGCCATATGTAAATGGAATCGTAGAGTCACAGAAAAGTAGGACTGGAAGGCACCTCAGGAACTCATCTAGTTCAATACCCTACTTAAGGCAGGGTCATTCCCATCCAAACCATCCCAGGCAAGTATCTGTCTAACCTGTTCTTAAACACTTTAACAACAACCCTGTCATACAACTTGCAGGCACAATGCCTGAAACTTCAAAAATATACTAACATGCCACAGGGGAAGTAGGGGAATGAGGGCTCTAGCAAAGTCCTGCCTCTGGCTGGAGGTTGTTAGCATGACTCGAGACCCAGGAAGTAGCATTCCCTTAACTCACAGGCAAGGAGGCTGGGATTTGGGGATGGTGAGAACGAGACAGCAGACTGGCTGGACGAAGAATGTGCAAAAATACCTTAGATTCTTCTGTGGATCACGCCTCTGTTGCCCACGTCAAAGATCTGGACCAGATAATTCCCCATATCCTATTTGTAGTGCTTTGCCCGTTCTCATTTAAATATTCCAAGTGAGTGATCTTCTAGCACTCTTCCAAAGTACTTTATCCATCTGCCTCTCTGCAAGTTTTCCTCAGACTTCAGTCTACATTTTACTTTTCTCTTCTCTCTCACTAATTCTTCTTCTAGCACCTAGAAATCTCTCTTCTTTCTGGGCCTTACCACCCAGGCAGGTATTCTGTACACAGTTACAATGCCCTGCCCATACTCTAGACATTGACCAGTAACTTTTAAAAATTTTCCACTTAAATCTTCTCCTTTGGCTTCTGGCCATTTTTGTGTCTCTTCTCTAAACTCTTCTATTTCTTTACGTCCTTTTGATGTTAGGGTGCCCAGGACTGATGGTGATGATGTTTTTGTAACAAAATCATAATAATGACAGTGATAATTTATATTACTCTATCGTCCAGGAGCCCTAGTCAGAGACCAGAGCCTCACTGTGTTATATGCTGTGCAAACAGAACAAAGCAACAGTCCCTATCCCACCGAACAGACCATATAGACATAAGACAAAAGATGGATACAACCAATGGGAAAATACAAGAAAGAAATGAAACTATTGGTCAACACAACAGGCAATAGGTACAGCCCTGACTTTAGGCCTTTTAGGTGGGTGTTTGTTTATCCACTAGGCCTCGGCAGTGTGTGTGTGGAGGGTAACAGTGAGGAATTATACAGGAGACTGGGCAATCATTGCTTGTTCTGAGGGCACAGTTCTTGACTTAGACCAGAATTGCTGGAACTCAATATTCCTGGTAGCACTGCTATATGACATTTAGCTGTGATGGAGGGGAAGCATATGCGCTCCCTTGATTCAGCTAGAATCTTAAAACTAGGAATCTATTTTATCCCACATGGGTTAAAAGAATTGCTGTACAAATCCTGGCTCTACCTTTTTTGGGAATCATCTCCGTGCTGCATCTCGCTGGAGCAGCATTTTAAAATGTTACCCCCACACACTGTTATCCAGTATTGATCACTTCCCAGTTTAACACTGCCCATAAGCCAGCAACATGTGGAAATCTAATGGGATGAACAGGAGCAGACTGTAATCATATGCTTTCAAGGTTATAGGTGCAGCTGTTGCTTTTTCAGCAAGGAATAGTACATATTTAAGAAGGTCTGGTGGTTGCTTTCTCTCCGACAGGTTGCTTTCAAAGGGCAGAATGAAAGCTAAGTACTCGCAGCTCTTAGTGCATATAAGTGCCAGCTGGTCCACAGCTGAGCACCCTGGAAGCTGCCCATTCACTGCCCAGAAGAACCGAGTGTAAAAATATATGTTGTTATGATTAAATAAAGTTCTCAGGCATGCTGAACCATTGTTCCCCACCTACATTGTACAGAAAACTCATTTGGCCGTGAAGCTTGACTTGCTAATAGATCAGAACAGGTCACCAGGTCAAGTCTAAGATTTCAGAAGTACCTACAGACCTGTCTAGACAGGGCAAAGCTGTACTATGATGAGGCTCCCCATGCTCGTCTTGTGTGTACTTGCTCCAGGACTATGAGCAGCAGAGCTGTCTCATCGCAGCATGGTGCCTGAGATAATCAGCCTTTCTTCAGCATGCACAGAGCTAGCTTCGGCTCTCTCTGCACTACACTGTGGCTTAGACACAGCCTGAGGGAGCCTAAGCACCATTCAGAAGAGTTTTAGGCCTAAGGACATATTTCAGAGATATAAAAGTGCCTGGCAGGATTTTCAAAAATGCCTAAGGGCTAAATCCCCACAGGGCTGAGATGTTACAGAGCTCAGCCTTGTGGTGTTCACCTCTAGCCACTGTGTCCCTGCACTAGAGTCTACAGCCAGAAGTTAGGTGCCTGCATTTCCTGTGTAACTCATGAGAAGAGTTGAGCATCTGTGAATGGGATTACTAACAGCCAAGGCCCTGAAACAGGAGCCGTTTCATTCAGCCAACAGGAAATGCCACTAGCAAAAGTGTCTGAAACCTGGTCCTTGCTGGGATTTAGGCACTTAATCCAGGGCAACAGAAAGGGGCAGGGCCACTGCCCTTGGGATTCACAGCCTTGAGTCCTCTCCTGGGGGTGGGTGTCTCAAGACCTCTCCTTTAGAGGTCAGTCCTTTTTTTTCAAGGAGCTTTTCCTGGTGGTGGTTCCTCTTCCTCTTCAGTGGTTAGAGAGCTCTGCTAAGATTTCATAGATTTCATAGACATTAGGGCTGGAAGGGACCTCGGGAGATCATCGAGTCCAGCCCCCTGCCCCAGGGGCAGGAAGTCAGCTGGGGTCATAGGATCCCAGCAAGATAAGCATCCAATTTGCTCTTGAAGGTGTTCAAT
>NW_017728947.1:99170701-99284103 GCF_001723895.1 Crocodylus porosus
GATGACACCAGCGCCGCAGTCTTTGGTTCACTGCATGGATCCTCCTCTCCCTCCTCAGCCCATAGCCCGAGACTGGGAGGATTGATGAAAACACCACCCGAGCTAAGGTATGAGGCTTCATTCTGTCCCCTGCCTGAGGGTATTAATATCCACCTGTCCCACCTCCCCCTTTACCCATGCACAGGTACTTCTGCTGGGAGTGCGTGGAATGCGAGGGCAGGACCTCCAGCCCTCCTGTTGAATCTTCCTCTTTGCATGCAATAGTCATAGACTCATGGGCCAGAAAGAGCGAGTCAGCAGAAGCATGATTCTTTTGGCCTAGTAGTTATAAAGAGGGGAGAAATGCATTCCAGCCTCTGGTCCAGGGACTGCCTTATCCAATGAGGGGATAATATACCAGTACTTGAAGACATTTGGAATAGGAGCAAGAATTGGAACCTGGGTCTCCCCTCTCTTAGTGGAGTGGTCCTAATCACTAGACCAGAGTCCTGCTTCCTCCAGTTTTTTTTCCTCTCTCCTTAACTCAATGCATCTTTAAATATTACATGAAAAATGGCACAGCTTCAATGGACGATATTGAGAATAATGTCATCTCAGCACAGCCTATAGCCTAATGCATCGGATGCTCTTCCTGGAGCTGTAAGTTTGAATCCCCTCAGGCAGGAGAGGAAGCTAAACCAGTTTTCCTCATCTTAGGTGAGTGCTTGAACCAGTACCTCTTCTGGCCATTTTTGTGTGGAGCTAGATTTGCTCGGCATGTTCTGAGAACCTCTAATGGATCAGATGAGACTGGCAGAGGAGTGTCTAGTCTGTGGTCAGCAGGACTTCAGTGTGACCTAGGCAGTGAGTCGCTCAGCCCGGACAAGACTGAGGTGATTCTGGACATGCCCCAAACCAGACTTTTAGACAGCAGGGGAATTTTAATGTTGAAAGCAGGGGTATTTACAGAATTTAATCCCCTAAGCACCAGCTGAATGTGTGTTTTGAGGCTCACAGTTTGGACTTGGACACCTAAAGTGAGAACTGGGCAGGACTTACTGCCTAAATCCTTCTTTGAATACGGCCATAAGTGCCCAGCTCCTGCTGAATTCAACTAAGGTTCTTCTGAAGATCCTGCTAGACGCCTGCCTGCATCTACAGGTGCTTAAACACTTTTGAAAATTTGACCTTTTGGCTCCTCAGTGTCAAACTCACATAGATGGGGGTGTTTTATTATTACTCCTAGGCCTGCAGCAGCCAACTTGCACTATGGTAGAGTAGTAAGGATCTCTTAATAGGACTCCAGAGAGGCGAGGTCCAGCTTTTCTCTGGGCCTGTGCCAAAGGCTGTCTTCAGCTGGCCCACTTGTAAATGGGTACCAGGATATTTGGGCTGGGGAGACAGAGGCAGCTTGACCTAATGAGGCTACTTCACTGCCTTGTTTGCCATTGTCCAAGGCAACTGATTTGTCTTTGCTACACCATCTTGATGGGCCTCCCATGCTATGGCAGTCTGACTTTCATGGCTAGAAGTTGTTCCTTGTGGCTTAATAGATGACTTGAAATGAGTTTTACAGCCTCAGATGAGATCTCAGAGAACAGCTGGCTGAATCTCAAGACTTGAGGTCTCAGCCAAAGCTGGACAACATGGCTGCTGAAGTGTTAAGCGGAGAGGCCGAGGACTAATTCCACTACAGAGACTGCGTTGACCTCACATTTTAGCAAAGGTCCTGCCTCAGTAGGACTGAGGACCGCTGGCAGAGCTGCTGCCTATGTCTCGCCTGCAATGTGCTGCTTGGTTTCCAGTCCATCTGCCCAGTGGCTTTCACATGCACCAACTCTGCAATTAATGATTAATTAGGTCCAATATCCATGCCTCTCGGAGTAGCAGTGCCAGGAGCCAAGGCAGAGGCTGTGCACAGTGTGCAGCAGGGAAAGGGGGTGGGGGGAGGCCTCTGCCTTCCTTATAATGCAACAGTGAAGCCATTCCCTGACCTAGCTGGCTTAGCCTTGGGTATCCTGATGCAGCCCTGTCCTGGTGAGGCTGTGGAGACCAGCGTGTCCATGGAGGACTCAACCCTTGCCCTGTCTGTTCTCCTTCCTTAGCAATCATATCATGCAGGCAGCCCCAGCTGTGTGCTCTGCATCATGGATGAGGTGAGACAGCTTCTTTCTTCATGCCATGGCGCCTCCCTGGTCCTTGGGGGAATCTTTGTGAACAGATGAACTTTGGTACCTCTCTCTCCAAGGGGCAGGTGAGACCGGGCAGGGCTGGCCTGGGGCTGACGGAGCCTGCACCTTGAGCTGCAGAAGCTCTGCAGATGTAAACAAGGGGGGTTGCTGCAGCACCAGCCAATGCATGCAGGTCGCCTCTCTGCTATTCGAGCTGAGGAGAGTGGCCATAGCAACGCCCAAATCAGCAGCAGACTATTCTTGCTGCTGCTGCGGCGCTACCTGGCTCTTTTGTGCAGCACACATTTGTGGGTTGACAAGCCCTGCGCATGTCCCACCTGACAGTGCACCAGGTCAGAGCTGGTGCCTTCCTGAGTGGCCTGAGCAGGGTTCCACATCTGGCCTCCAAACTCGCCTCCAATGCTTAATACTGAACATCACTTGCCATGCACATCTGCAGGGAAGGATAGAAAGTATCTCTTTAAAAACTGATGTTGCTGCCTGCCCATGACCTGGAGTGAGCATCTGAACCCTGGGGTAGCCCTCCAGCTTACCTCCTGCCCACTGATGTCAGCCTCTGTAAACGTCTCCAGGCAGTGGCCAGTTGCCTGTTGCCTCATTGCTGTTCAGCCTGGCAAGGTGAAGCAAGCAAACCAGTGGAGTGACAGGTTTGCTAGTGTGCAGGGGGCCAGGGGCTAATGAGGGACTTGTTTCTCAGCCTTGTATTTTTAGCCTCCTTAGTGTAAGAGCAGGATGTGCTCTGCTTTGCGGCAAGAGGCTCCTCCTGTTTTTTGGAGAGATTGATCTCGAAATGCCAATTGCTCTCCAGGGGCCTTGTTCTAATGAATTGTAATGTCTTAGACTAGTCCTGAGCCCTGGCACTCCCCTCCCCCTCCACTTTCTGAAATAGCAGGAATGTGGCTTAAAAATAGAGGGGAGAGAGGGATTTTTCTCTGAAAGAAAGGTAGAAATGCATAAGTTGAAGGGTTTCTGAGGGTGGGTATAGATGCCTCTAGCAGGGACATGGGATGGCACAAAATGCATGGAGCCAAATCCTGCAGTCTTTATTTAGGCACTCATTCCCATTAACTTCCAGTGAAGTTTTGCCTGAGAAAACAGACTGAAGAAGCCTGCTACCTTATGTGACCCAGCAGCTCCCAGAGCACAGTTGTTCACAAAAGAATATATCCCACTACAAGAGATTTTCAGGGACTGAAATGGCTTGAGTGGAACTCCACTAACTCAGTGCTGTGCAAGTTCTGCCAGTCAGGCAGACCAACTGGAAATGGAGTCAGATATCTCTTTGCTCCTTATGTAAAACAAGCATATAAAGCCCTGTTTCCCCAGACTGGGAGGAATCAAACTTAGGCAACACTTCTTTTGCTCACAGCTGCAAGTCTCTTCCTTCCAACTTTAGCCCAAAAGCTCACTCCTTGAGAGCTTGTCTACGTGGGGGTATTCAGGAAAGCGCATCTGAATTAACTTTTAAAGTGGATTAGGTAAACAGCATTAAACCCCTAGTGAACAGATGGAAGTGAAGTAAATGGAATGGAATGGAATTAAAGCTACTTTAACTCTGAATGTGAGTGTCTAACTAGGGAGTTAATTCAGCTTAACAAATCTGCTTAAAATTTGCACCTTTAGCTAATTCAGATGAACTTCCCTGTGCACAGGCAATGTCCTCAGCATGTCTCAGACCCAGGCCACCAGTGCTTCTGAAGCCAGGTCTGGGGCTCACAGTGGCACTCCGGGAAGCATGCCTTGAATTGCAGCGGTCCTATGAAAAGGTTTACCCTCACTGCTTTAGAGGAAGAGTATGAGTGAGAGGGCATGAGTAGAAGGTGCCATACCCTGTCATGTCCTCCACGTTACCAGTAGTCATGGTGTTAGGGATGTCCTGAACCTGAGGTTTTATATCTGACTGCTGTGATTAATGGCCCCACATGTATCTCTCTTCCATGCATCTGTCTTATCCCTTTCTGACCCTGGTTTTACCACTTGCCTCTACTCCATCCTATGACACAGTTTCACCAGTTAGTCATGACCCTGGTTTTACCATTTGCCTCTACTCCATCCTATGACACAGTTTCACCAGTTAGTCATGCATTATCCAAAAAAAAAGAAAGTATTTCCTTCTGTTCGTTTCATTTTGCCTAATGTGTCTGTTGGGAGTCTCCAAGTTCTTGCCTTACGAGATCTAGTGACTAGTAGCTCCCTTTGGTTTTCTTTAGTAGGGGTGGTGGCATGGGTAAGCAGTTTTGTCACAAGTCTGAAGGAGTGTGTTCAAGCCTGGCTCTGGACTTGTGCTTAGGGCTACCCTCAGTCGACCTAGATGTAAATGGGTACTTGGTTGTTTGGACAGGGGAGTTGAAAAAGTAGCCAGATGTGATGTTAGCCACATAGCTCCTTTGTGTGGTGCTGATTGCAGAAACCGGTGTGTCGTAACCATGCCAGGCTAACAAGCCACTAGGGTCAGGTTCATCTTTGACTTGACTTTGACTCACTTTTTCCAAGGTCTCAAACATAGCTCATCTCATTTGTCTCTCTTCAAAGCTGAAAGGCCCTGGTCTTTTTGGTATGTTGCCATATGGAAGCCATTCCGGAATCTG
The DNA here is from genome assembly GCF_001723895.1 of Crocodylus porosus. Classification (NCBI taxonomy): domain Eukaryota; kingdom Metazoa; phylum Chordata; order Crocodylia; family Crocodylidae; genus Crocodylus; species Crocodylus porosus. The sequence goes on from NW_017728947.1 coordinate 99,175,461, forward strand.
ATCAGCTTTGCCGCCATTTTCCGTACCTTTTTTAGTTCTGCTGCATCCTTTTTGGGTTGGGGAGGCCAGAACTGCAGGCAGTATTCAAGATGTGGGTGTCATGGATTTATATAGTAGCACAGGGCTGTCCATCTTCTAAGCAGCTGGGGGCTGCACGTTCCATGGAGTGCACTGGTGAAGCCTACACCATTGTGGATTGTGGGCCCCAGGGCTGCACGCTGCATGGTACCCTGCCGCACTGTGTGCCTGGCACCCCCTGCTGTAACGCATGCTCAGGTGCCCCTTCTCCCCCCTCCACTGCACCTCCCTTCTCGGGGGCCCTGGGCCATGGACTCCCCCAGCACTGAAGGCTGTGACATGTTGTACCACCCCAGACCCTTGGGAAGGGAAGGGGAAGCCAGAGGAAGAGGAAGCCCGTAGACTGCTTCTGAAGCTAGAGCCATGGGGCAAGAGGTGACTGAGTGGCATCCCAGAGGCTGCAATTTAACCTCTCATGGGCTGCATGTGGCCTGAGGGCCACCAGTTGGACAGCCCTGTAGTAGTATATAATAATGCAGAGCTGATTGTGTATAGAAAACTGTCCACAGTGGCTCTTGTGTCTTATCTGAGGGTAATGGTAAATTTGGAGCACATCAAGAGGCATTTATAATTAGGGTGGTTTTTCTGCATGTATTTTACTTTGCCTATGTCAATGTTGAATTTAATTTCTCTCTTTGTTGCCTCTGTGAAGAGAGATCTTTCTTTAATGCTTCACCATCAGCTTGGGATTTGATCATCCAAAATAATTTTGTACTGTAAGGCAACTGTGCTACTTCATTGGTTACTTCCTTATTCATAAATGATCTGAACATGTTGAACAGCACAGGGCCCTGGATGACCCCATTCTTTACTTTCCTTCATTCTGAAAAATGACCATTTAGCGCTAGCCTTTGCTTCCTATTTTTAAGCCAGTTTTCAGTCCATGAGAGGACTTTCCCTCTGATCCCATGACAGCTTGGTTTCATTCAGTCCCTTTTCTGAAGAACCATGTTGGAGGCTTTTGAAAATCCGAATATACTAGATTGACTGGATCCTCCTTATCCATATGCTTATTAAGACTCTTGGAGAGCTCCAGCAGAATGGTGAGCTGTGATTTTTGCCTTACAGAAGTCAGGGTGAGTGTGCCTTGGCATACCTGATTTATCCATGTGCTTGTTGATTATACTTTTTTATGATGAATTCTGCCAGTTTCCACCAACGAGATCATTAATGAAAATATTGAATAAAATGAAGCCCAGGACAGACCCGTCCCCACCTGAAGTGCTTTCTCAGGTTGACGTTAGAACATAAGCCATCAGATTCAAAGTACATTAAGGTAATAAATAATAGGAACAGTGTCTGTCTTGTTATTGTGAACACTTATTCTGTTATGTAAGAGAATAATTCCTAGCACTTATACGTGTGGCCATGATGCCTGCTAAAGACTTAATGATTAGGCAGCTGGTGTGCTGAGACCACTGCCTATGATGCTGACTGATACTTGTCTCATTGTTTTTGTTTTCTGCCTTACCTTTCCACGTGCTGTTTTTTTGTCTGGTTACACAGATTGTACCCTTTCTTGGACATGAACTGTCCACTTGTTCTGTCTTTTGTACAGCACCCAGCACAATAAAGAGTTACTCTGTGACAGGGGCTGCTCCTGAGCACTACTGCAGGATAGACCATAATAATGACTAGTACAAAGTGCTTTTCACATGGTGATGTTATGGAAGTGGGTTATTCCCACTGTCTCCAGTTTACAGGTGGGAAACACTTACACAATCCCACTGTCTCCCCATTCTATACAGGGCCCTGTTTCTGCCCTTGCCAATTCTGAGTGTGGTGATTTTGCCACTGGCAACCAAAAACCCATAGAAATGTTGCCGACATTTGTGTTTTAAACCCCATCTTGCCTCTGCGTAGGAACCTACTGTGATCAATACATCAGTTAGCAGCAGTGCTTCTGGCAGAAGAACATCACTTCAGCTCTTGGCCACAATCCAGCTCTGCTGTCAGGTTGTGTAAGTATAAATGACAGGGAAGGATTTGGCTGGTCATGTTGTGCATTTGCAGGTATGCTTCCCAGGGATCAGGAGTGATGCACAATCTAGTGCAACAGCTTCAAGCCTCGGGTGCCCAGAGGACAGTGTCTGAATCAAGGAGAATAGACGTCAGCATTTATTCTGGGGATTTTCCCTCGGCAGTGCGAGGAGGGGGAGCTAGGCTCCAGGACAGGAGGCTGGCATTCTCATTCCTGCCACTATCTTGTTCTGTCACCTCAGGTAACCTTTTAAGGTCTCTGTAAGTTGGGTTGCTCCCTCAGAGGGCTGGTTGGGATCTGCGGTTTTTTGGATTTTTTTTTCTAAATGTTAATGTCGAGTCTCTGTGTGAAAGGCCAGTGGCAAAACTCCCCTTTACTTCAAAAGACTGAGGCCGCCTCCCATTTTGTCTAAGGAGTTTGAGCCTTTTGTTTAACAGCCCTAGTAATGCAGTTCTCTGGCCCTTAAAATGGGCAACCTTTGGGGCGCCCAGAGGGCGTCTGGCCCCTTGAGAGCTTGTCACTGACAGTCCTTGCCACCACACCCAGGCGTGAGTTACAGAGTGGCATCCCATGACACTCGTGACTGCACCTGGGTATGAGGCTAGTCACAGCACTTTTCCAATGAAAGGCTTCACAAAGCTGTGCTTGGAGAGGCGCCTTTCTGTGCTTGCGATGCAACAGGCAAGGAAGGATGTCCGTGCAGTGTGGGCATTCTCCCCGTACGAGGAAAAAGGTGGTTCAGTTTCCTGCTTCGCCAGACTTCCTGCAATGCCTCAGCCAAGCCACGCAGGGCCAGATCCAACACAGGCCTGAGGTCCAACAACGCCCAACCTGGGAGTGGGATCTAGAGGCTCTGTTGGTGCCTCTGTTGGGGTAAGCACCAGTGCTGTTTCCCTCTGTTTCTTCCTCTAGCCACCACCCTGGTGGTTTGGCCATGTATCTGGGAGGAAGCATCCTGCGCTCCAGTCTTTGCTCATGGGGCTGTTTTGGTATTTTATCTGATAGTCTCTCGCATTTCAGCCCTTTGTCCCACTCAACTGTAGGGCCAGTATCTTCAGTCTTCCTTCTCCATGATTTTGGTCAGTGATATTGTCTGTTCTGACTCCCAGTTCATCCATATCTTTCCTGACTACATTCTTGAATCTCAACATTTCTTTCCTGCCACTTGTTATTCTATCACACATCTCATTAGATTTCCTTTTCACTCTGCAGGACATGCCTTAAGGCATTTTCTGTGTCCCTCTCCCTATGAAACACCTTAGCATCCTTGTTTCTTTGTCTCCGTGCCCTTTCAGCCTTTCTTCTCATTGCCCAAGTTTCTAGTTTATAAAGTACCTCTGGCTGCACCATGGCCAGATAGCTCTTGATCTGCTGTGTTTTAATAGGAGATTCAGAAAGATCCCTGGAAGCAGGGCCCAGAAACCAGGACTTCTTATTCCCAGATGAATGCTCTAACTACAAGGGTACAGTGTTGGGATCTTCCCTGCGCATGCTCTCTGCTCTTGCTGACATGCACATCTGTGCTCTCTCACTTCTTCTCTCTCTTCTCCCCCACTTTTTGTTGCAATGCATATTTAATTCTTGCTTTGCAAATCATCCCAGCTTCAACAGGAAGCTGGAGAATGCCTGTACCAGTCCTTGGATTGCTGGGGCGTTCTAGTAGGAGATATGGATGTAACCCCTGTCTCAGGCTGGAAGAGCCGGGGAAGTGAGCCTGCCACTTCGTAGGCTACTGTATAACAAGAAGGGATCCCTTGTGGCCATGGAGGTAGAACACTTTGCGGGCAGCCCAGTGCTGCTGGTGCTCAGGCTAAGCATGGCTAAGCCACCCAGGGGACCTAGGTAGGATCCCAGTTAGATTGAGGCTTGAACTACCTGCTAACCTGCTGAGCCCTGCCAAGACTGAGGTAGTTCTGGTTTGCACAGAGGTGCCACGCTAAACCCCTAGGGAACCTAGAAGTCAAAATAAGCCCTGTGGGGCTCAGGCATTTCCAGGGGTAGCTGCACAGAGGTTTTCAGGGTGGCAGTTTTGGACTTAGGTGCCTAAATCCTGCATCCTTTGGTGCCCAAGCCTGTCACTGGATCAAGGCCTAGGTCTAGGTGCCTCATTTTTCCCCTCTGTGAAATGGGGATAACAGTACTTTCCTATCTTACAGGGGTGCTGTGAAGAGGTATGTGAGACTCAGATACTGTGGGGTTGGGGGCCAAGTAAGTGCTTAGCTTGCAGGAAGCCAGGCAGTGTGAGAGGCTGGAAGCTTATAAGGAAAATGGAGCCCTGCTGCTCTTTGGAGGGGTCTGGAGCAGAATCCTGAGGCATTTGGTAGAAAACAGGAAGTGATGGCCACAAAGTGTTGGTATATAGCATAGCTGGAGTTTACACAGGTTTGACAGAGCTGCTGCTATAGGAAATCAGGTCTGAGTAGTTCCCATTTGTTCCAACCAGACAGAAATGTGTTTGGACTTTGGTTCCCATCACAAAATCACTAGACCATTTTGACACAACTGGAATCACAGGAGAGGCTGTGGGTAAAGACTGAAGTGCCTCAGCAGAGCTGGGAGGAGGCATTTGCATTGCACTGGCCCAGACTTCTGGCTGGCTGCAGGCTGGGCTCTCTAGCCTGGCTCTGGCAGATCCAGTGTTTAATTTTCAAGCTCTAAGTAGTGATGTTTGGGGAACCTGAGATGTTTGGCTGTGTAGAAGCTTATGCTATTTGTATTGCTAACTGAGTTAGTCTGTGAGGTGCAGACCTGCTCTGCCTTCTGCGTGACTGCAGTCTAACATGGCTTGTTCTGTCTCTCGGCACCTGGGGTTGAGGATTCAGATGCCAGAACTTGCGTAGACCTGACCCTGCCTGGAGCAGGTGCAGAGGGTCAGGTCTATAAACACGAGGTAGAAAGTGATGAGCAGACACAGCAGGTGAACCTGGTCCTGCATTAACGAGAGTGCTGCTGCCCTGCTGGCAGCCACTCCTGCCTTGCAGGAGGAGAATGGCTTGAGAGAGGAACAGGGAGCTAAGCATCTCATTAGCATGCTGAGGATTATGCTAAAAGCCAGCTTTCCTTTGGCAGGCTGGTTTCTTCTGCAAACCCTGCCTTCCATAGCTCTGACTTCTTTGAGCAGAGTAGTGAGCTCACAAGGGACCAGTTGCTCACTGCAGTGGGCCTTGCTTGTTGTCTCATCTCATGGCACAAGTAGCATTGCTCACAAGTAGCATTGCTCACAGAGTGCATGAATCCCAGGCTTTCTGTGCCCTCTTGTGCCAGGACCTGCTGCTCGAATCTGACAGGTATCAAATAGAGGCCTGCATCCTTGGGGCATCCTGTGGTGGTGTTGTTGCAGCACTAAGACCCTGCTGTTAACGATACTGAGGCACTTCACTCTCACTGAAACTTGTGGGAGTCAGGTGCCCGAATGCCTGTGAGAGGCTGAGCTGAGGTGTCTGGGATACAGGGTGTCTAAAAGCTGAAGAGCTTTGTCTGCGTGGAGGAAAGAGCAATTGTTTGTGGAAGGAGCTTTTTCCTCAGCTTGCCTGTAGATCTCAAACAGGGATGGGAGCTGAGCCCAAGGGCTGCACAGTGTGGCATGTGCCTTGTCAGCTGCACGGGACCTGACAGGCCATGCCCATTCCTCTTGTTCAGTAAGGGCCATTATGCTGTATTAAAATGCATGCTCTGCATTTATTATTGCCTTTGACGTGCTCCGCTTAATCTGCACAATTGGGACTGCCTGCCTGGGTGTAGCCAGGCAATAGATGTAGCCAGGCAGTTCTTTGGGGATGGCTTTCATCTCTGGTGACCAGCTTACACATTTCAACTCAATGTACCTAATGGTAGATTAATAATGTCCCATCACTCTTATGGGGAAATGGGCATATTACAACACTATAGCAGCCAGATGCCTGTGGGAAAGATGGGTAATTTCGGTTGCATTATCCCCCCCATCCCTTTATTCCCATTCAGCAGGGATAGGGCCCAATGGAAGCCTCCCACTCAGCTTCCATGGTGCACCACTTGCCAGGATTTGACCCCCAAGTCCTCACATCTACAATGCCTGGGAGTCTGATGAGGCCTTCCTTTACAGCACTGGCCAAGCCCAGGACTGCTTAGATTTTGCCATCACATGAGATCAGGTGCATGTAGTTGCCATTGTCACATACCACATGAGCTACCAGAGGGATAGGCAAGACTTACTGAGGCTGGAGGAGCTTTGCTAGTAACATTAGTGGGGCTAAGACTTCACCCAGGTGTTCAGCCAGCCAAGGCCCAATGGAGATTTCAAGAGGGGTTTTGTACTGCAATTGCTCCAGCTGTGGGAGCCAGGGTAGAGGCAGGAAGGGTATATGCAGCCTGCACCTCCAGTTCAGATGCGTGTGTAAGCCTCTGTTTCTCCATAGCGAAACCTCCTCTCACTTGTAAATCTCATTAATTCTTTCAAAGATACTGAACCAGCACAAGAACATCCTGTGTAGAGATTTATTTACAGCACTGCAGCAGGAGTGAGAGACAAGAACAGAAAGAGTCAAGCTCAGTTATCTTGAGTCTTGAGACTCTTTGCTGTGGTGACCATGGCCTGCCTGCAGCTGGTCAGTTGGCAAGATGGCCATGGTTTGAGTAAGTCAACTGGCAAACCAGGCTATTCCTTCCTTTCAATTTGCCATCCTTAATGTAAGTCTGTCTGCCTAGGGTTTTCAAATAGCCCCATCACTGAATGGCTTCCCTGAAAAGTATCCTTCTAGTTTGTCCAAGGGGCATGTTTCATCTTTTCTGGACATGTCAGCTAAGGTGATCAGTGGTAATTATGGCAGGCTCAGACAAGAATGTGTGCTTATACACAGCAGTTGTAGGTAAAAGGGAACCAGGTCATTCGTGGTCTCCTCAGGATGAGGTACAGATGGAAGAGCAGGAGGCATTCTCATTTCACTGGCTGCTCCCATCCACCACCACATTAGCTTCTCTTAACATTTCTGGTTCTTCTGCCTGCCCCCGCACTGTCTCTCATTGAATTTCTGATAGAACGACGTAATCTGGGAATGGCCAGGCTAAGACTTTCTTAAGGGTTAGAACTGTTTCAAGCTTTCCCAAGTTCTCTCAGTCATTTATTCACTGCTATACAAGGGGCTTTAAGTGCTGAGCTCATTCTGCTAGCAGATACAGGAACACAGCATCTGATAACATGAGCTTGAGTTCATGAAAGCTTATTCTATCTATATAACTTGCTTATTTAGTCTGTAAGGGGCATCTCTACCCTGCCTTTTGCCTAACTTCAGATTAACATGGCTAAGTACCTCTTTCTAGACACAGGAACCACCATGGCTCAACTGCTCTAAATCAAAGTAGTATTTTACCAAAGCCAATGTTGCTGTGCTAGTTGACATAAACTGAGGATCAGACCTGCCAGAGCACTTCTTTTTTTAATGACCATCTGTGGCCAGTGGGAGCAGCACCACTGATACAATGTGGAGCGAATTGCCTCCTAGTAGGCAGGAGGAGTCTAGAGGAGCAGTGGCTCAGGCTAGAAGCTGGTGCTAGAGCAGCCCTCCCTTCCCTTCCACAATGCTGAGCTGAGGGGGGGTCGTGGCCAGGCCCTGGCAGGAGGCTCTGATTAGGGAGGGGTTCCTCTCCGCTCCTGAGCAGCCCAGCAGGGAATTGATAGCACAGTGTTTATCACCCCAACTCAGTGTAAGACAGACATGACCATCTACCTGTTGATTCTGCCTTTGGCCTGTCTCTCACAGCATGGACCATAGCCAGCATGTAGTCTGCTAGCTAATGCTGAGAGGTGTCTGTGTAAGGCAGAGGGGAGTGGGAATCCCTGCTTCAGCAGGGAGTGTGGGGGTGGTGAGGAGCAGGAGGAAGCCAGGCAGATGCCTGTGGTTTCTTCCGGAGCTCCAGCCAGGGAGCAGAGGGGAGAGGCCAACTCCAGTGGGCTTCAGCAAAGAACAGAGCCCCCCTGCCCCCAGACTTGCAAAGCAGCTGGGATGCTGAAGGATTCTGATTTAATTTAAACCAGCAAGGGGTCTGGGACAGACATTGCATACACCAGTTTGACCAGAATCAGCTAAGTCTGATACTACCTTCAACCAAGTTTATCTCAAACCAGTTTCAGCCATTTTTAAATGGGTTTATGTGCACTGAACATCTGTTCTTTTACAGGTTTAAACCAGTTTCTGATCACTTGCACTGGTTTATGTGTAATGTTTGTCCCTAGTCCTGATGTTGAAGGAGAGAGCCATGCTGTGCAGATCTTTGAAGATGTAACTTTCTATATTATTGCTACTTATTGTAAATCGAGAGGGAAAAACAGGAGGCTTTTTCTCTTCTTCTGCCCCCAAAAGTGTGCTTTGAAGCATGGCAGACATGGTCTAGCTGTGACTTTGAGATTCATCTTTTCTGTGGACTCGCAGAGGATGTACAGCCTATGTGGTCTCCAGGGACTGAGGGAAAAGTGCCCACGCATCCTTTCATGTAACAGGAAAGGGCAGCTTTCCTGACAGACTCTGCTCTCAGGTACAGGCTAAAATAAGCATCTAGCTTTTCCAGAGTCCAGCCTGGTGGGTGCTGAGGTCCTTGGTAAAGCTGGTTCTTGAATAGGTAGCTGATTTCATAGTTTCTAGGGTCTGAAGGGACCTGAACAGATTATCAAGTCCGACCCCCTGCCATGGCAGGAATGAGTGTTGGGATCATAGTACCCCAGCCAGATATCTATCCAGATTTGACAGGTGAGAACAGAGAGGGCGCTCTAGGATGGGGGGGGCTGCAGGGCTGGTATGAATAGTACCAGCGGATAGGCTCAGGGGGTCTGGAGCCAACCCAAGAATCAAGGCACAGGTTCTAAAGAAGCAGAAAAAAACAACCTTGAGATGAGTAAATCCCTGGCCAAAATCCAGTGCAATCAAAGGGATTTACCTATGGGTGACTTGGGCCTTTTCTCTTTGCTTGAGAGAGTCCAGAGGAGAGCCACGCGCATGATCAGAGGTCAGGAAAACAGATCTTACGATGACAGGCTGAGAGCCATGGGACTCTTTAGCCTAAAAGCGCAGGCTCAGGGGTGATCTGATGGCCACCTATAAGTTTATCAGGGGTGACCACCAGGATCTGGGGGAACGTCTGTTCACCAGAGCGCCCCAAGGGATGACGAGGTCGAACGGTCATAAACTCCTGCAAGACCGTTTCAGGCTGGACATAAGGAAGAATTTCTTTACTGTCCGAGCCCCCAAGGTCTGGAACAGTCTGCCAGCGGAGGTGGTTCAAGCACCTACACTGAACACCTTCAAGAGTAAACTGGATGCTTATCTTGCTGGGATCCTATGACCCCAGCTGACTTCCTGCCCTTTGGGCAGGGGGCTGGACTCAATGATCTCCTGAGGTCCCTTCCAGCCCTGATGTCTATGAAATCTATGAAAACTATGAAATCTTCCTGCTGCAACCCAGTGGCTCAAACCCATCTTATGCACTGACTCATTTTGGATTATAGGCTGGTTTCTAAACAGCCGGTCAGCAGCCACAGGATACGAGAAAACTCCCTAGAATTCCTGAATTTCCCATTTCCATGCATCACCAGCTGAATAAGGGATTAGCTATATCTGTTGTCCCCAGGCTCTGATGTCTGCCAGCGTGCAACCAGCTTTGGCAGGTTGCTGCCACCTGGAGGCAAGAACTGCCAGGTGCACACGGGGACAGAATTGCAGAGAGGTAAAGGCTTAATGGGATGCTAGTTAAATCTGCCTTTTTCCAAACTTTAATCACAGCTGTGATTTAGCTGAGACAGTCCTTCAGTGACTGAGTGGGCAGAAACCTCTGGTGGTCTCTGCTGCTGATTTCCAGATACAGCCCCCACCCACCACTGTCAGCCAAAAAGCCCCCTGTACTTCTTGACGCTGAGAGTAGGAAATCTATCACAAATCGGCGCATAGCCTTGACTGCTAACAAGCTCCTTGCTGATCTCACACATGTGCCTGTAGCACTGCGGAGCCGGGTGCTTTGGTGCAGTCATTGCGTTACAAAAAAGGGAACATTTGCACACTCTATGCAGAGCAAAAAAAAAAAAAACGATAATGGCTTAGCTCAGTGAATTAAAACCCAATGGCTGGAATAGGCAGTTGTCATTATGAGCTTTGTTCTCTGGGGTGACAAAAGGGAAGTGTAGCATTTTTCCTGCACTGATGATTATGACATGTCAGTCACACGGCTGGGGCTGATCAACGCACAGTCACCCTCATTAATCAGACAGACCTTTAAAGTGACACTGTCTGGTTGAAAGTCATGCACTCCGAAAGGCATATCCCCATTCTTGGCTTATGATTAGCACCTTCAATTATTAAAAGGGAAAGAAACCTAAATATATAGGGTAATTTTTCACCTTTCCAGGTGCTAGTATTTTCTACATTCCTCAAGACATCTGAGTTGATTTCATTTTCATTTCTGAACAGTTTCTAGCCTGCTTGACTTCCTGCTTTTCAGGTGCTAGCACAGTGCTGCTATACTTGTTACAAACATTGCAGAGGTCAGTTTAAACGATATGTGCAGTCCTTTTCTAATTGACAGTGGCATTTGAAAAACTCAGAAACAGGTTTCAGTTGTCACAAGCTTTTACTAATAAAAGCCCAAAAGATAAGTTGCTTTACAATCTCAGAGAAGAAAAATTATTAATGAGAGCCAAACTGTCTTGGGGCATAGATGGCCCCAGCATGCTGGCTGGCAGGAGCAGAGGAAGGCAGATGAAATCACTAGTTTTTTTGGCGCTCATTCTTTGGCACGTATGTCACGGCTCAGCTCAAAATGTACTTGGAAAGTAGCCTGGTCTATATGCAGTTTCTGTACCACACGCCATAGTGCAGAAGCCTATTCTCTCAAGTGAAGCTCCCAGCTTGTCCTCTGCAGTGATCTTCAGTGAACAGTTCTTCCTACTCAGCACAAATTGTGAGATATATTTGTAATGAGAAAAGCCCCACATTGCTTGATTCATGCATTTTAAAGTTACTTTTTGTAATGGGCATCTTGCTGCAGCCTCAGTCCCATAAGCACTTGGGCATGTGCTTTACTTCAAGCCTGTGAGTAGCTCCACTGGCTTCCCTGGGACTAACCATGATCAACATTAAGCAAGAACAAGTTTGCAGGATCAGGATCACAGCTCCTGACTCAGAGAGAGAGAGAGAGAGAGAGAGAGAGAGAGAGAGTGTATAATCAGCAGAGACTGTGATGCTAATGGTAAGATATGGGGAAAGAAGGATTGCCCTTTGCCTTCCACAGCCCAGCTTGCAGAGTACATGGTTCCTTACAGCAGTTCTTCTGCGCCCCTTTTATTTTCAGGAAGAGGTTTTTCATCATTATTGGGCAGCTCTCATGCTGTCTGCTTGTACCAGGAATCAAACTGAGGTAGCAAATGAATGGGGAAGCGTGCATGACACTATGCTATACCCCATCTTCCATGGGTCTGGATGCCTCCCTATCCAAGGCTCTGCACATTCTAGCCTACGTTATTCAGCACATATGGCCAAGGGCAAGTATTACAGAGTCACTCCCACACAGGGGCCACTACATCATCATCAGGTCAGGGGCTGAGAACCCCACCTCAAAGCCCCAGTGGGAAGAGGGGTTTGGAGATCTTTGGCCCGGCCTTTGCACTTGCATGCCTGTGTGTACAGAACACCTGGTTCTCACTTGATATGCAGCGTGCTGAGCAGCTCAACCCTGACCTCTCCAAGCTGCTTGGATCTGAAGGGCTGCTGCTTTCTTAAACCTCTGTGCCCAGCAGTGAGTTCTTGCCAGGCTTTCCTTGAGCATAATGAATGCACAAATGGCTGGCAGAGTTCTGTCATGTTTACTGGAGTTGGACAAACACTGCAAAACAAACAGGTACGTATTTGTTTAAAGGCTGTATCTGTGCCATTTCTGTACCAAATATATGAATGTTTGAGCAAACAATCCTTTGGGCAGGAATCTTCAGTAGATTCTTAGTGAATATTAAGGAGCATAGGTGACTGGTGGGGGGGCACATGACCCCCCTGACAGGGCCGTCCCCCACTGCTGCTGCCAGCAGCGGCTTCTGCAGGTGCTCCCCCAGACTCAGGAGGCACCAGTCGCCCATGTTACGGAGTATTCAAGGAGCTCTAAATGCAGATGCCTAATCACAGGGTAGGGGCAATGGAAATCAGCCACTCTTCAGAGCATCAGATAATGTTAGTAAATGTCAATTCCTAGTTCTCACTCATTTTTTTTGACTACGGAAAATTCATAGAGCACTCCTCTATTGCAAAGAGCTCAGAAAAACTATGCCAGGGCAGAACATTTTTTGGCACTCTGGATTCCTATTTAGAATCTCTGGTTTATCTTCTGAGTCCTGTTTAGGTGTTTACATACCTAACAGTGCTAATATTATACAGTATCACATGGCATCCTGGCTGAGAATCACTGGTCTATGCTAAAGTTGTACTACAGGTCTGGAGGCCATCAGAAACTGCAATGAGAATCTTGCATGCCTATGACCCCCATCAAAACCAGGCAGCAAGTGCTGGGAGGGCCTGGCATCTGACTTCACTGAAAAGATCACATCCATTCATTCTAAAGCCTTTTCAGTTGCCTTGCTCAGTACAGGCAGTCAGAGGGTTCAAGACTAGGCTGTTGTCAGCCCAGAGCAACCGGAGGAAACTTGTCTGTTCAGAAGATACATTTCTCAGGGGTTGTGCAGTGAACTCTCCCAGGAACTTTGGATCACAGGAACCCAACACAGACCCCACTGCCTTCCATCCCCACCCCCGCCAAATGCCCTTGAACATGCTTTCTACAACCTGATATCTAGGTATGTGCACGCACATATACGTTTAAAAAACAAGCAAACAAAAAACAACCCCCCCCCACAAACCCAATCAAACAATCCTCTCCCTGTGCAAGAACAAACAACATGTGATAGATATGGTGTCATACAGTACGCTGAGCTCAGATACTACAGTGAGTGAGAGATAAGAATCAGTAGAGTGTAGAGTAGTGAACAAAAGCACCAGAAATGACCCACTCCTGCGAACATCAGTACATCAGGGAAAAACCCAGCCTGTTCTTGGGTAAGCTGTGATTAGAAAATGAGGTGAAAGCTGTTGAATAAATAATGTATTACAGATGAGTCACTTGTCTCAGACATTTTTTTTGAAGCATGTCCTAGCCTAGGCCCTTGCAGACATTTTTTTTGAAGTGTATCCTAGACTGGGTTATTAGAGTGGATGCAACAGTATCAAGCCCACAAGGGTAAGTAGTTGTCAGGGGTTTGCATCAGTTGAGCTCTCAGGATTTATCCTTCTTATAATTTGGGGGTTAGCTTTGAATAGCCTAAGCCGGGGGGGGGGGGGCAATTATTTCAGATGGAGGGCCACTTACCCAGTTTTGGCAGGCTGTCGAGGTCCACATGGGTAGCCCTGTCCCTTAACATGTGCCCCGCCTCCTGGTCACCATCTTGGGACCAATGTCCCAGGGCCAGCACCAGTGGGGCCCAAAGCGGGGCACAGGCTGGCAGAGGTCCGTGAACCTGGGCTGGGCTGCACCAGCAGGGAGAGGGGGGAGCTGGCCCAGCTCCACAGAGCCCCCCACTCCTGCCACCCTGCTCTGGGCCCCACTGGCACGGGCTTGCCCACCCCATGGCCAGCACTCCCTGTTGCAGGTGCCTGCAGCCCATGCGGGGCTGGCTGCAGCAGGCACAGGCAGCCCCACACGGGCTGCAAGCGGCTATAGCGCAGGGTGCTGACCGTGGAGTGAGTGAGGGGCTGCTTTTCCCTGCACTCAACTCCAGCTTGTAAACCAGCTCTGCTGCGAGCCTGGGCTCCAAGGCGGCTCTGGGCTCGCCCATCAGCAGCAGCAGCTGCAGCCCCCACGCTTGCCGTGTTGGGCAGTGTTGGCGGCTGCTGCCCACCTGAAGCTCGCATGCTGGGCAGCCCAGAGCCAGCGGTGGCAAACACTGCCTGGCGTGGCAAGTGGGAGGGGGGGCGCAGCTGTTGTCACCATGCGCAGCCCCGACTCGTGAGCCCGGAGCCGGCATGGGGCTGGGTCACAAGGTGGGGCTGAGCGGGGGGGGCGGAAGCGACTCCTCACCCATCCTGTGCTCAGCGCCCTGCACTGCTGCCACTCACAGACCATCTGGGGCTGCCTGTGCCTGCTCCAGACTGCCCCATGTGGGCTGTGAGCAGCTGCAGTGCGAAGTGCTGGCTATGGGGTGGGTGAGAGGCTGCTTTCCTCCATGCTGGGAAGGAGCCCTGCTGGACCTGGTCCTGGCCACAGGCAGCGACCTGGTAAAGGGCCTCCAGGTCCTCGACCACCTGGGTGTTAGCGATCATTGCTTGCTGGAATTCACCATCCAGTGCAGGGTGTCAAGGGCCAGCAGCAAGGCAGTAGCCCCAGACTTCAAGAGGGCCAACTTCAATGAGTTGAGGAGATTAGTGGAGAGGTGATGGGGTTCTCAAGGGCAGGGGAACTCAGTGCCCAAGGTGAGCGGTCGTTCCTTAAGGAGACGATACTCAGGGCCCACGGGGTGAGCATCCCAACATGAAGCAAGGGGGGCAGGAGTGCCCGAAAGCCCCCCTGGCTCACCAAGGGTGTACGGGAATGCCTGATTGCCAAAAAGGTGGCGTACAACCAGTGGAAGGGGGGTGCTGTCTCCAAAGAGGAGAGCACCTCCTCTGCTCAGGCCTGTAGGGGGGCTGTCAGGAAAGCTAAGGCAGACATAGAGCTCAGTCCTTGGGCCCGGACTGTTCAATTTCTTTATCAGCGTTTTGGACGATGGGGTGAAAAGCAACCTGTTTAAATTGCTGATGATTTCAAAATTTGGGGAGAGGTGAGCACACTAGTAGGGAGGGAAAGACTGCAGCAAGACCTGAATAGGTTACAGGGCTGGGCTAGCAAAAACAGGATGTGCTTCAATACTGACAAGTGCAGGGCGCTGCACTTGGGCAGAAGTAACCAGCAGCATGCTTATAAGATGGGAAACTCCCTTCTTGAGAGCACGGAGGCAGAAAGGGATCTTGGAGTCATTATTGACTCCAAGATGAACATGGGCCGACAATGCGAGGTCACGATTGGCAGGGCTAACCGGACCTTGTCGTGCATCCACAGGTGCATCTCAAGTAGGGCCAAGGAGGTGATCCTCCCCCTCTATGTGACACTGGTCAGGCCACAGCTGGAGTACTGTGTCCAGTTCTGTGCACCCCACTTCAGGAGGGATGTGGACAACATTGAGAGGGTCCAGAGGCGGACCACCCAAATGATCTGGGGACAACATGGCAGACCTTACAATGAGAGACTGCAGGACCTGAACCTGTTCAGCCTTCACAAGAGAAGGCTGAGGGGGGGCCTGGTGACCATCTATAAACTCACTAGGGGGGACCAGAAAGGTTTGGGAGAGACCTTGTTTCCCCAAGTGCCCCCTGGCATGACAAGGAATAACGGCCACAAGTTGTTGGAGAGTAGGTTTAGATTAGACATCCGCAGGAACTACTTCACTGTCAAGGTGGCTAGCATCTGGAACCAACTTCCAAGGGAAGTGGTGCTGGCTCCTACCCTGGGGGTCTTTCAGAGGAGGCTTGATGCCTACCTGGCTGGAATCATTTGAGCCCAGTTTTTCTCCTGCCCTGGCAGGGGGTCAGACTTGAAGATCTGCAGTGTCCCTTCCGACCCGACTTCCATGATGATGCTATGAAAAGCTGAGTGCAGGGAAAAATGGCCCCTCCCCCATCCCGTGGCCGGATATCCCTGCTGCAGCCGCTCGCAGCCCACGGGGCTGTCCGGAGCAGGCACAGGCATCCCCATGCGGGGCACCAGGCATGGGGAGAGTGAGGGGCCACTTTCCCCCTGCCTGCACTCTGCTTTTCCCCGGGCCACTTTTCCCTGGGCTCCTTCCCTGCCCGGGGTCCTCCCCGGCCCTCCCCACACCCTTCCCCCTTACCTGTGGTTCTGGTGTGGGGCAGCCAGGTGGTCCTGGGCCAGAAGCCCCTGCTGGCACTTCCAGCTGTGGGGGCGGGGCCGGGTGGGCCCTGCTGTTGTGGGAGCCTGCTGGGCTTCCCCTGGGTCCTACTGCCCTTGGTTCCTGTCATTTTTTATAGGCACCAAGGGCAGATGAATATCAATTTTCTAAATTTTTTTTAGGGGCCCCACAGGCCATATTTTGCCTACCCCTGGCCTAAGCAATGCAAGTACTACTGTTATAATTACTGACCGACAATGTCTTAGTCAAGGCTACTTTGAATGTAGACACGGCCAAGCTGGGGAAGAGAAGGAATTGTACAGTTTTGTACCAAGCAGGGAAGGTGTTTATAGCCCCAAGCAGTAGCCAGAACAATAATCACAGTCTCCATGGCTATATCCTAAACAGTACAAACGAACCACCACAGGGCTAGTTAGTCCAGTGAGAGCTGAGGCTGGTTTGTATCTGACAAGATGAGACATGGGGGTCAGATAGTTGCTTTATAGTTTGTGAAACTAGCTCCTTCCATATCAAAGCACTCCGTAAATGGTACGCTCTCTCTGTCTCTCTCTTTTGAATGCCATCAGATAGCAGCTTCCAAATCTATGAGCCACTGCCTCATGTTATCACTCACCGTGCAGATTTCATCTGCCCCATCTGGGTATTTGTAAAGATTGCAGATTTTGATTAAGTGCTGTGCTGTTTGCTGGACACCACATTCACAGACGGGGCTGCCCAAGATGTTCATCTTGTACAGTGTCGTTCTGAAGTGTCTTCATCTAGATCTCAATCTGTTCAGTTTGAGCCACACTTCTCTGTCAAGGTTGTGCTCAGTGGGGGATTTGTTCGGTGTCGGTAGAAGCTGCTGTAGGAATTGGTCCGACCTTTCCCAGTGGTCAGCCCACTCCGTTGCTGCAAATAGGGAATGATCCAGCATTCCCCCCATGGGATACAGACAATAATTGTGCAGTCTTGCTCAATATAGGCACAGTTTATAAAGGACATCTTTTTTAAAAAGCTTGTCCTTATTCTTGCCTCCCTTCACACTTTACCTTTTCTTTTTTTATTTTGTTACCACAACATGAAATAAATACTTAGCTCCAGATCTTAATGTCTTCAGCTTTAAAAAAGGAGAGATCATACTTTTTCAGAGCGGTTTGGAGATGGCAAGTGTTATAGATGATTGTTAGCATTGCTATTTGATTACAGGCATGGCTGGCTGGCAGTTGAACATGGCAGTAACACTTTGAATCCCTTTATTTAGTACCTTCCTCTGAATGGAGAATTCATTATGGCATCTGGTGCAGGATTTGAAGCTTTTGATGGCAGCTTAGACCCAGGATGTGACACAGGTATGGTGTGCCCACTACACTTGCACAAGCAGCTGTAAATGTCATGCAAATTCAGCACAAAGACTTTTTATGAGGGGGGCCTTTAATTATTCTACCTCAAAATCAAATGAAATAATAATTCTTCCTTCCTTTTTTTAATATCCACCTTTCCTGTGTTGTCCTCCTCTCGAATAGAAGTTTCCAGCTAGCTCATTTGCCTTCTGAAAGCAAATATTACCAGGAAGACTTTGTAATAATGGGAAAGAAAAGTAAATATTGCTTGTGTTGTGTTTTACCCTGTTTATTATACACTGAACTGAATCAAAGTCCCCATTCTTGTCACCCTCATACTTTTAACAAAAGGTTGTCCCTGAATTGTATACAGGGCACTGTGATTATTGATCTGAATCCCAACTAGCTGGAGGAATTTGGAATCTGGCCCATTAAGGATTTGTGCAAATATTTTCAATAATAGTAATAATAATAGTATAACTGGGTGGGGGGGAGTGGGGTATCAGACCCCAGTGCTGACTTGACAGGGGATAGAAATAAAAGCTGCAGTTGCTGCCACTCTGGTACCAGTAGGAACTGCAGCAACCAGCCACTGCTGCTGCCCATTGCATTGCTGCTGCTCAGGGTGCAGAACTGCCCAGCTACTCCTCAGTTCATTAATAAAGTGTGGCTTGTTTCCAAATCATCTTCATACTCAGATGAAGTTTGGAATTGCCTGTGGACTCTAGTGCACCATTTCTCTTGGGCAAGGGCTAGCAACAGACCCAGTCTCATTCTCCTTTCTCAGTCTGAGTTAAGTGGATTTTTATTTCAGATTTAAAAGTTGAAACTACTTTCAGTCTAATGTGACTTTTAATTCAGATGCAAGAAAACAAGAGAAAGTGAAGTCCAGGCTCCAGGAGGACAGCTCATGGGACTCCTCTGTCACTGCAGTGGTACACAGGATGCAGCCATTTTGTGCTTAGAAATTTGAAGGGGCCATACTCTGAAGACCTGGGCAAAAAGTCGTTGACACTTTTCTCTGGATAAAACTTGAGGAAAGATCTCACTTTCGGCCCATTTAGAATTGCTGTGTGCAGCTGCGATTCAATCTGTATAATTAATTGCATCCCAGACCTCGTCCATTTTGCATGAGACCTAGTCTCAGCGTTGTCTTCGGCATGTGTAGAGTACCTGTGAAGCCAACTGTAAATTCCATGTCAGCGTCATTTAAAATTAAATGAGTTGTGATTAATTAAATATGAACATAAATAACATAGTCAGTGAATAGCTCTACCATTTTTTTTGTCTTGATATTAAAGTCCGTGTCTGGGGAGATGCAGGAGGCAGTCTGGGACTGTGAGATAAGCATTCTTGCCTTAAGTTGCCATCAACGGTGTTCAGCAGTGAAATAGTTAATGTTACATCAGTTGTCATTTGTAGGTTTTAGAGTTAACACACCCACTGTGATGAAGGGGGCTGTTTGGACCCCTCAGCTCTTTTTCAGACTACCGGGGGACTCAGAATGCTATTATTAGACCTATTTGCACTCAGTTAATTGTTTGGAGGTTTTCTCCCCAGCTCAGAAAGCAGGAAACAAAACTTGGGGGGGGAAAGAAAAGCAAAGCAGAGCCAAAGCTGAGACTTGAGCACAATTCTGCTGCGAGAGGTGGATTCCATGGTAAACTGTAGTCTTGGAACAGGGAATATCTAAGCTGTAAGCGTCTGATTTTGCAAGGCATTGGCCAGTCTCCAGGAAGCGACTGCTGATGCTATCAAGAGCAGGATGATTAGAGAACACATTTTATATCCTGTTCTATGCTATTAGCTCTGTCACTTCAGATCCAGCACTCCCACAACTCAGATCTATTTGAGAATCAAAAAAACCCAGTGCATCAGACAGGGAGAATACCATCGAAGCTAGCATGCAATTCAGTCTCTTTGTCCTTTTTCCCAGGGTCAGAAGTCATGTTCACTGATGCTGAGGAGTACAAATGGCATGACCCAGCACTGTGGCATGCTGCCTCCTCCCTGGAGGACCTAGAGCAAGGCAAATACCTCTTCTCCGTGGATGAAGAACGTGTCCCGTGCCAGCATGATGATGTTATCTTTCAACCTGAAACCTCCTTCCGAGTAAACATCGACTCCTCAGAGCAAATGATTCATCTCCAAAGTATCTCGATAATGGGCCAGGTAAGGTGGAACAATTGAGAAACCAAACACATCACCCCCTCCATTTCAGAGCCTGAAAAGTAGGTCATGAGAACAGAAAGTGCAGTGACACATGCTAGGCAGGTTAGTGCAGGTCAGTTATAACAGCCTGCTCAGTACCAGGCCTGAGCTTGACATTAGCACCCTGTGAGGCCAGATTTCCCAAAGGCCTTTGACCTTGGCTTCTGGAGTTGCAAACCTGTTTTGGCTTATGCCTTGGCTTATCTGAGAAAAAAATCAGATGTGTGAATGCAACGTGGACAGAATTGTGCAGCCTAAGTGATTGAAACACTCCCCCTGCCCCTGCCCTACACACCCCAGGGCCATGCAAAGACAAATTTCTCAGGTCAGCTATATACAGTGAGAATTTTTTTATGTGACGAGTTAAACAGGGGTTATTAAAGTACAAGAGAAAGAGAGAGAGACTCTTGGGTATCTATCAGAGGCAGCTCTGGTTGATTAGAACAGGAGTTCATACTGTTTGGGGGGTTAAGCTTCCATATCCCTCCATTTCCTTACTGTCCAAACATGATCTGGAGGTAAATTGCTTTTAGTAAGTATGGCACCATCTCTTGTGCCCCAATCAGAGGTGTTCTGTGCATGGAAATTTGGGTATGTAAAACTGAGCATACCTGGCTTGCTGTTGGCTAAAAAATTGGTGTGCCTTCACCATACTAGCTCCATGGGTGGCTAGGCTTTTGGATAGCCTGAGGTATTAAAGCCTGTGGTCCCTGAAGCAGTGAGTGTTGGCTGTTTAATGAAGTGGGAGATATGCCTGGCTGGCTCAGGAACTGTTGTTTCTATCACAGCAGTGTGAAGGATCTCATGTCTGGGCCCAGGTTACCATTGTAGAGCAAGGAGCTTGCTGTCTAGGTAATCATGTGACCTGGGATAGGCACACCCATGAATTCCTGTGGGTTTGGACACAGTGGGAGCTGCTACATGTGAATATTAAAGCAACACAATAAACTTTGGCGCAGTTTGCACTGGAGCTTATTGCTCCTGGGCCCAGTGTTTACACGTGCACCTGGGACTGCAGCACACTGAGCTGGGGTGGTGCAGTCCTGGCTGGCAGGGAATCCAGGGGGTCAGCTTGCCAGCCTGGGGCTGGTCCTGCCCAGGTCAACATGCTGCAGAGGGGCTGGCTGGGGCATGAGTGTGCTACAGCGTGGGGCAAACTGGCAGGCAGCCCCACAAAGTAGCACCCTTGTGCCCCAGTCAGCCCCGGTCACCATCTACACATGCATTGTGGCAGAGTAAATAGCTTTGCTGGAGAATAATACTTGTATTGGGCAGTACTATCCTGTGGCGGAGTTACTTAGTTTACTCAGGCCTAATAGAACCACTCATGTAGACAGTGATGCTTTACTGTGGAGCTAATTTAGGCAACTCCGCAGTAAGTGTCTTGTGTAGATGCACCTGGTGTCTGGGTGTCTGTGTTGTCTTGAGGGTTGGACCTCGGTGCCACCGTGCTGCGCTGAAGAAAAGCCCTGACCAGAATCAAGCTAGTGGCTTTGTGGAAATTACCTAGTGGCCTTCTCACCTTTTGTCCCTTCCAGACTCATTAGTCCTGGCACAGACAAGGCTCTACTGACTTGCTCATTAAGACTGAAGAAATGTCATGCATTGGGACCCTTAGAGACAGTAAAGTAAATCACTTACTACTGCCGTTTCTAACATTATTTGGCTGATTGGCACGGAGGAGGGACCACTGCAGTGTTGTTGTTGTGTTGTTTTTTAATAATCTAGATAAGTTTCCCCGGTTTGGCTGTGTCCAGACTGGGACCAACCACTGTTAGGAAGCAGCATAGATAAGACAGCATTCAAACTGAGCTTACATAATGTAAGAGCACATAGAGGAGAGTTTCATTTGTTTCCCAGTGTTGTATTGACAGGACCAAAGAGGTATTGAACAGACCAGGCTGGCTCTTCCGACATCGATGACAAAGCTTCTGTTTTGTCTCCAAAGAGAGCAGGCTTGTGGGAGCATACCTGGAAGGAGCACCCCAGGTCATCAAGTCCAATTTCCTGCTATCTCAGGCTACCGCATTCATGAACTTCATACGAGGAGGCAATATGCAGAGGAAGACAAGATGCCATTTTGCTGATTGGACCCATATTTGTAAGGGTTGACAAGATCAGGAAAAAAAACAGTTTGTGTCCTCTGCACTCTTGTGTTCTCCTCATCCTACATAGATCATAAAGAAGATTCGTTTTACTTTTGTCTTGCAGCTTGTCTCACCTGTTTTTCATGGCAGACCCTCTCCTGGTCTCACACAAATCTTCCCTTGGAAGGTTGTATGGATGAGTGGAGAACTTGAGAGCGGCTGGGATTTTCAATCAGACTAAAAGGCCGATTGAGTTTTTGCTAACAACTATATTACTGAAAGGTCCAGTGATTTGAGGGGAAAAGTCTCTCTGTTAATGATTCAACGGCCCCATCCATGCAGTTTAAGATGGTTAAATCTTTCATTGTAATTCTTCGGTCTTCCAAGGAGACCTCTGGGAAAGAGAGGAGAACCAAGTGTCAGAGTCCTGATGGTTCTGAAGTGAAGTAAAAAGCCACTATTTTTTACTGTTTCTTTAATTTGGAAAACCTTTCAGGCTCTCCTCAGGCCCTATCAGCCCAGGGAGAGGGACAATCCTGGTAATTTTCCTTTGCCGGTGGCCTGGGAGGGAAAGGGCAAGGTTATGATACTTAACTCCCTCCTTCTCTGTGTGCAAAGCCTGTGCTGCCTTGCTGCTCACCTGATGCCTAGCGAAGTTTCACACCAGTGTTCCCTGCTTTCAGGAAAGGCTAATTTTTTAAAGATTTTCTCTGGTTGGGGATTTAGAAGTTCACCAGCAACGAAGCCCTGGCTGAGTACATGCAAAGCGGCTCTGCCAAGCTGCAGTTTCATGGCAACGGGACCTTCCAGGTGCTGAACGACAGGTGTGCAGACAAATCTGGCTGTGACTGTGGGAATGCCAAGGTGAGCTTTCCCGCCGCTGTTTGACAAGCCTTTACCTGCTGCTTGGAAACTCCTTGTTAGTAACATCTCCTGGGGGCTGCATGGGTGTCCTCCAGCTGCAGACGCAAAGCACTGAGCTCATGCGGGGCTCTGCAATCTCTTTTCTGTTTGCCAAACTGAATAAAAAATGGAGCTCAAGCAGGTCCCCAGGCAGCCTTGGGTCAGAGTAATTTACTCTATGCTTTTACTTAAGGAACATCAGCGGATCTGTGCAGCTTTGCTTGGTGACTCTGGGGATCGGTGCCCAGCACTTGAGTGTAAGAACCCGCTGCAGCCGGTGGGGCATTGCTGTACAATATGCGGTGAGTGCCGAGTTAGGCTCGTAGCCATCCCTGGCAGACTGTCTGGCCTCCTTGCTTCTCATGATACCCGCTGCCTCAGCACTAGGCCTTAAGTGGTGGCGCTCAGCCCTGGGGGAAGGCAGGTGTTGGCTGGCTCTTTATACTACAGCTGTACTGGCAGCGGGTCTCAGAGATGGGAAGGTTGGGGAGACCGAGCGTGACATGTAGACTTGTATGCACCAATTCAGGGCCTGATCCAGAGTCCAGGGTAGCCAATGGAAAAACTCCTATTAGTTGCACTGCATTCACTGCACTGCATTCAGGACTCCCTTAGGGTGGAGTTTCTCCAACATGAGGCATAACCCTTACTTCACTTACTGAGGCCCTACATTTTTTCCTCAGAGATCTTAAGCATCCCATCAGGGGAAGGCTTTTCCATGTTATTCCTTCCACTTTATTTCTTTTTTAAATATCAAAGTGTGTAACAATTTCTGTTAGTGGTCTCCTGGCTGGACAATCACCTTGCCGGGGTCATTTGACCCCGGTACTCTTTCCTGCCATGGCAAGGGGTCGGAGGCGGTGATCTGCTCAGGTCCCTTCCGGCCCTACCAACTATGACACTAAGTATGAAACTGTGACTTGGCAGCTTCCAATAATGCAGCAGTTGTGGCAGAATTTGGCCCCTCCAGACCTGAAACCCTGTGTGCCTGACCACTTTTGCTTTGTTTTGCTTTTCTTTAGCTTGGCAAGCCCTTGACTGCTTTGGCTTAGGCTCATGAGTATTCACTGGCTGAATGGTCCCAGATTTTGCATCACACTTTCTCCCTACTCCTCCCCATCATCCCCACCCTCCCTAGAAAGTGAGATTGAAAGAAATGTGGAAAGCAGCGCATTTTAGGGCCTGGTAATGCCAATACCCCTTTCAGGCAAGGCTCCTAGTGGATTTTTGCTCAGGGTTTACCCACAGTGACTGACAGGATGGGAGCATGGGCCTGCAGGATAATCGGGACATAGAGCGGCCACGCTTAGTGCCCTTGTTAGCGCCCTGACATCTTACAAGCATGACATAAATACTAACTAATCATTGAAGTGAGGGGATGAAGCTGGTAGTTGAGGTCCGCCTTCTGACTTTAGTGGGAGCTGGGGTGGGAATCCAGCCGCAGTGCATATTCATCTGCTTTTGTTTAAAAGGCTAAACATGAATTTGCGGGGCTAACACTGGTGCTAGGCACTTGTTTAAGGAAGTCAGTGTCAGGGCCATGGAGCAGTGAGTTCAAATCAAGCCCAAATGTTCCAACACGATTATGATGAGTTTGGGCCCATTTCTGAAGCCTGAATTACCCAGAGTGCCGAATTACGTTTATGCCTCCACACCGCAAACATTCAAACTCTATCCTGGACCATGGCCCCGTGTCTCTCGTTTTTATGAATTCTTCTGTCTGGTTTATTATATTGGGTTGTCATAAACCATTGAGTGAGTTCAAGCTGGGAGGACCTTGTTCTATTCTGGCATCAGGGTTGACACTAATGGAAACTACCCAAGGCAAATGCACTTTATTTCTTCAATAAATGTCATCTTTACAACCTAGGCTAAATTTCACTTAAAATGAAAATGTACCTAACGGATTGGCAGAGTTTCCTCTATATATGGGTGCTTATCTGCTAATCTACCTGGAAGGTTAATGGGAGTTTTTTTGTACACAGTTATAATCACCATCATGCTAAATTCATTAAGGCAGCAACATATGTTTCTCAAAGCTGTTCATAGGAGCAAAACCCTTTAAAGCAATTAATAGAACTTCATACTTCAGAAACTTTGGCTTGTACTTTTCAAGGGAAAATTTTGTATTAATTAATTTCGTTCCATCAACGGCGAGAACTGAATTTACCCTCTCTTATGCTTTAAAACTAAAGATCTCCAAGTGCTTTACAAACACCTCTGAGTTTTTAAGGACCTCCCCTTCCCCCCCCAACACACATACACACACTTTGAAAACTAGGGGATAGTTCATAACAGATGAAAAAACTCTAATAGGAACGAACCATTTTGGATTTTTAAGACTAGGAAAGTTTCCTTCTGCAAGCTTTTTAGCAAATCACTGTCAATATTCCCCTTTTCGGGGTGCTAGAATTACACCAGATGATCCAACAGGGCTGAAGAATTGTTGGTGACTCTTGTAGCAATCTGTATCTTGATTGAATGTGGAAAGCACATCGATCCAAGCTGCACCCCGCCTGCAAGGAGAGGTGTCCCAGTAAGTACAAAATCCATGAGCCTGCTGTGTTGTCTTGTCTTTCTCCCTTTGAACTGCAGGAGCCATTATTTCACTGGAATACACTCCACAGTTTGACATTGGCCGGTATCGGAACAGACTTCTTCACGCCTTCCTGACCCTGGTACGCTAGTCTGTTTGGAGAGAGGTTGTGAGTATGTTGTTAAAATAGATACCAGGAAACCTTGCTAATATGCGGCTCAGCTTTGTCATATGGTTTATAGCATACTGGCATGAATGATATGCCAGTGAGGTCAGAGTGCGCACCTCTGTGTGAGACCATTGTGACGGGAAGGCGGGGTGTGCAGGAGCTGTCTGTAGCCCTGGCTTCTGACCTCCAACAGGAACTCGGCTGCAGGAGCTCACAGACATGAGTTCTGGGTTCAGCTGGCTGGCAGGAAGTCCCTATTTCCCATCTGGACCATTACAGTTTCCCTTATTCCCGGTCACATCCAGCTTCCCCTCTCTATATGTACTGAATGGTTACACATAATGAAGGACCACTCACTGTTTGTTGACGTGGGTACACGGCACCTCTCACAACTGTCCTGTGGCTCTGTGCAGTGTTTGCTACAGGCATGGTGGGCTAGTGGTTAGAGCAGTTAACTGGAACTGGGAGTCCTGCATTTGCCAGTGGGTGACCATGTGTAAATTACCTAGCCTTTCTGGTTCTGAGTGTCCCCAGATGTAAAGAAAGGGGCATGGGTTGTGGAAAGGACGTGCTAGAGATGGACTAGGTTGTAGTATTTTCACACTGAAGTCAACCACTTCCTCCCTCCTCTATTTGACATGGTGAGTCCTGCTTTATGCTGTCTGGCAGCCTGGGGACCACTGGACACAGAAATGGCTGGATCTTCAGCCACAGTTTTGAGCAGAAACACTGAAGGAGAAGGCAGTGGGGCAAGGTCTCCAAGCTGCACTGTAGAATGGCCAGGCCCCAGGGGGTACCTGGGTTCAGATACCCTCTGGTTCCTCACACCCAGCACAGACCCTGTGCTGGTACATGGAGGAGGACACGGGTGGGAGAGTTTTTCCATAACAGATCCTCTGGCTCAGCTTCTGCTCGACGACAGTGGTGTGTAGCTGCAGAGTAACTCCACCGCCTCTGAGAGAAACTCTGCATGTGCACCAGTGCCATCAAAATCAGAATATTGCTGGGGTGTGAGGGGACGTGGCTGAGAGTCTGGCTTCTGTCATCTTTCTGACCATCTGAATAGCCATATGTTATTTAAGGGGTGTGCTAAACACTGTGTGTACTTCTACAGAGGCCAGATGGAGAGATCCACCTCCTGTTGATTTGTAGGGGAGCAATATTCCTGCGTACAAACGCAGCACTGACTGTATTGCCTTGACATTTGCCCCTGCTGCGTGCTGCTCACAGGCCTAGAGGGAAAAGCGGGCATAAACCATGTCACTCTGAGAATGCGGTAGTGATGTGCGATTCATGGCAACAGCAACTCTTCAATGATACTTACATTAAGATTTATAGATGGTGCTTATTGGTGCATCTATCGTAGCTCTCTATAGAGATGTCCCAGTCAACTCTGCCTGGCGACCTAATGCATTTTCTGTCTTTCCTGGCATGAAAAGCCCAAATACGCAGGTGTGCAGATGGCCATATCCAAGGTGCAGAAAGGGCAGAGCTTTCTGGGACTTGTACCACGGGGCTCAGTTCCAGTCATCCAGATTGTGCTAATTGATGATAAAGCTGGGTCACGGATGGGGACTAATGCTGAACAGCTGGCTGAGGACATCATGAATGACATGGCAGAGCACGGTAACTGGTCTCAGTCACCTACTGTACATACTTGCCCAGATACCATAGGGCGCTCTAAGACAGGGGTTGGCAACATTTTAATCTTGGTGGCCCACCACATGTGACCTGGCCACCATCACAGGCCACTGATCTCCCCAGTGGACAACCCCCTCCAATGTGCTGCTAATGAGACAGTGCGAGGATCGTGCTCTAGTGGCTCCCACCCCCTCATCTGCCTCACTCCTCCACTTCCACCTTGAGCGGCCCTGCCACAGCAGGGGAGGTATCAGTGCAGCCAGCAGCCCCAGGGTTAATGCAGTGGCTGCTGATAGTGGGGCTCACCCCCATCACCTAATATCCTGAATGCTGTCACCAGTAACAACTGGCAAAGGCAAATTCAGTGGTGAGCAAACCAGTGGCTGCAGTAGAGGGGCTGCATTAACTCCTCCATGTTAACCCTCTGTTGCCCATGCTGGCACCACCTCCCACAGCAGTGGCATCTCCCACAAGGTGGAGGTATGAGGGGACTGAGGTTCTGGAACGACCGTGAGCGCCTCAGTTGGCCATCACGACCTGGACCCAATCTCTTTGCAGGCTGGATCTGGCCATAGGTTGCTGACCCCTGCTCTAATGCAAGTTGCAGAAAATCAAGTGACAGTGTAATTATCAGCATCCACTGGCCCATGTGGGGCACTTCCTGCATCCGTGCTTAACAACTTTCAGCTTCACCACGCTTTGCATACACCAGCCTAGGTCAACAGACCTCACCCCAGTGGCTTATCTGCACAGAGGGCACTTCTTTGATTATTTAGCTGTATGGTAAGGGGGCATGCTTGTAGCAGTTTAAAACTGGTTTAACTGGGCTTGTGAACATACAAGAGTAGCCCCACACAAAATCATGCCATTCACTGAGCCTTCTGATCTTACCTACACACAACCTGCATTGCTTTAGCTACACCAATGTAGCAGCACAGTTACATCAGTACAGCCCTTAAGCAGATGCAGTCAGAAGGGCTAAAGGTGCTAATGCCCAGATAGCCTATTCCTGTATGACAGCATTTCCCAAACCTCATGGATTTTTGCTTCACTGTTGGAGATTGGGCACTTTTACCCTTGTGTAACTGGGTCCCCCACAGGATTGTACAGCCCAAGTACAGCTAACACTTCCTATGCAGTACAGATGGCAAACTACTGTGATGCTGAAGAACTTTTCTATCTAAATTTGAAATTTAGGCCAGGCTATTTTTTTAGAAGCCTAAAGGTGAATTCAGGAGCCTAATTTTAGATTTACATTCCTTAAAAATCTTAGCCTACCTGAAACTGGAAGGTTTGGAGTGGGTCTCACTTGGATGTGTTCAACCTTACTTGTGAAGTGAGTTATGCATGTGTGCCACGCTAACCAGATCTGAAGAGATGTTTCTCACAACCCCCTCTTTGCTGAAACCACTGACTTCACATAGCTGTAGCACTATCTATTTATTCATGCCCATGTCTGGGGACATGCCACTACCATAGTGAGTTGTGAAGAGTATCTTTAGGAACCCTGCAGTATATGTTCGTACCAGTTCAGGGCAGGACTGCAGGCTGGGCTGAAGGCGAATGGTGTTGTATAAACTTATGTCAGAGAATCTACCATCTATTTCTTCTTCCTCATGCACCAGGTGCATCCTATGGCATTGTGATGGATAATGTACAAGTAGCTACTTCGAGCATGCTAGGAGGTCACAGTGTGGATGGTCGTACTATTGTGGAGGCTGTTTTTGGTCTGCTTCTTGGTCTGCTGGTGATTGGAGTAATGCTGCTTCTCTGTAGGAAAGGCACCATAAGGTAGGTCCAGAGCCTTCACTCCTATTACGTTGCTGAGCGATAAAGAATCTTAATAAGTTGGTTGGACTAGATTCTGTGGTCTTGTGGCACCTCACTGACACCTGAAACGAACCCTGTAGTCCCAATGCCTGCCCTTCACTAGAGCAACTTCATGCTGATCCATCAGAGCCATGTGACCCTAACACTGGCCTCCAAACTATGGGGTAGGGGAGGTTTTAGGGGAGATGGTAGCTCCAATACCACAGCCCATCCCTGCAACCTGGTACACAGTCCTGCCAGGGTGGTCTTTCATCCCACCAATGCTTGGGCCCTTGTCACTGTCGGAAAATGACATAAATGACAACAGACCACTCTGACTTACCCAGGAACTAGAGCGGTGCGCGGTGGTCCTCACTCGGGAATTCTTAGGTCACTCCAAGTTTCCCTTCCCTTCCTGCGCCAAGTACTCCTGGACTGCAGCTAAAGTCCCATCACACTAGTTTCGTGTCCATGTCCCATGCCACACAATTACTCATTGCTCGTAACCCTTTGCTTGCAGCCCTACATCTGGATGGAGAATTGCAATCACCTGCTTCATGCCCATTGTTAAATATTAATGTGCAAAAACAGCTGTAAATATTTGTTCTGCAGCTTCATACTCATGAAAGAGAATTGCAAAGCAGAGAAAAAACTACCACATCCTGCCTTAGAGTATCACCTTATTTATTAATCATCTTTCATACAACTTCGCTCAGAGCTTTACAAGTGGTGAGTGAGACAGTGATGGGTTTGGTCTGGCTTTCCAGATGCCCGCTGAGCACCTGAGTGAGGACAGCTGCTGTGGGACCTCACTGCTTTTTGAGGACTGCAGATTGAGGAATATGACTTGGGGTTTTTTGACTGATCTCTTGGCCAGCAGTTAATTTCAATTGCTCATCCTTTGTTGGAGATTGCTATCTAGTAAAGCAAGGGGTAACAGTCATTGCATATGTGGCCTGCTGAACACATCACTGTGTGTTTACAAACCGGGGAGAGCTGCGCTAGGTGGTGACTTGTTTGGATGTGTTTCATACTACAGAACAGAGGGCAGGAAGAGAAGAGGGAAATGCCAACATCACAGCGATTTGTGAAGTATCTCTGACAGCACTGTAGTATGTGTTTGTACTAGTTCAGGGCAAGAACCAAAGGCTGGGCTGAGGGCAGTGGTATTGTATTGTTTGGGGAGAGGTCCCTGCCCAGACCTTAGGGTGATTCTCCATGTTGTCCAGTGTCTTCTCCAGGTATCTGTCCCACAAGCCACTGTCAGAGTCATAAAAAGCTTGGTGTACACTTGCATTTTTTTACCAACATAACTGGTCTGGGAATGGGTGAGATCTTGCCAACATATTTATTCTGATGAAAGACCCCTCATCTCACTAGAGCCACCAGTAGCAGCACCTGTATGCTAGTAGAGTTTATTTCACTCCATCAAATTGGGATGAACTGAACCAGCATTAGGGATTTTTATGCTGATCTAAATGGGAAGAGCTATATCGCTTTAAAGATGACAGCATAGATAGGTGTCAATGAAGCTAAAGTTTCCAGAAGAAGACCCACGTAGCCAGGCTGCTGTTGCATCCCAAAGGACACGGTCACTGTGGACACTGGCTGTGTCCAGGCAGCTGGAAATCCAAAGCTCCCAAGTCAGGGTGCTTCTGCTTTTCCAGTTCATTAGTGTCATTTTTTATCACTGAGCCCTGCATGCAGGCACCATTTGTTTTTCTTGCTGCTTGACAAGCATCAAGATGATTAGCATTTCCTAGCAATAAAATAGCGGCTTCGTTTAATTTCTAAATAAAACTCTAAACCCCATAATTGTGACTCGATTATTCATCTCCCAGTGACGTTAGTTTGGAAGCTGGACAGGCCTTTGAAATGAGCTTTTCACTGTGCTGACTGAAAGTTCATGAAGTAATAAAAATGCGGCTGAATCCAAGAACAAGCCCTTCTCTTTGGCTGTTCTTGTCCACTGCAGGGGCTGAATTCCAGCCAGGGAACAAGTGCCGTTTTGGCATTTGTATCCTCACTGCTGGTTATGCAAAAGTGGGAAAGTGAAAGGGTCAGCTACAGGCTCTGGGAGGTCTTCCCACTATGGTGACAATGCTCGGGGTCCATGGTGAGGAGAAGCTGCTACTACCAGATAAAGTACCCTGAACCCTACAGGAAGCCATAGTCACAAAACCACCCCAATATTCTAACTACTGCTTGACTAACTAGTTGAGAGAGGGAGTTTGATACCCTTGAGGCACCCCGTGCCTTTAGACTGGCTTGCTTCTAACATAAAATATTAAGACCAATTCTGTGAAAGCAGAGCCATTTCTCACTTGTGTACAGGCCACAGTCGAGGTCATGGTAGGCTTTCTATCGATCTCTAGTACCGAGCGCGATAGGGTCCTAGAGTAGGAGTGAAGTTCCTGGGCTCTGTGGCACCTGATCATCAGAGATTATGGATTTGAGACGTGCTGGCTCAAGCCTTCTCAGTGTAAATGGTCACATTAGCTCAAGAGGGGAAAATTAATAAATGTATTAAGTGGGGGGTTTTTTCTTTCTTAACTTTCTTCCTAATGAATACTTCCTTCCTCTCAGGCACAATGGCTCAGACCTGCTGCATCCAGCTTTCTCAGATGACAACTACACCCATTTTCTGGGGGTGGGGAGGTGTGAGGAGGGGCAGCATACTATTCTACCTGGCGTGTGAAGGAAAACCAGGTCACCAGAGGAGCTGCAAGAGCAGCTGTCAGCGTTAAGAGGGTTCATGTTTTTGAGCTGAAGATGTGTTTCCCCCCAGATTACCAACCATTCACTTGGCTCTGCTGCAACACAGAATGGGTAACCAGGAGCCTGTGGAAGAACCTGGTGACAAAGGGTTTGACAACCCCATGTTTGATACGGCAACAAGCAAAATGGTACGTGCCTTCACTTCCTTCTCTCTTCCCTGGCTCAGAGCATCATCCCACCGCCAGTCCTACCCATGGCCGTAGCCTCTGAAGGCCCAGCTGGGTGACCAGACCTTTTGTCTGTGTTGGGTAGAACACCAGGTGAGGAGCCCCGGGGATGGAGGACCCGCTCAGAGTGTGGGAGTCTAGTCCCTGAAAGCTACACCAGTGGATGTCCTGTGCGCCACTAAGGGAGTCTCATCTTTCACTCAGGGAACAGAGCCCTGCACTGTTGTGGTAGTGGAAGCTCTTGAGCTCATCCTCGCTGCAGATTGCTGCACAGCTCAGTGGCTGTACTGCAGCCAGAAACTTGTCACGGTGTGGGACTCGTATTCTCATGTTACACACAAAAAGGAGCAGGCGGCCTGTGTTTTGAGTGCATTTCATGCTACCTGGGTATATCCAGCATTTGGGGCTGAAGTGGGCTGGGAAGCCTGCTCCGGTGAGTTACCAGCCGTGGGAAGCAGGGCTGGAACTCTCCATTCAAAGCATAGCTGAGGCCTTTCATTTTCTAGATGCCAAGTAGTGAAAACAGTGCTGGGGTAGAGATGTTTTAGAGAGAAAGATGTCCCTTGCTTCCGTGTGTACAGCCACCCTGGCCCAGCCAAAAGGAGCTGAGGGGAAACTTCTTCTAAGGGTTCTTCAGCCCATAAGTCAGCTATGGCATTTCTCGAACCCTCTGACGACATCTGCCACTGGACACTGTTCGAGGCCCGATCCTGGGCTAGGCAGGAGTCTGAATCTGGCAATTCCCGTGTACGATACCTGCCAGGCACACACCCACCGTGTCACCAGGCTCACGTTTGCTTTATGTTGCAGTGGCTTGAGCTTGCTCTTCCTCACTTTTCTCCTCTCATGCTTTCTCTCTGTTTTTGTTGTAGGAGTTATCTGAGGCATGCTCAACAGAAGAAGTGATGAAGGAAATGCCTAATAAAGACAGTGGGATTTATTTTGTTAACCCTTTATACGATGAAACTGAAATCAGCACAGCCATGAACTAGCCTGGCCACTGTGAGCCTGGAGCCTGATTTCACCTGACCTAAATATTGCCCATTGTAAAGGGCTGGTCATGGTGGTCTGTGCCACTGTGGGTACCCACTGGTTCCAAAATGAGAATGACATTTTGCTAGTTCATCTAAACCCTTTCTGAAATGGTATAAGAGAAACAAGTCACTCCTGTATCCACATGTATGTCCATTTGGGGTCAAAGTGGTATAAAAGTATAAGCTTAAATTCACATTTTAGCTTATACCAAATATAACTTGGCCAGGCAGACACTGACAATCTTCTCTGTAGTGTCAGCCGTGTGCTTTCTTCACTTCCTATCCTATGCTGGTGTGCAGCAGCGTTACTGTGTGCTGTTAGAGTGGTTGTATGCCAGTAGATGGTGGAGTATCTGCCTCTCCAGAGTAGTTTATGCCTTTGGAATCCTTTTAACCAGAATCATAGAAAAATAGGACTGGACGGTACCTCAGGAGGTACCTTGTTCAAGGCAAGATCACAACCATCTTAGACCATGTTTATCTAACCCATGGCTGTGCCATGCAGCCACTGCTCTTTGCATTGATTTGGCTGCAGCAGCAGCAGCAACTGGGGGGTCTTCAGGCTCCCTTCCCTTCTCTAGCTCCAAGTCCTGGCACTGCCTCAAGGCATGGCACAGACCACAATTGGGGCTCCTGCCCACCATGGTGCAAGAGGGAAGCCCGCAGGCGAGGAGCTGAGGGTGAGCCTGGGGTGCCCACGTGGTGCATGGCCCAGGAAGCCTGAGGCCTGCGATAGCGCGACCTGCGTGGCGTGTGGCCCACGTTGGAATAGCCCCCGGCTGCGCAGACGTTGGGCAGCCCTGCTCTAACCTGCCCATAGGGTGGGATTTCACAGCCTCTCTAGGTGGCCTGTTCCCATGCTTCACCTCCCTCAGTTAGAAATTTAATATCCAACCTAAAGTTCTCTTGTTTCAATTTAAGATGGTTACTTCTTGTCCTGTCCTCTCTGGACACGGAGTGGTCAATCCCTATCCTTTTTATAAAAAGCCCTTATGTATTTGAAAACCATTAGCAAGTCTCTCCTCAGCCTCCTTGGGCATCTACAAGTGCAATTAATGTGAAGCAATTAACTCTGGAGCTTGTTGCTCCCGGTAACGCTGTTTGAATATGCGCCAAGGACTGCAGCATGTTGAGGCGGGTCGGAGCAGCCCCAGCTCGCAGGGAGTCCTAGGGAATCAATCTGCCAGCCTGGGGCTGCTCCCTGCTGGCCCAATGTGCTGCAGAGGGGCAGGCTGGCCGGGGGCACGAGGGTACCCCAGTGCAGGGCTCACCATCATTCAGCTCCTGCACTAAAGCACCCTCATGCCCCAGCCATCCCTGTCAGCATCTGCGTGTGCCTGCTCTGGAGTTATTGTATTAGTGCTATCCTGCTGTGGAGTTAATTCATTTACTCCAGCCTAATAGGGGCACACACGTAGATGTGTGACACTTACTGTGGAGCTAATTAATCTACTGCACAGTAAGCGTCTCATATAGAAATGCCGCTCTTCTCCAGAGTAAATAACCCAATTCATCTAACCTTTCTATGTGCAGCCTGTTTGCTAGAGCTCTAATCATTTGTGTTCATCTCCTCTGAACAATTTCCAATCTGGCCACTTCTGTTTTGAAATGCTGTGCTCAAAACTGGACACAGCACTCCAGGTGAGGCCTCGTTGGTGCTGAACAGAATAGAAGAGTCATGTCTGGTGACTTGCACATGCCACTCCTGAGCCATCCCTAAGTGCTTCCAGATTTTGGTGCTGGAGTCCAGTTTAAAACAACACTCAGCCACTCAGTTGTTTTCCAGTGCTGAGCTCAGTGCAGAAAGCTCTTACATGCAATCAGCAAGTGGTTTGTGTGTGCGTCTGAAGCAGCAGCCCTGGCAGGAAGCATTTGAGTCATCTTCTGGTTCCCTGACTGTATTCATCACTTTGAATATCTGAATCTTATTTCCCACCCCACCAAGATGGTTGCACAAGACCTGAGCAAATATTCCTCTCCCTGTTTTCTATTGAAATGTTGTCACATTGTGGGTTTTTGCCTTTCCTCTTAGTCAAGCTTGACATTTGTTATGAGAACATCTTGGAGCTGGGTTTGTGTTTGTCATCATGTTGTTCCCTGAGGTGAGAGAGAGCAAATAGTTTATCAGGAAGATAGAGGAGTCGTAGGAGAACACTAGTTTGGAGCATTTGCTTCCTACATGACATTTAAGGACATGTTCAGTGCTAAAGCAGAGATAGGACTAAGAGGCACATCCTGTCCCTATCTACTTATGACATGTACCCAGGAGCAATAAGTGGAAATGCATCTAGTCATTGATTTTTTTTTAAGGCCAGAAGAGATGTTTGTGATAAGCTAGTTTGACCGCCTGCATAACAAACACAGCCCCTAGGCCTGACAGGGTGGAAGTGTATGACTTAGCTTTGCCTTTCTCTCTGTGGCCTCTCTCACATGCCTTGAGCACTCCACAAATTAGTGCAACAAGCCTCTCTTAGTGGGAATTCATTACAGAATAACTTTTAAATGAGTAGGCAGTGGATTCTGAATGCATGGAAATATATGCAAATGATTGCAAATTTGCAATCTACTGGGTTTTCAGTAGGGCTTGTTGGCAGGTACCGTAGAGAAGGAGCTATGTTACTTTTTGTTTTGTTTTGTTTCCGTCTTTGGAAGATATTATCCTTTTTTTTCCAAGGCCTTGGAACTCATTTCTCTCTCTCTGTATGTGTGTGTATGCATGTGTATATATCTCAGCCTCTGACAAAAATGTGACAGCTAATATATGGTGTTTAAACGCATTACATGTGTCTCTGGGATAATGGCCCACAAGAGAGTCAGACAAAATTGAATTTGCCTATCACTGTGTTTCACTCCTAGACCAAGCACTTTCCAAACGCAGCCTGGTGCCGAATGGCGCACTCACCTTCAACACTGCCATGAATAGGGCAAGGTTTGGGCCAAGGTGTGGGGGGACCAGGGCTCTGCCTACACACCCCAGCCTGGGCTGCCACCATTGGTGCTGCGTCCTACACTTCCGAATGGACCATGGCTCTATGGGAGGGGCTAGGTCCCAAATATCTCCTCTGTGCATTTTATGGCAGCTTCACGAGCCCTGAAGGAGGAGTGGCTTCTGTCTGTGAGCCAGGAAGAGAAGTTGGAGAGCATGAGTAGGAAAAAAATGGATGGGAAGGAAGGGCTAGGCAGGGTGTTTTGTTTTCTTCAAACTGAGCAACACCCCTGGAAGCCAGACACAGCAAGTACAACCAGCGGGTGGGCAGCAGAGCTGGGGGGAGGACAGGAGATGACAAAGGGGGGAGGTTTGAGGCCATGGATGAATTAACCCGAGTCCCCTCCAGCTGTCTTTTTGTGATCATCAGTGTGGTGGAAGTGGCAAGGGCTCTCCCCAAGGACACAAGCCCCTGGTACCGAATGCTCCCTGCCCATGTGTGATGAGCCACTCTCTGTCTTGAAATGAGAGCAGGAGAGGCGCGGTGGGAACCCCCCTGTAGTGGCAGGCACGTGGGGACAGCGGCTAGGCCTGACTCCCTGCATGCCAGTGGTCAGGACACCTCCCCCCCCAAGCCTGGCTGGACGGCGGTACCATAGGGTTTTGTCAGCATCAATGGGAAAAAAGAAGCTACGTGAGACACATTTCCAAGCTAACTAATCTCAGCAGCAAAAGCTCAGGCGCAGAGCACGAGGGCACCAAACAGCAGGCAACTCAACACAGGGAGCGCAGGCAAAATCAAGGTGCTGTGCGTGTGCCCTCATGCACCCTCCTGGAAAGCAGGGCCAAACCCATGCGCCAAGTGCTGAGCAATGCCAGGCCTAGCTCTTGGCCCAGCCCTGCGCTGGGCAGTGGGGCCAGCAAGCACCTGGCCGGCTCCCTGTTGCTGTAGCCACTGAATTAGAGATGCCATGGTAACCGTATGCTGGAGCGCAGGATGTTAATTTACAAGAGCAGATTTTTCACAAGTGCCTGAATGAATCTGCCTGCATCCTGCATCAGGCAGCAAGGCCCCCCCCCACCCAAGACTGGTCGGCGTAGACCTGGCAGCCTCTGCTGTCACACAAGTGTCCTGAGTGACCCCAAGCTGTGAGGGCCGTGGGTGCAGGGATGCTCCGGGGGGCTGCACCTGATCGCTAGATTAGGGGCTCTCAACAGGGCTGCACACAAGCCCCTTCTGAGGGTGCCACGTGCCCTGGTGCTACTGCCACAGCTGGGTGCGGTTGCTCCGGCCCCCTCCTGTGGTGGCTGGCCGGGAGGCAGCTGCCAGCCTGCAGGGCTGTCTGCAGATGTGCGTGCGTTGCTGGGGCAGGGACCAGCAGCCTCCAAATACCCCGGGGAGGGGAAGAGCAGATCAGCCCAGCTGTGGGGCGGTGTTGACTCTGGTGGGCTCTGCCTGCCCCATGTCAGTGCCAAGACCGCCCCCCCTCCCCGCCTTTGTGCGGGCACTAAGCAGTGCCAAGGGGCCGGTGGAGGGCGGGAGAGGGGAAAGCTGAGCTGTCTGTGCTTTCACTGGCCCAGCTGCTGCGGGATGTCACTGGCCCTTGCTCTGCATTGCTGCTGGGCCCAGGGCAGGATGTGCTCACGGCTGTTGTGTGGCATGAGGTCGAGAGCCGGGGTCATGCCTGTGCCTGGGCCCCAGGGACAACAACCCAATGCTGCTGTGGCTCGGTGTGCAACATGGCAGCAAGATGACATGTCTCCGCTGCGATCAGCTCAGCCCCAGCACTGCCTGCCTTGTCCAGCCGAGCCCTGGCAGGGCCATGTTACTAGTGGTGACCCTTCCCCTCGCCGCCGCACTGCCCAGCAGCGCTCAAAGCACATTGGAGGCAGGCGGGGGGGCGGGGGTCGTGCTTGTTCTGGTTGCCCCCTTGGGCTCTCAGGACCCTGCACCGACACAGCGGGGGTGTGTTCCCAACGTACAGGCTTACAGGACATGGGGCACGAGTCCTGGCTGCCTCTTGTGATCCTGCCTGAGCCAGGCTTTATGCCAAATGTATGAGATGTGCAGGGTCGGCTGCAAGAGCAGGTTTAATGCAAGCAGAGCCTGTGGCTGAGTGCGAACAGCCCAGAGAGGGTGCGGCAGACGGGAGGTTTCGGGGCGGTGGGCGCAGGAGACCGGGACCACTGTACAGGGCCAGGCCAGTGCCACATGCTCCCACCATGGGTCACGGTGCACAAAGGGCAGCGCCAATGGGCTCATTAACCTAGCGGGAGTTTGCTGAAACAGCACAGAAGGGGAGGGTGTAATTGGAATATATATATATATTTTTTTAGCTTTGCCTTGCTAATCAGTGCATTAATTAGTCTTGGACAAGGTTCCTGGGATTGCTCAGGAAACATTTGGGTACCTAACAACTTGGTTTAGCTCTTGATGCTGGGAGGTAGGAGCTCCCACTGTGACAGACTAATGCAAAATACATTAGCATTAATGGTTGACGCGCTGGAGCCGTTGGCCCCCAGCAGCTTAAAAAAAAAAAGCACGCACCATATGAACAGGCATCAACCAGCATGCCCCCACCCCCAGTCTAGAGGGTCTGCCATTGACAGCCTGGGGGCTGGATGTGGCCCCCTGGAGCCATGGGATCTGGCTCATGGCTGTGGGGCTTCGGCTGCACTCACTTTCCTGTGCTGCTGAGCAGAAAGTGGTGGTGGCTTGGTGCTAGCACCATGTCTCTCCACTGTCGCCCAGGTGCCCTCCCCGGCTCTGACCCAAACTCCCCCCGCCCATCTCTGCCTCTGGCCCTAAAGTTTGCTGGCCGCAGTGCTGGGGCACTGCTGCGAGCGGGCGCTGAGCAGCTCCTCACAGGCCTGCTGGAGGGAAGCGTGGTTTGCTGCCTGGGCCCAGACGCTCAGCAAATCCGGGCACCTAGGAACACACGGACCCGAACAACTGTTTTCCTTTTTAGCAGGCGATGGCAGCAGCCGAGACACAGTGCTTCCCTGGCAAGGAGCGGCTGCACTGCGGTGAAACAGATGCTGTGGCGGTTGAGCAGCTCGTTGCTGCAGCATGCACCTCAGCACCCGCTACAGCCCCTTTTGTCAGAGTTTCCTGCTGCAGCAGGCGAGGGCCGAGCAGGCCCAGACACAGCAGCACGCGCCGCCCGGCGTGGAGCACGCGCAGCCCTGCAAGGGGCCTGTGAGGGGACAGGGGGCACGGCTGGGCACCTGCTGTGTCAGTGCAGGGCAAGGCCTCGCATGCTGGTGGCTGCAGGAGACGGCTGGCTCCTGCCGCTGTGGTCCTCGCCTGGCCGAACAGCTGCACTGCAGCTCTCGTGTCTGTCTTGCAGCCTGACGGGGCACTTTGCACGCTGCCATGTAGGCAAGATGTGCAAGGGGGAGGGGGGTGTGCAGCGGCCGACCTGCCCTTCAGGCCTCTAGCCCTAGGGTGTTGGCATCACTGGCAGTCACATATTAACATCTGCGACCTTGCTGGCATCTGCATGTCTGCTGCTGGCTGTGCAGCACTTCACTAACACCGGAGGTGCCAGCAAGGCTCAGACTGGATGCTTCTCCCTCTCCCCCGTGGGGCCTGGCACAATGGGCACAGGGCCCAGAGCGTCCACGTCACAACAGCCCTGGCAGACCTAGCGCCCCATGTCCTGTAACCTGGTGAGTTGGGAAAACCAGGTCCGCACCCCTCAGCAAAGGAGTAAGGGAGGGGGTCAACCAAGGAGCCCTCCCTCCCAGGAGAGCGCCCTATGAAGCTCTAGGCTATGCTCAGGCAGGCTCTCACTCTTCTGAGAGCTTGGGGTAAAAAGGCAGATGTTGGATTTCTCCTGGGACAGATGCAATGCCTCCCTCCAGTTGCGACAGAAGGGGCACAAAGCCTTCCCCCAGCTCCCTGCTCCATTTGTTTCTGAACATCTGGTTTGAAGCACCTAATCCCCCATGCGTTTTGGAGGAGCCTGGGCACTCAGAGCAATTCCACCAGGCAGCAGGACACCCAAGAGCTGGGTGTTAAAATACCCACCCCTCCTTGAGGCGGTCTAACCCTGGGCATCTCATCATGAACAAACCTAATTTTTATGAGCTCTCAAACTCCAGGGGCAAATATGAAGCATGTACTTCTGTGTTATAGACACTTCTCCTGCAGATGGCGTGTGCCAGTATTCTCACCCCCGCCACCACCTCCCCCCCAGGGCTATTCATAACTAAGTAGTAGTTTGCTCTTAGGATACCTGCCCTGCAGCTGGGATTGTGTTACTGGATTGTTAGTGACACAAGACATTACAGGCAACTGGAGCTGAACAGGTGACCACCCCAGCATCTTTACTGAAGTGAAGGTCTGGTCCCCATGCTGCCTGGGTAGGAAATTCTCCACATCAGAGCCCTCATTGGCACTGGCTACCTGAGGCCTTTGAAAACCTGATCTCAGTGCAAGGATCAACCACTCCGTGGCCGACCAGCACATTTTTCTCAGGGTTTCCAGGGTTGGTAACATCCTACCTGTACCAGAGCTTCAGGGATTAAGTCCTGGTGCTGCTGCACTGACATCCCACAAAGTCTACATGAAATTATTTTGATGTTTTAAAGACAATCCCTATGGCAACAGGGAAAACAAGTTTTTAATTTATTTCAGAGGGAAGGGACACAACAGAAAGGGCTGCCTCTTCTGCATAGGATAGAAAGTGAGGGATATTTTCAATACTGAAGTAATTCACTCATTTCTGATCACTTCCCAACATGCTTAAAATTGAGCCAGGCCTTTGTGTTGGAGCAAATGCTGTGTATTTGACCCTGCTGCACCTTCACTTCCCTACTCAGCCTTTAATATACAGAGAAAAACTGGCATGACAAATCAGGGAAGTGCAACTCCCCCCAACCAGATACAACCCTGCCTGAATGCTTCTTGCATGTCAGGTTTGTTACATTCCCATGCGCTGTCAGGCCCTTCTCAGGTGGATCACGCGTGTGCATTCTCTGTCTGTACCAGAAGGCCAGTCTGAAGGCACTGCCCTGCTGCAGGAGACCCAGTAATCCTTCTGCCTGATTAAGGAACAGCAGTGTTCAAAAGCAGAGGTCCAGCCAGGCCTACTCAGCTGGAAGGATGCTGGTGGAAAGCAGGGGGAAGTCAACACAATTTGAAGACTCCTCTGAAGTGCAGAGGAAGCGCATGGCAATGTACTCCAGAATGGATATGGGAAAACGAGGTTTCAGCTCAAATGCCAGCTGTATGGTGCTCAATGGCACAGCAGCATGTGTGGCATTTTAAGACTAAACATTGTTCAAATCCCCTCCGTGTCCAGGCACAAGAGGACTGATTAAAACCATGGTGTTTCAGCCCGGGCATTTCAATTCCCATGCTTGATATTGCCATAAGTGTGTTTCAGTTTCCTCTGGAACAAGTGCTTTAAGCAAGCTGGTTCTTTCAGGTTCTTTACGGCTTTACTGCATACATAACATCCATTAAAGAAAGTATTTGAACAGATCCCTTGTCCCTTCACTGGCACTTCAGCCGCCAAAAAACAGTTGTTCTAAACCGCTGCAAATAACCTACCATGAGTCAGAGTCTAAATTAAATGACAATCCTTGAAGACTAAATTGCAAAGGTTTCTCTTTGCTATTGAATAAGCCTGTCTGCACAAAAGCACACCCTGATCTCATATTGCTCATGAATGGAGTGTAAAAAAAAATGTATAATTTGGTTGGTGATGAACACTTTGACTAAACACAGTGAGTTTATTATGAAATGAACCTGGTAAAAGCATTTGCACATGTCAAGACAGACCAGTATGAACTTTAAAACCTCCCTCTTCCGCTTTATTGACAAGTAAATTGTTCAAAAATGTTCTCACAATTCAATAATTACAAAGACTTAGACTTACATTAAAAAAGTAAAAACCAGAAAACCCCCAAAGCAGTAGTGTCCAGCTCTAAGTGAGCACCCTTTATCGATAATCTGAGAGAAAGCAAGTACTGTCAAACACTTAATGAAACAGGATTAAATGTTGACTAGAACACTCAGTTTAAACTTAGTAAGTGCACGTCCTATACAGTGTTTCAGAAAAGAACATTAGCCATCGGTATATCATTTGCCCATTTAAACCAAATTTTAAATAAGTGACATCCAACTGTCATAGAATTGGCACAGAAGGCACACTAGTGTGACAATGACAAACTGGATATGCCAGCCACTGAATTAATTACAAGCTTTTCATGAAATGTGGTCACAAATCCTTGATTACTAAATGTATAATACATGGAAGCATGAGAGTAAATATACACGCAAAACATCACCACTGCACGTGGGCCATAGCAAAATATACAGGAGTGTGTTGTGCATTTTTCTACATGATCAATATGTGATTAATAATCATGGGGTCTTCATGCAGGTGAGGATACAATTAATGAAAAAAAGCAGCACTCTCGTTTACACGTCCTTCACGTTCCACTTTGGTTACCAATACAAGACTGGTGTTTTAGCATGATACAGTCCCTTAATTCAAGCAGACTTCAAGGGTAGTGTTCCCACAAGAACGCTTGCTAGCTAAAAGAAAGAAAAAAAGTAGTGTATCTTGACACTGAAAAACCAAGAGAAAACTTCTCAGAAGAGGAGAGCAGGAACTAGGAGTAAAATCTGTTTTCACAGCAGTAATCATTGATGTTTTAAAAGCCCTGACTAATGATCGTGACTGGGGCAGGGGCTAAAAAGCAGGGTAAGGGCAAAATTTAATTGGTTACAGTCCTATGTACAAGACTTAAAAGTGGGTAGAAAGATAGAAAGACAGTTGTGTAGCTGAATATGTAATGGCTAAATGAATTAAAAGGCCACAATACTATAACCAACTTTCCTTTGACTTCCTGATGGTTTTACTGATGTTGGAAACAACCTACAGCTTCCTACCATTCTCCTAAAGGCTTAGGGAACAAACAGTTATGGGAAAAGGGGAGAAGTATATTTATCTGAGGATGCAACTAAACCTGCTTGTATTTCCTATTCAGAGATCCAAATTTTGTCTAAAAGGATTTCCTGCTAATGAGACATTACATCATTCTATAGAAAAATAATATTCCTGATACTGCTTAATAATAACACTATCAGCATCTCTTCTCTATTTCTTTTTCAGCATAAGAATAAGACTATTTACTGGTGGCTGTCAAACTTCTATGCAAAGTAACTGTATCATAGCTGTGCAGAAAGGAATCAACCATGACTGAACAGTGAACAATTCTGCATAAAAAGCCTGATCTCTATTGTAGTAAAGGGTTTTTCTTCATTTCAATATTTTGTATCTACAATCTGGACATATAATAATTATTTCTTGTGCAACACTAGAGATTCAGCATCAGCCTTGGCACTAGCATCTGAGACAGCTTGGCCGTGCTCTGGAATACTCCGTGGAGTAGCAGATGATCAAAGTCAGAACTGGTGGGAGTTGTAGTGTTACGCGTCACAGGTTGACTGATCCAATCCATCTAGTGTCAGCTGATTCCTATGCGGAGAATTGGGACTTGGGGGACCGCTTGGGTTTGAGCTGTTAGATGGAGTAGAGTGTTTGGTGGAGTCTGAATCAGGCTGTTAAAGAGAAACATTAAAAAGGATTACATTTCTTATTTAAAATATGTTGCAACTAAGAAGCTCTCAAGGCACTTCACAAATTATCCTGTGTAACACATTTATGAGGCAGGCAAGCGTGGGACTTGTTTTACTGATTCCAGTGAGACACAGAGAAATGTAGGGGCTGGCACAAAGTGAACTGAGGTTAATGCAAGTATTTCCATTAGTGTCAGTGGGCTCTGGATCAGTCATTTACATGACTTACTGATACCAGACAAGTCAGGGAAAGAACACAGGAGTCACTCCTTCCTTTCCTAAGTCTCCCCCCGTAAACTACTCTTCCTTAGCCCCTAAGAAGTTATTCCTATATGACA
Organism: Crocodylus porosus; assembly: GCF_001723895.1. Classification (NCBI taxonomy): domain Eukaryota; kingdom Metazoa; phylum Chordata; order Crocodylia; family Crocodylidae; genus Crocodylus; species Crocodylus porosus. The sequence continues at coordinate 99,218,998 of NW_017728947.1, forward strand.
GCAAAAGGCATTTGTAGTGGCTGTAATGCAGGATTTTTCAGGATGCTCTCTTTTAGCGACTGAAACAGATAAAAATAGAGTTTGTTTGCACATATGGTATATAAATAATTCCACCCAAATGCTTCTGTTTGTTGGTAAGTAGAGAAGGGAAGAAGTTAAATAGTTTGCAAATTGTTTACCAAGTGGCTCTGGCAGCATTTTGACTGCATGACTATGAAGTATTTTGACTGCATGACAAAAATCATAGATGCCAAACAGACTGGATGCCGAGGAAGGTCCAGAAGTAACAGGTATTTACTGGAGAATCCTTCCAGCGAGTAACTCAATGTGGTCATTTTCCAGATGTCCTGCTGACAGTTGGAACTCTGCCTCCAAATCTTGGTCCTACCTCAGTAGCCAGTTGGCTACTTTCCCACTCTTTTGGTGCAAGTTGTAAGGCCTGACACTGCACAGATTCATGGCTAATGAAAAGCTTCACGGAGAAACCACTGTCACTACTGGCAGTTATTTTGGGGAAGGGGAATTTATATTTAGCAGAAAGATTGAAAGGTGACATCCTTGAATGATGTTGTTCCTGAGATTGTCTTCTTGGCTCAGATAAACAAGGCCATCTATAATAAGATTATTCTGACAAGATAAACAATTGAATTCATGCTGTGACACATGGCAACGAGCCATGGGGGAAAAAATGCTATAAAGTTGCAAAGCAGCATTAGAGTTTAATTCTACACATATAATGAAGTATTACTTTTTAAATGAAACCCTATGTGACAGCCAGAACAAACCTGATTACACAAATATTTAAGTCCTACCAGAATATGCATCTACAATTAGCAGGAAATAATTAGAATACAGACAGTACAACAATGAAAACAAGATCTGCAGGTGGCAGCAGCCTAAAAACATCAAGATCTTTTTGTGCCTACATGCAGAGTCCCAATTTTAAAATGCTTGCTCTGTGTGGCTTATTCAAAGCAACTACAAGCCAGGACAGAACTGTGGGCCACGACCATCAGAAGTGCTGGGGGTTGATGTTTACAACTGAAGAGAACCAGATATTTGTTGGTAGGTAAGTAGAGAAGCAGTCACCTACGCAATTGCCCTCTGAAAATCAGATCTTTAAAAGTTAGGCACTCAAAAATCACTAATTGCTTGTGAAGATCTTGGTCTATGGGTTTATCTCCTAGTTATGTTTCTAACATTTCCATCATAGGAAAGACTAAGCCAGGGTCAATACAGGTGAAACAGCTCACTTACACTACACTGATGAAAAACCCTGGAGTTTCTCCTGTTTATACTGCTACTGCTACAGCTATCAGGAAGGCAGAAGGCAAGGCAGGCTTCAGAGGTATGACATTTTGTAAGCGATAACTCACTTTGGTAGCAACAGGCAACAGTGTCCTGGCAACAACCAACTTTATCAGAGGCTAACAAAAGCTCATGCCTCTGAATCAGTTAGTCTCTAATGCCTTTGACGTTACATTTTTTGTACTAGATATGCTGTTTCAGTGTGACAACACAAGTGTCCACACATTCACAGTCTCCCAGAATCCCAGAGCAGTCCACTCTGCTTCCCAAGGGTGGAGGGAGGCAGGGCAAGCAGCTGGCTCCCTGTTAGTCCATCCAGCCAGCAAGCTGTCAGAGCCCTGCAGGGGCTCTACTGCCACAGCTGTCAGTCTTGCAAGTGCTCTAGCAGTGGTGGTGGTGCTGCAGGAACAAGCATCATTGCTGCCCGAACCCTGGGAAGAGCTGGGGTGCTGGCGGAGGCAGAATGGGAGTCTTTCCCACCAGATCAGCCCTTGTGACATGGGTGGTGCAAGAGGAACCCATCTCTACCTTGCTAGGGAAAGAAAAACTATAAAATGTCAACATCAATCTTCATTTTACCTCTTTGTCAAACTCCTGGTCAGGATCGGACATACTGCGCAAAGGCATGGCTCCTCCCACATCGCTGCCACCTGCCAAACAAAGGCATTTTACACCTCTTGTTGAAACAATGGAAGCGATAACCGGGGGTGGGGGGTGTGTGTGTGCGTGCGTGCGTGCGCGCGCGCGCGCTTGTTTTCAGTCTTACCTGACGAGGGCCATGAAATGTAGGTTTTGCTTTTCTGCTGCTGCCGTGAGAGGTTAGCTGCAGGGGGACATGCTTTCTCATCTTGTGCAGGAGGTAAGACGCTCTGCAACAGAAACCAAGCAGACCATTAGCTGGCAATAATATATTCCCAATTAAGGCTTTTTTCCCCCTCCTCAATAAAAGAAGTTCTAACCTCATTTCACAACTCCATTTCTGGAGCAATTACACAGCATTGTTTCAGAAACAAAAAACAACCCACTGCACTTGCTTCACTGCATCCATACACGCACCCTTCAAACACCCTCAAAGAAAGCACTGAACCCAAAAGTGGCCATTAGAAATTCCTCCCAGCTGCTGGAGACAGGAATCATTGGAACCTGAGAGCCAGCAAACTCTTTATATAGGGGTAAAGACACCACCACAAGTTCTGTTTTCCTGTCTCCTCCTGCTGGGAGGAAGGATGCATTATCCTTATCTGAGCTAGCTAAGAAGGATGAGAGAAATGCTGGCAGTTTTGAAATGGAAGGTAGGAGAGATACAACCATATGTTCACAGCTTACTCTGACTTAACTTTGTTTTAATTTAGCAGCTGACAAAGGGTTATAGTTGTTAATCCAAAGTACAAACAAGAAAAGCAGTAAACAATGACTTACATGCATGCTAGTATTTAGCTTCCAATTGGGTTAGTTTCCCCCAGTAATTTTGCTCTAGTATTGGCAAAGTGCCACTGCACACCATTCCAGTTCCTAAGGTTTAGAGCTACTCCTACCCTTGCTAAGGAAGCAGAGGAGGGAGAGGAAGAGGAAGAAAGCAGAGGGGAGCCTTGCAGTGAGGCCTGGTCATTCTGGAGAAAGATTTCAGCAGAGATAGGGCTCATGTGATAGACGTGCTCAAAGCTTGTTGGAGGTGATATCAGAGCAGAGTGTCGAGAGGATGAGGGGGAAGGAAATTCATTCTGTTATTTTAACAAGACAAACAAGAAAAAGGAAGGAGGAGAGACTGATTATTTATAAAATACTATCAAACTCCTGGCAGTGCTATTTGTTTCTTCCAGCTTTCCATTTGTAAGCCGGCTACGTATATTTCCTTGTATAGGATTTAGAAGCATTAGGCATCGTAATAGCATTCAGTGTTTGAAGTCATGACAGGAAAGTGAATGATTTTGTCTACTTATGCTTACAACCCTATACATTCCTTTCTGTGCAGCTTTTCCATGCAAAGCTGAACATGAGTATCCCCTCGCCATTATACTGATTTTACCAGTGGGAGATCCATGAGAACTTGCATTCCATCTCCTGGTCCCATATGAGCCACATGGTTGAAATTGGTCGGGTTGGAAATCATTTTTGACCTTAACTCAGGATCTCTAAGCATTTCTCTGGGAGGGGGAAAAAAAAAATATAGAATTTTTTAAAATATCTGTGATCTTTCCATTTCAAGGGGTACAAATTATGCAGAGAATGTAAATTCTTACCGCCTTTGTTGCAGTCTCTCTTCTTCAGGAACCTTAAAGACAAATCTCCTTTTACTTCTGGTTCGAAGCATTTGCTTTTTGCTGTTATCAGAAGTTTCTGGCACACTGAGGACTGCTCCTGCTGCACCACAAACACACAATGCAGTCACACATGTGCATTAGACACTCACATAATAAAATCTACCTCCTAACATGCATTGTTTTAAAAAAATGTGATTCCTTGAATCTACATTTTACTAACCTGAGAACTTATTCTTGAAATATATTAGTCGTGGCGGCTCACAGTTCAGGAGATTCAGTGTACCCTCCACATTTAGTGGTCTGATCTGTTTTGGAAACGAAGGGGGGGGGAAGAATCAACCCATGTCTGGCATACACTGGGGACCCCACATGCCAATTCAGAAAGTTGCACAACAGAAGAAGTGAATGACTTACTCTTCTAAGGCCAATAGTCTGAACCCACTCCATAGTGTTAACATCGAAGACATCAACGCCGTATTCACTATACACTGTTATGTATGAAGAATTGCAACCTGGAACAGATTAAAAACAACAAAAACAATGGAGAGCTCAGCAACTGTGGAGTTGGAATAAGCTTGGACAATGCTTCTGTAACAGTACAGGTTTATTCAGTTGTGTGGTATGTGAGAAGTGAGAGGAGTGAAAAATTAAAGACAATAGATCTCCATTTTTTCAGTGACCCATCTTTAAGGTAGAGACTCTAATAGGCCCTCTTGGGCTACATTAGCAAAATGTTTGCTGTGGACAACCACTGCTACCTTGGAATATTTCTTTACTGTGATATTTTGGATAAATTCACTGCTATTGACTTCATAATTATGATTTTAATCATCTTAAGATGGTGTCTAGAGCCTAGACAATAAGTGTTAAGAATATCAACTTGCTATTCCATAGGAAAAACAGCCTCTTTCAGGTTACTATTTATGAAGATGCAGTTTGCTGCATTTTGAATATGATGCAAGTTTATAACACACAGCTGGCACAGGTGGCAGGGTCACCATCTGTGAGGCGAGTCATTCAAGGTTTTGCCACCGATCTTAATTTTCATTTCCTCTCTTCTGATCTGAATAATTTACCAACATGCACATATATACCCAAAAGGTACCATCAGGTTAATGGAACACACCACTTGGGACTTTTCAAACTTGCTCTCTCTCTCTCTTTCTGAACCAAAGTCAGATCAATTAGCAAATAACTTTAGGTTAGCTCAGAGGAAAATGCAAAGAATTAGGACATCTTGGCACCAAGCAGCTTGCATCAAAAAAGGCCCATGTTTTTTGGAAAGAACAGCTACTATTGTTCTTGTGAGATTTTTGGGTTGGGGGGGGGAGAACTGCTTTAATAAATAAGGAAGGGGAAAATGAAACAGGAAAGCCTGATATATAATTGAATCTATGCAAGAGAACAATGCAAATAGAGGGAAGCCTAGAACAGATGGCTATCATGAGCCAAACCCTATCTTCTAGAAATGACTTAATGCCTGGACAGGTTTACACATATGCATTGGTGTAACTGGTATAACACTATGGTAGAGGGTCAAGGTGGAGGGGGAGAGAAGTGATAGACAGATAATGCAAACTCCTAAATGAGGGTAACTTCATCCAACTGGTACAGAATTACCCCTGATAGAATTAAGGCAAAATGCTATTGTCACACAGTACAGCAGCTCAGGGGTCTGTTCACATCTCTCCTGGGGCAGCCATTAGGTCTCAGCCCCCTAGTAACAGAGCACCCCAGAGACAGTGTATTGTGAGGGCTAATTCAGGTCAGCTGCAGATGTCTGTGCTCTACCTGGTCAGGGCCATATTCAGATGGACTCCTTCCCTTAATGTTAGAGTAGCAGCTCTAACTTTTTTTTTTTTTTTTGGAAGTCAGGGCACCTTGCACCACTTTTCTGAATTTGGCAGCACTTCTGGTTGGGAACCACTGTTGTGCTTCCTCCAATGACCTTGGTGGCTCTCAACTGGGGAACTGCCCCTCAACTCCTGCCTGTAGGGTTTTCTGATAAATCTAAAGCAAACAGGAACAGAGACATAACTGACGCAGTTTTGATCTCTAGGCAAACTCCTCTGTGCCCAGGAGGTGGAAGAAAGGCAGGGGTCCAACCCTGTATGCTTCTCTGGGAAACAAAAGCGGGCAAAGCACACCTCTGTTTCTGGGAGAAGCATGTGGGGGTGGACTGGGAAAGGCTGCAGAAAGAGCACAGGCTCCAGCTGCTTCCTGATCTACCTTCACAGGAGGCATGCAGGGCATTTTAACCTGGCCATGGCAGCACCCACGTCCCAGCACCCCTGTAAGGCACGCTGCGCACTGCAGAACTACCGTCTGAAAGGGAGAATGTGTCCGATCAGTAAGGTCTAGAAATTAAACAAATTCCACCACGCGATATAATCTAACAGCCAACCTCTTAGTAACTGCAAAAGGAAAAACAACCAAATGCCTCTTCCAGTTTTGTGTCCTGATAAAGGGGTAACTAAGGAGGAAAGGACAAAAAGCCACCCACAGCACTAACACACAGAGCAGGAAGAGTAGGCTAGTGAAAAGGCAAGTAACACATTGGCAGTAAGGTAAGTGATCTTCCCTACTTTATCTCTGGGTCAATGCCAAACTGCAAACTGAACATGCAAAAGATCTGAAAAAAGCTCATGATAATAGAAAGTAGTAACACAGCACTCTACTACACTCATTTACTGAAATACAATACAACAAAAACTGCTGGAAAAAACAAATATTAGTTTTGGCTAACCTGGTTTGAAAGTGAATTTGCTGACTACATCCCTTCCTGGTGTCCCTGGTTCAAACTCTGATGTACGGAACTGAGTCAGTAAAGCAAGCAAGCAATTTCTGTTGAGGACTCCTAAACTAAAATAAACCATTAAGGGCTGGCAGTTTGGGCAGCTAGTTTACTCCATGGTTGAATTTAGTATTTATACACTTGCTTTCTCTCTGTCCCTAGTCCTTCAGAATGAATTCTCATTGACATTTAAGCTCCATATTGTTTATAATAAAACATAAAAACTATAATAGTAAAAATAAACAATAATGAAAAAAATGTCTAAGCTGCCAGCAGGCTGCTGACTCATTTGTGCCCTGTCCTAAAGAGCTGACAAATCTCAGAGCTAGAACAGGTTGAAAAACATAACACATTTGGGGAAAACTGTCAAATGAAAGGAGGGGAAAGGGTACAGCCAGCTCCAGCTCTAACAAAAGCATCATTTTTCTTGACTCCTGTCCTCTCTTAGGAAGTCAGGAATTCTGATTTACACCTTTGTCAATTTTTTGAGTCCAGCGTGCAGAAAGTAACCAGAAGACAACTTTAATTTTAAAATCATGTAGCAAAGTAAGCCACGATTTCTATAATAAAGAACTTGCATACTGATTCGTCTTTTGGTATCCTGTATCCAGGTTACTGTTGGGTCAATCAGATATGAATTTCACATGGAAACTCTTATCTTGCCTTATGTCTAGGGTTTCCCCCCTTCCTGTCTTCTGTGACAAAAAAAATTCTTTCTGGTAGCATCCAGGATTTCTGCACCAAGTGTCAAGTGTGGTGATCTTTAACAGTGCTTACAGGAGGGAGCACTATTCTATTAATTCATCAACATTTCAACTGGAGAAGTTCAGACAATACTAAAGCAAAATAGAATACGTGCTGAATATTTTTAGACAAGTAAAGCAGCAACAGCGATATTGCAACAGAAAAACATATACATACTACAGGCAACAGGAGTTGCAGGCCACATTAGTTCCTGCATGCGTGACCTTCGACCTTGTGAATCGACGTACAATCCCATATGGCTGAAGCAAAGCAGGTATTCCTCATTACTGAGTTCCACAGCACAAAGGGCATCAAAAGACTGCTGTGAGAGGAACGTAAGCGAGGGGTCATTAGGATTTACCAGGTTTATAGACTGTCCGTCTCCCTGGATGTTCAACAGAGAGAACCCAGACTGGTAGCCAACACAGAGCTTGTCCTTGAACACTGACATCCACTGTACGGTTCCTGAAGCCTGAATTTCACTGAATTTTTTGTGGAAAGGTTTAGTTCTGTGAGTTTCATAGCAAAGAACCTGTCGTTTGACTGCCACAAACAAGCAAACAGAAGAACTTTTCTTCAGTGTTCCAGTTGTAATAAATTGGCAGCCTTTAGTTTCTGGAAGTTTGATATCAAGGTTGCCTTCTGATCCATCCAGGGAGGCCCAGGGGTATAAGTGAACGTGATGGTTCCGACCACAGACGAGGACGATAATTTTCTCTTTGGGCACAAGCTCTATCTGGTACACCTTCTTACAGTCAGCAGCTCGGACTATCACTGCAATAAAGAATAAATACTACCATATGATCATACCTCCAGGCTTACAAAATTCCACTGTAGTGTACGAGTGTCGGAAATTTATTTAGACAAGCACACACCCTCTAAAGGAACAGTACCAACCCTTGGGCCTAGGCATCCCACTGCCATTTCTTATATGCACAGCCATGAAATATACCTCTCTTCCAATTCCCCCGTTCAGTCATAAAGTACCACAGCTACAGCAACACGTGGCAGCAAAATACACATGTAGGGTCTTAGACATCTTCCACCAGACACTTCACATTTCCTCAGATCGGGAAAAATAAATGGGCCTTACACTATGCCCCAAAGTTCAGGAAATTGAAACCATTATGAAATCCAGTCAATGACTTCACCTCCCAGAGAAAGGAGTATTTCTATCATTAATAAATGGAGGGGAAACTAGGGAATTGGAGGGGCGAGAGAGGGCAAGGAAGGAGATGGAAAGACGAAACATTTTTTTTTTTCTAAATGTCAAAGACAGGAAAACCCAAAATATTGTAGAGATGGACAATAGCTCTTTGACCCAGGTGTAGACATGGGATGCCAGAGATCAAATAGAAAATGAGAGCCAGAAGGAAGCACATTCCCATTAGCAGCTCTAGGAAAAGTCAACATGTTGGGAGGTTTAAGGTAAGAGCCAAGCAAGCCTGAAATGCAAATTTCATGTTAATATGTAAAACACAATCTTATAAAACTCAACCAACACACACTCGTTACCCTTTGGATATCAGGAATTTTATTTATTTTTATTTTCTATTAGAATAAACACTCAAGTATTTCAAAATAAATATTTGAGAAAAAATAAAATTACGAATTAATGCTTACATATACTGTCCAACAAATGGCAAAGTAGTATAGTCAACCACTAGCATTTGCATTATATATATATATAAAAATAAATAAAAACTAATTTTGGATACAAGATCAATAACCTTTCTGCCTTGCACAATAGATAATATATTTGTAGAATTTTTCTAAGAGATGGTAAGCAATCTTAATTAGCGAGATCTTGCTATAGATACAATATGATGCTAACTTGTCCAAGTCTAGCCCTCATTTTAGTTTTCAGTTGGAAGTAAAAATGTAAGCTTTTTATAAGAGATCCTGGATAAAGGCATTTGATATGACCAAATGGACAAAAAAACCCAGCCGGTGTTAATTTAAAGAATACTACTTATGAAATGAATAAATTCAGGGTCTTGCTACACAAAATGCAGTATACACAACTCATGTTCTCTCTTCCTAATTTGCTGAAACAGGAAGGTTGATATCTTCCTCTTATTCAGCCCACTTAGCTTCACTATTTAAATAGTCTGGAGGATTACTTAAATGCATACTCATTTCACAAGGATTTAAATTACCTGGATTATTTTGTTAACATATATAGTCCTACCAAAATCCATGAGGTTACTCAAGTAAAATTATGCCCATACTTAAGATCTTGTAGTACAGTAGCCATTAGAGTATAATGAAAGAAAATATTAAATACCAAAAGAGAATTCTAAGCAAATCTTACACTTCCTGTGTATAAAGTTCCTCAGGGAACTAGTTTGTTTTTAAAAAGTTACACAATTCCATAGTATGTATAGTCCCTTTTATTGTACTATAGTGCAAGCATGCATTTTTACTTGATGAATTTCTGTCGCTATTCAGTTTTTGAAGTTCAATAAAAACAAGTAATTAGGAAATATACTTCTAAATTCTGTATTTATTGCTCCATTATGAGGTGCATCATAAGAATTCTTGCACTACCGCAAGCTAAACTTTAAATACTTATAAAATAAAATTGTGTTAGGAAGATGAAATTAGATTTTGAGTTTCCTGAAGAATTTAAATACATTTAACATAAAAAGTTTACTTACAGAATGATATTAGCATTGGTGACTTATTTCTTGAAAGCTGAGTTGGGCTACTATAAATGTTGTTCATTAAACTTTGGCCCGTTATGGATTTCAAAACACCTATTCTGAAATGTGCCATAGCATCTTCCTGTCTACCATGGTCCCCAAGACCTCTTAATTCTTCACAGCTTTTAGCCACTGGGGCTTTGTTTCAAGGCTGTAAAAGGTGTATAGCTACTGTGATGATGGATTAAGTAGAAAGGAGACTAACAGGTAGGACACCTTGGGCATTACTAGATGTGCTCCAGAAGGTGCAGAGAGACAGGGAGCTTTAATTAGCAAGCCACGCTAATTAAAAGCACCTGAGTGTCACGTATTAGTGTCCCTGCACTGGAAAAATGGCAGTGGGGTGCTTTGAACTAAAGCTCATTAGAATAAGCTTTAGTTCAAAGCACCCCTCCACCATTTTTTCAATGCGGGGACACTGATGCATGTGACGCTGGAGGCTGCTGGAGTGTGTGTTAATTTTCATGCTCCAGCAGACTTGATTGAGTCTGCTGCGACGTGCTGCATTTACAGTGCATCAGAGCAGCCTTCACGCATGTGTGTAAGTGCCCCTCGTTAGCATTTAGTGTGTCACAAAAGACAGACCTAGTAACAGCCTACTTCCCTGGGAGAAGAATATCCATCTTATAACAAGTCACCTCTAGGTTTTTATTACACCAGAGAAATCAAAAGGGCCTAAAAATTAATTACGTAGCATGACTTGGAAAAAAAAGGAGAAATGAATTAAGCAATAGATCAACTTTTAATACATCTCCTGCTCCAGAAACATATTTTATTTAGCACATAATTCAGTTTAGCAACGTATCTGGTTAGATTACTTGCTTCAGAATGCTCTGAAGCAGGGGCTGTCCAACTGGCAGCCTGCAAGAAGCTAATGCACTGCCGTGGGCGCTCTCTCTCACTGTTGCTCCCCTCATTGCTTTGGATGTAGTGGCAGCTTTTCTTCCTCCAACTTCTGCTTCCCAGCCCCACTTCAGGGGGCCAGGCTGTCACTGGGGCCAGGAGCCAGGTGCGCAGCAGGGGAAAGCAGAGCTGGCTGTGTGGCAGCGGCGGGACTTGTCCATGCAGCAAGCATTCTGAGCAAATGCAAACCCTGTCTACTGAGAAGTTGGACACCTCTGCTCTAAAGCAAGGGTGTCAAACTCATCCAGACCCATGGGCCAGATGCATTCCCCTAACTCAGTTTGTGGGCTGGACCAGGCTGGGCCCAGCACCCCCTGAGCTGTGTGCAGTGCTAGGTCCAGCCCATATGCTGCAGGCAGTGTGTTATCTGTGCTGTACCTGTGTGTAGAGAGCCCTGGGGCTAGTGTGTGCTGCATGCAGAGCCCTGGACTGACCCTCTGCGTTGCCTGCAGCACCCATGGTACAGGGTCCAGCCCACGTGTCACAGAGTACACAGGGGCCTAGGCTGGGGCCAAGGCATGGGGGTCAGTTCAGTGACCCACAGACTGAATCATACAGCTCCATGGGCTGTACCCCCTACCCTAAAGCATTACACAAAATATTTTAGAGAAATGAAATAAACAACAAAACACTGCAACAATGTTATAATACAGCTGTAACCACAAATTAGCTGTACTACAAATTAAGCAAGGCGAACAGATATGAAGGGTTAATTACCATACAGAGGTCCCTAAACTCATTTCTGTTAGTAACTTTCTGGCTTTCTTCATGGAACCAAGGCATAATGCTCCCCTCAACCACATGTGTTTGGTCTCTAGTAAAATCAGGCTGAAAGGAGGAATGCTTCCTTCCTTCCTTTTGTAGCTCTAAAGGCTGGTAAATAAGCTCCAAAACAATTCCTCAAGTGGAATAGGGCACAGGATCTGACAGAGGACTAAGTAGCAATCCCTGTCCACATACTGCCTGGAGTTTCCTGAATGTATGCACTGCTACAGCTGGTGGTAATAACTCCTCAAGAGCTTAGAAATACTATCTTTGGCCTGTTCCTCTGCCACCAAGGTGACCAGGAAGTGGACGGGTAGTCTGCACCAAGAATAAAAAAAGGGTGGAGGCCTGACCTAATCAGCTGGACAGGAACTTCGGAAGAGGAAAGGAAAAGGTGGTGAAAGAAAGAGCAGGAAGGAGGCATCTAGTATATCTAGAAGTCAATGCTCGTTTTGTCCATCAGTCATGCCCACAGTGTGGAATGTTAAACCAATGGCAGCAACAGTAAAAAAATTCCACCAGTTGGCTGGGAGAAAGTAAATGGAAGAAAACAAATTCAGATTTATAGTGTGCAAGAATTTCTGTTATAAAATTCCAGTAGATGCTGTGCTAGCAAGACACAGCCAGCTGTCTTTAACCATTCTAGTAGATGCCAGTGCAAGTCATCTGACTGAGCAGGTTGAAGAAATCAGTTTCATTTCCTACACCAATATATTGTCAAATTTCTGTTTCAAATCAAACTCTAGATAATATAAAACCCCCAAAATGTATTTCCTTGAATGGCTGCTTGGCTATTCATTATATATGAATTAGTGTGGTACGTGACAAGTGCTTTGCTGCCTGCTGCGAGAAGGCAGTTGAAGGTGAGAGCTGTGCCCCAGATTATGCCCAGTGAGCTGGCCCCTTAACTTCAGGCAGCCAACTAAGCATAATCATAATAACCAAATTAGTGTTTGCATTTCAGACCCCGGTTTCTGTCTTATCAGTTAATTCAGTCTACATATGAAAGGCTGTGGTGTAACATACATTAAAAAGGAGCACTAAAATTTATGATGCTCATTATTTAGCATGTAATCAGGGCATGCACTCAGACCTAACTTACCATCACGGGTAACCTCTATCACATACAGTCCTTCTTCAGAACCAATTGCTATTCTGTCTCGATCTAAACCAGAAAGGAGAAAAAGAACAATTCATCTAAGTGTGTTTAATGTTACTTATAGAATTTTTTTTTTTTTAAAACACCAGGAAAAAATTTCCTCCCAACAAACAGTGCAAATAGCTGAATCACCTTGCAGAAAACAGTGTTACAATACTTTTGCATCATGTACATTTTATACTCTGCCCCAACCAAAGAACAGATTGTTACAAGATACAGTAACTGTTTTGCTGAAGAAAATGAGCAACACAGTAGGTACAACCACATGGGAAGGATGGTGAAGTCAAATGGCAGAGCGAATAAGGCACCTCACTATTGTTCCAGAGAAGAGCCCCACTCCAGACTTGTGATAAAGGTCACTGAAGGTGACTAACCATGAATGTGTGCCTGATCATTTGGACTGAGAAGACAAAGACAGCTAGACATGATGCTAGTCATATAACTCCCTTGTCTGCTGGTGGCTACAGAAACTGGTGTACTATAACCATGCTAGGCTTAAAAGGATCTACAAACTTCTGATGAGTTGTGGCTTTTCTTATTTAACCAGACATGGTATTTTTGCAGAGAAAAGGTTCTCTCAAATACCTCTTACACATACGGTTACTAATCTTAATTCTCCTTTTAGATCATTATCTTAAAAAAAAAAGTAGTAAAGTTTTCCCACCATCCTTTTATGGAAAGAGATTACTTGAGGATTACATTAAGGTGTCACTACATTTTACAGAATAGTCTACCTTAATGCCGTAGCAGAACACAGGCTGTATGAAAGGTAAAACAAACATACCTAAAATAGCAGCAGCTAAGCTTGTTTTAATGAGTGGCAGCGTACTGTCATAGGCTTCTTGTGGAATATGTACAACTTGGTTTTTAAGTCTGTTTTTGTGCAGGATAGACTGCAGCCCTTCCAGGATTCCTACCCATTTTCTCTTTTCATTCTCATTTTCTGTCAGGATCAGTAAAGAACAGGTCTTTGAAGGTGAGCCCAAGAGAGAAGCCGTCACCTTTTAATAGCCACAGAAAGAAAAAATTAATACCTGTATAAAAAAATCAATGGTTCATTTTGTACAAAAACAGATTTTAAGGCAGAGATATCCAAGAGTTTCTGGATACATATGTAGAAAAGGCATTTAACATTGTATGCACCTTAACATGGTACAAAGAGCATTTTAATTTTTTTTTTGTCAAGCTACCCTGACTACATATAAGGCTTTCACATGAAAAATATTCTGCTTTAGATAATGAATGTTAAATTCATATATGAACAAGTCTACATTCTTTTCCCAAAAAGATCTAATTTAAGACACACTGGTAGCATCTATACAAGATGCTGACTGAGTAGTAGCTTACTACTGCGCAAGTGTCGCATGGCACAAAGCATGATGCGATCCTACTGCGCAGAGTCCCCAAGAAGCACTAACACCAGTTACTGCGCAGTCATTTAGTACTTGTGTATGCAAGTATTAAATGATCGTGCAGTAACAACTGCACAGTCAGATTCTTGTGCAGACACAGTCACTAAGTAATGGGAACTTCTCTTTCCTGTAATGGATCCAGGGTACCATGCATTAATTTATCCTGAAACACAAGCATTTCATTCTCAATTCATTTCTATTGAAAATGGAAATTTTTCTTTCAAGAAAGCAGCATTTAAATCCAAAGACACCAAACTGAATTTAAATCCCGCAGGACTGAACCCCCAAGATTTTGCTGCTCAATGGCTTATTTTCAAAACACTTTGAATTGGGCTGAAGGAATTAGCAGCTCATTTCTAAATGAAACATTCTGGCAGAAATTACTTTTTTCTTTTTTTTTAATTTCGTCTAAAATGCCACTTTTTTGTAAAGTGAAACTATGGGGGGGAAGAGGGTTTGTTGCTAAAGAAAGATATGGAGATTATTAATTTTTCTCATTATGCACATGAATCTCTCTCTGAACAGACTGTTTTTAATAGGAATATAGGCTTTCAATTTTTTTCTTTCAATGTATGGAAGTACTAATACCATTAGGCTGCATCCTGTACATACAAGCCATAGAAAAAGACAGATCTGTCAATCACAAGCAAATCAGTATTATTCTAAAGCTAGCAGTAATAATAAAATCAGGAATAGTGGCTATGTTAATCAGAACACTTCAGCAATCCCCCAAGTCACAGAATAGAAACAAAATCTTCAGTTTATAGTCTTTATGCAAAAATGGAGTATAGATTGGCCTGGTTACTGGACATATTCCTGGGAAACCAAGTAAAAATTTACTTCTTTTTTTTTCAACTGTATCTGCAGAACCTTCACCACTTGCGTGGAAGGGCAGCGAGAGCTCCAGAAAAAACACTGAAAGGCAAAGACAATAGAAAGAGCAGAGGAAAAGAACTGAAGACACAGGCTTAACCAGGGGTGGGCAATTATTTGGGCCCATGGGCCACACAGGGAGTTTTGATGAATTATGGTAGGCTGGGTCAGCTCTCCCCTGCCAACTTAACAAAATTCCCTATGTAGGATGGGGTCACGGATGGGAAGCGATGCTCAGGAGCAGGTGGGTGAGGCCAGAATCATGGAATGGCGACAGCACGGGGCTGGGGCTCAGAGCAGACTTGTGATCTACTGCCTGCACGCCCCTGCGACAAGCGTGGGTTCTGCGGGCAAGGGCGAATTGTGGCTCTGCCCTGGGCCTGCGCTGTCACTGCTCCAAGATCCCGGTCCCAGACTTGGATGCAGTTCCATGCCTGCCCAGCTACGGACTCTGAAGATCATGGGGCAGGGGCAGCGTGGGGCTGGGGCCAGGGCTGAGCTGCTCCCTGCATGTCCCTGCCCTGTGGGGTGTGTAGGGGTTGGGATGGGGTGAGGGGCTCCCTGAGTGCTAGGTCGTGGGAGCTGGCTGGTGGTCAGGGGGCATATGCAGCAAAGCTCACTCAGGTGGTGTGGTCTGAGGCTGCCCCTGCAGTACTTGGCAGGGGGCTGAGTCCAGTATGCTCCTGTCAGGGCAGCTCCAGCCAGCATGCACAGCTTCTGGTAGGGCTGCTCCCAGTATGGCTGCAGCCACCTTGGTGATGCTCAACTCCCCTTGCCTCTAGCTGTGGCTCCTCCTGGCTTTAGCCCTTGCTGCAGTGCTCTGGGCAGGGAGGAAGCTTCAGCTGAGCAGCTCCCGCTCCCACTTGCCTTCCACCCACTCAGCTGCCCGCAGGTGGCTGCTCATTTTGCCATGGGGGCAGAGTGGGTGGATGGTGGCTGGGAGCTTGAGCCAGCGCCCCATGCCCTGGGGCAGGAACTGCCTGGCGGAAGCTTCCTCCCCAGCCCGAGTGGCAAGGCAGGAGCAGGAGGAGGAACTGCCGCTGGAGGCAAGGGGAGCTGAGCAGCACCCGGGCAGCTTCAGCTGCACCAGAAGGAGCCCTACCAGAAGCTGTGTGTGCTGGCCAGGGCCAGTGTGTGCAGGCTGGAGTGCAGTGCTAGCTGCCCCAGGCAGGGCTTGGCTCCATGCAGACTGCTGAGGGGGCAGCCAAGGGGCAGATGCAATCAGCTGAAGGGCCGGATCTGGCACACAGGCTGTATTTTGCCCACGCTACTTAACTAATGCCTGCAGTTTGTACAATTCTGCACCCAATAGCTGCACCTATGAAGGTATTTTGGTTCAACTTGAAATATTTTCCAAAGATACCCCCCAAGAACCATGTTACTGCCCTGCCTCAAAGTTTAAGACTTGCTTTTCCTTTTTTCTAAGTGGTAGCACAAAATATTCTTTCCATCAATCCATCTTTTGATATTGGCATCTTTCATGTGGCCTTCTCTGAGGAAAGTAAAGTCATACATGTCTTATAGTTTTCTTAGCAGTCACTAAGTAGCAATCCAGTATTTACTTGGAAGAACTCAAGTCTTCCAAGTTTAAGGTGATTTTTAGTCTCTTAAGTAGTACAAAGCTTGGCAAAATACTACATTTATTATGCGGATCTTGGAAGGGATGGCACTGGAGTAATACAGGGGAGTTTAAAAAATGGTCTCCCAGACACTAACATTTCATAACAGCACAAAAGCATTTCCTGGAGGCTTTAATAGCTAGCCTTTGCTTCCAAACTGATACATGATTCTAAAAGAGCAGTGTTAGAATTTGAGATTCAGGCATGATCCTGATGCAATGCATTTTCTATCTTGATCTAATTAAGGAGGCCCCAGGGAAGAACTGTATTACTTTGAAAATTGCCATTTTGGACTTCTTGTGAGTAGTCTTCTTCAGCAGTCCCTCGCAGTTGAGGCTGATCGTCTTCCATGACTGCCTTACCTGTGGGTCTGAAGATGGCTGATGATGCTGATCTGGGGTCGACAGACCCTGCTGCAACTCAGGCACGTGTTTCTGTGTGGGGTGGGTGGCTCCGGATTCCCGATTTAGTCTGCAAAATGCTGTTTCTGCTGCTTCTGGTTTTTCATCTCCTGTTATTGTTATGAGGTTTCAAAGTACTGAAATCCCTGCAGCACTCTTCCTCCATCTGGGGAGGTCCTGGGTGATAGTGTCCTACGAGTTGATGTTGGTATCACATTTTTTTCAAGTTGGCTGTGAAAACGTCCTTGAATTGCTTTCTCTGCCCTCCTTTTGAGTGTACACCTTGACAGCTGAGAGAATAAAGCCTGCTTCAGATGCCTGAAGCTAGACATCTGGATGACATGGCTGGCCCAGTGAAATTGATGTTGGATGATCATCACCTTGATGCTCATGGCGTTTGCTTGAAAAAGGATACTAATGTTGGTGCACCTATCTTCCCACTGGATTCAAAGGATCTTCCACAGGCAGTGCTGATGCTACTTCTCCAGCAACCTGAGATGCATATTTTTGAGTCCCTGACATCATTTGGGCTTTTGAGAATAGTCTGGGTCAGGGCATGGCCACATTTTCTGTATTAATAATAGAAGTAAACAGCGTCAAACATCAATGGGTAAATTCTGCCTCTTGGTCCATCGTTGAAAAGCAGTCCTGGAGGAGATGTTATTCATTGTGGATGAAGCTGTTTCTGTTCAAAACCTTAAGTGCCTCTTGTGCTTGCTCAGAATCTTTTGGTGAAGAGCTTCTCATTTTCTGTACATCGCTTCTCAACATCAGAGACAGGAAAAGTGGTCTCTGAATTGTCTTCTGTTGGGTTTCTTGAGATGCTGGACTTAATGAAACAATTCTTTGATAAGACCAACTTGCAATAGCCACATTGAATTAATCTCTTGTATCCAGCTATCTGCAGAATGGCAAAACTACCAATCTTTAAAGAACCTGGGCTGGAGACAGTTTCCAGGCATCATACTGTCCAAAACTCCCTCAAAAGCTAAATTACCCTGAAAATGTGTAGATGTCCTACCAACACAGTGAATGACATCTGTTTGTCAGGATTCTAACAAGTATATTTTAGCCATATATAGGATGCCACAAACCTGACAAAGAAACCGACAGCTATCTGTGGAAGGATCAAAACAAAGGTTCAAGTAACACCTTTTTCAATGAATAGCCTGTGACTCTATTCTTGGGTGGTCATGCCAGTGGAGTTTTAGTTTTCTTTTCTGAGCTGCATGGTCTTTAATTCAGTGATGTGGACGTAGTCAGAGAGCTCAGTTCAGTTAGACAGCCATTCTGTGCACACTACACTCGTAAAACATTCTATGTAGCCATCTTCAAAAGTTGTCTCGCATGCCTCGGAAAAAAAAAAAGGCTACTCACTGCTTTAAGAGAAGACTTTGGGCGGCAGCAGCAAGGGGAAATTAAAAAAGTTGGAAGACAGTATAAGGAGGCGGAAAAGCAATAAATAGAGGGATAAAAAACTCACTGCAGAAAATATTATCTAAAAGAGGCTAAAAAACTATAGTATCCCTCAAGCTGCTTCTACAAATAGGACAGAACATTTGTAGTTTTGCTTAGGGAATGGTATGAAGAACTGTGATTGCTTGCGATTGACAGCCCATCTGCTTCCATGCTCACTAAGGTGAAGTTCCATAATTGACAGGATCACAAAGAAGTATTTGCAAAGAAAAAAACCTCAGGGGATTAACATTTTGGCTATTTAGGA
Organism: Crocodylus porosus; assembly: GCF_001723895.1. Classification (NCBI taxonomy): domain Eukaryota; kingdom Metazoa; phylum Chordata; order Crocodylia; family Crocodylidae; genus Crocodylus; species Crocodylus porosus. Next base: position 99,237,665 of record NW_017728947.1, read on the forward strand.
CAGTACAATCTTCATCTTCTTTAAGGTTAAAGAATTTGCAGAAGTCATCTAAGAAAACTTAAATGTTTGGGTGACCAAACTAACACACTGAAGGTGAAATGGAACTCATGGAAAGTTATTACTCTTGCCCTTTAATGGTCCTCTGCAGTATATCATTATGACATATGTGCAAGTTTTATTATAATATTACATAACCAGTTGGAAGGCAGGCAAGATCCAGCTCTGGTTTCAGCCTGCTAGGATCAAAAGTCCTATGGTTCTAGCCAGAGTCCTACATAAATTAAGAAAATAAAAACCAGGATCTTATAATTCCAATGCAAAGTGAAAACCCTAATCACTGTATTTCAAAAAATCAACGTAATACTTAAAATTTATTACCAATTTTTATGTATTACAAAGCTACAATAAAAGGTACAGAAGACCTTTTGCACTTCACAGTTCACTTATGGAGAAAAATCAGACCTTCTTCCTTTGAATTTTCAAACTTCCTTTACCTGTTTATTTGGGTTATTTCTGCAATCTGATAAAAATCAAATTTTACTCTTTAATGAAAAACAACTCTATGGACAACTATGATGAAAATACCACAATACTAATACCTAATGTGCATTTTCTCTAAAAGAAAGGTTGAAAGTCATACCCTGAATATACAAGGGATGTCTTTACGGGTGGCATGTATTACGTCTGATGCCAAGACAGAGCTCACACAAAAATCTTCATCTCTGGTAAGAAATAAAACAACATTACTAACACGGCAATATAAAACTTTCTAAAGAAACTGATATCAGCCTCTTTGAGGGACTGCACCCTGTCATTATTGTGATAACACATAGCGATCTCTTGTGTGCTAAAAAAGGGACAGGGAGAAGGTTTCCAAAGGACCTTACAAATCTGGATTTTGGTCCAATAACTTATAGCATGCAGATGGGCCTGTTGCACCTGCATGGAGTCTTGAAGTGGCCAATGTGGATGGGCTCAGTCTGTCAGGACATCAGAGATTCATTAGGCCTCTTATGCCGAGGGTTTGGAAAGGGAGAGACGCTCTTTTAATCCATAGATTTTAGAAATGAATACCCATAGCTCAAAGTGAAGTTATCCATTGCAAACAGACATCAAAAGCACTCAACAGAACAGGTGGACTTTTTGTAGGTTTCAAATACAGGAGTGTGCTTATATTTTCAAATGGATGGAATTTCCTTTTTTTGATGATCACATAAACAAACAGTGTACATCACAATTATCTCAAGTGCAATTTGGATCAGGTCCTACCACAATGGGCATGTCTACTCTAGGCTCTTTAAATTGTACCTGGACAAGTTAATTACAACAGTTATAAATTCTCATGTAAAGGAGTCACGGACACTTGCTTCTGTAGTTGTGCATTTCAGTCCCATCTGCACTAGACTTTGCAACCAAGATGATTAACCTGCATTAAAAACACTACAAATCCCAGTGGAGACAAGCCCAAAGAAACAGCTTTTAATAACAGCTAAAGCAGAAGCCTGCTAAGAATCATGTCCGACTAAACTGCCCTAGGCATTTCATTAATGTGAATGCTGTTATTTGCAATGCCTCCACATTCCTGCTCCCAGTGTCAATTTACACCATGGATCTTCAGATGCCATGTAGGCTCAACCCTCTGACAGAATTACTGTGAGAAGAGAGCAGCAGTATGCTGCCCCTTGACATGAGTCTGTTTGGAAGGGACTGTAAATCAAGGTATTTGTATAAGCAGATTCCATGCTAACCAAAGACCAAGGTGCTGTCACCTTACAAGATGGGGCATTTTCTCTTGCCATTGTCACAGTAATCACAATAAATTCACATTTTAGTTCAGAAGGTAAAAAATTGAAAGAAAAAGACTTACTGAGGAAAAAAGTTTCTTAGGCTAAAACCGGTTCCATGTGAACAAAGACAGTGGGTGCTGGGATCATATGTACTGTAAATTGGTAAGTTCAGTGCTTTTTGGAACCTGTCTTCCTTTACTCTCCCCCCTGGCCCTGTCCAAAGTTTTCTGAAATGGCCTGTTCAGAGTAGCTCTTTCCCTATGCTCTACTTCACTGTGACTTGTCTGCCCAAGATACACATACAACTCACAAGAGGACATGAATTAATGTTGTTGTTTACATGAAAATGCAGTGCTGCAACCCCTTCTTTTTGCTCAACCTAAACTGAAGCCTGGTTTTGGAAGGCATAGATCATCTCAGAACAGAGCCCTTAAAATACAGGAGCCTTTTATTTACCATTAGAGAAACATTTTACTTAAAAAAAAAAAAAACAAAAAAAAAACACATTTTACACTGTAGCTAGTAAAACACCACAAACCTGAGATCCAACACTTGACTTGCAACAACTCCAGGCTGGGTGGATTTTCCTTCAGGCACATCATACAGAAAGAGTTTGCAGTCGCACACAACTGCATAGGCTCTCTGCCACCCTTTCTTAACTCCAGTAGGCTTTGGAACCTGCATGTAAATAGTTGCTTGCTTGTTATGTGGAAACTTGACTGGTCAGACATAGGAAGTGAGGACATGTAAAGCAGACTTCATGCTTCTTTAATGCAATGGAGTCTGACCACCCAATTTCAATTATACTTCCAAATAGGAGGAAAAAGTTGAAGAACAGCTGAATATTTCTTCATGAAGCTCCCCGTTTTCTGCTTTTAAGCTAGTTCTGCAATTCAGCATTTTGTAAGGCAAAATCAGGTTGTGTATTTAAAGAGATTCCACACATGACACACAACAAAATTCCACTATGTTATAGCACAGATTTTTTCCTGTACAAAAGTGTTCTGTCTCATTTTTGTGACAATTACAGCTGCCCCGCGCTAGTCCTCAAGTAAGATTGCTCCTTTATCCGTAACAAAAGGGTAAGTGTGAATTGGGCTAAGCCCCAGAGCTTCAGCATTACTTGGGGGATACAGTTAAGCAAGGTTAGGGTTTCTAGCAGCAAACTGCAAATATGGCTTGCTTTTGTATTAAGTTTGCAATTATACCTGGAAGAAAAAAACCAACCCTCTTCAGGTCCAAAGTCAAAGATTCTTACCTTGACGTAACCTTTATAGGCAGTTCCTATCCCTCTTTGCACATCTACTCCAAGAGGCCTTTTGGCTTGTTCAGGGGGTATAGGACAGACTTGAGGTGCACTGTCTTTGCAAGAAACATGGCACGCGAAGGAACACACTGGGTGCAAAAGAGAAAATCCAGGATGGAAGTCTTGTGAAGATTGATTAATCTTAACAGGTGATGAATATTTTCTACTCTTACAAGAAAGAAACCAGTTCATTAGATTGAAATAGCTCAGCAGTATACATGACAGCAGCACATTATGTTAGACGAGCATGCTTCTGATTCCATTTGTCATGACAGACTCCTAAACACCACTTTCTTTTATACACCCATATCAGGTAGGGCAGGAGCCCTGCCACCACTCCTCTTGCAGTAACCCAGCCTTCTTCTGAAGGAATATGGTTTGGGAAGCCCCACCTAATGTCATCAACACCAACTTCATTAATTCAGGTAGAAGATGAAGGAGGTAATGAAGAGTTTGGAGTTAAGATGGATATTGGGCAGAAAGCTATGAAATAAGATGGAAGAACAGGGAGGTGGCTAGGGTAAGTTAATACTGGACGGTGCTAATTTAATGAGTAAATAAGAAAAAGTGAGACAGTTAAAATAAAAAGGGAAATTAGATTCTACAGAAAAAGAGGACAGTTACATTATTATAACAGAAAACAAACTTTGCCATAAAATAAAAGAGGTTAATAGAAGAGTGTTAATATTATTGTGCTATAAAAAGGCACACACGTAGACAAGAATTTTTAAAAAAAGGGGGCAAACATCTACCCAACTAATTGGTGCATACCTTCCTCAAACTTCTGTGTGCACTGTCTATTTCAACTGCAACACTCAGAAGGAAAAGGACCTGTTATCTATAAAGCACCTTTCACACTTTGTATAATTATGCAAACATGGTGCTTTAACATGCACACAGCAAGAATGGTCCATATACTGATAAATTACTAAGTATTTTATACTGTAAAGTCATCAGCATCTAAAATGCATGTAGGGTGTAGAGTTGTGGGGATGGGGAGCAAGTGGAAGGGAGAACAAGCTAAGACAACAAGTCCCTGGAAAATGAACAAGGGGAAAGATGGAAACATCTCTTAAACCTCCTATTGCAAAACAAACCTGATATCAATTAGCTTAAGTACTATGACTTGGCATGGAAGTGACAATGGAGAGAGCAATGGTGGAATGCTTTGTTGTGGGGATAGGGGAGTGAGATTTTCAGATACACTAGAGCACAAGAGTGATGAAGGAGCGGTATGGAACAAAAGCAGTTACATGCAGCAGGAGACAAAAGGGTGCCTCAAAGTGAGTGCTGTTAGAACAGCAGGTGCTTCTGGTAGAGCTGAAGGGGGATGGGAGTTGACTACCAATCATCCGCAAATGGCCCTGAAGGCAAGAACAAGGAGGCTGAATACAATGCAGAAAGTTACCAATGGAGAGAATAAGGAGTGAACTGAGTTGGGCATAGCGACACCGGAATATAACTTTTGCAGTGTTTTTTTGGGACAGATTTGTTTGGACATGTTATGTCAGAGAGCAGTGACAGTAATCAAGGCGAAAGAATATTTAAGGCACAGACACATATTTTCACAGCAACACTTCTACTACAGATTACAACACTACAAAACAGAGGGGGGGAAGAATGGATTTTGAAAATACTAAGCTAGAAAAATTGACAGAATTTGATTACATTCATGACTTGTGAGTAAAAACAGACAGGCACATATGCTTCCCAATGTATAGATTAAGATGAGGACAGTGAAAACTGTTACATTTCAATTATGGCAACAACTTCTGCAGCATTTATTTCTTCATTTTACAGGAAGCCTGCTATAGTGATAGTGTTAGTAAAAAGATGGTGCAGGAAGATGGAATTAATAAATTTAAGTAACTTGAGAATTTCATTCCTCAACTGATTCAAATCTGCAGATGCAAGAAGGTAGGAAGAAAAAGATGCAACAGCTGTTTTTCCAGTGGAGTAACTTGTCGCTGTAGAACAAATTGTTTTATTTAGCTAAGTTACTGAACATTCAGAATTGTTACACTGACTCACCGTCACAGGCATAGCCTTGTCGAACTAATCCCACCATAAGAGACGTGCAGTGACTGCACTGAGTAGGGCTCGTGAAGGACTTGATGTTGAGTTGGTGAGCTTTAGGCTGAAAGATAAATTCAAGATAAACCAAAGCTACTTCATAAACCCAGGTTTCTTTTAAGTAACTGTAACATGTTAAAAGTGCTGCAAGTCAGAACTTTCTTTCCAAATAATACTGTAAGTGCTTTTACTTCCAATGCATACTCAAGATCGCAGCAGAACCAGAGTACAAATAAACCCTGCAAACCTACAACAGCCCAGTCTGAAATTCTCTCTCCCTTCTGGGAAAAACTAAAAATGACTGTACAACTTGCATTTAGGAACATTTAATTAAACAAACTTACAAAACAACAAGTGACAAACCAAGACAGGACAAAAGCAAACATACATTTGCACAGCTATTTGTTAAAAAAACCCCCAAAAAACAAAAAACCAAACCCTTTAGTTTGCAGAAATAAGGTGAACAAGGTCCCCCTACCTTTGGTACAGCTAGAGAAATGGATTGAATGGTGGGGGAGGGAGCAGCAGGCATCCTCTGAAGCCGAATTGATTCCTGAATCACAAGAAACTGCAGTTGAAGATAATTAAGCTTCAAGAATTTATTCTAGAATTGGAGTGGGTAAAGTTCTCTAAAATTTGCAAAGATTGTAAATGTAGATTGTAGAGTGTCTTGCCATTTCTAATTTACTGTGAGCAGATCATATTGGAAAGCACTCACAGGAAAGCCTGCACACTAACAACAAGGAGCAGTACAAAAAACAGGTATGAAAATGGAGTACATCAACATATACAGAACTGGAGGAAGATTCCACTCGCAACTGTTTGCAAAGCAGGTGCACTTAACACTGACAGGTGTCTATACACAAGCAAAAACTCAGAGCTAGAGTACGCCTCTTCATGGTGAATGATGTTTGCAATATATTTATAACATGTCACATGTATATAAAAGACTCTCAAGTGAATTAAGTCTGGATAATAAAATACCAGCTGCCTTACTTCTTGTTGCTGCTCAGCAGTCATGACAGAAGTAGATGGTGAGACTTCTGGTTTGGGACCTTGTGTTTCTTGCTCACTAACAGAACTCGTCTGCAGAAATAACAGCAAACAAATTAGATTAATGCTACAAGTCTGAAGGAATGGTCTTAAGTCAAAGTGAAATGAACCTGAACGTGGTTAAAGCTATTGACCTGACAAAAACAGCTTGCCCAGGACAACGTTTAGAGCTCTGTTAGTTTTTATAAACACTATTTAATATCTGTTTTTTAAAGACCTAGATCTATGCTGTATTGACAACATTGTATATATGGAGGCATCGGATTTAAAAAAAAAAAATCTACCAAATAGTAGATGGGACTGTAGCTGTAACAACAGTCTCTTCCCAGAAATCTTGAAGGTGTCTTTATGACATATTTGGATCCACCAATCATATTTTAGAAAGTTGTTTCTAATCTCCTGTGTACTGGTAGATGAAGCCAGGCTTTCTGGCAAACAATCCATAGGATAGTTCAGATAATTTACTGGCGTAGGGATTTTGGAGTGCACAGGAGCCACCAAAAGAAAGGTTCTCAGTGACTTCATGCAATTTATTTTTGATAGCTAAGAAGTCTTTCAAGAATTCTATAAATATAATTCTATTACACCGCTTAATAGGATGAGAGAATTCTAATGATAATCATATCATATTTCACTAATGTTGGTGATTAATATCCATCACAAGTTTCCTATTAAATTCACACTTACTCTAGCTACTACTAATTATCAGCACAAGGGGGTAGTATGCTACAATTCTGGAATTAAAGAACTAAAGCAGCTGGGTAGGAAACAGTGATACTACAGGATCGCACTCTGAGGCTATAATGGAGATTGTGATTAACAAACATGTGATTAAAACTTTTTAAAAATGATGTAATTAGCAGTGAAGACTGCTGAGTAATGAGTCAGTCATTCTTCACACTTGAGAGGGAAGATAGCTCAATACAGTTATAGCACACTGAGTACATACAGATATTTTGGTATATTCCAATTGGTAGTGACATACTGATGAATTAAAAATAAATAGCAAGTTAGATATCATTGTGCAAAATACAATGTTAACATGATAAAACAAGATTCATCTTTAGTACAAATATTGTCAAGATATCTTAAAATAGTCAGCCTGCAAAGAGGTTTAAATAAAAACTAAACTAGTTCTACTTAGTGGGTTAATTTGTATGAAAAGCTAAAGCACAAAAAAAATCCACTAGTTTTAGGATGCCATTTAACAAATACAGGTCACAAATGCAGGAGGCAAAACTATCACAACAAGAACTTACTTCTTCCCAAAAGGCTAGCAGAGAGGATGTAGATGAAGAAGAAACAGAATCCTTTGTTGTAACATGAGGGATAAAAATGATCACTGATCACCCACAAGAGAACTTCAGGAGGTATATTAGTAGGCTAACTAAATAAAATGTTTACGTGGCAACCTGATATGTGCATAAATTAAATTGGGAGGAAGATCAAAGGGAGATATATTGTCAGTGTACTTTAAAAAAAAGTTAATGAAAACTGCTGACTAGAATATTCAGTATTCTACTCTGTAATTCATTAGGAAGTGATACTTAAACTTTCCCTAACATCTACACATTTACAGCAGTTTCTGATACAGGACTGTGGTTTAATATGCATTTAGTGTTCTATGTATTAGAGCCTTAAATACATTCAATTTCCTTTTCTAATAAAGTCAAACAGCAATTCAAACCTTATTCATACAAAGTGCTTTTACAAAAGTCAAGTTTTGCTTTAAATCTTGCTTTTTAAAAGTACTGCATGTAACTAACATCACAGAATGTCCCTGCATTTTCTCCCTGGCAACAGCAACAACTTGAAAATAATATAGAAAGCACAGTATTTCTATGGCAGCACCTCCTAAATACAAAATGTAGCTAGACAGCATGTTTTAACCCTACTGTACAACTACAACTCCATAAAATAAGGGGATTTAATATTACAGTTTTATCTCTAGAGTGCTCATGATTGTCATTCTGAATAGTTTAAAATGTTTAACAAAACATATCCAGAAACTCTTCAAGGATCAAGAATTCATAAAGTAAGGAAAAGCAATTCACTGTTGTATAACAGCTGCCTCCTCAGGGGAAGTACAAAAACTTTACAAATGCCTGACCTGAGCCACAATTTGTACAACTGGATTTTCCAAAGATCGGTGGGTGTATCAGGACAGCAACATGCCAACAACAAATTTTGCATCTGGATTCTACCAACAGTGGGAGTCCTCTGTGTCTCTTTCCAGTATCTTCTACTATAACATCCCCCATAGGAGTTCAAAGCTGAGTCAATGATCTTATCTATTAGTCTAGACCCGCCGGGAGGGCAATTATTTGGGCTGGTGGGCCACTTAATGGGCTTTGGTGATGGGTGACCTCCCTCTCCCAATCCCTCTCTTTTAAGGGCTGCAACCAGTGCAGAAGCTTAAACCCACCCACAGCTTTAGCACCCACTTTTCTCTCCCCATCTCCCAGAGTCCACCTGCCTGCAGCTTTGGCGCTCCCTCACTCCACCCCCACCTGGTCTGGACCCGGAAGCTGCTGGCCAAGTCCACAGCTGCCCACATGTGGCCAGCAGCTTCCAGAGCTGGAGCTGCCACCTACCTGTGAACCAGATCCATTCCCTTGGTGGGCTGGATCCAGTCCACAGGCTGTATTTTGCCCACCTCTGGTTTAGACCCCTTTTGTGTCTTATGAATGCATTTTCTTGGGAAAATGCAGCTGTTTGTGATGTCCTTTCTTTTGTCTTAAATGTCAGAGCTAATTAAGCAAAAAAAAAGAATGCATTATTGAGTCAACAAAAGTTCCAAGCTAGACCAGGGCTGGCAACCCACGGACTGTGGATGTGGGGCTTCAGCCACAGAAACTCTCTCCATGCTGTCTTGGAGAGAAGAGGCAGCAGCCTCCAGGTCCTAGCACTCAGCCTGAAACCTGAAAAGACTGCTGTCTGCTGAACCAGAATATTTCACATTGTCCTTCTTTGTTTACACTGAAGTAAGACTTTGGGAATATTTCCCTAAGTTACCGAAAACTAAAGCTAAGCGATATGGCATTAACTGGAGAAGAGGATCCATAACTTGACTTCTTAGGCTAGGTAATTTGCTTTTCATATTGTACTTCTGACAGATTCTAATTTATTGTTTATTGTCCATGCATACCCTTTAGCTAATTCAAAAACCATAGGCCACTTTTTTGAAGTCAATTAGTTTAAAACTTACTCTAAAAGTCAGATCACGTGGAAGGGGTGAGGTGTTGAAATATTCAAATATTGAATCTTGGAAATCGGGAAGTTTGAGACCTGAAAAAAAATTAAACCCCCCAAAAACCACATTAATTTTACTCAAAGAAAAAATTGATACTGTTTAATACGAAAATGATTTTATAACTTAAACTTAATTACCTGCATCTGTTCTGTATTTTTCTTCCAGTTTTTTCTTCAAGACTTCCATCTCTTCAAACAGCTCCCGATTTATTTTTTCAGATTCCTTCAATTTACTGAAACAGTAAAATGGAAATCTTTAACGTTAAAGAGCAAGTAATTAGGATTAAATTTTTTTTTTTTTTTTTTTACTGGAGATCTCATTTTCTTTGAGCACTGGCAATACTTGCCCTGTTATTTAAGACCAATTAATTGTCAGCTTTACTTCACTAAATCTTCATTTCTTTTACAGCTTAATTTAAACATTGCAATATTCATACTTTATATCATGATGAAATGTTCTTGGCATAACAGGGAAATTTAAATGTTTGTTATTTTAACAGGTGGTTAAGAGTAGCACTAAAGGTAACAGCCTGTAACATATTCAAGCTGAACAAGTTATTTATTACCTTTCAAAGGATATGTTTGTATCTTTAACCTTTCGCAGCTCTTCTTGAACTAGTTGTTTGGCACGTATTTCTGCATCAAGAGCAGACTGCAATTCCAGCCTGGCTGACATATCCAGCTTCTGGCTGCGCCGCACTTTCCAAAGTGGATCCTGCAGAGGGGTAAGTTATGGAACATGAACATCAACTCCCAACATTTCTTTTCTATTCTGTTTGTAAATACCAAAGGCAGATAAAACAAGACCTCCCCCATTTTGTCCTTAAAATCTTTGCTTCAATCACATATTAATCATTTCACTGTCATAAGTTTAAACTAATAAAGTCAAATACAGACCACCAGTTAAAACGTGTAACAACTTTCAGGAAAGCCAAGATTAAAAACAACTATCAGCTCCTGTGGGATGCTCCATCTGCCCCAGCATTGCAGCTTTCATGAGCTGCGCCTGGTACCTCAAGGTATATAGAAAAAAAGATTTACAGCTGTGTCTATGGCCAAATCACTGATTCTCCAAATCAGCATCAAATCTTCATATTTGGATTTGGCCGAATCGAATCGAGGATAGTGATCTAAATCAATCAACTGAATTACTGTCCTCGATTAAGGCCAAATCTGAATCGAATACAGCCCATTTTTCACACCCCTAGCGTGTATGTATCAATCCCAGGATATTTTTGTCCGAGGGCAAACACATACATAGTTTCTCCAGGGACAAATGCAACATCTGCTCCTACAGTTCTAGAGCACATGCCTAAGTGTCTATACATTTTTTTTTAGTCTTACTCTAGATTATGCACTAAATTTAAGATACAAACTAGCTCTGCACTTACTACCATAGAAATGGTGTTCTTTAGGACAGCAAAATTTGAGGTTTCCCAATCCCTAGAATTCTCAGACTTTCTAATGTGGACTATAACTTGGATGTTATCTTAGGGATGTCTCTCCACCCAGTTGCATTCCATTTGCAAACAGAACAATGTTTTTTTGTTGGTTAAATAAAATTTAACAGCTGAAAACCGGGAAAGAACACCAAATTATCATCCTGGTGTCCACAGATCACCAGCAAGTAACTAAGAGACTATAACTTGTTAAATGTTGACTGATTTCCTAAATATTGACTGCAATTTGTAATTGATAAATTAAAACAGAATTTGCTGGGGCTATCCAATCAATCTTGTATTGTTTATTGCCAACATGAAAAAACAGACAACAGACAAAAAGAGAGCTGTTACCCTTCTTCAAACTGACTCCTCTTGCTGTTGCAGTTACCTTAAGGCTGGACTGTTACTACTGTTGCAGTTATCTTAAGACTGGATGCTCCTTCTCTGAACAGGGTTTTATTGTCAACAGCAACAGACACATTTTGCTCTCATTATAGCCTAAATATATCACAACAAATTTCTGAGGCAGGGTCTTTTTTGCTCTTCATTTGTTCAGTTCCTACTACAGTGGGCCTTGGTCCATAACTACTGCTCCTAGATATTACAAAAATGCCACCAGGTATTATTAACCATTTAACATCTGTCTGTGATGGTGCATTAAAATATTCTCTTTTGTTAACACTAAGTGTTTTTTGTTACTGAATTTTTTAGTCTGGTTTTAAGACACAGTTTACAATTATGCCAGATATGGACAACAAGCAAAATAAAGGATTTTACCACATTCTAACTGCATTGTTAAAATGGGCATCACAAAATGGTACAATTAGAAGCAAAGCACTGTCTAATTCATAAAGATCTCAGGTTGTCAGTTCAGTATACTCTTTTTTGATAAATGAACATGGAAAAATTTGAAGCCAAAGTGCAAGTATTTTCAACCTCATGAATTAGAGCAATTTCTAACCACTTGCAGTTGACTTACTAATGTTCTTGATCCCAGACTGGAGCTTCGCAGCGATTCTAGTTCTTCTGTCATCTTGGAAGCCAGTGCCTGAAGGTATCCACGGGCATCCTTCTCATCACTTACCCTGGTGTGTAATTACAAAGCAGTTACTTAAGCATGACCTTATTTACAAGCTGGAAAAAATATAAGCGTTGATAAAACAAGCTCAAATATCATGAAACCCTTGGGAAAAGGCAAACAGGTTCCCAGAAGCTAAAAAGAGGGCTTTACCCACATGTCAACTGTTCTGCAGTAACTACCTCTATGCATATTCACAGCAGGCTATCACGGTTTATGCTTCCACATACTGTGGGATAAGCGTGCGCATGTAGGTAGTTATGGCACAGCAACCCCCTTTTTATAGCACCGTAAGTTGGCTGTACATCCCTATGCTAACTACCAATATCAAAAGAATATCAATATACTATTTAGGGATACAAGATAACTGGGGTTTAAAATTGTTCCTGGCTCAGGATTTGAGATGTTGTCTGCTTGTGCCTCCTTCAGGTCTTCCTTCCAGCTGTTTCTCCTGTTTCTGCATGTACCTTCAGTAAACTGACAACTTCCCCTCTAGCAGTCAACTGGAACTGCACCAAGTGGCAGCTCTACTGTACGAGCCTGATTTGCTTATTCCTTGTATAGCTAAGAGCTCATTTCTATGGATCTTCTCCAGATCCTCTCCAATGCTTAGAAGGGCAGATAAATACGCATTTTGCTAGCTGAAAGACTTGCAAGGTCAGCCCAGGGTCATGAGACTTCTGGCTGAGAATTGTAAATCTGCAGACATTGGTTTTAACTGTTCAGTCTCAGGTGAAGAAGGAATGTTAGCACACCTGTAATCAATGTTTATGTGCACTGTTCGTGTCTGTTTTGCATTCTGGAAACACTTACCTATGGCACACAAACTCAAAGCAGGGGCAGGCAATTATTTTGGGCCGCTTACTGAGTTTTGGCAAGCCATCGAGGGTTGCATGACAGGCAGCCAAGGGCAGACAAATATTAATTTTCCAAATTTTTAAGGGGCCCTGCAGGCCAGACAGAATGGCCTGAGGCTGCATTTTGCCCACCCCTGCGATAAAGCATTAGTTATTTAAGCTAAGTACAGATAGTCAGAAAGTCTAAGGCTGAATCAATGCAATTTTTGCAGGTTAGTCTAAGCTGTGTAGATTGAACTGATAAGCAAATGAACAAACATTCATTTTTGACTCCAGAAATGCAGCCACATGCCTACAATGGCTTAAGCCAAAAACTGGGGTGGGAGGCACTAGAGCATGCCTCCCTGCTCTGCTGGAGCAGACAGCTTGGGCCAAGGCTAGCCTGCCCATTTTGCAAGGGGAGGGTTTCCAGGTAGGTTCAAATCATCCTGGGATGCTGGGGAACTGTGAGTTAACTTGAATCTGGAGGGGATCTGGGACAGAAATTCAATAAACTGATTTAACCTAAATCAATTAAATCTGATACTACATCCATCCAGGTTTCTCTTAAACCAGTTTTGGCCATTCTGAAAGCAGTTTCTGCGCACTGAACTTCTGTTGCGTTACAGATTTGAACCAGTTTCTGATCATTCCAGTTTGTGCGCAATTTCTGTCCCAGCCTTACAGACTGTTTGAGAAGAGGTGGCTGTCTGGGTATATAAATGTTCCTGGGAAATATAAGTGTCGGGGAGGGGGGGGCGGGGCTGGGGCTAAGAGGAACTGAGCTTTCTGTAGGAGATGGAAGGCAGAATCCTTGAAAAGATTCTGCATCATGTCCCAAGCTCTGAATATCCTTGCCGTTATCTCAAATGTATTGCCCACAAATTCTGGAGCAGAACACACAAATTAATTATTAAAATAACTAACGGTAAAGTTTGATGTAGCTAGGGCTAAACCCTCTCTGTCTTGAAGTTAAAAGTATATAGCTCTAATTTGCTAAAAATCACAATTCAATGAAAATAGCCTTACTATCTGCTCTCCTGGAAACTAAAAGGCAAAACAGACCATTGGTAATTACAAGTGTGTATTTTTCCCTTATCTCGCGAATGTAGAGAAGACTTGGCTGCACTTGAGAGTTCCACCTATATTTCAAAAATTGAAAGATGCTGTCTGGCTCTTTGACTTGCACGTACCACTGAATAATTTCTGCAATCTGAGCTTCCCAGTGGGCAACCGACTCTTTCTTCGCTGCCAGGTCTTGGAGCTCATCTTCTAGCTGCCTGTTTTGTGCTGTTAATTTATCCACAAAGGAACAAAGCTGAAATGAAAAATGAGCAGTTTCCACCTGAAATGTGTCATTTTCAGACTCATTTTGTTTGTGCAAATTCCATATACATAAACACTCTAGGCTATTAAAAGGTTCTGCCACATCACCCAAACGTTTGGAAAACACTGTCAGATTCTACAAGCGCAACATCTAGGTACTGCATGTTCAGTTGCCATTTCTGATTAGGGAACTGAACAGGTGAAAAGAACAGAGAGAGACAAGGAAAGCATCAAGGACATTGTGTGCGATGCATATTTAATCTTCGGCAGCTAAGAAAATGGGAGGCTGTTGGGGTGACCCCCGCCTCCACCTTTCTTTCCCCTCTATTTTTTTTCCTGAGGGTCAGATGGAGAAGCAAGTAGCCCCAGTGAACTATTTTATACATAGTATTCCTCAATTTAGCATTGGGGGGCCCAACACCTCATGTGGAACAAATAAAGAAAAAGCTGATTTGCCCAGTTCAACTGGATCTGGCCAGAATGACTCTTATTCAGGCAAACAAAAAAGGCTCCCTCTTTTAAAGAACAGTTATGGTTTTTCTATGCTCAGTGAGCACTAGGGAGAATTATCACAACAGAAGAATGAATCAGAAGCAAATGAAATGCAAGGAAAGAACAGAATACTAGTTTTCAGGAAGAATACCCATACTTGGCTTCATATAATGCCTATACTAATAGAATTACCCTTTCATTTTCAGTTGTCAGCTTTTTGTTATCTTCTAAGAGCATGCCTCTTTCCCGGTCATATTTCTCTTTTATTGTTCCTACAGCCTCCTCCATCTCACTGTGCCTGAGGAAAAGTTAAAAAAAGAGCAAGAATTTACAACCTGATGGATCACTGGGAGTACTGAGGCAGGAATTTCAAGGGTGTGGAAGGGAGAGTTAAGTGCCCCACACCTCACTGACTACCTATGAAATGCAAAAAATACCACACAAGTTTCCTAAGCCAACTGGCTGAATTCAGATCCTCACCTCTCTCGCTTTGCTTTCTCCAGTTTATCTTTTAACATCATGATCTCTTTCTGAAGAGCTAGCTGATGGCTCTCTGAATCATGCACTTCCTTTTTCACGTTTTTTACTTCTAAGACATGAGATGCCTCTCTCCTGACTAGCTCCTCTTCATAAAATAAAATTTTCTTCTCAAGCTCCGACTTCATTTTGGAAAGCTCTTGTTGGTGTTCTAACGTAGCTCCTGCTGCCCGGCCTCCTTGCTTCACCTGCAAAAACAAAAGAGCATAAATTATCAGGAAAAATACGACAAGATTCTTTTAGTGTTGAAAGAATAGTTATGATTTAAGGCAAACAGATTAATAGCCATAACAACACGGTTTAGGGGAAAATAGTTTGATAAAAGTGAGTAGATTTAAGATTAGTAAATTTTATACAAACACTCTCCTCAGAGGAAGGACATGCAAATGTGCCACAAATGTTTATGGTTGGATAACCAAATTTATCACAAGTCTTGCATTATAAAAATAATGTAACCTTTAATGTTTCAAGCTCATTTTCCAGCTGCTTGGAGAAGAGCTCACTGTGCTCACGGAGCTTGCGTTCTTTTGATGCTTCTGCTACAACTTCTTCAAGTTGAGCTTCCACCTAGGAATAAAAAAAATATATATCAGAAGTTGCTTTAAAGGCAAGCTAGACATAGCTATATCATTTCTTCTCCTCCCTTCTAAGACAGTTTTTGGGTCTTTGGAACCATCATTCATCCTTACTACCCTGTGTAAGGTATTGAGTGATGAATTTGCAAACACCAACACAGATTATGAAGGCCTAGAGGAAAGCATCATGGATGAAAAAGTGGCAACATGTGGACACATTCTACATGCACAGGGCAAAAGAGAGAGCAGTCAACAACAATAGCAAGGCCCTTTGTGACTAACCCGCTCCTACTTCTCCTTTGTTAATGAGATGTTGAGCACTGCCTCAGCTTGGCCCAGGATGCCAGTACCCACTGCAGCTTTGTTAAATTTTCAAACAAGCATTGCCATACTTTTTGCAGGACTACCACCCTCACTATGAAGAGAGTGACCAATAGTGTTTCAGCTGTTTCCTTGTATGGCCCCTCCTTTTCTGTAATCTCTGCTTGGGACATTCTCTATTTGTACGTATCCTGGTACAATGGGCTCCTAACCCATGATTATGGATTCCAGACACTACTTCAATAACCAGTGAATAAAATGATGGTGATGTTGTATCAAAGGATAAAAATACAGCATTTTTTTAACCTACAGCCACTATAAATAGCTTAAAAATGACTAGCTAAAAAGGACAAGAAAAATAAACTCTGGTTTGCTTGCTTGTTTGTTGCCTGTCCCAACCACCTCTCCCGACAGCAACAGAAAGAAGAAAGCATTTACAGGGAAGGAAATTAGCACGGGTACTGGAAGCCCAACCTGCTCTCACCTTTGATATATATTAGGATTTCAGTGCGATTGTATCTCTACATCTAAATTAACAAAACAGTTGATCAATTGAGTGTATAGCAAAAATATTTTTTTACTGGATTACAAGTAATTAGAACTTCTAAAAAGAGAAGATAATCTCACTCCTTGATAAATTCCTAACATTTAAAGATGTGTTTAACATCTATTATGCAAACTGAAATATGATAATGGGCAAGAGGTGCCAGCCCAATTTATACAGCTTCACATAGATCCAGATTATAGTTAATGCTCCTGGCTTTTCTATTTTATTAATAAACATGATGCAACTCAAGAGTAAGCAGTGGCTGAAACATGCTATTAACTATTTTGCCAAACTACCTCTTTTCTGGCTTTCTCAGATTTACGAATTTCCTGTCGCATAGAATCAATTTTCTGCATGATCACTTCCACCTCTTCCTCTTTATCACGAAGCTGTCGGGAGACCTTCTGTTTCTGAGAGCGCAAGTCTACCATCCTTTCACTGAGCTCTGAGAACTCCTGCATGGCTAGCTTTCTTTGCTGATGAGCATCCTTCAACTCTTTTGATTGTGCCTTTAATCTTTCTGAAGCTTCCACAAGTTGCTGGTAAAAGGAGGAGGAAAAAAATATTAAAAACTGGATTTTGCCTCTCCAAAGAAAAAGGGAACAGGATAAACTGACTTAAAAGTTCAACCACCTTATGAAACTTCCAAATAGCAGGTATACAAACTGCTGCTCCTAGTTGCAGTCAGATTTCAATGGAAAGAAACTAAAGAAAACCAAATCTCAGAATTAAACATGATACTGTTTTACATATAGCGATCCTCTGGGCTCAGCTTATTTATCCCCTCTCATACAATATAAATACATAAATTCAGGGGAAAAAAAATCATATGCAACTTGGCTAATTTGAACTATATACTTCTGCCACATTTACTGAATTACAGTGCACTCACTAACCTACAAAGCAGATACTGAAGTCAAGAGTAGCAAAGCTGCTTAAGTCTGCTACTCACATCCTTCAGCAAATAAGCCTTAACAATGGTTCAGAGAGAACACGTTTAATAGAAACTACTGTAAGGCCAAAAACTCATTTTATACAGTAGACACTTTAGGCATGCTGGCCTGTAAATCATTTCTGCTGAACAAATATGGCTACAAAACCTAGACGATGCTCAATATTAGTTATCTGACAACATATTGATTTTTGTCATGTCTGTGAAAATACAAAGTCACTTCAGTAATTTTGTGAAGTGTTTAAGTTTAAGATAATCAAAGTTTGACTCATCATGGGTTAAGTATAAACATTTTAAATTAAGACATTCAGCTTCTTTTAGAAAATTTGGAAGGTTTCAATTATAGGGATATAATATACTTAATATTGTATATTAAGTCTACTCAACTATTTAAAACACTTTAAGAATGCTTATTCTTTTGTTCCTTTATCAAAAAAGAGAAATTTGTTACAAAAAATAAGGAGGTTCAGTGATGAATGGTTATTAAGCTCAGTTAATTGGATTAAATGCTTTGCATATATGTTTTATTATGTTTGGAATTCACTTACCAGACACAGATTTGTAAAACAGTGAAACTTGTTCTGCTTTAGGAAGTGTTCTCCTCCCCTCCCCCCCAAATAATTTCCATATATCCGGAAAAATAGTCTGCTTTAGCTTTGTAATTACACTATCCATTGGCCAGGGCAGTTTGGTCTCTCATTACATGAGTTTCTAACTTACTGGCATCAAAAGATGCTATGAATGCACCAAAAAAGGAAGAATGGACTAATGTGTTTAATACTAACAAAGAGCAGAAGTTTTTCTTAATTACCTGAATGCCAACCAATGGACAATACAGAATACATATCTCCTTGGAGCTAGTATCCACCTTCCCACTCTATTATTTATCAAATGAATGGATGCATTAATGTACCAACATATTGAAGAAAGGAAGAAAGCAGTGGTTTCAAACATTATTGTCATGCTCTTTTCTAGACAGTTCCATTCTTGAGTCATTTTAAGTAACCAGGGGAAAAAGGTATACACGTAGGACCACTACCTTATGAAGGTCCTCCTTCTCCTGTTTTTGTATTCTGCACTGCTTTTCAAGTCCTTTTACTCTGTGTACGGAGTCTTCATGTTCTTGGCGAAGTACCACTGCATCTGCAAGCTGTCGTTCTAGCTTACTGGAATCTGTACAGAAATTCAAACTAAGTTTGATCGCTCCCAAATTTGTACCAACAGCATGTGTAGCAATGCTGCTTGATCATGCCCTTGTAAACCTTTTAAGCGTAGCACCTGAGCAGCACAAGTTGAATACATAAGCCCTTCAATGCAAGATGGAGGCTTTTTTCAGCAAGAGTGAGAAAATTATTTTACTTAACTTTTTGTCAAACTATATTTGGTCAGAGCTGAAATGTTTCATGGCAGCTCTGAAGTTGGGGGCCCAAAGGAGTTCTCGTCACATCCTGGCTGTGATGGTACTAGCCTGAGACATGGAAAATGTAGCTTCAAGTCCCAGCCTGTCTGTTTCAGGGGGATCAAAGTGAACTGGGATTGAAAGACTCTAATCTACAACACAGAACAGGAATTTCACCTCTATTTTCCATAGGTCGGGCCACTGCCTTCATCATCCACATTCTAATGTTTGCATGTACTTTCAAATATTAAAAATCAAACTTCAAACTAAGTTTGAATCATCATTTCAATCCAATTCCTTTTTTTTGTGGGTTTGTGCCACACCCACTAGACCATCACTCCTTTCAATACATTATTTAGGTAGGCCATTAGCAGGCAGAATTAATTTCTGGGGCACTGTCTGGGGAATCTGTCCTCTTACATACTCCTTCATATTAATACTTGTTTACTTGTTATCTATCTTTATAACGTATCTGGTATTTGCTGTAAGCTACGTTAAACCTCTTTGGGGGAGAGCTGCACAAAAATTCTGCTAAGTAAAAGACCCTCATACTTCACAGCCATGTACACGCAGGGTACCATGCTCCAACTACAAGAGCAAAGCAAGTTCTGAAAGAACAACATTTAGAGATGGTCATGGATATTTTACTTCAATGTTGTGGAACAAGAGGAAGGTTTAGTTCTGACTATGATAAGGACATCTCCATGAATTATTTGCTTTGTATGAAGGAAAGTCAAGAGGATAGAAAATTTATGCTAATTGATTGTGTGCTAAATTAACAAGGACACAAATCCCCACTGCCTAAAGGAAGAAAAAAAAGAAAGAAAGAGTTGAGGCTTGTGCAAAGAGGATGACGACAGGTTGATGTCTGTTGTTATTTGCAAGCGATACACAAAAACAAGCGTGCACCTGTGGCTTTCTTTCACCTAACGTAAAAGCTAGTGTGTGAAGCTCTGCAAAATAGTGTTATTAATACTACAAGGTAGAAAGTTTACCTACTACTTAGTGAAAAGCTGCTCATACCCTCTTAGGGTTTTTAAAATCTGATTTCATGTTTTCTGGAAGGTGTCTACATGTACAAATGCAAACATGGTGGTCAAAACTGCAGTCTTAATTTTCAGGCAAGACTGGAATAATTGCATTCCTTTCTTTGACACAGCTCAGTGAAATTGTAGGGAGTTACTTCACATTTATGATGAAGTATCAAACCAATTATTTTCAGTGTTTTCCTCAGCTGTAGCCAAGACCAGAAAAAAACAAGTACTAAGAGAAGCAAGATGAGGAGAAAAGGATATCCTAGGGTTTTTAGGGAAAGGATATATTCAGAAAATATCCTATTGAATGTATTTAGCCAATTTTTGTATTCTTGACTCCCCGGAGGAATATCTACCATCAGGCTAAGGAAGTTAAGGGGAAAGATAAGCATTTATTCAAAACACTAAAATGTTGCTTAGTGGTAAGCAAGCCATAAAATATTTTTTCTTCGCTTTTGTGTTCATGAAAACTTTTTTTCTACTTACTCTGAATAAAATGCATATTGATAAACCCAGCATTCTGGCTACTAAGACTAATTACTTGTACGATTCAAGCCAGAATGTTTGGCCTGGCTGGCAAGTACTTACCTGCTATTTTGTTCTTCAAGCGCTCGATTTCTTCATTTAACTTTTTGATTTCTTTATCACAGTTTGCATGTACTGTAACACGAGCTGGAGTATGAAGGGACTGCACAGTTTGTGTAGATTCTTAAGTTGAGGAAGAAAAAAAACCCATCAGGCAAACTACATGCATTCTGCTGCTTCCTCATGACTTGAACCATACATCCCAGGTACTTTATGTAACCAACCTTGCAGTTTTCTGTTCAAATCCTGTTTCTCTTGCTCCAGTTTTCGTATCCTCTTTTCATAAGCTTCTATTTGCGAGCTGTTCTCCAAGTCGCGTTGTACATCTTTATCTTTGGTTACCGCATTGGACTGCATTACACTTCTTAATGAGCCCCTGTCAGATAAACAGCTGCAAACAAAACACAAATTATTTTCAGTGAGTACTTGCAACAACCTGTAGCAGTTCCTTGTATTTTTTGTTGAATTCTGCATCTGAAATGACTAAGCAATGCTTATTATCTCAGCATATCTACCAAGGTTATGAAAAAGTATACAAGTCACCTTGCATTTGGGAGCCTGCATCATGTTGAAAAGAGCCTAATTCAAATTGTTTAAGTGATCTAGCTGTTTTTGAAAAGTTAACCCAATCGCAGCTTATCATTCTTAGCACTAAAATCCTTCAAAATATCTACTGCTGAGATGCAACAAACAAGAAATGCCAACAAGCTTGTGGCTGTTCAGAAAAACTCCATTAGGACAGAATTACTACCTATTTACAACTGTACATCAAGAGCTACTATACAGATTTTAATATGATCAGAACAAGCTACGTAAAACAGAAGCTTGAAGTGATCTAAATACTTTCCACTCATCCACAAATATCCCTTTGATTTTCTTTAATGAAAATAAAGCTATTAACTACAAAACAATATTCATGTTCCTCTTCTTTAGCTACACACTTTTAAAAGAGCTATCAAGCCAAAAATGCCCCATAAAGTGTTTTCCATGTTCATTTGAAACTGAACTGGATTTTACCAAGCAATAAATTAATCTGCTGGCTAACATATATGGGCAGTAGGTTGTGTTTTTTTAAAAAAAAACAATAGTGAAATAAGCTATCATCAATGTGACAGTACCTATAAAAATATTATTTCATTTGTTTCTCAGAACGCACTATATTCTTGTATTCTTTTGCCATCTCTGTAGCTGGGATATACTGTTGCTACGTATATTCGTACAATTATACAAGTACCCCAAAATGAAAAATGTGCCACCATCTTACAGTTTATTTCAAGTACATGGAAAGAAACTAAATGTAAGCACTTAATACCTGTAAGTTAAAAAACCCAAAAGTTTAAATATACTTTAAGAACAGCTATTTATCCACAGCCAGGTGACTTTTAGACTGCATGTGAAAAAATAAACTCGAGTTAGCCCCACTGCAGCCATGCATTTAACAAAGAACTTCCTTTTGCCTACCTGTCAGTTGTGTATGTAAACCCCACAAAGGGTAAATGTAATCCAGAGAACCCAGTATGAGAAGTTGGTGGCACCACTTCCTGCATAAAAAAGAACATATTTGAAAACAAAGAAAACAACAGATAAATGCTTTTGTTTGTGCCTTCATGGTCAGAGTAAGGCTGGTCTGCGGAGTTTGTCTACCGACGCTTTCAGAAGAGTTAGAGTGCAATAATTCCTTGATTAATCTCCTGAGAACAATGTAACAAATATATTAAAAAGCCTCTCGTTATCCGAAACTTAATTTAGAAGAAACAATTAGTTTTGATGCGTCTAAAATGTAATGCACTGGTAAGTTTTTTTTTTATTTTTAAAGCCCACCATTATAAATTGGATGCTTATCTTGCTGGGATCCTATGATCCCAGCTGACTTCCTGCCCTTTGGGCAGGGGGCTGGACTTGATGATCTCCCAAGGTCTCTTCCAGCCCTGATGTCTATGAAATCTATGAAATTATAATTAAAAGTAATGGGAAACTAAACCAAATAACTGTAATAGTGTTTCTGTCCTAGGTGTTATAATAGGCAACCAATTAAAGCACAAATCCAGAACTCTCAGTTTAATCACTGCATACTTTGCCAAGACACTATCAGGAACATGCCATGTATTTCCCTCTGCTCTTCCTAAGAAATTCATTCTTAGAAGCTAATAGGAGACTGAAAATGTGGGAAGAAAGGAATTCCTATGTGGAGTTCCCCAGAACTTAAGATGAAAGGACCACTGCAACATGCTTTCAGGAGATTTGGATGCTGTGACTACAGCTGCATAGAGGACAGGAATTGTTTTGTGAAAGGTTCTGATGTTTAGATTTGATCCAAATTTACAGGCAAACCAAAAAGTACGGAAATTTTCATGCAGGAAAAATTTTAAAAAATTGTTTGTTCTTCTGGTAGAAAAATTTACACGGAGATGCCTGAACAGGCATTCAGATGCTGAGCCCCTGAAGAGCCTGTGAGTACCAGGGGACCTCTGTCAGTGTGCCCTGCAGACTTCCTCAGTCTGCCTCCAGACAGAATGGCAGCAGTGCGCAGGGCAGCCCTAACTGGCTGGTTCCAACTGCTCAGAGTCAGCCTGTATTCTCCCTGCAGCACAATGTGGATTTGTGAAGGGGGCATGTTCTCTTCCCTGCTCAGCTGGAGCAGCAGAGTCCAGTGAACAAGACAATATCTTCTTGGGGTGGGGGCAGGCCAGGAAGGGGAGGGAAAAGGATGAGAGGGAGCAAAGCACTCCAGGAGCAGTGTGTCGTGGCTTCTCTCAGATGAGAATGTATACAGACAGACATTTTCTCTTCTAGAAGAAACTCTCCAGGGAGTGATTTAACTGTCCCTGGTTGCTTCCAGGTTTGTTTTTTTTTCCTTGGAGCAGGCATTTTTGCTGTGAGAGAAAAATTCTGAATATCTGCACACTTGTGACTGCTACTGGGAGAGCAGACTCTCAGGAGAAACTAAATGCCTGTATGTGGTCTCAGACAGAACAACACAGTCTAACACTATGCGAATTTACTGAAGTTTCTCTGATCAGCTCTACTTTTAACTATCAGTTCAAGGCCTCTAGAACAGTTTTAAGGAACTCAGTATTCTGGGGTGGATTCCTTTACCCATTATATGATATAATCAAATAGTAAGGTTTAATATCCTAGCTTTATTTTTCCCATACTTTATCAAATGTCATATTTTAACAACTCAGTTTATTAAAAACAAACTAGAAACAAGCTTGTTCATTTTTAACAGATCACTATTACTTTGTATAAAACAAAACACTGCAGTAATGTTTAAATAAGAAACTCACTGGATTCCTTAACACATCATCATCTACATCAAAGTTGGAGGTGTCAGAAGGACTGCTAACTTCTGGAATATAAGGTGCTTCTAGGTTCCGGATATTATCCCAACTGAGTCCCTCAAAAAATGCATGCGACTTGAAATCCTCAATTCCATTTTGTCCTAGTCTACGTTCCCGACTGCAGATAAGCCGCTGAATAAGGTCTTTTGCTTCTTCGGACACATCTGTAACATGAGATGGAAACTGAAATCGTTCCTAGGAAAAATAAAACAAACAATTTGAGAATTTTATATTCGAAAATTAAGTACAGAAAAAAAGATTTAAAAAAAAATCACAATTTAATAAAAAAGTACTAGACTAGAGAAACTGAACTAGACATGAACAGTCACAGTTATTGCTTTCAAGCCTTGTGAGCAGCAGAAGTATTTAATTGGATCAAGTTAAATAGAATGGCTGTTGATTTTAAAATGCTAGCTAACTAATAATAAATATTACCTATTTCTCCTCTGTTTTATATCTTTATGAATTAGTTTAAATATATTACCTGAAGCTTTTAAAAGAAAGGAAACTTAAAAAAAGGTTTTTTTGATTCTGTATGGCATATATCAGAAGGATACAAAGAGTTGAGACCAGATTCCTATCAGTAGATGCATTAACTGGTTGAGGATCAGCCCCTTTATGTTTCTATTGGATGCAAAAACATGCTTACTAGTCTTCAGAGCAGTGGAGAGATCAAGTTCCTAGCTGTATTTGTCTAACTTACTCCAACTGTGTGAATATTTTTGATTATATGACCCCCCCCATTAAAAAAAGAAAAAAAAGAAATCAACAAAACAAACCTTCAGTGACCCCCCCCACCCCAATATCTCATACAGGATCATGCAATATTTTATGGTTCTACAAAGTTTAAGGCAACTTATAAGCAGATAACAGGTGTCTTCATAACAGCAATATTTTTTCAAAAAGGAAGTTTCACTTTGAAATGTGATATGCTAATCATTAAAATCTTTGAAGGTATTAATTCGAATTCAGATCTTTCAGACTTTGATTTAAACTGGCTTCACTTAGATAATTTTTGCTATTGAGATGGGTAGGAAAGTAAAGTTACTCAAAAGTCAAAGTTCAGCATTAAGATCTTTAAGTCAAGTTTTATTTGCTTTGCTTTATTTGCTTTGTATACTATTTACCAAAAAAAAAAAAACTTACCAAAGATATTTTTGGTTCTGAAATACATAAACAAAAGTACTTAAACAGTAGGTCATATAATTCAGAAGTACTTCTGTCAAGAAATAGTTTAGTTTCTTTGACATCAGTATAAAATGCATGTTAGGTCTTCAAGTAATGTTTTTTTCACTACTGTAATCAGCTGTATTAGGCAGATTAAAATATGGCATTATAGGCAACAACCTCATGCAATGCAAGCTAGCTATTTACAATTAACATGTGAAGTTACTAAACATGAAAGAAAGTATTTTACTATCTTTGGCTATATTTATGAACTTGAAACTCCTTTGCAAACAGGTGAGCTTATTGTTCTATGTACAGCCATCCTTTTGCCCCAAATCAGAAGGTGATATTGTAGAACTAAAGCTATCAGAGGAATACAAGACTCAGCTGGACTTAACCAAACAGATTTCAAGCTGAGATTTCCATTTGAAAATGAAACAGTTTTCTTTGTTTTGTTGAAAAATGTATCATCAAAACCAACGAGACAAGTGAAACTACAAAGGCAGCTTATGGTGTGGACATGACAAAAATCTAAAACAAAACAGATCAGATAACTTCCCTCAAGTCAGTCCGGATATGGCACCTTCCAAAAAAATATATGCTCAACAGTAATGTTTTAAAAACAAATTAAAGTACACTCATTGGCTATATCCATCAAGGATAATTTCTATTCTTTTTGCCTCAGTTATGAACAGAGCATATTTATGCTCTAGAACATGTAAGTCATGAGTATCCTTATGCCCATCTAGCTGAGAGTATTGTTATAAAAACCATGCTAACTGTGCCATCTTGGACTTACAGATCACCTTGTATATATCTACCCAAGATCCATCATCTTCTACATACCGTCTTCAAAAGGACATCAGCAGAAAGTTTAGCCTCACACTGCTGCTTAAAATACAACTAGCTCACAAATAAAAAATTCCCTATCAATGCTGTATTTTCACAGTGGCCAAAAATCATATCCCTAACTAAACTTGAGTGAACACTGCTTGTTTCTCTTACTTCCTTATTTGCCCAGATTATCTATGTACAGCTCTGTAAATAACATCTTGCTTAACTGTTCCTACAGAGCATGGAGGAAACTTTTTATAGTGTGCCCTGCAAACAAGGTGATTGCCTTTAGAAAGACAATGAACTTTTTTTTCCATGACCATTCTCAAAATTTGACACGAAAGCAATATTTTTCCATTTCCACAAATGCAGAATAATTAATTTTTGCGTGAATCTGATATCAGATTCACACAAAGAACCTTGTTTTCCTATGTTCTTAGACTAACACGGCTATAACCTACACCCCTGAAAAATTAATCAATTCTTAAAGACAAAAAACCAATAACATCTATAAAATG
Source organism: Crocodylus porosus (assembly GCF_001723895.1). NCBI lineage: Eukaryota > Metazoa > Chordata > Crocodylia > Crocodylidae > Crocodylus > Crocodylus porosus. Next base: position 99,264,120 of record NW_017728947.1, read on the forward strand.
TTAATTTTTTAATCAGAAACATTTTATGGAATAACAAAATTGCTGTCACTCAAAAACCCCGTTTTCTTTGGAGGGTATTTGTGTCTGCAAAAGAATACAATTTTATTGACTACATATGTCTTGATTGTATAACTTACTTCATGATTCATAATCTTCCCATAGGTTTCCACTAAGGATTCAGCGTAAAAGGGAGTTTCTCCATACAGCATTTCATACATGCAGACACCTAGAGACCACCAGTCACATTCTGGTCCATATTTGCCCATCCCATCCTCCATTGCTTGCAATATCTCTGGGGAGATGTAGTCAGGTGTACCCACTGCCACTGAAGACTGTACCTTAAAAATACAAATTACAAATTTTGTCAATGGATAATTTGACTTTTGGCATGAGTAATTCACAGGGTACATAATACACCACAGAACTTGTGCTAAATGACAGAGGGGAATTATATAGCATTTGTAATAGTGATACTCAGTTTTCAGTGTACAAGACTGCCAATTGCAATACCCTAATGGTTTCCTTTGCTTAGAGGTTCTCACACAGATTACTGTGGGTTGAAGCAACATAGGGGCAGAGTAGAAGGGGTGGACACATGGGTTCTGACTTGGTGTAAAAACAGCTCTGACAGATTCAGAGTTACTAGTTCTGAGCTACAGGCTTGCTGGGGATCTACGTAGTTCAACTTGCAGATGGTGCCCAGCTCGATTAACACCCATGGCTCCATCTGGATTGATGTTTCAAGTTGGTGGCAACCTTAGCCATTTAAAAAACAGACCGACTCACAGCTGGGGAGCCTCCAGATCTTTTGACTGTATCAGCAGGGGATACCTCTTGAATCCTTTCTCTCTGCTCTCCCAGTTTAGTTAACATAGAAAATTATGCAAGAAGCCAATAAATATGGAATTCCTAAAGCTTGTCATCAGATTCATTGGCCAGAATCACAAATGTCCATACCTCTCCTTTTCAAATAGTCCACAGGTATTCAATTTCTTATAAATGGTAATAGTGGGAGAGAACAAAGGATGGCTGAGTACATCTAATGTACAGTACATATACTTTAAAAGCAATCTTTAAAATATAAAATACATTCTAAATGCATATTAAAATGTATACATTTTGAAGATATTCCTTTACCGCTCTATTATAAGGTTTAAGAGCTCTCTCATACATCTAAAAACCCCTAAGTAATATCCAGCTCAGATATGTTTTACATACAGTGCCATCTTCACTCATCTTCAAACAGGATCCAAAGTCTGCCAGCCGTATATGACCATTCATGTCCAAAAGAACATTGTCAGGCTTTATGTCCCTATACATGAAAAGAAATTAAAGTGTTTTGATACACTACAAAACTTTAAATCCAAATTCTTATTTATACATTTCTGATGCTGACAAGATACCCGTACAAATTAACAGAGTAAACAGAATCATCTGTTCGCAGAACATTTACTTGCTTCACGTATGGGGTGTGTAGTAACTCACACAGAGGAGGTTAATACCATTCCTCTACTATCTAGCACTTAATTCTTCAGCCCAGCAAAGTAAAACCCGAACAGCTGGTAACTGAACTTAATTATGGTAAATTCTGGCAATACATAAAATTGAAGATTGATGAAGTGGTTTCATTAACACTTTTTCAAGAGACTATAGATCTCTCACCATATAGCTGAAAGGGAAATGTTGGCATTTTTGCCAAGTACCCTAACCAATTTCAATTTTTCTCTGGTTTTCTAAATCCTCTTATCAATTAACTGAAGACTATCCTTCATTTCTCATAATCATAAGGACATCATAAAAGCTGCCAAAAATGTTTACTAATGAGAAAATGTTATTTCATATCATCTCACAATCGATCATGCTTTCTTCAGCCACTTTATGGTAGCTCATTTTCTCATCAGGTAGGAATATTCGCAACAAGAGTGACTATGGCACCAAGGGAGTTCAGTAAAGAGTCTTGAAACTTAGTCGTAAAACAGGCTGAAATTGTCTATAACAAGACTTTTGCCAATGTATTCTAAGGATAAATGAGCCAAAAAATTGAGATGGAATGTATACAAGTCGGTGACATGGAATTGGGGGGGGGGGCGGTGTTAAGGGGGAAAAGAAAAAAAATCCTGCAGGAAAAAGGGCATCTAGACTTGCATTGCTTTCCTCCCTTTCTCTGACCACTGAAATCCTGGGTCAGTTTTAAAACGTGCTTAGAAGATTCTTGGATACATAATTGGACTTATTATGTTAATCAAACTTAAAAATATATATTTTAAATATATTCTACATTGCCATGTATAATGGAAACTACATACTGATTTAAAAATTGATCACTGATTTAAAAAAAGAAGTGAGTGTTGATTAAAAGCAGCTTTACTACTGTACATTATTTCCACTGGTATTCCATGGCTTAACATCAAATTTAAACTACAATATCTCAATGAACAAAAGCCGCTGAATCTGCCTGTGGATGGCCCTTAAAAAGGATCAAAATAATTTACTTACACGTAGTAACTGCTTTTTTTAAAATTTAATATTTTGGGGAGCAAACAGTACACAGTTCTGAAGTTTTTAGTTGTCAATAGCAAATGCTCATAGGCAATGATTAGCAAATGTGCTCTGAGCATGGATGGATCCTGGATTTCTTAAAGGGGGCTGTGGGAGCAGTGCCCTGCATTGCAGGGGTGGCTATACCCCAATCCCAGGACAGGCAGCGTGCATCACAGGAGCAGCAGTGGGGACTTCAAGTTCTTAAGCAGGTAGGAATCTTCCCTCCCCTCCCAAGCTAAGCAGCACATACCCTCCCCGACTTTCCATTCTCTCCACACCCCATCCCCCCACGCTTCTGCTGCCCCCAGCTGACCTGGAGAGGGGAGAGGGCCCTGCAGGTGAAGCTAGGCTTAGCCAGAGCAGCAGTGACAGCAGGGGCTCCCTTCCCCTGCGCCAGCAGTGTAACAACGCAGCCAGATGCCTGGGCAGCTGCGGCACGTGAGGGCAGTGGCAACTTTCCAATTGTCACTGCTTCCACAATTGCACAGCTGCAGCAAATACCATTTTTTCTGCCCCTCCGCCCTCCTTTAACACCCCAGACAGATGCTCCTGTTGCCCCACCCTAGGTACGCCACTGTCTTGTGCCTGCTGTTGCCACTGAGCCCAGCTCTATGTGGAGCAAAGCTGCAGCAGGCAAGAGTGGTTCTGGAGCCCCCTTGATTCCCTGGGCAGCCAGGAAGGGTGAGGGAAGGAGGAGGAGAGGGGATATGCTGCTAAGCATGGAGGGGAGGGAAGTGGGGAAATACTTACTTGCTTTGGGAACTGTAAAAAAGTCCCTGGGTGCTTCCCCTCTGTAGTCATTGACTGAAAGGGAGATGCATGCATGCTACTGCACCCCCTCCAGATCTATCCCTGTCTCTGAAACTCTGTTAGGCTTCTGCATGCATTTCATCAACTTTTTAATTATATAGTTCCATAGCATGCCATGCTCTGCAGTCTTATATTAACCCAATTAATGTAATTTGGTCAAAAACAGTTAAACCGGTGTTCACGTGTACAATGCCACGTCCCCATATATTTCCAGTTGACTCTTGCTAACTTGCATACACTTGTTTTTTGGGGGGGCGGGGGGGAAGAAGTCTGCCTCATTTGCCAGCCAAGAGGAGTTAGTAGTATAAAAACTTATTACTGCAATTTCATTACCATAAAAGTGCTACAGTTTATTAGACAAAGCTCTGAAACTAACTTGCAATTGTCAAGTTAAATCAAGCACCTTAAGCAAGTTATTTTATCAAGCACTAATATAGTAAGCCATGTTTGTTAGTTCTGAAAATTAGATCATCTATCAAGGCCTCCCAGTCAGTTGTATGAATTAGTAATGCTCTATTTGCACATTTGGGTCTAAGTAATTATATAGCTTATGGTATAAATTTCAACCTGACACACATTATATAAAACTATAATTTATGCTGCATGAGTGGGTGTCACCAAGCCTAATGGTACTCCAAAGGAGCACAGCAGAAAGCCTATAGGTGCTATGAACAGGGACACTTCTTTTTTTAAACCACTAAGGTGAACAGGCTCAGACCAGATAATTAAAAAAAATGAGTTTAATATCTGGAAAACATGGCTGTTTTAATATCTGGAAAACATGACAGCTCTAGGGACTGGAGTGCTCTAATGGCAGGAACAGCATGCAACAAGTAATAGCTTGTAGACAGCAAAGAGATGAGTTCCAGGAACACAAATCACCAAATACCAGGAGAGTAGCTCAACTTGTTTTTGTTTTTTTTTTCCAGACTCTGATTCAGAGCACTTAAATATGTGTGTAATTTCAAAGTATGAGTTTGTACTTAGTTTTTCTTCAATATAAGTTAAGCACAAGCTGAAGTGTTTTGTTCACTGGGTTCCCAATCCTTGGCTCCTCTGTTTAAACTGCCAGACAGGGTGTCAACTGAGTTGGTAGTATGTCAGGCACATATCAGTCTACCAGGAAGAGAAGAACTCATTTGCAGAGACTAAACCACCAAAAGGCAGCAGCTTTCGGTTGTACCAACCCAGGCTTGCTCTGGGTACATGATCTAGGGGCAAGAGGTTTCTGCTCCCATTCTTAAACTATCTGGTACCATGCATTAGAACTCTTCAGATTCTTTCCTATCACTACCTACTTTTTATCTAGTGCTTCTTACCTATAAATCTCAAAATGCTCTATAAAGGAGCTTAGTATCAGCGTTGCCTCTAAGCTGTGCGGTGTGCGTGGCCGTGCAGGCGCGCCTGGCAGCGTGGCATGAGCGCACCTGCATGGCCACACACGCCATGCAGCTTAGAGGAAATGCTGCTCAGTATCATTATCCCCAATTCATACACAGGGAAACAGTAAAGCATGCGAGCTTACCCAAGGTTTGCCCTACAGATCAATGCCAGTGACTGGAAAATAAGATCTCCCAAGATCCAGGTCTTTCATATTTCTGTGACCAGCTACCTTTCAACCCTCTGACAACTGACAAAAAACACTGCAGCCTCAAACACTTCAAAAACTAAATTTTGTGTGTGTACAGAAGACTCAAAGTACAAAAGATGCAAAACATTTCCAAAACTTCCCTGTACTAACGCGTTTGCTTTTTAATTACGGACATTCATTTGTGAAGTATGAAAAGCAGGCTTCCCGGGAAATTCTCATGTGATCAGGATTCTTACCGCACTGAACAAAACATTTATCACACACCTCTTCCGTACACTCCTGTTTACTAAAGGTTTTTTTGGAACTCATATTTCTAGGGCTAACCCAACAATAAGGAAGTGTACAAAGTGTACTTTGGCTTCCTGACTAATTTCCTCTCACACTCTGAGAGGAAGGAAAGTTATTTTCTTAACTGTTTCAGAACATGAACTAAACTGATGTTCTAACTTAACTGCTACATAAGTATACTAAGTCAGTGAAACATGTACCTGTTTCATTCCTGTGTGCAAAAAACAGAAGTCAGCAATACCGTAGCAAACATTTACTAGTTGGTATAGAGTGGCCACCTTTTTTGGCAGGAACCGGGGCTGCGCTGCCTCCGGTTCCTCCCCCACCACCCGCTCCGAGGCACACGTGCACGCATTGGTGTGGAGCTGATGCCGGAGCCTGGAACAGCTGTTTGGAGCCTCCTGGCTGCAGCTGGCCCCGGCTCTGGGTAGCTGTTGCCAGCAGGCAGCTAGGATGCTGCAAGCCCTGCTGGGAGCAGCCTGGGCTCCAGCAGCTACCCAGAGCCAAAGTGAAACAAGGTGGGGGAGCTGCTGGCAGCCACAGAACCTGGGCTGGGTGGCAGGGGCTTTGGGTGGGGGGCAAGGGGCAGCAGGGCATCCCGCCATGTACCCCTTCCCCTCATTTTGTTTTTCTGCCATGTTAGCACCTTCCAAGGTAGGCACTGTGGTGTTTTTCAGCGCTCCGGCCAAAAAACATTGCTTATCCCTGGCCTAGAGCCATTAAGTGAAATGTCCAAGGGAACAATAAATTAAAAGGCTTGGTTTATATTTCATTAAACTCCATCTAATTCCAGGCTTCTGTTAGGCCAACTTTTTTTAATAACTGACCAATTTTAAAGGCAGTGAAATATAATGATGTAGCAAGCTGAAGGCTTAATACAAGTACAGTTGGAAAATGGCCCTAATAACTTGTCTCAAACACATTAGCATTATCATGATGCTTTTCAAATTGTACATGCGTCTTGCCTTAAAGGAACAGCTGTTTTACCTGTGCACATAATGTAGCTCATGTATGGAATGTATAGCAAGCACCATTTCACCAATGTAGAACCTGGCCATATCTTCTGGAAGTCTGTCTTCAAACTTACTGAGAAGCGTCAGCAAATCACCACCCACATAGTAGTCCATTACTAAGTACTAAAAAACAAACAACAAAAAAAAGATCAGTGGAACACTGGAGTACAAGTTCATAAACAGATGATAAATAAAATCTAGTGGCTCACTGCTGAACAAGAGATCAAGAGGCAGCAGAAATGGATAATAGTTTTATGTACCCATTAATCATAGTTGAAAACTTAGTAGAAAATATTTCTGATTTTCCTTAATACAATCAGACTAAAGTTACAACTGACAGCACTTTAAAGCCATCTCAAATTTAGTTACTGAAATACAACAGAAATTATACACAAAGGAGAACTATGACAGTGATTCAGGACTAGCCAGTCTAGCTGAACAGAAGCAACAGAAAAAACCCCAGTTTCTTTCAGAGGGAGTCTTATCAAAATCTTATCTAGATTAAGAGCTATTGATTTGTGAGGATTTCTAATATCACAGAAGAGAGGAAATCATTTTGTAACAGAGGTGCACTCATATCGGACTGGCACCAATAGAGGTCACATATCGGATTGGCACCGATGACAGAAAAATGAACATTATTGGCAATTGGCTTTTTTTGGCCAATGTCACTAACAAATGCCATGTGCATGTGTGCAGCTGCAGCTTGCACATGACCAGAAATGCAGCCAGGCAGCTTGGACAGCAACGTCTTTCTGTTAAGCCTTTGGGAGGGAGGGGCATGGGGGGAGGAAGAGGAGTGACAACTGAGGCCCCCACAGTGAGGGAGGGCGTAGGGCAGGAGCAAGGGTAGGCACTTACCAACCAGGACAGGGAATATGACCCGGGAGCAGGACAGAGCCATGGGCAGCTCCCTGCCGCTGCACACACCCCTGGCGAGGCATGGGGAGCATGTGCCTCCCAAGATTTGAGCAGAAATGGAGCCAGGCAAACTTTTTACAACTGTACTGGTTGAGGTTACATGACATGGCATTACCAGCCTGATAAGTAACGTCAGTAGAAAAACGTCAAGTAATAAATAGAGCATCACCAGGAAATTCACACACTCCAAGAGTAAGAGGGGCAGAAAGGAAGTTCAGACTCCATTCCTGCCCAGCTGTAGGCTTCTCTATCAAAAGAGCTCATGGGCATATTTGATATGGATAAGACAAAGAAAAAGAACTTATATCACAGTTTGTTGCATGCACATGTACAGAGCACAGAAAAGATTTTTTTTTTTTTAAGTGTTTTTCTGGCACTGCCTAATTGAACAGGAATTCAACCCATGACCAGTGACAAATGCATACGCTTCCTATTACTAATACTGAGACACTCTTTTACATTTCCTCCCATTCTGTGACAAAGCTTTAAGAACAATCTTGGTAAAAATCTACTTTATAGAATAAGCAAAGCAAATCCTTCATTTTATTGCAGATGGAAGCAAGCTCAACTCCAGCATCACTCAAGGAAAGTAAAATTAAACCAACAGAACCCTAAAATACAAGAGAAGGCAAAGAATGCTGCCTGCTTATTTTTACTCAAATTTTTGCTAAAGAGAAACTATGTAAAGGATAGTGTAAAAGAGGCATAGTTCACTGATCTCCACACAGTTCTATGTGTAGCTTTCCTTAAACCTACGGTGAGTTTATTCATTATAATATTCATCAATGTGCTGCAATTGTACAGTCTGGAATTTCTAATATGCATTAGGAATGTTGCATGAGACAAATATGAACTCAAGCAGAAGCGAGGTGTTATGCAACCTCAAATCAGACCTGAGACAGATAGTGGGACTTCTATTATAAGACCATATCTGAGGCTGGGTAACCAACAGGGGTATGTGAAGCAGGCCGTATTTGATTCGGATTCGGATATGGCCCAAATCAGAGACAGTGGTTTGATTTGTTGATTTGGATCACTGTTCCCTATTTGATTAGTTTGAATCTGAAGATTCGATGCCGATTCAGAGAATCAGCGATTCGGACAGACACAGCTTTACAAACTTTTTCTACATACCTTGAGGTAGCAGGCGCAGCTTGTGATCACTACACTGCTGGGGCGCATGGAGCGTCCCACAGGAGTGTGGGGGGCCCTCTATGTGCTTGGTGGCAAACCCGGAAGTGGACTGGAAGTGCACTTCCAGGTCTGCTGCTAAGCATGCTGACGAGCCCCTGCACTTCTGTGGGACACTCCATGCATCCCAGCACTCATGAGCCCCTGCTACCTAGAGGTATGTAGAAAAAACATTTAAAGCTGTGTCTGTGTCCAAATCTCTGAATCGATTCAGACGGTTCCAAGAGATTAAAGAGTCCTCTGATTCGATTCAGAGATTCAGCCACTGAATTGGGCCGAATGTCCACTGAATTGAATCAGGGACTGAAGCGTCACTCAGCCCTAGTAAACAACATAAGCTTACAAAAATCACCGATTAGAAAATAAGCAAAGCTCAGAACGCCACCAAATTGCATCTTGGTATCTGTCAACTATCTCTGTGTTCATTTATGAAATTGTGTCATTCCTACACTGTGTAGGTGATGTCCTCCTCTCCACAAGACTTGAGTCCCTGCATGGGGGAGCTACAGAGAAAGGTACTAGACCACATGAATACACATCTTAGAGCAGCTCTTTCCTGAGAAACACCCATTCAGCATGTGAAACCAATGAGAATAGTACCAAGAACCTGTGAAACCCTTCAGCAGAGGGAACCACCCAAGAGACGAGAGACACCCTCATGTCACTCCTCTCAGATTCTTTCCCCAGATGGCAGGAACCGAAGAGAAAGGGCTTTTTGCAATACAGTTTTTCCTCTGAGAAGCTTCGATGGACATGAATTAGGAGGGGCCTCATAATTCTTTGAATTTTTTCTTAAAACCTCTTAGAACCTTGTTGTTTTCCAACACTGCTCCAGGTACGATTCTGCAGTCATGGAAATTGCGGCAATGCAATAGGCAACCGGCATGGATAGTCAGTTCATACAAGACTTGAGTGAAAAGAGCTACAGTAATCTGAGTGTCTTAATTCCCACAGCAAGTTAGGGAGCTACTGGGAAAAGCTTTCTATTTTAAAGGTATGTGAAAACTTCAATTACAAGCACACTCTTTCACAGTTCATGAAGTATATGCAAACAGATAGTTGCACTTAAAGTTAAATGTACTATCGAAAGATTAGATCAGTGTAAACAAGAAATAAAAATTTAAAACCCAAGGTCACTGCTAATTAAAATAAGCTGGCTGTTTTTGTCGAGAGAGTAATATTCTGTCCTATATTTATTTCACTGATTATTAAAAGAATACACTGTAGTGAATGGTAGTCTTACTAAACTCCACTCCTCTCATTACCAGTAGAGTCTCCAGTTAGTGCAAAACTGAAAAGCATAATACCTATAGTTTAAATAATTTTGGTGTAGCACTACAGTTGACCTAAAAGAATATATATCTAAGCACAGGGTAGACAACCACCCCCAGCTGCAAGCTGGAATGACCCACCACAGGTCAGAGGTGAGGCTGGGTGGGCTCTAGGACGTGCCTGCTGCCAATGCTCATCCCCACGAAGGCATGGGAAAAGTGCCTGCTACTGGTGGCCCCCACTGGTGAATGCTGCTGCAGACCCGCATCCCTGCACCAGATCCAATGGTTCAGTAGGCTGTAGGCTGCTGACCCCTAACCGGCACTTTTTTTTCCTTTTTTAGCAGCATCCTATGCCCTTGTCTCTCTTTTTCTACATACAATATTTTCTTTCTTGCAGTCCTTCCCTAGTATCTAAGTAAATTTTTGCCTACAAAAGCTCATACCTCTCTAAACCAGCTGATCTAAGGTGCCATCCTGCCCTCTGCCCATTTTCAGGCAAGCACAGCAAGCCACCTGTCTGTCTGTCATGTCCTCATTTCTCAAGGTAAAAAAAAAAAAATTTCAACATTTTAAATTTCTTGATCATTAAAGACTGCTGCTAATTAGAAAGACTAACATTTCATCTTTTCTAGAGTTAAATGCCTCCCTTGGAGATAAACTGAAGACACTAGTTTAGAATAAGTAGTAGCTAGCAGTCGTCCTTAGTGTTTTTATACATATATTAAAAATAAAATATTTCATTTATGTCATAATATGACTTGGGAATTAAATCATTCAGAAGGGTGGGGTTTTTTTTGTTGCTGTTCTTCAGTTTGTATGTAGTTCATAAACTATCACATAATATTTAATTTACCACATATCCAATTAAGTAATATAAAAAGTGTGGAGGCAGCGGGAGGTAAGGAAGGGAATATATTTTTAAAATGTCATAAATTAATACACATTAAAAAAATTAAAAGGAACCATAATGAATAGATCCTATTTTTGTTTTGTTCAGTGGTTTGTTTTCAAACTCAAATATTCATCTAATTATATTGTAGGTGAATTCTGAAATTTCAGTTAAAATATTTTTTTAAATAAAAACATTATTTCTCTAGAATCTGTTTTGCCCAAATGGACAAAAATTCTTTACTTAGTTTTGCAAAAAGTGTTGTAAAAAGTCTTTTCCCTGAATCCACAAAGAACCGTTTGAAAGAACAGTTTCTAACCAATTCTAATAAAGTCTGACCTCATGGACCTTAGCCTATACTAGAAAAACTAGTTGCTGTATAACAGCAACTGTCAACAATGGCACAGCTGTCTGGTGCCAGCAACAGCTTGTTTAGACAAAGGCTCAAGAACAAGAACACGTATTACTGTCAGAAGAACCTGCTCTGAACAGTTTTTCATGAAATGATAGCACAAATGCCTGGCCCACATCTAAACCAGTATATTGTTGCTCATTGATACTTTACCATGCAAGTTTTCTTGTGTCACTACACCCTCTAAAGCAACACAGTAGAATATTTCATGATGGTATGCTTCCTTGTGGTCGCTTCAGGCTTACTCAGAAAGGCAGATTCTAGATGAATATTTGAGTCTGAAAACAAACCACCAAACCAAACAAAAACAAGCATGAAAAAGCTTCAGCTGAGAGAAGTAGCATGGGAGGTGGTCTGAAAGGCATAAGTCTAATTTTCATCAACTAAGAGTACAGTTGAACTTGTAAGAAAAATCTGTTTCTGTCACAGACATGGTTACCTGCTACATCGTGTATTTTCCTGCATACAGTACTCTTCTATATACTATGTACACCTTGTTTTCAGAAGGCGGTTTGAAGAAAAAAAATGTCTGAACAACAGATAGAGTAGCAGCAGCTAGGGACCTGAGGCTGCTGCCAGTCCTGCATGACAGATCCAGGGCCATGGGGTACAACTGTGAATCAACCCTGCACAAGGCCATGTCATCCAGCTGTGGGGATCCCCATTTCTTACATATAATGTGCACCCCAATTGCCACTAACTGGTTCTGGGGAGAAAGGTACAGGTTAATCATTTTTATTTCTCTCTCTCATGTTAATGCCATCGTATTGTTTGTATATATCTAGATTGTGTGTGCGTGCGCGTGTGCACGTGTGTGCGTGTGCACATGTCACACACAAAATTTAGATTGGCTTTTTTTCTACTCTTATTACAGTAGTATATTTCTATTTATAATCTGTTATGTCACTTTTTTAAAGCACTATAAATTTGAAAGATCCACCTCTGGTGTCATGTAATATTGCCTTTAATTTTAATAACGGTAACAAAAAAGCATGTCTAGATCATCATGCAGTCCCTTCCAATCTACTGAGGTTCACCAGAGTCAAATCAATTCCTGATGGTCAGAACAGTATAAGTTAGACAAAGCAGTAGTCATGAATGTAGTAAATGTACTAAATAGCTACTATGTAATACATAGCTGTTTTTTTTTTTAAACATGACAGCTCTATACTTTTTGACTTAAAAAAAATCAAGTGAAAACCTGCAAATGCCACTTACTTGAATAATGGTTTATAGAAAACATACTGTGATTTTATAATACAGAATCTTCATTAAGAATGATAAAATGCATTTATCCAGATCTTACAAATATTAAAATTAAGTATTTCAGATAAAATACATTCTACCACTGTCATCTGTTTGAAGTAACTTCTCACGTACAATAAGAAGTTGTAAAGAAAACCTTTGTTCAAAGACATTTGGGCATTTTAAGCACTACGGTTCAGTAAAATCTTTTAAAAACCCCAACAACAGTGATTCAGCAATGGTTTCTTTGGAGGTAAAGAATATAACAAATCAAATACTAGTCAAATTTTAATTTTGTGACTAACTTATGACAAATATACCCATGATGACAGATTAACCTATCTGAGGTGATATACAGGCTAATGTACATAGTGTACTTTATTTAGAGCCACAGGAAATTTTTCTCACTATCCCAGAATTATTATATTCAGTCCTTTTTTGCATTCTCTTTAAGGGAAGAACAGTGGTGAAATCTTGCAGCAAGAAAAGAAGAAAACTGATTTAGTGCACCAAAATCCTCCAGCTTATCAGGAAAAGAATAAAAAAGTTTAATGACATAAAGCTTTGTTTTTACTCGCGAATCAAACTTACCAGATAGTTCTCATCTTGAAAGGCATAGTGCAACGTAGTAATCCACTGACAGTCTCCATTCACCAAAACATTTCTCTCTTCTCGGAAACAAGCTGTCTAAAAGAAAGGAAAAAAGGCATCATTAGAATCCATCAGTCTCTGCAGGATGCATATATATGCATGTTTTATAGGATTATTTAAAATTTCTGAACAGAGGTCTCTATTCATTGGAATTTAGTCTGCACGAGTGGCAAGGCAGTGAATCTCTGCAGGCTTCTGTGGTTAGGCATCCAGTCATCTCAATCCTGGCCAATGGCCTTTTTAAAGCAAATTAACTTGAGTCACTGAACTCTTCTGTTCCCCAATGTACTTTGAAAAAATATGCTTATATCCCATTGCAATCTGTAGCAAAATTACAATGGCAGAAGAGTTGAGCTTATCCTTCTTGCACAGGATCTGTGTGAAAAAAGTAGCTATACAACAGCAACTTACCATGCTAGTTTCTCATAATGCCTTCAAGAGAACCTCCCGATATAAAATAGCACAGAGAAGCAGTGAAAACCTGCTGTTCCCCACAATGTCTGGCACATGTCTAAGAATTAAAATTCATTTAAGATTTTATTTTTACTAGCCATCTTGGATCAAAACATCAATTACAATTGTGTCCTTGTGATTCTTCCACTAAAATTAGGTTTAGACTGCAATTATAGCTATGCTATTACATTTGTAGAGTGTTTCGCAGTCTCAGTTTTTCATTTAAAAAAAATTTGAGAATTTTTCAGGGTTCATCTTCAAAACATAGAAACTGGGATAAAAATCAGGATAAAAAGGAAGAAAAAGACAAAAATCAGTTTAAAAATCAGGGGGTAAAAAAAATCCACAGTGAGGGAGGAGGGAGTAAGGCTGGGACTACGGAATGGGCAGGGGGAGGGACACAGCACAGCCTGTTGGCCACTCCCAGGGCTGCAGCAGGGAGCAAAGCAGGGGAGCTGTCAGTGGGTGCAGGGGCACTGTGCCAGCCTCTGTTGTGGGGCGCAGGCCCCTGGATCTGTGGCAGAAAGCACATGGCGCTGTGACCTGCCTTTCTTCCCTGGCTGCATTTGTGCCCCTTCACCCTGCTGAAGCAGCCTGCTGCCGGGCTGCCCTGGCATTTGGGTGGGGAGTGGCACGCAGCTGGATGGGGGGGCTAGGGGGGTGGACCCAACCCTGGCACCAGCACCTCCCGCCCCGCCCCGCCTGGGGTCATAGCCGGGAATCCCATACCCACAGATAGCAAGTCCAGCCCCACAGGTCTGTGTGGAGTGGCTGAGTGCAGTGCCTGCTGCAGGGAGTGGGGCCAGGCTCTCCTGCTTTCTGCCTCCCCCCACCCCCCAACAACCGGGCTTGCAGCTCCCAGTGCCTGCGGCAGGGCCAAAGCTGTTGGAGTACAGCTTGGACCTGCCTACCCCAAAAGTGATCCCCATGGCCTGTCCCACCCACCCTGGCAGCAGCTCCAGACCCTTGTGTGGCACCCCCACTGCCCTCCATGCAGCTGGCACCACCGCCCCCCATGACTTCTGGCTAGAAACCTATGCCTCAGGTAACCAGGACAGTGGCACTTTATAGTTTACAAGCACCACCCACTTTTTCAATTCAAATCCCTGTTAACTGGCATGAGTGGGGAATGGACCATTCCCCACTCGTGACAGTTAACAGGGTTTTGAACTGAAAAATGGGCCTAAATCAGTAAAAACTGAGTGACTTTAAAAAAAAAAAATAATCAAGGAATCAGTGAAAAAAAATTGGTAAAAACTGAGAATGCGGAACACTACTTATGTATTTTCTTTATTTGCCTAGCACATCAGGAAATGCTTGGTCTCTAGAGAAGAAGTTTACTCTAGGTGAGGATTTATTTATCCAAGAAGAGGTGCACATCTCAGCACACCTCAAATCTTACACTTTACCACTGTCAGTTTACGATTTTGTGCTAGCAAGTCTTAACTTGTGATTCCCAATAGAATGAATGTGCTGTAGCCATATCAGCATGCCAAATAGCTATTTATGCTACAGGAAGTCAGTATGTCTTAGCATTAATAACCACTCATTTTTAAGTGTTTATTGGCATTTGTACATGTGCTGTGAATCAGAATGCTATTTATGCAAGTACTATTCCTTTTAACACTTACTGAATGAGACAATGGACTAGTTATGTAGAAGTCACTCTGCATCACAGTGATTCTGTCTGGTTTTAAGATCTATAAATACACGGCTATTGTCTCAGCTTCCACAGTTAGTTATATCCATATCTTAACATGCACATAAGAAACCTCTTTAGTAACCGTGATAAATAAGCCCACTTACTTGAAATAAGATGGGGACAATGTGAACAGTCTTAAATCTGTCCCTCATGAACAATGGTGAAAGTTGTTATACCGCATCCTACGTAAGTGGCATGACTAATTTTGACTGGAAACACATTTACAGGTACTAGTTGGAGGTTGATAAATCAAGCTCCACAGTAGTTTGTTCATTTTATGCTGCCTTGTTCCTCGTACAGTTAATATAAGAACATATATTACTCTAATGCACTATTGTTATGCTTAATGAATTATACAATATTTCTTGTTGTAAAACAGTGAGCATTAACCAGCCCACCATATTCACTTGAGCCTCTTGATAAATTGGATAAAGCACCCGACATCTGTTTTTCAGGAGAGAGTAAACCAGTTAAGAGGCTGCTAGGTGCTCAAAGCTTTTATTTTAAAAGCAAAGAGCTTGCAACACATGAAAATAAAAGCCTGATAGAAGTTTCATAGACCAGACAGAGATTTTTTGGGAAACTGGATCAGGCAAATGGGCCAAAAGAGGAAAATTTTAAGTGAAAAAATACCCTATTGTCCTCATTGCTGCATTTCTTAAGGAGAAGGGGACAAAAAAAATCACTAAGCAGAGAATGCAACTGGAATGACAGCAGTTTGCCCTGGAGAGGAATATGGAGCAGAAAGAATCAGGGATGGGGGAGAAGAAGATCAAAGAAAATAGCAATGCAGGTATTTTTCCTGAGCCAAGTCCTGCAGTTACTATGCAAGTGTTAACCTAGTATAGACTGGTTCCCTCAACCCTATATGAAGATGGAGAGGGGCTTTTTACTGTGGCCATAGGGTAGAGACAAGAAGCAACTGACTCAAGCTGCAGCAGAGGAAAGTTATGTTGGAGATTAGGAGGAACTTGCCAATTCTGATGGTGATCAAGTATTGGAACAGGCTGCCTCGAGAACTGTAACATTTCCATTCTTGGAAATTTTCAAGAGCAGGTTAGAAAGACACTTGGCTGGGATGGTTTAGTCAGAGATGGTCCTGCCTTGAGCAGGGGGCTGGACTAGATGACCACATGAGATCCCTTCCAGCCCTACTTTCCTATGGTCCTGTGACTTAAGATTTTGCCATTCCAGACATACGTGTCACGAGTACCCTTTTGGAAAGCCCCTTTCAGAATGATTTCAAACTGCTTCAATTTCAGTTTGTACACTGCCCATTATAATTTTTGGAAACACATGACTACCCTCTTAAAAAAAAAAAAAAAAGTAAGCCTCTCAGGTGATCAGTTTTACCTTGCCAGGTTCACTTCAATTTATTCCAGACCCTAAAAGTCTGGTGTTCCCAACATTTTTAGGTACCATCTCTGCCAATTAGACAAATGCAGCTTAAAACAGAACACTTCCCAAATACTTGCTTTTCAAATGTAAGGAAAAGTCCTTCATTTTCAATTTTTTTAACATGTGGTTCTGAAATGTCATAGCAACAGAAATCTGATGCTTCCACCTAGTCTTTAACTTGTCTTTACTGTAAACAAAAATCTGGCCAATAAATTCTGGGTAAAAACTAGGGCAGACTGTCTGGTGAACAAATACACAGAGAGGCTGAGAACAACAGATGCCTGAAAGGGACTGTCAGAGTTGATTGCATTAAAGCAGGGTTGGGGGTTTTTGTTTGTTTGTTTTTTTAAATGAAGCCCCTTATCGGCATGAAATAATTCTTTTTAAATCTGGAAGAGTTTCAATGTAATTTCTCCTAATGTTGTTTATAAAAATTCTCTTGTTTTAGGGAAAACTCCTCCCCTCCCCAAACCCACAGTACTTACCTCTGCTCTTTTAAGCATTTCCCATTTATTGAGAATTTTCATGGCATAAATGCGCTCTGTGCACTTCATTTTAACAACTGCAACCTGTAATAATAAATTAAATGCATTTAATCAAAGAAAGAATAGTAATAGTTATTCAAATGCAAGATAAATGGAAGCATGATTTTTAAGGAGCAAATAGTCAATAACGTTAACTGAGCTTATCACTTACCGCTCAATGTCTTTGCTTTATTTTCCCCCTCATTACTACATGATACATAGTAACCCTATGTGTGGTCAACTCTTCACAATCAAATAGATGGGGGATGGTACAAGAGAAATATGAAGCCTTACATATGAAGATGTGCAGTAAAGCTACATTGTTTGTCAGGAACAAGCAATGTTTGTATATCATGCCCTCAGCCAGTACAAGAACATTTAAAAGGGCAGCCACAGAAAACAAGAAAAGCTGCTATCCAAACTAAAAACAAGTCTCCAGACAGAAATATGCTGCTAATAGCCAGAAACCTCAAAAGATAGATATCTGCATGTGATAAACCTTACAATGCTACACACTGCTCTATAAAAACTGAAACACCAATTGTAAACTTGCTTACTATTTTCACTGCAGAATTGTACCCTGTATGCTGTTTATCAAAGACTCATTCATAATATTCCATCTTGGGCCTGTCACTAGTACAGAAAAATCACATGCTAAGTTGCCTTTAAAGTGAAGGAATATAATTATGTTTGGGAAATACAAAGGCTACGTTGGAGGCAAGACTTCTCAAAAAAAATTCAATTTCCTTCAGGCCAACAAGAATTCTTCCTAGATGGAGACTTTCACCTCTAACAAAATTCAAGTGTTAATGTTGGGGGGGAAGTTCCCATTTTGCTCTCAACCCTAATGTCTACTACAGGCAACCTTCTCTTCTTAAGTCTAGAGATGAACTGCGTGGGTCACGCTGCTGCTGCTCAGAAGTTTCATTGGTTTGAGACACATAAAGGTGAACCTCGACTGCCAGTTTTCACCACTGCCAACAGAGACCTTAACAGGAACACTAGAAACTTGGGAGAAAAATCTGGTTTGCTTACAAAAATGTTACGAGCAGGAACGGCAATTAGGCACAGAGGTTATCTCAGAAAAAAAGCAATTAGAAGATGAGGCTGGGCTAGTATAAGATGACAACACTTTTCATCACAAAACACAGAAGACTGAGGAAGGGAGAGCTGCAGATGAGCCCACCCTTCACAACCAGGAAGCTGCAGGCAGGGGAGAAGAGAAGCTTTGCAGCCAGGACTCCTGAGAAGACTCCAGCCAAGAACCTGTCAAAAAGTCCAGCAAAGTCACCTCAAAGAGGTCCTTGCAAATCAATGAGTGCTGTTTACAATATATTAATGTAGCTATATTACTCATCTATAATTGATCAAGTACAAAATTCTGAGGTATTTTTGGTGAAAATAGGGTATTGGGCCTTAGTTCAGGAACCAATCCCCCATTTATAACATTGTTTCTTATGAGAATATTGGTTCCAAGTTACAACGTTTCAACTTAAGATCCGGTTTTCAGGAACCAACTGTGTTGTAAGTCCGAAGACTGTCTGTACAGTAGATGGTCCAATCCATTTTTTTAAAGTCTGCTTATCAGGGCAAAGCCTCAAGCTAACAACTGTTTTAAGCACTGGTTTTAGATACAGACAAGCTCATTTCACCTGGCAGTACAGACTGAAATGAGTCCAACTCAACCTGTCATTGGTTGAATACCTTACCTGGACATATGTTTACACTAGAAATTAGGTGATACTGAAAGTGTTTATTAGCAAATATATATTTTCTAACACCTTTAAAATATTTTAGCTGGTAACTGGCAACCATAAATGGACAGCCCCAAATCTTACCAGGGTCGGCTTACCCACTTAAGGGTATTAAGTCCTGTTTTCACCAGCATTAGGACACAAAGAATAGCTAAAACAGTTTAACTAGTCTTGTGTTCCTGGAACTAAACCTCATTTTCACACTCTCTCTTAGTACATGGATAGGACTCTCTTTAGAAAACTGTTTAATTGAATCAGTTTGCTGGATAGGGTTGAAGGGACAACATGGATTGAACTATAAGGAAAAAGCTTTGCAAAGCTGAAAGAGGCGAAACTGCCCATCCTTATATTTTTAATTCCTTTCACACTAAACATTTTTGAGGAAAAGGTACGATCCAATCCGAAAGTGGCTACCTATTGCTGGAGAACTACAACCCAAGGACAAAATTTAGTTTTTCAAAGCCAGGGAGAAGTAGTAGCTGCGAGTCTTCAAGTATAAGCCTTTCATTCTTGTACCTTGGACAAAATATCAAACATCTACTGAGTCACAACTTGTGCCAACTTGCAACACATACAGATCCAAATATGTTTGATAGGTTTGAACTAGACTTTATCTGAACGCCTTGCATCTTTTAAACTCCTCTCAAAACTAAGTGTGCAAGGTACTGTGGTGGATTTGTAAGGTTGCAGTGGTTTAAAAAAAAAGTTCAAGTCTGTTCCAAAAAGGTGAAAAAGGGCAGGAGGCAAAGCAATGTTACAACTTGGTCTGCTGTTCAGAACAGGGAAAGAAAGCTGAAGGCAATGCAGTTTAAAGGCAATGAGTCCCCCACCCCTCTCAAACTCATGCCATGGTCCTATTACACATAAAAGCCACAAGGAATTTATTCAGCTCAGAATCCATGAGGAGGGAAAAAAGTGGAAACCAAAGTTTCATGATAAACTCTGTGCTACTCATCTAAGAAAAACAGCTTCATCTGGAGCACTACTGAGGCCATGACAGGAAAACTAACTGCTCCATTTCTTTTCTTATGCAATAGAACAATAAAAATTAATCAGGCTTATGCCCCTCATTATCAGGGATCCTGCTTTTCTTCGATTTAAAAAAATCCCCAATTTTCAGATTAAAATAAAGTAACTCAAATCCACATTTTTCTGAGATTAAAATTAAACACCATTGTGTGTGTGTGTGTGTGTGTGTGTGTGTGTGTGTGTGTGTGTGCGCGCGTGTGTGTGCGCGTCTCTTTTTAAATCATAGGAAAACGTGGATTTGGGTTACTTTTTTAAATCCAAAAATTGGGGATTTTTTTCAAATCGGAGAAACCAGGAT